>NC_055995.1:74894089-75610011 GCF_018446385.1 Zingiber officinale
TCTATAGATATTTCATTGGCAGTCATTCACGCAAGGATGCATTCTATCACTTGAAGAAAGCCCTAACAGTTTATGCAATAATG
This sequence comes from Zingiber officinale, assembly GCF_018446385.1. Classification (NCBI taxonomy): domain Eukaryota; kingdom Viridiplantae; phylum Streptophyta; class Magnoliopsida; order Zingiberales; family Zingiberaceae; genus Zingiber; species Zingiber officinale. The sequence goes on from NC_055995.1 coordinate 74,894,173, forward strand.
AAGCTTCTGGAGTGGACTCTCCAACTGAACCGTCTTCGGCCACCAGAGAAAATTTTTGAGGAGTCAAAGGTGGAGGGAGCGGTCTTCACTTCACCTACATTCATTCCACTTCCAGAATGTCTTTTGGAACTGAATCGACTCCGACCACCAGAAATTCAGGGGAGTTGGTTCCATCTCACTTTTACTTTTCCTTTCTGTTTGTATATATTTCTTTACTTTGGTTGCTTTGTTTGCTTAGTTTACTTTTGCTGGGTAGTTCATTTTTAGATTGTCTAGTCAGCTTTCATAATAAATTCCCTATGCATTCTTTTTATCATCTTAGAAATTGTGAAAGTTAGTTAAATTTGATTGTCGAGTTTGATGATTTATTGTCACGATTGGATTCTTGGATTGCATGTGATTACAACTTGATAATGGATTTCATGTTGGTAGATTGAGATGATAATTTTTGATATACCTAGTGAGGATATTTTTGAGCCTATTATTCCTATTGATGTGTGATGCACTTGTGGTTAATGCTACTCTAGAACTTGCTTAATTCTTTCAAGACCATATTATCATAGGTTTGCATGATTTTTATGAAGGCTATCTCACTTTCTTTCATTCATTCCTTTTGTTATCACATGTTTCTTGAATAAAATCCATATCATTTTTCATATCATTCTTTTCTCTCTTCCATTTATTTCCATTTATTTCACTCTTACTCTCTTGAGATGTGGATATCTTGGATGTTACATGATGAGTGTTTTGCCCGAGACGGACAAAAATTTAAGTGTGGGGGGAGAGAAATAGCTTAGTGGAATTTAAGGAAAGCATAGGTAAACCATGCTTGATCACCATAGGTAAACCATGCTTTGTATCTATTTATTTGAGTTATTGATGATGTTGTATAATGTTGCACAACATGTTGGAAAAAATGGAAAAAAAAAAATCACGCATCAGGTAAATGTATTCGTATCTTGAATAATCGTCTATAAAGGAGACGAAGTATTCATAACCACCTCTTTCCTGGACAGACATAGGACCACACAAATCAGAATGAACCAGTTCTAACGCATCTTTGGCTCTATACCCCTTGGCCTTAAAAGGTCTCTTGGTCATTTTACCTTCCAAGCAGGATTCACATGTTGGAAAGTTTTCCAACTCTAATGAACCCAATAATTCATCGGCTACAAGCCTTTGAATCCTACTTAAGTTAATATGTCCAAGCCTTAGATGCCAAAGATACGTTTGGTTCATCTCTGAAGGTTCTTTTCTCTTATTAGAGTTAGAAGATGTGTTATTAATTTTCATATTTTGCTTTGTGGAAGAAATTGGATTTAAAGTATATAAATTTCTAACCAATGCACCAGAACAGATAATCACCTTATTTCTCTTTATAACGACATTGTTACTAAAGGAAACTGAATATCCATCCATATACAGTTTAGAAACTGAAATTAAATTCTTTCTAAAACTGTGTACATAAAGATAATTTCTTAAAATCAAATTTCTATTCCTATCAAAAGATAAGTAGACATCTCCCACTGCGACAGCTACCACCTTAGTAGCATTGCCCATGTAGACGGTTATCTCTCCATCAACCTGGAACCCCTGCAAAGAATTGCAGACATGATCAGTGGCTCCCGTATCTACACACCAGGTGCTGGTAGATAACACTGCTAAACATGTTTCAACTACTAGAGTATGAGATATACCTTTATTGTTCTGGTTCCTATGAGGACGGTCCGCTTTCCAATGTCCAGACTGCTTGCAGATGAAGCACTTGCCCTTCGGCTTCTTCATTCCAGCTTTCTGTCCTGTATTCCGAGGTTTATTCACCTTCTTTATTGAAAAGACCTGTTTCTTCTTCTTCTTACTTTTCGACTTAGAAGTAGAACCATTTTCAGCATAGTGAATCTGAGAATTGTGACGAAATATTCCTTCTGCTGCCTGTAGTTCTGTCAGAAGTTCCGCCAACGTATACTCTCTTTTGTTCATGTTATAGTTCAGGCGGAACTGCTCAAAACTTCTGGGTAGCGTTTGGAGAATTATATCGACCTGGGTTTCCCCATCAATTTCTCCTCCAAGGACTTGTATTTCATTCAGATAAGCCATCATTTTGAGGATATGGTCCCTTACGGGTATCCCCTCAGACATGGTGGTTGTCATTAGTTTTCTCATTACCTCTTGCCTAGCAGTCCGACTCTGGTGCCCAAAGAGTTCTTTGAGATTGTTCATTATATCATAAGTTGTTGATAAATCTTGATGCTGATGTTGCAATACATTTGACATTGATGCCAAAATGTAACACCGCGCCATCTCATCAGCTTTTACCCATTTCTTATGATACTCAATCTCCTCTGGGGTAGAGTTATCGTCAGGTGCATCAGGGCAAGCCTCAGTCAGTACAAACTTATAGCTTTCAGCAGTAAGAACTATGTCCAGATTTCTTTTCCAATCAATATAGTTGGGACCAGTAAGTTTGTTCTCTTTCAGTATAATGGCTAGTGGGTTGAAAGTCATCCTAAGAATCACAAAAATAAACTTTGGTCAAGACTCTAAATTTAGAATAATATTGATTCCTCAAACAATACTATTTTAAATTAACCAACACCTCAAATCACTGTGAATATTGCATGCTACGTTAGTGTGGACGTATACAAATTCATCATTTATAAGAGGAGGGTGTGACCCATTAATTTTATTATCTTATCATCCTAACTTTATGACAAATAAAATTAATAGTTGGTTTCACTTTGGTCACACAAGACAATAGTAGTGACTCCGTTGGGGAGGATACTATTGAATGCGTCTAAGTGTATATCATTACTTGATACTAAGTCCATTAGGATTGTGCTCCTTCAGTTGGAGAAGATCACACACTCCTAAATAATTTCCTATAACCATCCATAAAAGGAAGTTTGATCTAGTGATCCACAACAAACCCATCCGTTGTGGAGGGAGGCACTCAGAGTCAACACGCAGGCTTGTTGCATCACTTACAAACCAGTAATGGAGACCATGGGATTTATTAAAATCCCTCTCCCACTTAGTTATTTAAAAATGAGGATTTTTAACCTATCCTAGCATACATCACATGCATATAAACATCACAGTAAATAAAAACAATAAATTTGAAAATTAATTTTCCAACTATTATGGCTTTTTCCATCACTGTCTTCAGTATGCTCCAACCCTAGCTGCTGCCATCTTTAGCCACCGCCATCGGGTCGAATTGTTGCATCCTTCTTGCTTCTTATTCCGCTGCGCCTCTGGTGCTCCAAAAGTACCACGCCTCGCAAGAATCCGATCCGTGACAAAAATAGAATTTTACATATATCAATCCTATATTCCACGAGGGAATGTACATTTATTCTAGATCGAACAAAAAATAAAATTCTAAAAATAATACAGCTCCTGCTGTATTTTATACATACAATCATGCACACAAATAATGCCCTTGACATGTCCAAGGGTCTAATCACACACAATATCAATAAGCCATAATAGTTGGAGCCTGCAACCAAAGAGTTAGCACATCCTACTATTATCCTGCCTAAATTATGTATGACATGTGCATAACCTATTTGAATTCTAAAAATACACAGAGGCAAACCCTAGCTCTGATACCAATTGTTGGTTAGTCCTAGGAAAACGTACCGGTTCCACTGTATAGAAATTTTTGTATAAGTGTTGAACCTTTCCTTAAATAACCTATTGTGTTCTTTAGAAATTAAATTAGGAATCACAGACGGAACTTAACATCATTGATTCCAAATTTAACTTATCTGTTCTTAATGGTTTAGATTTGAATCGCAAGCAGAACTTAACACTATTGATTCAAATCTACCTAAGTTATTAATTCCATAAATATTAATTTCTAAAATTGGCTTCCAAGACTGCATGGCGAGGCACATGGCCTTCTTGGATATGGGAGCAACCACCACCGCCTAGGCAAAGCCTTTTAAGGAAAGCTAATATTTATTTCCTTAAATAACTTTAGGTTAACCAAAAAGAACAATCGAATCACAAATTTGAAAAAAAAAAATACAAAATCGAAAAATAAATTCGATAAACTAGATCTAATTGCCTCTTGTATTTAGAATTCATACAAAGAAAAATAACTAGTATGATGCGGAAGAAAAATACTAGTTATACCTTCTCTTTGTAAGCTAATGACCTCAAGATCTTCTGCCGTATTCCTCGCCTCGCCTTGGACGTCGTGTGGGCGACGATCCTCCAAGATGAACACCACCCAAAAGCTTCCTCCTTCTTCTTCTAAAATCCGGCCACCACCACCACCACCAAGGAGAAGAGAGCAAAGGGAGAGGAAGAAGGGAGATGGCCGACCACCAAGAGATCACCCAAGCAAAAGAATAAGAGTTGTTTCTCATGAAGTCCCCTCACCCCTTCTTTTATATTACTTGCCCAAGGCAAATAAGGAAAAACTTTTACAAAAATAAAATCATCTAAGAGTTTTTCCTTTTTCCTTTTCTTTCCTCTTGATTGAATCAATCACCAAAATTAATTGGATGATGATTTTATTTTATTATATGGCCGGCCACCTTGCTTGGGCACGAAGCAAGGTTGGCCGGCCCCCACAAGAGAAAGAAATAAATAATTTTTATAAAATTTTACAAGAAAAATTCTTATAAAATTTTACAAGCTCTCTTTCCTAAAGTAAAAGTTAAAAAAGGGAAAGTTCTAAAAAATTAAAACCATGTTTTAAAATTTAAAACTTTTCTTATAAAATTTCCTTTTTTAACATGGTGATAGAAAATTTAAATTTTAAAACTTCTTTTCCCTTTTTTTCTTAAACCATGAGGATGGTTAAAAAAGGAAAGTTTTAAAATCTTTTAAACTCTCTATTTAAACATATGGCCTAATTCAAATAAGGAAAGTTTAAAAAATTAAAATATCTCTTTTAAAACTTATAGTTTTCTACAAAGAGAAGATTTTAAAAATTTAAAACAACCCTCCTATTTGAATTAATGTTGGTCGACCCCTACAAGCTTGGTCACCAAGCTATAGGGCCGGCCCTTATAAGAGGATGTGGCCGGCCATTGCTTGGTCACCAAGCAATGGTCCGGCCCCCTTCTTGGACACCAAGAAGAGCCTTACATTTGGATGGACTTGAGGCTATAATGAGGCTACAACAGGGACCTAGAGGAGAAATTGATTTTGACCTTCCGATGAGCTTGAGTATCCCGTGTTCGCCCCGAACACACAACTCAAGTTCATCGATAATAACTCATTCCACTAGAGAGTTATTACCGCACTACCTCACCAATCTCAAATTACATTATGGGCTCCTTCTTATCATGAGTGTGTTAGTCTCCCTGTGTTTAAGATTACGAATGCCCACTAATTAAGTAAGTTACTGACAACTCACTTAATTAATATCTAGCTCCAAGAGTAGTACCACTCAACTTTATTGTCATGTCGGACTATGTCCACCTGTAGGGTTTAACATGACAATCCTTATGAGCTCCTCTTGGGGACATTCTCAACCTAGATAACTAGGACAGATTCCTTCTATAATCAACAACACACACTATAAGTAATATCATTTCCCAACTTATCGGGCATATTGATTTATCGAGCTAAACCTCACCCTTTGATAAATCAAAGAAATAAATATTAAATATATGTGCTTGTTATTATATTAGGATTAAGAGCACACACTTCCATAATAACTAAGGTTTAGTTCTTTTACTAAGTCAGTACAAAAAGAACTTACCTAAATGATCCTACTCAATACACTTAAAGTATATCAGTGTAATTTATTAGTCAAGATAAACTAATACTTAATTACACTACGACTATTCTGATGGTTTGTTCCTTTCCATCTTAGTCGCGAGCAACTATTTATAATTTATAGAGAACCGACAACATTATCTTCTGAGTGTGACACCACACTCCATGTTGTCTATTATATAAATTAATTGAATAATTACATTTAATAAATAAATGCAGATATTGACCAATGTGATTCTTTTATTTCAACTAATAAATATTTACAAAAGCTAGGCTTTTAGTATACACTCTAACAGGATCCATTCTCCTACTACCCTTCTTGTCGCCATAGCACATGTGGTATGAATCACATGCTATGATGTTATTCTCTTTTCCAAAAAAAGCGTATGTTTTTTTCCCAAAATTTAACATCGTATAGATTTCGATCTAGACATTCCCAATGTCTAACCCTTAATTCAACATATGAATTCTAATATGGCCTCAAGAAGATTCAGTAAATGGTGGGTGCATTTACTCCAATCATTAAACAAATGATCTCATCTTGATACAAATATCAAGGCGACCTTAACTTATGGGTATGCCTCTATTCATAGCTACATAAGTTGTCCCATAAGTAACGGTCTTACCTCTATTCGTACTTAACAAATAGAGACAATTGTCCATGTGAGTGGACCAATCTCAATCTGCGAACATGCTTATCGAGACTTTTATTCGAATGTAACAAAGACATATACACTGAATAAATCATGACATTTTTTATTTATCATAATGTCTTTACAATTAGTTACATTCTTCGAAGTCCCAAAGACTTCATATGCCCATGAAATGACTCTTTAGTCAATGGCTTAGTAAAAGGATCAGCAAGCATATTCTGTGTAGGGATGTACTCAAGAATTATCTTTTTCTTGTCAACAATATCCCTTATAAAATTATACTTAATTTCTATATGCTTGCCTTTGCTGTGATATTTGGGATCCTTGGAAAAAGCTATCGCAGCTTGACTGTCACAATACACAGTAACATGACTCCCACTATTCTCAGCAATCTTCAGATGCTTTAGGAACCTTCTTAGCCAGATAGCCTCTTGCATAGCCGCTGTACAAGCCACATACTCAGCTTCCATTATCGACAAGGCTACATAAGCCTGCTTCTTGCCGTTCCATGAGATGGCGCCACCATTCAGCAAGAAGACATAGCCAGATGTGGATTTTCTGTCATCAAGGTCTCCTGCCCAATCTGTATCTGAATAGCCACTTAGGCTCATATCTGATCCTTGGAAACAGAGGCAATAATCAGATGTTCCTTTAAGATATCTGAATATCCTCTTCACCGCTTTCCAGTGTCTCGATCCTGGGTTTGACTGGAAACGACTAACTAAGCCAACAACATAGCTTATATCGGGATGAGTACACAACATAGTGTACATCAAACTACCAATAGCACTAGCATATAGTTTCTTCTTCATTTCGACTATTTCCTTAGGAGTCTTGGGATACATACTTTTGCTCAAGACAGTACCTTTCACTATAGGCGTCTGTTCAACATTGCAATCTAACATATTGAAGTGTTGCAGCATCTTAGTGATATAAGCTTCTTGAGACAAACCCAAAAACCTCTTTGATCGATCTCTAACGATCTTCACTCCTAAGATGTACTCTGCATCTCCCATATCTATTATGTCAAATTGTGATGAAAGCCAACTTTTAAGTTCTATCATACACTTTTTGTCGCTTCCAGCTATTAGCATATCATCAACATATAATGATAAAATGACTAACTTTCCTTTTTCCTTTCTTAGGTAAACACAATGATCCTAATTGACCATTTCGAAACCATAAGACAATATTACTTCATTAAATCTTATGTTCCATTGTCTTGATGCTTGCTTTAGCCCATATATAGACTTCCGAAGTCTACATACTCTTTTCTCTTGACCTTCAGCAACATAACCTTCTGGTTGTACAATGTAGATTTCTTTGTCAAAATTACCATTAAGGAAAGCCGTTTTTACATCCATCTGATGTAATTCCATGTCATATTGTGCTACTATAACTAGGATGACACATATTGACACAAACTTCACAACTGGGGAGAATGTCTCTTCAAAGTCAATACCCTCCATTTGGGTATATCCTTTTGCAACCAATCAAGCTTTGTATCGATTAATCGATCAATCTGCTTTCCTCTTTACTTTGAGAATCCACTTATTCCCAATAGCCCTTCGGCCCGGAGGAAAATCGACTAAATCCCAAACTTGATTCTTTTTCATTGACTCCATTTCTTCATCCATTACAATTTTCCATTATTTTCTAACTGAGTTTCTCAAAGCTTCCTCAACTGTTGAGGTTCCTCATCATCAATTGGGAGAACCATCAATGCCTCATTCTCAATATCAAATCTTCTCCGAGGAATAATCTGACGACTACTTCTTCAAAGGTTAGGCTATTAAGAAACTGACTCATTCATGGCAAATTACTCTCACTTGGTTGACTAGATTCATGCATCTCTTGATCTGTTGATAAAGGAACATTATCCTCCTCCTCTATCTCATATAGAGGAATTGTCTTATCAACTTCACCTCATGTTGGGAACTTAGTTTCTAGAAAAGTAGCATCTCTTGACTCTATTTCAGAGATGGTTCCATCTTGTCGCTCACCAATAAAAACATAACCCTTAGAAGTCTCAGAGTACCTTATAAAGATACGCTTCTTACCTCTGGGTCCTAATTTTCCATGTTCGTGAGTCTTATTATGAACGTAGGCAGCTAACCCCCAAGGTCTCAGATTACTCAAATCCGGCTTTTTGCTTGTCCAACGTTCATGTGGGGTAGATGAAACTGACTTTGAAGGCACTTTGTTAAGTATATAGGTCATAACTAATAATGCATCTCCCCAATAGGAGATTGGCAAATTAGCCTGCGCCATCATAGACCTAACCATTTCAAGAAGAGTCCTATTTCTTCTTTCAGCAACCCCATTTTGCTGTGGAGTTTCAGGGATAGTTAGTTGTCTAATAATTCTTTCTCATTACACATTGTCTTGAACTGATCAGACAAATATTCTCCTCCATGGTCAGTGCGCAAGGTTTTAACCTTACATTCCAATTAATTCTCAACTTCGTTCAAGTAACGAATAAAGCAATCCAATGCTTCAGATTTGTGAGAAATCAAATACACATGACCAAAACGTGTGAAGTCATCGATAAATGTAATAAAATAAGAACTCCTATTTCTAACCTTCATATTCATTGGACCACAAATATCCGAATGAATCAATTGCAATGATGATTCAGCCCTAATAGCCTTACCAAATGGTTTCCTAGTCGTCTTTCCCGCAAGACAATGCTCACATATAGACAAGTTAATCTTAGCATGAGTGCCTAAAAGACCCTCCTTATCTAATCTATTCATTCGTTCTTATTCTATATGTCATAATCTAGCATGCCAAATTTCATCATTAACATCAGCATTACTAGTAAGAGCAATGTTTGAAAAATAACCATCATTATTATTTAGTTCTACATCAAGAACCATAAAATCATTTGTTACATAACCAAATCCAATTAACACAGAGTTAATTCGAAGTTCCACACAACGACTATAAAAATTTACATTGTAACCTAAATCAAGAAGACAAATAACAGAAATCAGATTCCGTTGAATCTCAGGAGCGTACAGGACATCATGTAGAAACAAGGTGCATCCACCACATATGTTGAGCTTGCAAGTGTCAATTCCTTTGACTTCAATTCTTGCATTGTTTCCTACATATATCCATTTGTTGTCAGCTGGTACCCGACGGTACTCCACATATGTAGCTCGATCATGAGCTACGTGGTTTGTGTAGGACCGTTGCGGCCGACTAGGAGGGGGTTATTGGATAGCCCTGTAAACACAAAAACAAACAACCCTTCCTTGAACTCTTTAAGCTAACACTTGCATAAATAAAGAAAAGCAGTAAATTAAAAACATTAAAAAGAACGAGGCACAAGATATTTACTTGGTTACAACCGATGTGGTTGTTAATCCAAGGAAGTTGAAAGTACTAGAATACTCCTTCAGGTGGAGAAGCCTCTTACAACGTTGACGCACAGAAATAGAAGCTCAACTACAACTCTAGAGTACACAAGCGTTGAAATTAATTACTTGGAGTTCGTTCTAAAGCTTCTGGACCAAGGCTATATTTATAGCCTTAGTCGGGGCACCCCGAAGGGTTCCGGCGCCCTGGGGGGATAAAACTTTATCCCCCAACGTTCAGAATGCGTTAGACACATTCTGGTCAAACATCCTGGTCTGGGCACCCGGAGGGGTTCCGGGCGCCCGAGACTATTCTGGGCGCCCCAGAACAGATGTTGACTTTTCTCCGTAGGGACCTTTGCTCCGGTTCGGTCCGCCTCAGTCTGGGTCTTCTACTCCGGATCAGCTCACTTGGGTGATCTCTGCCATCCGGAAAATGGCTCACCCGAACCCAACTTCCGGTCTTCTCGAGCAGGCTTAGCTTCCCTCCAGTTTCTCGTCCCTTGGAATCGCCGCGTATTTCCTTCTCGTCCACCAGCGTACTCATCCGCAGTTTTTGTCCCTCGGTTGCACCTCGTGCCGACCTTCTCGCTAGCTGCGTCTCTTGCTCCCCGAGTAATCTTCCGCTCTGGCTTTCGTCCCTCGGAACCACCTTACGCTTTCTTCTCGTCTGCCGGTGTACTCTTCCGCAGCACCTCGTCCCTCGGACGCACCGCGTGCTGTCCTTCTCACTAGCTGCGTCTTCCGCTCGAGTACATGTGCTCCTAAGCTCCTAAGCTCCTGCACACTTAGACACAAGGTTAAAACAACACAGGACCTAACTTAACTTGTTGATCACACCAAAACAACCTTGGGGTTCCAACAATCTCCCCCTTTTTGATGTGATCAACCCAAGTTAAGCTAGGGTCAAAAATATATATGAAAATGAAACAATTTATATTGCAATAACGTGCAACAAGATAGAAACATTAAATTAAAAAAAATTCCAATTTTCAATTTTCAATTTTCAATTTTCAATTTTCTACCTCTCCCTAGACTTATACTTTTTCTTCTCCCCCTTTGATCACATAAAAAATTGAGGTTGTAAGAAAAATCTAAGGATTGACACTTAGAAAATTTATAAAGATCTATTTCAATAATTTTCTGGAAAATATTTCTAAGTTAAGGAAAATTTCTAAGTCAAGAAAAATTTCTAAGTCATTAAGAACTTTTAGAAAATTTTGAGAACTTTGGAAATTTTACAATAATTTTCACAAAAGCAATCTCAAGATATCAGAGAAAATTTCTAAGTTAAAAATAACTTTTGGAAAATTTCTAAGTTTTCGTCATGAAAATTAAGAGTTTTCTCAGTAGAAAACTTTATGCATAAATTTTTTTTTGGAACATGTAGAAATAATTAAAAAAATTTCTATGCATTTATTTTTAATTTAATTTTATTTTTTTCTTTTATCAAAAAGTTTTAAATTTCCATTTTAACTTATTACAATTTCTCAAATTTGAAGTAAGAAAATTTGAACATGCGAAGAATTGTATCATGTTAATATCTGTTAATAGTTTGTCGAGATACTTTAATCGACAGACTATTTCTTTCAACTTTAAAGCAATAAATATTAAACATGCAAGAAATTGTATTGACAAAATAATTGATAAAAATTCATTTGACAATTTTTCTAATTTGCAAGATTCATTCGACAAAATATTTTGTAGCTTACAAGAATCTTTTGGTAATATTTCTGATTTGCAAAATTCTTTTGACAAAATAATTTATAATTCGCAAGAATCTTTCGTCAAAACATTTTGTAATTCGAAAAATTCTTTCGATAATATTCTTAATTTGCAAGAAGTGTTTGGCAGTTGATTTTCTAATCCGAAAAACTCTTTCGATGATTCAATTTTTAATTCACAAATATCTTTAGGGAATTTTTTGATTAATTGAACCAGTTATTCAGAGGGTAGAGGCCATACCTTACTTACCTCGTCGGCCGTTGGTTCTCCCCCCGTTGAATTACTTTCTTCCGAAAACTCTCCCCCTTCATCGATGCTTGTCTCGGTTGAGCTTTCTTCATCTTTAGGTGGGTCTTCTGCTATGATTGCTGTTTCGACAATTTCTTTAGTCTCAGATTCGACTTCTTCTGATTCTTCATGAATCTTCAAGAACTTTTCCCAAAGTTCTTTTGCACTTTTGTATTCGCCAACTCTATCGAGATCTTTATTTGGTATTGTGCTTAAGAGGTGAAATTTAGCTCGCCCCGTTTGCCATAAACTCCTCACGTTGCTTGTGGGTCCAAAGACGTTTATCGATTTCTTCTCCGTACGCGTTCTTCGGTTCTTCATAACCAAATTTCATTATTGAAAAAATATCAGAATCAGAGTTTAGATATACCTCCATTTGTGGCTTCCATAAAGTAAACTCCCCCTCGAATGTTGGTGGGTAGTCGCTAGCTCCGGCCATCATTTTGTTGCTTCAGACGACGGTTAGTCCTTCTGAGGCGTCTCTACTCTGATACCACTTGTAGGACCGTTGCGGCCGACTAGGAGGGGGCTGTTGGATAGCCCTATAAGCACAAAAATAAACAACCCTTCCTCGAACTCTTTAAGCTAACACTTGCATAAATAAAGCAAACCAGTAAATTAAAAACATTAAAAAGAACGAGGCACAAGATATTTACTTGGTTACAACCAATGTGGTTGTTAATCCAAGGAAGTTGAAAGTACTAGAATACTCCTTCAGGCGGAGAAGCCTCTTACAATGTTGACGCACAGAAATAGAAGCTCAACTACAACTCTAGAGTACACAAGCGTTGAAATTAATTACTTGGAGTTCGTTCTAAAGCTTCTGGACCAAGACTATATTTATAGCCTTGGTCGGGGCGCCCCGAAGGGTTCCGAGCACCCTGGGGGGATAAAACTTTATCCCCCAACGTTCAAAATGCGTTAGACACGTTCTGGTCAAATATCCTGGTCCGGGCGCCCCGGACCCCCCAAGTCAACAGATGTTGACTTTTCTCCGTCGGGACCTTTGCTCCGGTTCGGTCCGCCTCGGTCCGGGTCTTCTACTCCGGATCCGCTCACTTGGGTGATCTCTGCCATCCAGAAAAGGGCTCACCCGAACCCAACTTCCGGTCTTCTCGAGCAGGCTTCCCTCCGATTTCTCGTCCCTCGGAATCGCCGCGTGTTTCCTTCTCGTCCACCAGCGTACTCATCCACAGTCTTCGTCCCTTGGTCGCACCTCGTGCCGACCTTCTCGCTAGTTGCATCTCTTGCTCCCCGAGCAATCTTCCACTCCGGCTTTCATCCCTTGGAACCACCTTACGCTTCCTTCTCGTCCGCCAGTGTACTCTTCCGCAGCACCTTGTCCCTCGGACGCACCGCGTGCTTTCCTTCTCACTAGCTGCGTCTTCCGCTCGACTACCTGTGCTCCTAAGCTCCTGCACACTTAGACACAAGGTTAAAACAACACAGGACCTAACTTAACTTGTTGATCACACCAAAACAACCTTGGGGTTCCAACAGTTTGTTACTCTTGAATCTACATTCCACAAAGGATATGAATCAGCTAACAACACTGTACTTGCAACATATTGCTCGTGGAAAGAAGACAAAAATGGATCTACATTTTTAGGCTCAGTATAATCCCGAGCAAAATGACCCTTCTTGCCACAGTTAAAGCAAGTCAACCTGCTCTTAGGTTTTTGTCCATATTTTTTCCTTTCTTCTTGATTTGGTTTTTCGCAGCAACAACATTAGCCTCCTTTCCTTTCCCCTTTCCTTTCTTAAACCACTTGTTCTTATTCTTGGAAACAGAACCTTCAGCTACAAAAGCTTGACCCGAAATCCTTGCGAATTCAATCCTCTCCGCCTCAAGTTCCACATGGCGTGAGACATCAGTGAAAGTCTTGATACTCTCACTATGAGCCAGGTTCTGTTTCATCATTTCCCAAGAATCAGGAAGGGAATGGATAACTACCTGAACCTGTTGTTTATCGGTCAACGTATAACCAGCAGTCTTAAGCTCTCGAATCATGTTACCCATCTCCCTGAGATGTTGGGACATGGTAACATTCGAGCGCTTTTTACAACTATCAAACTTGATAGTTAGCTGACAGAGCTTACTCAGACTGACTCCACTGTACTTCTCTCTAAGGGCTACCCAGACAGCATGAGCCGATGGTAATTGCTCATATTCAAATACCAGGTCATCCACCATTGAACTAATCAATATGCCCTTGGCAATGGAGTCCTTCCTTTTCCATGCCTTATAGGCATCAAGGTCACGTCTGTGCTGTGCTGCAGAACCATCAATCGATTCTTCCATGATTTGATTTACAACCTCTAGAACTTCTTGTTCCTCTAGAACTTCTTGTTCCTCAAGAACGTATTGTATCTTGAGGTGTCATATTTTGTAGTTATCCCCATATAATTTCTCACCCTTATTGATTTCAGCTATGATGTTTTTAGTTGCCATGATCTACATAAATAAATAAATTATTTATCATTTCAGTGTAATTCATATATGTGCAACTATTTATTGACTCAGTGTAAATTAGAGTTAGTTTACAAAATCAAGTGATAACATTGTTTCCACTCATCATTTGTATATTCTAATCTAATCAACACTGATCAATCATATTACACATATCCCATCTAATGAATGAATCATTATTAAAATGAACTAATCATTTTTCATGTGAACTAATCATATGGATATATGAACAAATCATATTCACATGAACTAATCATGTCATGAAATGAACTAATCATTTCCAAGTTAGTTAACATATAATTTAACTTTTCATTATTTAATTCTGTTCGTACAAAATGACAGAAATTATTACATGACTCAAAAACCAGATGAGCTAACACTGTTCGTACATAACGATAGTAAACAGAACACTAGTAAACTAGATAAGCTAGCACTACTCCCACTAGAATAAATGCTAGAGCAGTGGGTAATTGCATCCCGTTCATCCAAGATTCTATGATGGGTGGATCAGCCTTAGATATATCCATCGGATCCATCTCTGGATCTTCTACACATTCTTGAGGATCCTCCTCTGATTCTTCTGGATCCATCTCTAGATCCTCTTCAAATTCTTCGAGGTTCATTTCCGGATCATCTTCAGATTCTTCGGGATTTGGATCCTCCTCTAAATCTTCAGAATCCATTTATGGATCCTCCTCAGATTCTTTGAGGTCCATATCTTCGGGATCTGGATTCTCTTCAGATTCATCAGGACTCATTCCAAATGAAGTAACTGTCTGCACATCTCTAAATATGAGATGTGCCAATCAGACTCATCCCAAAGTTGGAATGCTATCTGCCTTAGATGTTCCGATAATGAATAAACCAGATACCATCTTCTTTCTGTTTCCTTAACTGGATACCCTTCTTGCTCGAGATTCCAAAACAACCAATCGAGCCGACCAATAAGCCTATCGAATCCGTGATCTGGGTCATATTCCAGCTTCTTGATCTCCTCCCATAGCTCATGTTGTCATCCATAGCGACCAGTCATCGTGTATATCTGGAATTGAAAATCATGATGTCAATACAAAACCGACAGACCAGTAACAAAAACTGGTCTAATTCAATTCCCACATATAGAACAAAATATACAGAATACACAAACAATTAAGAAAAACGAATTTCCTTATTTTGGGAGTCTCATGTGACTAACACATAGGATCGGTTGATCAGGAATCCGGATCTTAAGTTTAGTCTATTGACCTCATTAGAACTAATCTAATTGGACCTATGTTCTATTATTGTTTAAGCTCATTTGAGTCAATCTCAGACTTATTAACCAAACTCAAGTTCGTTTGATTCGTCATACCCATTAAAACAAATCTAATTTTATGATTAAATCTGACACACTAGAACTAATCCGGTCATATTTGATCAACCCAACTTCTGTAATCAAGATCACCTTAATTAGTCCAATAATAAACCAAGATGGTTAAACCAACAAATAATTTGAACCAGCTTTAGGTATCATTGAATCAAACTGGTCTACTTAAATCAATTAATAATTTAAATCAGATTGGGTTTGATCGGATAAGTTGGTCTGGTTCTATTCTCAGCAAATTGAACTATAAATTAATTAAATATTTATTTATTAATTAATAATACATTTAAGTATGTATTTAATTAATTAATAAATATATTTAATTAAATTTGAACACCAAAAGTTCACGTTTCATGCAAAAAAAAAATTTATCATTAATTAAATTTTCAAACTGTTCACGTTTTTTTTTTCTTGCATGATTTACTGTGCTTCGAAAAAAATACTGTTTTTCACTCTTGAATCGATTCATGCCTAATCTTAATCGATTCAAGTGCATGCGTTTTTTATTTATTTACTGTACTTCCAAAAAAAATTACTGTGCACTTCGTTTTTTTCTTCTCAATCGATTCAGCATAGATATTGTGCTTTTTAATCGATCCATGCACAGTGTTGAATCAATTCAACACTGTGCTTCGTCAAAAGCGACACTGTTCACGATTTTAGATTGATTGAAATGAAATTTCAATCGATTCAATTGAATTGAATCGATTCAATTGATGAACAGTGTTACTGTTCATCTTCTTCTTCGCGACAGCAGAAGAAAAACACGAGCTTTTTCACGTCGATTTCCATGCTTTCAAAACCATGCATGCTCTGATACTATTGTTAGTAATTTTGAGAGCATGAAAACTAAAATGAAGTAAAACATAATCACTCACAGTGATCTCCCGAAGAATCGCAACAGAAGACGCCGGTCGATGAAGAGATTGCCGTTGTCGGAAGCACGATCATGGAGCTGCCGGAAAGCGCTTCAAGGTTCACGAGCCAAATCCCAGCCTCTGTATGCTCTCCCTTTGCTCGCACACCTCTAATCACGATTGCTTTCTGATCACCTTCGTGAAGCTTCTGCTCAGCTACTCCATTTGATCTCCACTTGGATGCTCCTTTTATATGAAGGCTGAGGAAGACGAAGGGGAAAGAACACCCCTTCGTCTCCTTGGCGTTTGCAGCACACATGCATTTGCAGTAGCGAAAGGGACGAACCCTTTCATCTCCCAAGTGTAACTCCCAACACCCAGGACTGCCCTGCTGTAGATCACATTGTATTATTTGGTCTATGTAATATTTGAGATTATACAAAATTATACATGAAAAATCCTTTTTTTGCTCTCTTTTAACCCTATGTCTTTTATGCTTAGAGGATCTCCTGAGTTTTAGGTTTTTTTCATGTAACTCCATTTATTCTAGCGTGGATGGCAGACTTGTCTAGTCCTATATTTTATTTTATTTTTGGTTTCAATAAGACTCCCTACAAGCACGATTTCCATCTACTATTATCTAAAAATAATCAAGTAATTAATGATCGGATAAAATCAAGAAATAGCCCCTTACGTGTGAAATTATAAAAGATCTCTTTTATGATCAAACAATTCCATAGAATTGAATATGACTGTATGTGTGATAGCATCTTCTATATAAGGAATATCAATGAATCCAATTCTTGCAATTGCTCATGATACTCTATTTTAGCTTCTAGGTTTATTTCTTAATCCATGATCCCTCTTACTAATTGAAATAATGGATTGTGAAGAACGATTGGGATGAACGTAATTACTTTTGTAACAAAAAGGATAAGTCAAACCCTAGTCTTATTTACATAATACTTTTTGGGCTAAATCCAACAAAATTCATGCCATAAATTTAAACACATAATACAACATGGAGATATTATGATTGTTGCATGGAATTGCTACACTTAGTACTTCTAATTATAGCAAAAAGTGATTAAACTCATGTTAAACACTCCTCATAATTCATCTTCAGATTATGTGAATAGAAATAAATTATAAGATCAATTTATAGTCGACCGTCAAGTAATCAAAGGATGGAAGGAGTTTTTTTACCCTTACCTCTAATGATATGATAGGTGAACTCCATCAATTTCAAAAGTACGAGGACTGACCTTAAATGTTACCTGTTATTAGCAAACAATATTAATAAAAATTATTATAGTTTATTTTAAAATGAGCTAGCAATCAAATCTATTTCCTAGCGGTATTGATTCTCTAATTAATTATGTTGGGTGTGAATTTATGTATGTGAGTTTGAAAATTACCAAATCAGGTATGTGATTCCTTTTTTACCCTTCGCATCATCCCTTGTGATTGTCGTGTCCATTCAAATCAAAAGAGAAATCTGAACTACGTTCGATTTTTTCTTGCAACGTCCATCCGAATCAATACCAATGGCCGACAACAATGCACCTCCTTCATCAAAAAGGAAAATAAGAAAATCCGAACATAAACATCACACCATTTCCAACACCGACATTTTTAACGGTCTATAGCACAACACCGCAACACAATGAAGACAAACAACCTTCACCTTCCGACCACTGAAGTCCTAACTAGCGAAACACAACCTTCCTCTCAACTAGCTGCGATTGCAACGATCGAGCGAAACTCAACTCTGTTCTTTTTTTTGGGTCAACGCTCAAATCATCCGGTAGGCAAAGCATCCTTAAAATTGAAATGTCATACTTTGTTTAGTGTAAATCATTGTTTCGACATCTCCAAAATTCCCGACATAGAAAAAGTACTCCAAAATTCCAAGCATTCTAAAAAAACTCCAAAACGCTGACAACATCTAAAATCCTACCGAGGATGAAGCTTTTCACTAGGATCAATTGAGACATATATATTTTCTTCTACCATATTTTAGTTGTTTTTTTTCTTTTTTATAGATTAGTGATGGTAACCGGATTTATTGTAGAGGATGTAATAGATTCTCCTGAGCAATATAGGGGAATCTCCTTCTTTGGGGGTTGGAGGAATATGATTGAGCGTTCTTACGAAGAACCGCTGAATAATACTACTTAAAGGTCGTAGAGTAATTTTGGGGAGGTTCACCAGACAATATTGTCAAAGCTTGTAGGGCAATATTACTTAAAGGTCATAGAGTAATTTTAGAGAGGTTCACCGGACAATATTCTCAAAGCCTGCAGGGCAAGATTACTTAAAGGTTGTAGAGAAATTTTGGGGAGGTTTATAGGACAATATTATCAAAGTCGGCAGGGTAATATTACTTAAAGGTTGCAGAGTAATTTTGGGGAGGTTCGTCGGGTAATATTCTCATCTAAATCATCCTAAAACTTTAATTTGATAGCTTCTTCTAATCCTACTTATGGTGCATATACGCTAATATGTTCATAGTTTCTTTCGTCATTATTATTTTAAAGGCTATATAATTCTATCCTTTATTCTAACTACTCCTATAATTCTATTATTTAACAAACTATCTACAACAATACTCATTCTATTTCTTGCTTTACTCTTTCCTATGTATCATAACTTAAAATCCGAGTTCTCTATCATTTTTACCTTCTCGCCTACCCATTTTATCTCTTGTACACATGAAATATTATTTTTTTCTCCTAATCATCATATCTACTATCTCCATTGATTTACAGCGAGAGTTCATATATTCCATATTTCAAATCTTAGATTATTAGTTTTCCTATCCTATTTATTCTTATCCAACCTATGATGTGAGAACTCTTGCCTATTTAACACTACACCCAAGTTCTCATGGAGATGTAGTGGTCCTTGCCGATATATTATAGTCGGACAGTACTACGTAAACTCTTGAATATTTAGCACGACACATGTGTTCTAGAGATGTAGCAGTCCTTGTTAAGGTGTTACAATTAGACCCTGCAACACGTTACTTCCAGTGAACAACCTAGCATTATCACAATAGTTTAATAGATCAATTCATTGAACATTTGTCATAGTTTTAACATTTGCTGGCAACCTAACGCAATCCTCCTCCTTTATCCAGGCTTAGGATCAGCTATGGCTGATTCATCATGGACAAAGTTTACATGGCAATAATTAAATAGGGAAATGTCAAAGACGGTTCCTCTGATTCCTTCTTTATAATACGTGGAAATTAGTGAGTGATGGATGAATATGTCGGTGCAATTTCCTTAGGTTAAAGTTGACCAGGTTGACTAAACTTGAATTGCTTAAGCTTGAGTTGTAATGTGTGAATTTTGATGTTTGACAATATATGTGAAGATTGTTTTGACAATGTATGGAGATTGCAGGAGCAATCGTCCGTTTGGATAGATTGGTCAAGGTCGATCAGTTTAATATGAAGAAGAGTTAAGTAAGTCAAGGTTGACTGAATACTTGACTGGGAAGTCCAAATTGGAGGTTAGGCAAGGGAAGTCCAACAAGAAGGTTGACAGAAGATAAAAATCTAAGTGGGTCAGTGTTGACCAGACACTTGGTGGGAAATTCTAGTGAGTAAAGTTAGGTGAAAGTCCTAATGAGTGAAGGTAGACATATGTGAAAGTCTTAGCGAGTGAAGCTAGATAGATGGGAAATCCTAGTGAGTGAAGGTAGGTGGAAGTCCTGGTGAGTGAAGTCAGACATGTGGAAATCCAGGTGGGTATTGGAACCCCAAGGTTGTTTTGATGTGGACAACAAGTTAAGTTAGGTCCTTTGGTGTTTAACCTTGTGTCTAAGTGTGTAGGAGCTTAGGAACACAAGAAGTCAAGTGAGCAAAAGACACAGCTAGTGAGAAGGATGACACGGGAGATAGTCGACAGGCTCGATGCGTCCGAGGGATGAGGTGCTGCGGAAGAGTACGCGGGCGGACGAGAAGGAAGCATATGGCGTTTCCGAGGGATGAGAAGCTAGAGCGAAAGGTTGCTCGAGAAGGCCAAAATTGGGTTCAAGTGAGCCTTATTTTGGTTGGCTGAAATAACCCAAGCAAGCGGAGCTAGAGCGGAAGACCCGGACCGAGGCAAGCAGCACCGAAGCAGAGGGCCCGACCCAATCCGAGCGCTCGGACCAGTCACGGTGCCCGGAGCGATTACAGGCGCTTGGAACCTGATTTTGACTAGATTGTGTTTAACCATGATCCGTTGCGAAGGGGATAAAACTTTATCTCCCTTCTAGGCGCCTAGAACCCTCTAGGCACCCCGACCAAGGCTATAAATATAACCTTGATCCAAGAAGCTAGATAGATTAAGCAATTAGCAATACAACACTTGTGCACTTCTATTTTTAGTTTAGCTTATCTTTTCTCTACTTTCATTGCTGTAAGAGGCTTCTCCGCCTGAAGGAGATACTTAGTGTAATTCATTCCTTGGATTTACAACCTCCCCGATTGTAACCAAGTCAAGTTTGTGAGCCTCATCTTTTCAGGTTCGTTCTTTATTTAATTTATGCAAGTGTTACTTTAAAAGTCCAAGAAGGGCTGTGTTTTGATTTTGTGCAGGGCTATTCAACCCCCTTCTAGTTGGCCACCAACGGTCCCAACAAGTTGTTGGTGTAATATTCCCTAGGTCAAGGTTGACCTGGTTGACTAAGCTTGAGATGGCTCAAGTTTGAGTCTTAATGTTTGGGTTTCGATGTTTGACAATACATAGAGACTGACAATACATGGAGATTGTAGGGGCAATCGTTCATTTAGGGAGATTGTTGGTACAATTCTCCTCTGATCAAGGTTGACCAGTTAGATGTGAAGAAGAGTCAAGTAGGTCAAGACTGACTACATACTTGACTGAGAAGTCCTGGTGAGTGAAGCAAGGCAGTTGAAAAATCCTAGTGAGTGAAACCAGGTGAAAGACCTAGTGAGTGAAGCTAGGCAGAGGAAAAGTCTTGGTGAGTGAAGCCAGGCAGATGGGAAACCCTAGTGAGTGAAGTTAGGTGAAAGTCCTGGTTAGTGAAGCCAGGCAGATGGGAAGTCCTAGTGAGTGAAGCTAGGCAGAAGGGAAGTCCTGGTGAGTGAAGTCAGACACGTGGAAATTCAGGTGGGTCAAGGTTGACCGGACACCTGGTATTGAGAAGTCTAAGTAGGTCAAAGGGTTGACCGGATACTTGACACGAGGAGAAAAGTCCAAGTGGGTCAAAGGGATTGACCAGACACTTGGTGCGGAAGTCCTAGCAGGTCGAGGGTGACTGGATGTTAGGCATGATGTCCCAACAGGTCATGATTGACCAGATGTTAGTTTTAGGGACTTTGGACTTGATTTGACAAGTCACTAATGAGCCAAATCGATCAACTGATCAATTGACTCATGCCCAATCGATCGGTTGATTGATTGGGTGAGGTGCCGTGACTAAAACTTCTCCCAATCAATCCACTGATCGATTGGGGGAGCGTCGCTATCGCACAGAAGCACTCCCAATCGATCACCCGATCGATTGGGAGCCTCCAATCGATCGAGCGATCGATTGAGAGACTGGAATCACGCGAGGGTTAGTGAATCAATCGAGTAATCGATTAAAACGAGTTCCAGAGAGCACAGAGGCGCTCTAAATTGATCAATCGATCGATCCAAAGCCTCCCCAATCGATTGAGAGCAATTCAATCGATTGGGATCCAACCGTTGGCGCAGATTATATCCGTTGGCGAGCGTTCTTCTTTGCACGGCTTACACGGCTACAATTGCGATTCTTCTCCGATCTTCACAACACTTTCTTCACTCTCACAACCAAATCTTAAAGGCTCTTGGAGACAAGTGTAGGTACACTACTAAGGTTCAAGAGGCAACAACAAGGAACAAGTAAGCAAGAAGAAGGAGTTTTTATTTGCATATTTTATATTTTCTTCTTGTGTGAGTTGTATTTATTGTGTGAGTTTGTACAAGGCTTCGCCGCCTTCGGTAGTTACCGTAAAGGAGTATTTTTATAGTGGAGAGTGTGTGTCGTGTGTGGATCCTTGGATTAGTCACCTCTTATTGAGGTGGATACCAAGTAAATCCTTCGTGTTAGCATTGTATTTTTGTTTCTTGTATTTTCCGCTGCCTATCATCACCAAGAAGCAAGACGATGAGCGCACGACGAGTTATTCACCCCCTCTAGCACATTTCGACCCTAACACAAGTGGTATCAGAGCTAGGATACCTCAGAAGGACTAACCACCGACTGAAGCAACGAGATGTCCGGAGCTAACATCTATCCACCAACGTTCGAGGGGGAGTTCACATTTTAGAAGCGACAAATGGAGGTATTTCTTAAAACAGATTTCAGTATTTTACTAATAATGAAATATGGTTATGAAGCACCAAAGAATGCGAACGGAGAAGAAATTGAAAAACACATATGGACCAAAAAGTAGCGCGACGATTTCATGTCAAACGGTAAGGCTGAATACCATCTCATAAGTGTACTACTGGTGGAGGATCTCGACAAAATCAACAAGTACCAAAGTACAAAAGAACTCTAGGAAAAGTTCTTGAAGCTCCAAGAAGAATCGATTGAAGCCGAATCCGACTCCTTGATGGACACTAAGTCATCGTCAGAAGAATCCGAGACCGAAGAAATTACCGGGACAACCCTTATAGCTGAATTCCTTCCAAAGGACACAGTCAACCCTTCCTCAATGAGCATCGATGAAGGGGGAGCAATGTCGGAGGAAAATAGCTCTATAGGGGGAGGATCAGAAATTGACAAGGTAAGTCAGGTACAATTTCTACCATCTGACCAAATGTTTAAATTTGTTAAATTATTAACTAAAGATTACTGCATGCTAGAATAAGAAAATAAAAAGATAAAATTAACTTTAGATAAATCTTGTCTGTTGGAAGATCTTAAAAGATTAGAAGTAGAAAATGATAAATTAAAATTAGAAAATGATAATTTGAAAATACAAGTAGATATTTAAAAAACCATGCATGCTCATCTAATACAAGTTATAGAAAATTTAACAGTCTAAATTAGTATTTTAGATATCACAAGGGATAAATTAAAAATATTTCAAAGAAATATGTCCCCAAAAAGTTCTTAATTAATTCAGTTGGCTGGAACCTATATTGGGTTCCAAAGTCTTGTCTAAGATGTAACACCCAAAAATTCTCAAAATTATTTTAGAAATATTCTATGATTTTTCTGGAATTTTAGAATATTTTTATGGAATTGTTAGAGTAGCGGAAGTAGCAAAAATGAATAGAAATGTAAAATAGCTTAAGCGAGAATCGAACCTGAGACATATTGGGTCCTACGACTTATAGTGGACTCTAGTAACCAAGTGAACCCAGCAGGGCCATGCTGAAAGGAAAGGGGAACAATTTTATTTAAGTTAGAGTTGGGTGAATTAACTCCTTAATATAAATAGGGAATTAAGTGAGGAGTTTTAATTTTACCGTGACTTACCTCTTCTCCTCACCCTAGTCACGCCGCCCCCTTCTCCTCTTCTTTCTCTCGGCGCACCAAGCCCCAAGGGCTAGGGTTCCGTCTCAAGGGTTCCAGGAGCACCTTCCGGCGACGACTCCGACACGAGGATGTTTCTCTCCGCAAGAAGAACGCGTGGACGCGAGAAAATCGTCGAGAAGATCGTCTCCACCGGAAATCTAGCGATCAGATCGTAAGGAAATCTAGCGCAGGATGTAAGAAACCCCTCACCTGTAGTATAAATAGCTTCCGTGTGAATTTTATGCTTCAGTTTAGTAGTATGTAGATTTTCGGCACAAAGGATGCGAATTAGAGCATACCAAGTGTTCGATTAAATTATTAGCACGGTTAAAATGCAACTTAAGCATTTTACTAGCTTAGATAAATGCGATAGAAGCATTCATTCAGTATGTTTAGCTTTAGTATAACTTATATGGGACTACGGTCCAATGGGTGGGCTCCCATAGTCGCCTCTAGGTTCAGATAACCTAGCTCTGGGTTCAGATAACCTAGAAATAGCAAGAACAACAAAATTCAGCTATAACCAATATTTTATTTTATCAGTGGCACTGTACTGGATTAGATATCCCTTGGGTTGGACTCCCATAGTCGTCCCTAGGTTCAGCTAACCTAGTAAACCCTACCAGATTCAGAATTTGCAACCCCGGGTTTAGTTAGGGATGCGCACACAGCAAGTACAGTTGCCGGGCCCATCAACAGCATGATTAGTATTTTCATCTATTATATATATGGTTTTCAAACTCTCACAAATAGTTATGTGAATTCAGTATAGCTTTAGCATTAGTTTAGAATTTTCTCAGCTCAGTTTTTGTATCGGTTTAGTTTTCTATTGATACAATATGATAGCTTATGTTAGCACTTGTTGCCATGACCAGTTTGTTTGTATGCCATGCTATGCTCTTACATGTTCAATATTCATATGTTTCAAACAGTATGTTTTAAAAACATAAATTGCATCGTATGCATGTTTTAGTGAGGTAGATGGTTTCTTACTAAGCTCTAAAGCTTACAGATACTTCTTTCTTTATACTGCAGATAAAGGTAAGGGACAGATGGACTAGCGGAGGCTGGAGGTTAACGGCAAGGAAGATGTGTGTGGATGGAACCTGGAATAAAGACCTTGGAAGAACTAGAACATTTAAGAACTTAGTGTTTCTTACCATGTTACTTTTTCTTATTTAGTTATCGAAATGCATGGAATTATAGAAAATCTGCTTAGATTGTCAGTGACCATGTTTAGGATGCTAGTTGTTTGCTATTAGTATGTTTTCAGCTATTATAGAACTCTTGTAGGTGTGTTAGGCACGAATCAGTGCTGAAATCAGAGTTTGCTGTGAAATCAGAAACCCCAATCGATCAGCGGATCGATTGGGGGCCCTCAATCGATCAGTGGATCGATTGGGAGCCTGGTTCCGCGAACAGTAAGCTTCTGGATCGATCAGCCGATCGATCCAGTCATATTCTGTCGTAAACAGTGAGTTCGGGGATCGATCCTTTGATCGATCGAGAAATCGCTCCCGCGAATAGAGAGCGCTGGAATCGATCACTGGATCGATTGACCAGTCTGGATCGATCAGCCGATCGATCCAGAATATTAACCCGAGCACAGTAGCCATCGGAATCGATCCATGGATCGATTCAACAGCTTGCAATCAATTGAGTTCAATCTGGATCGATTGGGAAGCTGGGTTTCGACCAAGAGACCTTGTAATTCAGCTCCTTGACCATAGAGGATGTAGGGTATGCCATGAATACCTTAGATTGCATCCCTTAGCACATGTAGGACCAAGAACTTGTGTTAGCTTAGTAAAGTTTTAAATTGGTACAGCTTTCCGCACCTAGACTTAGTAATGGTCATGGATATAGCTTAGCACAGCATAATGCGACGGTCCGACCTTACAGCCTAGCCAGTAGAAGGCGGGTCGTTACAGAGTGGTATCAGAGCAAGTTCCATACTTCCTTCACACACATCAGCATTGAACCTGCAGCTTCCAAGTAAGAACACCTCTTCTCTTACTTATGTTCTCTTACTATCATGTTTATAGATAGCTAAAGCATGTTGATATATGATAGTGTTTAACATGGTTGATTATAGTAATTAGTTAAATGTGATAGTATTAGTTATGTATGTCCTCTCTTCCTTTAGAAATGGCAAGAGTACGCCCAGCTATAAGGGCACCAGCTACTGAGCCCCAGCACGAGGCAGACAGTTCAGTGCCTCCCCCAGACCTTACAACATTAGTGGCTTAGTTACAGCAGCAGCTAGCTGAACAGCAACAGAAGATAGCCACCTTAAAGGCTAATCAGCAGAATACTCCCACTGTCACCCGGAACCAAACATAGCAACCCCAGTAGTTATAGAGGTTCCACCAGTCTAGCCTACGACACCAGTAGCCCCAGCAACAGAGGCAAAGAGAGAAGCCTATCTTCTCAGGCACCAGTGAACCATGGGATGCTCAAGCCTGGTTCAAAACACTGGAGAGCACGATGGAGCTTCTGGACTGGCCAGAACACGAGAAGGTGAAGTGCGCCTCATTCTGTCTAACAGGAGACGCACGCATGTGGTGGGAGAGAATTAGAGTGAAGCGCCCAGTAAACCAGATGACATGGGCTGACTTCGAGAAAGAATTCTTCGAGGAGTTCTTTCACATGCGGGTCACAAACCGTCACTACGACGAGTTCACTGAGTTTCGCCAGGGCAACCTTTCAGTGGAGGAAGCCGTGAAGAAATTCAACAGATTGGCTCGTCTATGCCCTGAACTAGTCAGCACAGAAAAAGAACGAGTTCGGTTGATGCTCAAGATGCTGAGGCCGGAAATAGCGATGAACGTGGCTGGCGACGTTCATAGGCCGCAAACCACCGAAGAACTAGTCAGCAGTGCTCTGACCACCGAGCACTACCAGAATAATATCAAGCAGCAGAAGCAAGTCCTCTCAGAGTCCAAAGGACAAGGAGGTTCAGGTACTCAGAAACAACAGAGCCACAACTCTGACTGGAAAGGGAACTCCAGCAGCAAGCGTAAACCAGGGAGTTACCCGAAAGGAGGACCAGCTAGTAAACAGCCTAGTTATCCCAAATGTGCTACTTGTGGGAAATTCCACCCTGGATTTGTCGTAAGGGCACACGAGGATGCTTTGAATGTGGACAGGAAGGGCATATGGCTAAGCAGTGCCCAAACAAGACAGTTCTTCCTCAACCACAGCCGATTCAGTACGGAGGCCAGCCAGCACAGCTACATCAGATGCAGGCCGTTCTAGATGGTCTACACATCAGCCAGGGTAGATTAGAGGCCCCTCCAGCTACGACCAATGCGAGGATCTACTCACTCACCAGAGAGGACGTAGCAAATGCCTCGACAGTTGTTATAGGTCAGATCAGTATTTTACAGCAAAGTACAACTGTCTTATTCGATACTGGGGCAACTCATTCATATATATCCAGGGCATTCACCGAAGAGTTGGCAATACCTCCAGAGGTACTCAGTAGCCAATTTTTGACAACGCTACCTTCAGGAGAAATTATGGCATCCACGCGCTGGCTCCGAGCAGTGCCAGTTATTATAGCAGACAGAGAACTCTTTTGTGATCTGCTAGTGCTAGATATGACTGATTATGATGTCATCTTTGGAATGGACTTCCTGATCAGATACGGTGCCTCTATAGAGTGCCGTAAACAGAAAGTCGTATTCCAACCGGAAGTAGAGGTACAGTTCGAGTACATCGGAGAACCAAAGAGAAAGGCCAAGAAGTTTCTCTCAGCTCTAAAAGCACAGAAATTAATGGATTCAGGATGTACGGGATTCCTAGCACATGTAGTCAATGCCAGTCAGGACAAGGACCAACAGCTAGCAGAGGTCCGAGTCGTATGTGACTACCCAGCAATCTTCCCTGAGGAGTTACCAGGTCTAGCACCAGATAGGGAGATTGAATTTGAGATAGACCTCATTCCCGGTACAAATCCTATCTCTAAGGCACCCTACCGCATGGCTCCAGCAGAACTGAAGGAACTTCATGAGCAACTACAGGAGCTGCTTGACAAGGGCTTCATACGTCCTAGTCACTCACCATGGGGAGCGCCTGTATTGTTTGTGAAGAAGAAGGACAGGAGCATGCGCCTATGTATAGATTACAGAGCACTGAACCAAGTTACGATTAAGAACAGGTATCCTCTTCCCAGAATAGATGACCTGTTCGATCAGCTAAAGGGAGCAGCAGTGTTCTCTAAGATAGACCTCGGGTCAGGTTATTATCAGGTGAAAGTTAAAGAAAGGGATATACCCAAGACAACATTCAGGACTAGATACGGACATTACGAGTTCGTAGTCATGCCCTTTGGCGTGACAAATGCTCCAGCTACTTTCATAGACCTCATGAACAGAATATTCAGGGACTACCTAGATAGATTTTTTATTGTATTTATCGATGACATTCTCATATATTCAGGAACTCAGGAAGAACACGCAGAGCACCTGAAAATAGTATTGCAGACTCTTCAGCAAAACCAGCTGTACGCCAAATTCATGAAATGTGAATTTTGGTTAGATCAGGTGTCCTTCCTGGGTCACATCATCTCAAAGGATGGTATCCTGGTAGACCCTTGTAAAATAGAAGCTGTGAGTAACTGGAAAAGACCCAAGAACGCCAGTGAGATCAGAAGCTTTTTGGGACTAGCAGGTTATTACAGAAAGTTCATAGAGGATTTCTCCAGGATAGACTCCCCACTGACAGCTCTCACCAGGAAGAACAGAAAATTTCAGTGGACAGAGGGCTGCGAGAACAGCTTCAGTGAGTTAAAGAGGAGATTGACCAGTGCTCCCATTTTGGCTCTACCAGAAAACACAGACAACTTTGATATTTATAGTGACGCCTCTAAATTGGGACTAGGAGCAGTACTGATGCAAAATGGTAAGGTGATCGCCTATGCCTCCAGACAACTCAAGGAATATGAGAAGAATTACCCTACTCATGACCTTGAGCTTGCAGCACTAGTGTTCGCTCTCAAAATTTGGAGACACTACTTGTATGAAGCTCAGTGTAGAGTGTATACAGATCATCAGAGTTTGAAGTACTTCTTCACTCAGAAGGATCTGAATATGCGACAGCGCAGATGACTTGAGCTGGTCAAAGACTACGATATAGATATCCTCTACCACCCAGGAAAAGTCAATAAGGTAGCAGATGCGCTTAGCAGGAAATCCAGTGCTACCTTATTATCATTAGCAGCCATGTCACCGCCCCTACAGAGGGAGATCACGGATTTTGGTCTCGAACTTATAGTGGGACAGCTCTCTACTATGACATTAGCATCTACCCTGCTTGGTGACATTCAGACAACTCAGGAACAGGATCCTGAAATTCAGAAAATCAAGCAAGGGTTAGCAGAATCAGAAAGTAGAGAATTCAGAGTGTCCGATAGTGGGGTATTATACTTCGGTGACATACTCTGTGTTCCAGATCAGGAGGAACTAAAGAGGAAGATTTTAGATGAGGCTCACAGGACTCCTTATGCGATGCATCCAGGTTCCACCAAGATGTACCAAGATCTAAAGAAACGATTTTAGTGGGCCAGGATGAAGAGAGACATCGCTAGATATGTTAGCACCTGTCTGACCTGCCAGAGGGTCAAGGCAGAACACCAGAGACCAGGAGGAGTTCTGCAGCCTATTCAGATTCCGGAGTGGAAGTGGGAGGATATTTCTATGAATTTCATAGTGGGAATACCCAGAACCACGAATGGTTTTGATGCCATCTGGGTGATAGTCGACAGGTTAACTAAATCAGCCCACTTCTTAGCTATCAGGATATCCTACTCCATGGAGCAGTTAGCTCAATTGTATCTCAAAGAGATCGTCAGACTGCATGGAGTTCCACGGACTATCATCTCAGACAGAGACAGTAGGTTCACGTCACACTTCTGGGAGTGTGTACAGTCAGCATTGGGCACTAAGTTAAAATTCAGCATAACCTTCCATCCTCAGACAGATGGTCAGACGGAGCGAGTAAATCAGGTACTCGAAGATATGCTCCGAGCATGTGCCCTAGACTTCAAGGGAAGTTGGTGCAAATATCTGAGTTTAGCAGAATTTGCATACAACAACAGCTATCAGGCCACTATCGGTATGACACCTTATGAGGCTGTCTATGGGCGGAGGTGTAGATCTCCAATCTGCTGGTATGAGAGTGGTGAGCAGAAGGAACTAGAACTCCAGACAGATCTAGTAGCAGACACCACAGCAGTTATACAGCAAATCCGCCAGAGGATAGAGACAGCCTAGAGCCGCCAGAAAAGCTATGCTGATACACGACGCAGACCCT
The DNA here is from genome assembly GCF_018446385.1 of Zingiber officinale. Taxonomy (NCBI): domain Eukaryota; kingdom Viridiplantae; phylum Streptophyta; class Magnoliopsida; order Zingiberales; family Zingiberaceae; genus Zingiber; species Zingiber officinale. Next base: position 74,924,454 of record NC_055995.1, read on the forward strand.
TAGAGTTTTCAGCTGGGGATTCAGTGTTTCTCAGAGTAGCTCCCATGAAGGGAGTAATGCGTTTTGGGAAGAAGGGCAAATTGAGTCCCAGATATGTGGGACCATATCTTATCACTAGAAGAGTTGACAAGGTAGCATATGAGCTAGAGCTACCACAGGAGATGTCAGCCATCCATAATGTATTTCATGTCTCTATGCTGAAGAAGCATATCCCAGATGCCACCCAGGTGATTGAGCCCCAGTCGGTACCAGTCCGCGAAGACCTCAGCTATGATAGTCGACCTATTCAGATAATAGACCGAGCAGTTAAGAAATTACGGAACAAGGAGGTACCATTAGTAAAAGTCATTTGGCAAAATCACACAGCAGAAGAGACAACTTGGGAGACAGAAGCTAGTATGAGACAGAAGTACCCAGAATTGTTCTAAGTTTGAGGACGAACTTTTTATAAGGTATGGGGGATTGTAACGCCCGAAAATTCTCAAAATTATTTTAGAAATATTCTATGATTTTTCTGGAATTTTAGAATATTTTTATGGAATTGTTAGAGTAGCGGAAGTAGCAAAAATAAATAGAAATGTAAAATAGCTTAAGCGGGAATCGAACCCGAGACCTATTGGGTCCTACGACTTATAGTGGACTCTAGTAACCAAGTGAACCCAGCAGGGCCGTGCTGAAAGGAAAGGGGAATAATTTTATTTAAGTTAGAGTTGAGTGAATTAACTCCTTAATATAAATAGGGAATTAAGTGAGGAGTTTTAATTTTACCGTGACTTACCTCTTCTCCTCACCTTAGTCACGCCGCCCCCTTCTCCTCTTCTTTCTCTCGGCGCACCAAGCCCCAAGGGCTATGGTTCCGTCTCAAGGGTTCCAGGAGCACCTTCCGGCGACGACTCCGACACGAGGATGTTTCTCTCCGCAAGAAGAACGCGTGGACGAGAGAAAATCGTCGAGAAGATCGTCTCCATCGGAAATCTAGCGATCAGATCGTAAGGAAATCTAGCGCAGGATGTAAGAAACCCCTCACCTGCAGTATAAGTAGCTTCCGTGTGAATTTTATGCTTCAGTTTAGTAGTATGTAGATTTTCGGCACAAAGGATGCGAATTAGCGCATACCAAGTGTTCGATTAAATTATTAGCACGGTTAAAATGCAACTTAAGCATTTTACTAGCTTAGCTAAATGCGATAGAAGCATTCATTCAGTATGTTTAGCTTTATTACAGCTTATATGGGACTACGGTCCAATGGGCGGGCTCCCATAGTCGCCACTAGGTTCAGATAACCTAACTCTGGATTCAGATAACCTAGAAATAGCAAGAACAGCAAAATTCAGCTATAACTAGTATTTTATTTTATCAGTGGCACTGTACTGGATTAGATATCCATTGGGTTTGACTCCCATAGTCGTCCCTAGGTTGAGCTAACCTAGTAAATCCTACTTGATTCGGAATTTGCAACCCCGGGTTTAGTTAGGGATGCACGCATAGCAAGTACAGTTGCCGGGCCCATCAGCAGCATGATTAGTATTTTCATCTATTATATATATGGTTTTCGAACTCTCACAAATAGTTATGTGAATTTAGTATAGCTTTAGCATTAGTTTAGAATTTGCTCAGCTCAGTTTTTGTATCGGTTTAGTTTTCTATTGATACAATATGATAGCTTATGTTAGCACTTGTTGCCATGACCAGTTTGTTTGTATGCCATGCTATGCTCTTACATGTTCAATATTCATATGTTTCAAACAGCATGTTTTAAAAACATAAATTGCATCGTATGCATGTTTTAGTGAGGTAGATGGTTTCTTACTAAGCTCTAAAGCTTACAGATACTTCTTTCTTTATACTGCAGATAAAGGTAAGGGACAGATGGACTAGCGGAGGCTGGAGGTTAATGCAAGGAAGATGTGTGTGGATGGAACCTGGAATAAAGACCTTGGAAGAACTAGAACATTTAAGAACTTAGTGTTTCTTACCATGTTACTTTTGCTTATTTAGTTATCGAAATGCATGGAATTATAGAAAATCTGCTTAGATTGTCAGTGACCATGTTTAGGATGCTAGTTGTTTGCTATTAGTATGTTTTCAGCTATTATAGAACTCTTGTAGGTGTGTTAGGAACGAATCAGTGCTGAAATCAGAGTTTGCTGCGAAATCAGAAACCCCAATCGATCAGCGGATCGATTGGGAGCCTGGTTCCGCGAACAGTAAGCTTCTGGATCGATCAGCCGATCGATCCAGTCATATTCTGTCGCAAACAGTGAGTTTGGGGATCGATCCTTCGATCGATCGAGAAATCGCTCCCGCGAACAGAGAGCGCTGGAATCGATCACTGGATCGATTGACCAGTCTGGATCGATCAGCCGATCGATCCAGAATATTAACCCGAGCACAGTAGCCATCGGAATCGATCCATGGATCGATTCAACAGCTTACAATCGATTGAGTTCAATCTGGATCGATTGGGAAGCTGGGTTTCGACCAAGAGACCTTGTAATTCAGCTCCTTGACCATAGAGGATGTAGGGTATGCCATGAATACCTTAGATTGCATCCCTTAGCACATGTAGGACCAAGAACTTGTGTTAGCTTAGTAAAGTTTTAAATTGGTACAGCTTTCCGCACCTAGACTTAGTAATGGTCATGGATATAGCTTAGCATAGCATAATGTGACGGTCCGGCCTTACAGCCTAGCCAGTAGAAGGCGGGTCGTTACATAAGAAGAAGAGTCAAGTAGGTTAAGACTGACTACATACTTGACTGAGAAGTCCTGGTGAGTGAAGCCAGACAGTTGAAAAATCCTGGTGAGTGAAACCAGGTGAAAGACCTAGTGAGTGAAGCTAGGAAGAGGAAAAATCCTGGTGAGTGAAGCTAGGCAGATGGGAAACCCTAGTGAGTTAAGCTAGGTGAAAGTCCTAGTGAGTGAAGCCAAGCAGATGGGCAGTCCTAGTGAGTGAAGCTAGGCAGAAGGGAAGTCCTGGTGAGTGAAGTCAGACACGTGAAAATTCAGGTGGGTCAAGGTTGACCGGACGCCTGGTATTGAGAAGTCTAAGTAGGTCAAAGGGTTGACCGGATACTTGGCACGAGGAGAAAAGTCCAAGTGGGTCAAAGGGATTGACCAGACACTTGGTGAGGAAGTCCTAGCGGGTTGAGGATGACCAGATGCTAGACATGATGTCCCAACAGGTGGGTCAAGGTTGACCAGATGTTGGTTTTAGGGACTTTGGACTTGATTTGGCAAGTCACTAATGGGTCAAATCGATCAACAGATCGATTGACTCATTTCCAATCGATCGGTTGATAGATTGGGTGAGATGCTACAACAAAAGCTTCTCCCAATCGATCCACTAATCGATTGGGGGAGCGTCGCTATCACACAGAAGCACTCCCAATTGATCACTCGATCGATTGGGAGCCTCTAATTGATCGGGCGATCGATTAAGAGACTAGAATCGCGCGAGGGTTAGTGAATCGATCGGGTAATCGATTCAAGCGAGTTCCAGAGAGCATAGATGCACTCTGGATGTTGGTTGGTCCTAGTAAGATCGTACCGGTTCCACTGTACAAAAATTTTGTACAAGTGTCGAACCTTTCTTAACAACCTATTGTGTTTTTTAGAAATTAAATTCGGAATCGCAAACGGAACATAACATTATTGATTCCAAATTTAACTTATCTGTTCTTAGTGATTTAGACTCGGATCGCAAACGATACTTAACATTATAGATCCAAATCCACTTAGGTTACAAATTTAATTAAATATTTATTTCAGAAATCAGCTCCCAGGTTAAACATGGCGAGACACTTGACATTCTTTAGTATGGGAACATCCACCACTGCCTCGACAAAGCCTCTTAATGAAATTCAATATTTAATTTCCTTATATAACCTTAGGTTTAACCAAAAAGAACAATCGAATCACAAGATCGACAAATAAAACAAAGAAACACAACTTCGAATTACAAATCCAAAAATCTAGAATCACTAGCCTCTTGTGTTTGGAATTCATACAAAGAAAACTAGTATGATACGGAAATCAATTACTAGTTAAACCTTTTTTTGTAAGCAATAACCTCTTGTTCTACCGTATTCCTCTTCTTATCTCGGACGTTGTGTGGGCAACGATCTACCGAGATGAGAACCACCAACACCTTCCTTCTTGTAAGATTCGACCACCAACCTTCAAGCTCCAAGGGATGCAAGAGCAAAGCCTCCTTTCTCTCCTTCTTCTCCTAGCTAGAACTGGCCACTAAGGACTCCTCTTGTGTTGATGCCGCCGACCACCAAGGAGAAAGACAAAAGGAGAAGAGCAAGGAACTTATGGCCAGCCACCACCAAGGAAGAGAGGAGAGAAAAATAGAATAGAGTTGTTTCTCATGAAGACACCCCCTCCATCTCTTTTATAATCCTTAGTCTTGGCAAATAAGGAAAATTTAAATAAAAAACTTCCTTATTTTCTTTGTCATGAAAAGGAAAATTTAATTGATTAAAACCAATTTCCTTTTCTTAAATCATCATGGTCGGCCACCTCATAGCTCTAAGCAAGGAAAGTTTTAATAACACAAGAATTAAAACTTCCTAATTTGCTTCTGAAATTTTTAATAAAAATTTCTCTAATAATTTTTCCCTTCATGGTTGGTTATAAAAGGAAATTTTATAAATTAAAATATCTCTATTAAAACATGTGGATGATTTCCAAAAAGGAAAGTTTTCTCTAAAATTAAAATCTTCCTTTCAATCTACAAATAAGGAAAGATATCAAATCTTTTCTTAATCTTTTGTAGAAACTTATAAAAGGAAATATTTAATTTTAAAACTCTCTTTTAAATCATAAACATTATTACAAAGAAGGAATGTTTTATCAAAAATTAAAATATTTCTTTTAACTACAAATTAGGAAAGATATCAAATCTTTCACTTAATCTTTTGTAGAAAGCTATAAAAGGAAAAATTTAAATTTTAAATTATCTCTTTTAATACCATGATATCCACATAAGAAAAGATTTTAAAATAAAATCCTTTTAATTTTATTAGGGCCGACCACAACAAGCTTGGGCTCCAAGCTATGGCCGGCCCCCTCAACTTGACTCAACCCTTGGCTTGGCCTGCCCAAGCTTGGACTCCAAGCTTGCTTGTCCAGCCACCTAAGTGTGGGTAGGAAGTGGGTATGCGGTGGGTATAATTATCTATATACAAGAGGCTACGATAGGGATCGAGAGGAGGAATTGGTTTTGGTTTGCCGATGAAATTAAGCTTCCCATATTCACCCCGAACACCCAACTTAATTTCATCAATAATAATTCATATCACTAAAGAATTATTATTGAACTACCGCATCAATCCCAAATTACATTTTGGGCTCCTTCTTATTATGAGTGTGTTAGTCTCCCTGTGTTTAAGATTTCGAATGCCCACTGATTAAATGAGTTACTGACAACTCTCTTTAATTAATATTTTAGTGCAAGAGTAGTACCACTCAACCTTATTGTCATGTCAGATTAAGTCCACCTGCAGGGTTTAACATGACAATCCTTATGAACTCCTCTTGGGGACATTATCAACCTAGATTACTAGGACACAGTTTTCTTCTATAATCAACAACACACACTATAAGTAATATCATTTCCCAACTTATCGGGCGTTTTGATTTATCGAGCTAAATCTCACCCTTTGATAAGTTAAAGAAATGAATACTAAATATATGTGCTTGTTATTATATTAGGATTAAGAGCACACACTTCCATAATAACTAAGGTCTTGTTCTTTTATTAAGTCAGCATAAAAAGAACTTATCTTAAATGGTCCTGCTCAATACACTCAAAGTGTACTAGTGTAATTTTATAGTTAAGATAAACTAATACCAAATTACACTACGACTATTCCAATGGTTTGTTCCTATCCATCTTAGTTGTGAGCTACTGTTTATAATTTATAAAGAACCGATAACATGATCTTCTGTGTGTGACACCACACACCATGTTATCTACAGTATAAATTAATTGAACAACTACACTTAGCATATAAATGTAGACATTTTTGACCAATGTGATTTTTTATTTCAAAATAAATATTTACAAAAGCTAGGCTTTTAGTATACACTCTAACAATCTCCCACTTATATTAAAAGACTAAGCTGCCATATCTGCTGCCATACATCTGATTCGCATCCCCTCCACATGCCGATCAAAAGCTTTCGCCGGAAGGGCCTTAGTGAAAGGATCTGCCAGGTTATCTGCTGATGCAATATTGGCGACAACAAGTTCTTCTCACTTGACGATGTCTCGTATCAGGTGGTACTTGCGCTCTATATGTTTACTCACCTTATGAGCTCGTGGTTCTTTCGAGTTTGCAACTGCATCGCTATTATCACAATAAATTGTGATGATTTTGGGCAAATCAGGAATCACATCTAAGTCCATTAAGAAGTTCCTACGCCATACAACTTTTTTAGTTGCCTCAGAGGCTGCCACATACTCAGCTTCCATGGTTGAGTCTGAAATGCTTTTCTGCTTAACACTCCTCCATGCAATGACTCCACCTCCTAAAGTAAACACATATCCTGATGTAGACTTACTATTGTCCCTATCTGATTGGAAGTCTAAATCTGTGTAACCCATAGGGATCAAATCATCTACTTGGTAAACTAGCATATAATCTCTAGTCATTCTCAGGTACTTCAATATATGCTTTACAGTAGTCCAATGTCCTTGTCCAGGGTTACTTTTGTTGATTAGTCCTAGGAAAATCATACCGGTTCTACTGTACAAAAATTTTATACAAGTGTCGAACCTTTCCTTAAATAACCTATTGTGTTCTTTAGAAGTTAAATTAGGAATCACAGACGGAACTTAACATCATTGATTCCAAATTTTACTTATCTGTTCTTGATAGTTTAGATTTGGATCGCAAGCGGAACTTAACACTATTGATCCAAATCCACCAATGTTATTAATTTCATTAAATATTAATTTTTAAAATTAGCTTCCAGGACTGCATGGCGAGGCACATGGCATTCTTGGGTATGGGAGCATCCATCACCGCCTAGACAAAGCCTTTTAAGGAAAGCTAATATTTAATTTCCTTAAATAACTCTAGGTTAATAAAAAAGAACAATCGAATCACAAATTCAAAAAAATAAAACAAGAGAAACACAAATTCGAAACAAATCTGAAAACTCTAGAATCATATGCCTCTTGTGTTTGGTATTTCCAAAAATAACTACACAAAGAAAACTAGTATGATGCGGAAAACAATTACTAGTTATACCTTTCTTTGTAAGCAAATAACCTCTTGATCTTCTACCGTATTCCTCTTCTTATCCCTGACGTTGTGTGGGCAACGATCTACCGAGATGAGAATCCACCTAAGCCACCTTCTTCTCCAAGCAAGATTTGGCCACCACAATTCTCCAAGAGAAGTAAAGGTCCGACCACCACCACCAAGCTCCAAGGGATGCAAGAAACAAAACCTCCTTTCTCTCCTTCTTCTCTTAGCTAGAACCAACCACCATCAAGAGCTCCAAGAGGGGATAAAACCAACCACTAAAGAAGAAGAGAAGAGGAGAGGGAAAACTTCTAGGGCCGGCCACACCAAGGAGAAAAAGAGAGGAAGAAAAGAATAGAGTTGTTACCCATTAAGACACCTCTACCCCCCTTTTATAATCCTTGGTCTTGGCAAATAAGAAAATTTAAATAAAAACTTCCTTAATTCTTTTGCCATAAAAAGGAAAATTTATTTAATTAAAAATAATTTTCTCTTCTCAATTGTAATGGACGACCACTTTTTAAAAACAAAATAAGGAGAGTTTTAATTAACACAAGAATTAAAACTTCCTAATTTGTTTCCGAAAATTTATAAAAATTTCTCCAATAATTTTCCCTTCGTGGTGGTTTGTAAAAAAGGAAATTTTAAAATCTTTCTTTTAAACATGTGGATGATTTCCAAAAAGGAAAGTCATCTCTAAAAATTAAAATCTCCTTTCAATCTACAATTAAGGAAAGATATCAAATCTTTTCTTAATATTTTGTAGAAACTTATAAAAGAAATATTTAATTTTTAAACTCTCTTTTAAATCATGAACATGGTTAAAAAAGGAAAGTTTTCTCAAAATTAAAATCTACCTTTCAATCTACAAATAAGGAAAGATTTCAAATCTTTTCTTAATCTTTTGTAGAAAGCTAAGGAAAGATTTAAATTTCAAACTCTCTTTTAAAACCATGATATCCACATAAGAAATAATTTTAATAAAAATCCCTTTTTATTTTCTATGTGGCCGACCACACCTAGCTTGGACTCCAAGCTAGAGCCGGCCACTAATCTTGGCTCTATCCTTGGGTCTTGGCCGACCCTAGCTTGGGTTCTAAGCTAGCTTGGCCAGCCCCATTAGGATGGGTAAGACGTGGGTATGTGGTGGGTATAAATCTCTATATACACGAGGCTACGATAGGGACTGAGAGGAGGAATTGGTTTTGGTCTCCCGATTAAATTAAGCTTCCCGTGTTCACCCCGAACACACAACTTAACTTCATCAATAATAATTCATACCACTAAAGAATTATTATTGAACTACCACACCAATCCCAAATTACATTTTGGGCTCCTTCTTATTATGAGTGTGTTAGTCTCCCTGTGTTTAAGATGTCGAATGCCCACTAATTAAATGAGTTAATAACAACTCACTTAATTAATATCTTTATCCAAGAGTAATACCACTCAACCTCATCGTCATGTCGGACTAAGTCCACCTGTAGGGTTTAACATGACAATCCTTATGAGCTCCTCTTGGGGGCATTCTCAACCTAGATTACTAGGACACAGTTTCCTTCTATAATCAACAACACACACTATAAGTAATATTATTTCTCAACTTATCGGGCTTATTGATTTATTGACCTAAATCTCACCCACTGATAAGTCAAAGAAATAAATACTAAATATATGTGTTTGTTTTTATATTAGGATTAAGAGCACACACTTCCATAATAACTAAGGTCTAGTTCTTTTATCAAGTCAGTATAAAAAGAACTTACCTAAAATGGTCCTACTCAATACACTTAGAGTGTACTAGTGTAATTTATTAGTCAAGATAAACTAATACATAATTACACTACGACTATTCCGATGGTTTGTTCCTTTCCATCTTAGTCGTGAGCAACTATTTATAATTTATAAAGAACTGATAACATGATCTTCTATGTGTGACACCACACACCATGTTATCTGCAATATAAATTAATTGAACAACCACACTTAACAAATAAATGTAGGTATTTGACCATTATGATTCTTTATTTCTAAATAAATGTTTATATAAAAGTTATGCTTTTAGTATACACTCTAACAATCTCCCACTTATACTAAAAGACTATGCTGCCATAAATGCTGTCATACATCTAATTCTCAACCCTTCAACATGCCCATCAAAAGTTCTTGCCTTAAGGACCTTAGTGAAAGGATTTACAGGTCATCACCTGATGCAATCTAGGTGGCAACAACTTCTCCTCGTTTATACGATGTCTCGTATTGGGTGGTACTTGCGCTCTTTTGTGTTTACTTGTCTTATGGACTTATGTTTTCTTCGAGTTTGCTACTGCACCACTATTATTACAATAAATTGTAATAATTTTTGGACAAACCAGAAATCATATCTAAGTCCATCATGAAGTTTCTGAGCCATACAACTTCTATGGTTGCCTTAGAGGCTGCCACATACTCAACTTCTATGGTGGAGTCTGAAAAATATCTATACTTAACACTCCTCCATTGTTATGTCTTTACCTCCTGAAGTAAACACAAAACCCCGAGGTTGACTTACTACTGTTTCTATCTGATTAGAAGTCAAAATCCTTGTTACCCATAGGGATTAAATCATCTTCCTAGTAAACTAGCATATAATCTCTAGTCCCTCTAAGGTACTTTAATATATGCTTTACGGCAGTCTAGTGTCCCGGTCCTGGGTTACTTCAATATCTGCTAACTATGCTCTAGGCAAAACAGATATCCAGTCTCATGCATAGTATACATTAGGCTTCCGATAGCCGAAGCATAAGGAACTGCCTTTCATTTTCTCTATCTCCTTTGATGTCTTCGGAGACATCTCTTTAGATAAAGCTACTCCATGCTGAAAAGGTAAGAAACCTTTCTTGGAGTTTTGCATGCTTAAAATGAGCAAGGATTGTTTTGATATATGAAGCTTGGGATAAGTAAAATATTCTTTTCTTGCGATCCCTTATTACTTTGATCCCAAGAATATATGCATTCTCCCAAGTCCTTCATATCGAATTGTTTGGACAACCATACCCTTACTTCTGACAACACTTTTATATTGTTTCCAACTACCAAAAATGTTATCTACGTATAGTACAAGAAATACCACCACGTTTCCATCACACTTCTTGTATACACAAGACTCATTCGATTATTAAATAAATCCATAGGTCTGGATTACTTTATTAAACCGGATGTTCCAAGACCTTGAAGCTTTACTTCAATCCATAGACTGATTGAGCTTACACACAAGATGCTCTTTGCAATGATCCCTTCTAGTTGCTATATATGGATGTTTTCTTCAAGACTTCCATTAAGGAAAGCTATCTTGACATCCACTTGCTAAATCTCATAGCTAAAAGAATCCGGATAGACTTAAGCATGACTACCGGTGAAAAGTTTCCTTTTTCAATAAGCCTTGCTTTAAAAGTTTCCACCTTCCTGTCTATCCCTCTTTTCCTATTGTAGACTTATTTTCACCCAATGGCTTTTACACCATTTGGTGATTTTATAAGCTCTCAGACTTTATTAGAATACATATATTCTAATTCTATATTTATTGCTATTTGAAAAGATGCTGCATCTTTATCTTGGAGTGCTTCATCATATGTCTGGGGATCAGGTTCATATCCACCAGGGATCAAGTCCAAAGACTCTCCCAAAATATGAATCTTTTAGGTTGCCTAACAATCCTCCCACTACGATGAGACACTTTATGCAATTGTGTATCAATTGTGATACGTGTTGCAGTTTCTTGTGATATTTCATCTTGTACAGTTGATACTAGATTAGACGTGTCCTTTAATTTTCTTAAGAACAATTTTTACTCATGGGCTTGTGGTTCATAGTATAGTCCTTTTCTAAAATCGAGCATTGGTGCCTAACAATGACCTTCCGATTTTAAGGATTATAAACATCTTTTCATTTTTCTAGGAAAACTCACAAACAAGTGAACTCATGTCCAACTTATCAGTGTCTCTCATGTGCTAGACCACCCAAATTTGAATATGCTTCAAACTAGGCTTACACCCATTCTGCAATTCTATGGGAGTAGAGAGTTCTGACTTAGAAGGTACTATGTTCACTTCCGTTTCGAGTGTATATCCTTAAAATAAATTTGGTAATTTTCTGAATAACTCATCATCGATCTAATTATTCCATAAGAGCCTTATACCTTCTTTCTACTACACCATTCTGTTGGGGTGTACCAGGTGCAGTTAGTTGGGATTAAATCCTGACTTCTGATAAGTGACTCCTAAACTCTCCTAAGAGGTACACATTCCTACGATTTCACCGTAGTGTCTTAATACTTTTACTTTGACGTTACTTCTCATCAGCTTAGTACTCTTTGAACTAATCAAAGCACTTAGACTTATGGTACGTCAAGTAAATGTATCTTTATCTCAAATAGTCATCTATAAAAGAGATGAAATATTCGAAACAACCTCTTGCCTGGATAGTCAAAGGTCTACATAAATCAGAATGAACCAATTCTAACATATCTTTGGCTCCATACCCCTTAGACTTAAAAGCTTCTTGGTTATTTTCCCTTCCAAGTAAGCTCGCAGGTTGGAAAGATTTCCACTACCAATGAACCCAAGCGTTCATTGGTTATTATCCTTTGAATCCTACTCAAGTTAATATAACCTAGCCTTAGATGCCAAAAATATGATTGGTTCATTTCCAAATGTTACTTTCTCTTATTAAAGTTAGAAAATGTGTTATTAATTTCCATTTATTACATCGTGGGAGTTATTGGATTATAAATTGTCAACCAATGTACAAGAACAGATAACTTCCCTATTTTTCTTGATAACAAGTTTGTTATCAAAATAGACAGAATATCTATTCTTTAATAGTTTAGAAATCGAAATCAGGTTCTTTCTAAACTTAGTACATAAAGACAATTTCTGAAAATCCATATTTTATTCCTATCAGAGGATAAACCTCTCCAACTGCAATAGCTGCTACTTTTGTAGTAGTACCCATATAGACGGTGATTTCCCCTTTATATAGTTGTCGGATTTCCTGGAACCCCTGCAATGAATTGCAGACATGATCAGTGGCTCCCGTATCTACACACCAGGTACCGGTAGATAATATCACTAAACATGTATCAACTAATGAATAAAATACACCTATATTGTTCTTAGTTCTAAGAGAACAGTCCACCTTAATGTCCAAGTCTTATTTCTAATCATTATAATTGGGAACATTAAGTCTATCCTATAGTATAACAGCTAGGGGATTGACCAACATTTTAAATCCTAAGAATCACAAAAATATTTGGTCAATACCAACTCCTTAAAAACCCCATGAATTTTGTATGCCACGTTAGTGTGGACGTATACAAATTCAAAGAGGAGATTTTATCCATTAATTTTATTATCTCGTCAACTTTACTTTATGATGAATAAAATTAATAGTTGGTCTTGTCTTTGGTCAAATATTTGGTCAAAATTTTAAATTTAAAATAATATCAATTCCTCAAAATAATATCATTTAAATTCACCAACACCTCTAACACCGTGAATTTTGTATGTCACATTAGTGTGGACGTATACAAAATCAAACATTTGTAAGAGGAGGGTAGCTAGCGGAATTAATAGACCGCAGACTGCAGAAGAGCTGATTAGTAGTGCCCTGATCACGGAGCATAATCTGAACAGTATCAAGCAGCAGAAGCCAGTACTGATTGAGAATAAAAGTCAAGGAGTTCTGGCACTTAGAAACCCCAGAGCCATGATTCAACCTGGAAAGGGAGCTCCAAGAGAAAGCAATGGAGTAATAAAAAGGGAGGATCCGTAAGAAAGCAGCCTAAGTATGCTACGTGCCCCATGTGTGGAAAGATGCATCCTGGAATCTGTCGTAAGGGCACTAGTGCCTGTTATACGTGTGGTCAAGAGGGGCATATGGCCAAGTATTGCTCGACCAAGATCAACCTACCTCCAGCACAACTTGTTCAGTATGGAGGCAAGCAGACACAACTACACCAGATGCAGGCTGCGTTGGAGGGTCCTCATATTAGCCAAGGTAGACTGGAGGCCCCACCAAGTTCTACAAATGCTCGAGTTTTCTACCTTATCATAGAGGAGGTAGCAAACGCCTCCACTGTTGTCACAGGTTAGATACGTATTTATAGTTAATATGCAACTGTGATATTTGATACTGGGGCAACCCATTCGTTTGTCTCCATAGCATTTGCTGAAAGAATAGGTATACCCCCAGAGGTCCTACGCGAGCAATTCTTGACGACACTACCCTCAGGAGAGATAATGACATCTATGCACTGGCTACGTGCTGTGCCAATCAAAATTTTAGACAGAGAACTGTATAGTGATCTGATAATGCTGAACATGTCTGATTATAATGTTATTTTTTGGATGGACTTTTTGAGCAAGTATGGTGCTTCCATCGAGTGTCGTAAGCAGAGAGTCTTATTCCAACCTGAGGTAGAATCTAAGTTTGAGTTCATCCGAGAATCAAAGAAGAGAACCCAGAAATTTTTATCGGCCATGAAAGCTCAGAAAATGTTAGCCGATGGATGTGTTGGGTTTCTAGCCCATGTGGTTAATACCCAGTAAGAAAGAGACCAAAAGCTAGAGGAAGTTAAAGTCGTATGTGACTACCCAAAAGTGTTTTCGGAGGAGTTGCCAGGCTTAGCTCCGGATAGGGAAATTGAATTTTAGATTGAACTTATCCCTGGTACCCATCCAATCTCAAAGGCACCTTACCGCATGGCTCTGACAGAATTGAAAGAACTTCAAGGACAACTACAGGAGCTACTCGACAAGGGTTTTATTCACCCTAGTCACTCACCATGGGGAGCTTCGGTGTTGTTCATAAAGAAGAAGGGCGGGTCCATGTGAATGTGTGTGGACTACCGAGCGCTGAATAAAGTAACAATCAAGAATAGATATCCCCTGCCAAGAATTGATGATCTATTTGATCAGTTAAAGGGAGCCACAGTCTTTTCCAAGATAGACTTGTGGTCTGGATATCATCAAGTGAAAGTGAAAGTGGATGATGTACCGAAGACGGCATTCCGAACGAGGTATGGGCATTACGAGTTTGTAGCTATGCCTTTTGGAGTGACGAATGCTCCTGTTACGTTTATGGATCTGATGAACAGAGTATTCAAAGCATATTCAGACAAGTTTGTAATCGTCTTCATAGAGGATATCCTTATATACTCCAGAACTAAGGAAGAACATGTTGAACATCTGAGGATAGTATTACAGATTCTTTAGCAGAGCTAGTTGTACGCAAAGTTCTCCAAGTACGAGTTCTGGCTCGATCAAGTGTCCTTCCTAGGTCACATTATTTCCAAGGATGGGGTTATGGTGGACCCGACAAAAATAGAAGTTGTGAGTAATTGGAATAGACCCATGAATGCCAGTGAAATCAGGAGTTTCCTTGGGTTAGCAGGCTACTACCAGAAATTTGTAGAGAACTTCACAAGGATCGCCTCCTCATTGACAGTACTTACCCGAAAGAACAGAAAATTTAAGTGGGTAGAGGATTGTGAGAAGAGTTTCACTGAACTGAAAAGGAGACTGACCAGTGCTCCAATCCCGACTCTTCCAGAGAATAGCGAAAGCTTCGATATTTACAGTGATGCTTCTAAATTGGGACTTGGGGTTGTACTGATGTAGAATAGCAAAGTCATTGCCTATGCCTCGAGACAACTCAAGGATTATGAGAAGAACTATCCTACTCATGACCTTGAGTTAGCAGCAGTAGTATTCGCTCTCAAAATTTGGAGGCATTACTTATATAGAGCTCAGTGCAAGATTTACACAGATTACCAGAGTCTTAGGTATTTCTTCACTCAGAAAGACCTGAACATGAGATAGCGGAGATGACTTGAACTGGTTAAAGACTATGACTGTGAAATCCTCTATCATTCATGGAAGGCAAACAAAGTGGCAGATGCACTAAGTAGGAAAACTTGCGTAGCTTTATTATCCTTATCTGCTAGGTCCCATCCCGTACAGAAAGAAATAGTAAATTTTGGGCTTGAAATTGTTACTGGGCAGCTCTCCACTTTGACATTAGTGTCAACCATTCTTGAAGATATATAGAAAGGGCAGGATGAAGATCCTAATATTCAGAAAATCAAGCAGGGAATATAGGAAGGAGAAAATGGAGAGTTCCGAGTATCAGACCGTGGGATACTATATTATGGTGATCGCCTCTATGTCCCTAATCAAGAAGAACTACAACAAAAAATTTTAAATGAAGCCCATGGAACACCCTACGCTATGCATCCTAGTTCCACCAAGATGTACCAAGAAGTAAAGGAACACTTTTGGTGGTCTAGAATGAAAAGAGACATTGCAAGATATACGATACCTGCCTGACATGTCAACAGGTTAAAGCAGAATATCAAAGACCGGGCGGAGTTCTGCAGCCTATCCAGATCCCAGAGTGAAAGTGGGAGGATATATCTATAAACTTCATAGTAGGACTACCCAGAACCATGAATGGTTACGATGCTATATGGGTAATAGTGGATAGATTGACCAAGTCTGCCCATTTTCTAGTTATTAGAATATCCTACTCTATTGAACAGCTAGCGCAAATGTATGTTAAAGAGGTTATCAGATTGCATGGAGTTCCCAAACCCATAATTTTTGATAGAGATGGTCGCTTTACTTTACACTTCTGGGAGTGTGTTCAGAGAGCTCTTGGCACTAAGCTACCATTTAGCACTGCATTTCATCTCAAACTAACGGGCAAACATAACCAGTAAATCAAGTTCTAGAGGATATGCTACGGGCTTGTGCCTTAGATTTCAAAGGGAGCTGGTGTCGATACCTATGCTTAGCAGAATTAGCATGCAATAATAGCTATCAAGCTACTATCGGAATGACACCCTACGAGGCTCTATATGGGAGAAGATGTAGATCTCCTATCTGTTGGTATGAAGGTGATGAAAAGAAAGAAATGGGACTCCAGACAGATCTTATCGAGGACACCACCAAAGCCATTCAGAACATTCGCCAGAGAATCGAAACTGCTCGAGCCGGTAGAAGAGCTATGCGGATGTGCGTTATAGACCGCTGGACTTTGAGGTTGGGGACTCAGTATTCCTCAAAGTAGCTCCTATGAAAGGAGTGATGAGGTTTGAAAAGAAAGAAAAGTTGAGTCCACGTTATGTGGGGCCATACCTGATCACTAGAAGGGGTTGGCAAGGTAGCTTATGAGCTGGAACTACCTTAGGAAATGTCAACCATCCATAATGTATTCCATGTCTCAATGCTGAAGAAGCATGTTCCCGATATAAACCAAGTGATTGAGTCACAGATGATACAAGTTCAAGAGGATCTCAGTTATAAAGTCGACCTATTTGGTTAATAGATCAAGAAGTTAAGAAGTTGAGGAACAAAGAGATACCGTTAGTAAAAGTGTTGTGGCAAAGTCAACAGTATGAAGAGGCAACATGGGAACGCGAGGATGATATGAGACAGAAGTATCCACAATTGTTTCAAGTTCGAGGACGAACTTTTTTATAAGCTATAGGGGATTGTAACACCCGTAAATTTCCTCTCTTCCAAAAGAGCAAAAAGAAATAGAAGAAGAGAAAAGAAATAAAAATATATACATAAATGACCCAGGCTAGAATTTGAACCCTAGACCATTGATCTAAGATTGGTTTAAGTAGCCATTAGGGTGGTGGTAAAACATCACATTAGAAATAGGTGTGATAAACTATTCATTATATGTAGATTATGTGTGAAGGGATACTTCAACTTCCACTTAGTATAAAAGGAGAATGGAAGAGATCAAAACCTAACTTTTCATTTCCTCTTCTCCTCCCTAGCCGAAACTTTCTCTTCCCTCTTGTCAGTTTTCGGCCAAGAACCCTAGGGTTCCAAGTTTCTAAGTTCTTCAAGAGGAGAATCTAAGAGGAGAGTTTTCACAAGGATTAGTACGCGCGTGAAGAGTGACTTGGAGATTAAGGCATACAAGAGAGGATTGTCTTTCCTACACCCTATAATAGTAAGATATAACGAAAGGATGTAAGTACTACTCACCTGCAGTATGAGTTGCTTCGATGATGTAAGTTGTGATATCTTTTATTCATGTTAAAGAAGATTGTAATATGATTTATGCATTTTAAAGAAGATACATGTTGTGATATGTTTTATGCATGTTAAAGAAGATACATGTTATGATTGTAAGAGGCCCTCTAAAGTTTTGGGATTAAGAGAATATTTGGAGTATCTTGATTTGCTTCCCATTTAGTTTTGGGGCTAAGAAGCATATTCAAGTGCCCTAAAGTACTTCCCTATAAGTGTGGGGGATTAAGCGCACATAAGGTGTTTGTTTAAATGAGAAGTAAGTGCAAGTATAGGAAAGCAATGCTTAAAAGAAGTATTTTACTTTAAAGTGGCATGTACTGGATACAAGGTCCATGGGTGGGCTCCTAGATCGCCCTTAGACCCTAGATCGCCTAGTAGTACCTTAATAGGTTCGGGATTAATTATCTCAGATCTTATTAAGGATGCACACAAAGTGGTACAATGCTGGGCCCAAGCAAGTTTATTATTATTTTCACTAGTTATATAATATAAAGTTTTCAAAATTCGTTGTTTGTCTTAGTGGAAGCCTTCCTAAGTTTGAGAACTTGAGATATAAAGTGTAGCATTGATGAACTCTATAGTATTGCAAGACTTATATTTCCGTTACATGTTTACATTACTAGCATGGTTTTAAGTTGATGTTTTACATGATAAACCTATTTAAAAATGCATTCAATGTACATATTTCCGAATTACGAGTTTTAGCGTGAATTACTGTCAAGTGCAAGTTTTATGTTTTCCCCAAGCAGTTTTGAAAAGCATGTTCCTTTTTAAATGCTTGTTTTGTGAGTAGATGATACTTACTAAGTATTCACTTATATATTTACATTTCTTTTTACTACAGATAAAGGTAAAGGAAAGCTCGAGTAAGAGGAGGCAGCAGGAGCGGTGTTTTGTGTGTGTGTGTGGCAGAATAGTGGAAGAAGATCTTGGAACTTGTTAATGCATGGAATGTGTTAGATCTAGGTGCTGATGTATTTTCTTATCTCCGCTCTGCAACAAAAAAATACTACCAAGAGTTGTTTATGATGAATTTACCAATTTGGCAGTAATTAGAGTGGAAACGAGGGAAGATCTAGGGTCTCCCCAAAGGGAAGGACCCCTCTTCAAGCAATGGAAGAGAATCCTAACCCAAGGATGAGTACAAAGGGGTGAACAACCCCTTTTGTAGAGCAGGGTGTGACCCCCACATGGCCCGTGACACGGCCGTGTGGGTTCACACGGCCTCGGACCCCTTCCTCTCGACCAAGGTGGCACGGTCGTGTGACCTTCACATGGTCGTGCCCTGCAACAGCAGGGAATGCCTTACACAGCCGTGTGGCACACACGGTCGTGACAAATTTTAGCCTCGGTAAGGCTACACGGCCAGTCATCACCACACAGCCATGTCATGTTCCTTCTCGGGTAAGGCTACACGGTTGGTCATCACCACACGGCCATTTCATGTTCCTCCTTGGGTAAGGCTACACGACCGATCATCACCACACGGCCTTGCCTTGCTCCTTCATGTGTAGGGCTACACAGTCGGTCAGGGCCACACAACCCAGACTCTCTAGAAGCTCTAGACTCCCTCCCAGCTCTGCTTTGCTCCAAATCACATCCTATCAGTCGAAACAAGTTCATAGTAGATCTCTGAACTGAGCAGTAGATAATATAAAAAGAAAAAAAAATTGAATTGAAAGAGTAGCATCTACCCTGTAAGGTAAGGATAGAAGGGCAGGTGTTACATTAAATAAATTAAAACTAGATAAGTTATTTTGTGATCTTGAACTTCACAAATAGACTAACTGAAAGTCGATCGAGAAAGGTATTGCACTTTTTGTAGGTTCTTCAAAAGAAGCCAAGAACAAGAACAAACCGGAGCTAGAATTTAAATCTGATTCAAAAGCCGACGAAGAACAACTAGTGAACATGGTCAGAAAGATGTTCACTAGAAGAAAGAACAACTTCAAGAAGAAGGACCTACAAAAAGTGATAAAATAAAATGATGTAAAGGAGAAGGTCACATGCTACTGGTGCAACAAGAAAGGAGACTACAAGCACGAGTGTCTAAAAATCAAAGACGACAAACCCAAAACAACTTGAAAAAATAAGGTACTCAAGGCAATGTGGGACTAATCATCCTTAGAAGAATCAAACGTTGAAGATCAGAAGCATCACAACTACCTCACACTGATAGCATCTAGACCAAGATTAAAAAGAGAGACGGAACAAGATGATGAGTCCGAATACGAATCAAGCCATGAGTCCACACTCATTTCTTAAGGTTCGAACGAGATATCTTCTATCTTAACCTCTAAATTTTTTAGAATAATTGTGTGTTTAAATAAAAAAAATAATAAAATTTAAAAAATAAACTGAAACACTTCTTGAAAAAAATCAACAACTCAAGGAATAAATTGAAAATAAAAAATCAAATCAAGAAATAAAACTTGCTGAGAAAAATACAATCTTAAAAAGTGAAATCAACAAACTCAAAAGACTATTAGAAACTTTTACCACAAGATCAAAAAATTTAGACCTAATTCTTAAAACACAAAAAGATGTATATAATAAATCTGAGCTTAGATATAAATCCAACTCTACAAATAAAATGTTTATCTCTCTAACAAGTCAAAATAAGAAATTAACCAAAGCTTGGGTTTTGAAAGCGTGCCTAACAACGCAAGTAGGACTCAATCAATTCTATATACCCAAATATGAAATACATTACCTAAAAACAAATTAATCTAAACCAGTTAACCCAAACCTGAAATGCAAAAATAACCAAATTCAAATTGAAAAAATAAATTTGAATATAATTAAAAAACTAGAAAAATAAGTTAAATTCAAATTACCATCAAGTTTATTATAACTACAAAAATAATCAACATAAAACCTAAACCTAAAAGCACAATAATTCAGAGGGAGGCTCCAAATTAGTTGGCACCTCCAAAATAATAGTTTACCCGGTTGGGTAATTAGGATTAGGTTAAAAGGAATAAAAGTTTAATTTGAAAAATAACACTTGAGAAGTTTTGGATGATAGTAGGTTAGGGAAACTATGTCTATGTATGTCTTAGAAGATATGGCTTCAACCTGGTGCATTTAGCTTAGTGGAACTAACTGAAGCTATCCCTTACCAATCCTAACTAGTTAGATCAAAGTTTTGTTATTAAGTTCAATGGATAGGACTATTTGGAAAATTTTGAAGGCGTGGTTAATCTAATGATGTCCAAGTGACTCACCACAGCTTAGAAGTTTGTCTAAATAATGTCTGTTTATTGAACCCAAAGCTAAAATTGAATCTAACAACAAGTTAAACTCAACCCTAAAATTAAATGTAACTCATCTCATAAAATCATAGGATCCCTTTATTTGAAAACTTAGACGAGTGAAATAAATAAGGTTAAATCTAAATAAAAATCCATTATGATTAATTTTAATTAATCAATCTGAAATTCAATAATCAATTCTTTTAAATTTATCATATTATTTTGAAAACTAAGACCTTAGTTTAAGGAGGAAGATATTTATTCGATTAATTTTTCAAATTCTAGGAAACTATTTACTTTTCATAAAATTTTTCTTTTTTCTTAGTATTTCAAAATTATTTTTGCCTTAGCCTAGATCAAACCCTTAGACAACATGATCCTATAGATCTAGGAATCGAGCATCTAACAAACATACTAGGTTTACCTTGAATGTGCATTCATAAACATGAAATGGCGTAAGATGCGTAGGCATTTTGCCTTGAATTTAGATGTTAATATCAGTGCATCAACATAAGTCTGGGCGAAAAATATAACGGTACATTAATCAAGTTAAGCAGTCCTTTTTCCGCACATTATAACTGTATATTAATACTTAACTTGACTAACCCGATAAACACTACTATCTTCTGATAGTCAGTTATGTAACGACCACCCTTCTTACTACTACTACACTCTAAGGATGACCGTTACTTAACTACTAACTCTACTTAACCGGTATGATTAAAAATCACATGGAAACCCTACTGAAAAATTTCGGCAAAATGTCCCTTGTACCGGTGTGTTGGTTGCTACTCGGAAAACCTAGAGGTTCCACTGTACAAAAATTTTGTACAAAGGTCTAAACCTTTTCCTAGCTACCATGTGTTCTTTTAAATTAAATTTTGGATCGCCTGCGGAACTTAACACGTTTGATCCAAAACTTAATCTATTCGTTCTTTTAGGTTTTGGCTTGGGTCTCCTGCGGAACTTAACACGTTCGACCCAAATCACCTTAAGTTATTAATTCCATTAAATATTAATTTCCATAATTGGTTCCCAGTACTGACGTGGCGAGGCACATGGCCTTCTTGGATATGGGAGCAACCACCACCGACTAGACAAAACCTTTTATGGAAAGCTAATATTTAATTTCCTAAAATAACTTTAGGTTAACCGAAAAGAACAATCAAATCACAAGGGAAAGAAAAACAAAAGAACACTATATCGAAAACAAATTCAAAACTCTAGAATCGTATGCCTCTTGTATTTAGTATTATTTCCAAAAATAACTAGTATGATGCGGAAACAAAAATTACTAGTTATACCTTTTAGAAAGACCTCTTGATCTTCTACCGTATTCCTCTTCTAACCTCGGACGTTGTGTGGGCAACGATCTTCCGAGATGAGAACCACCTAAGCACCTTCTTCTTCCTTACAAGTTTCGGCCATCAAAACTTCTCCTAGGATGAAGAGGTTCGGCCACCACCACCATGCTCCAAGGGATGCTAGAAAAGAGGCTTCTCCTTCTTCTCCTTCTTAGATCCGGCCACCAAAGCTATCTCCACCATGAGAAGGTTTCGGCCACACAAAGGAGAGGAGAGGAAAGAAAAGGGCCGGCCACACCCAAGGAGAAAAGAGAGGAAAAATAGAATAGAGTCGTTAGCCTTGAAGCCTCCTCTACCCCCTCTTTTATAATCCTTGGTCTTGGCAAATAAGGAAAATTTAATAAAAACTTCCTTAATTCTTTTGCCATTTAAAAGGAAAATTTATTTAATTAAAATAATTTTCTCTTTTCAAATTATACTGGTCGGCCACTCTTCTCCCCAAAACAAGGAGAGTTTTAATTAAAACAAAAATTAAAACTTCCTAATTTGTTTCTAGAAATTTATAAAAATTTCTCCAATAATTTTAATCCCTTCATGATTGGTTAATAAAAAGAAATTTTATAAATTAAAATCTTTCTTTTAAACATGTGAATAATTTTCAAAAAGGAAAGTTATCTCTAAAAATTAAAATCTCCTTTCAATCTACAAATAAGGAAAGATATTAAATCTTTTCTTAATCTTTTGTAGAAACTAATAAAAGAGAATTTTTAATTTTCAAACTTTCTTTTAAATCATGAATATAATTAAAAGAAAAGTTTTTTACCAAAATTAAAATCAACCTTTTAATCTACAAATAAGGAAAGAGATTTTAACTCTTCTCTTAATCTTTTGTAGAATCTTATAAAAGGAAGGATTTAAATTTTTAAACTCTCTTTTAAATTATATTATCCACATAAGAAAAATTTTAAAATTAAAATTCCTTTTTATTTTAATAGGGACGGCCACATGAATTCACCCATGAACATACCCATGGCCGACCCTAGCTTGGTCTCCAAGCTAGCTTGGCCGACCCCTATAGGATGGGTAAGAAGGTGGGTATAGGTGGGTATAGTACTCTATAATTAAGAGGCTACGATAGGGACCGAGAGGAGGAATTGGTTTTGGTCTCCCGATAAAATTAAGCATCCCGTGCTCGCCCCGAACACACAACTTAATTTTATCAATAATAATTCATTCCACTAGAGAACTATTATTGAACTACCGCACCAATCCCAAATTACATTTTGGGCTCCTTCTTATCATGAGTGTGTTAGTCTCCCTGTGTTTAAGATAACAAATGTCCACTAATTAAGTAAGTTACTGACAACTCACTTAATTAATATCTAGCTCCAAGAGTAGTACCACTCAACTTCATCGTCATGTCGGACTAAGTCCACTAGGTTTAACATGACAATCCTTATGAGCTCCTCTTGGGGACATTCTCAACCTAGATCACTAGGACACAGTTTCCTTCTATAATCAACAACATACACTATAAGTGATATCATTTCCCAACTTATCGGGCTTATTGATTTATTGAACTAAATCTCACCCATTGATAAATTAAAGAAATAAATATCAAATATATGTGCTTGTTATTATATTAGGATTAAGAGCACACACTTCCATAATAACTGAGGTCTTTGTTCCTTTATAAAGTCAGTATAAAAGAAACGACCTCAAATGATCCTACTCAATACACTCTAAGTGTACTAGTGTAATTATATAGTTAAGATAAACTAATACCTAATTACACTACGACCTTCCAATGGTTTGTTCCTTTCCATCTTGGTCGTGAGCCACTGTTTATAATTTATAAGGAATCGATAACATGATCTTCTGTGTGTGACACCACACATCATGTTATCTACAATATAAATTAATTGAGCAACTACATTTATCATAAATGTAGACATTTGACCAATGTGATTCTTATTTCTAGATAAATGTTCATACCAAAAGCTAGGCTTTTAGTATACACTCTAACAATCTCCCACTTATACTAAAAGACTAAGCTGCCATATCTGCTGCCATACATCTGATTCCCAAGCCTTTCAAAAAGCTCCTGCCTTAAGGACCTTAGGTTATCATCTGATGCAATCTAGGCGGCAACAACTTCTCCTCGTTATACAATTTCTCGTATTGGGTAGTACTTGCGCTCTATTGTGTTTTCTTGCCTTATAGACTCATGGTTTCTTCGAGTTTGTTACTGCACCATTATTATTACAATAAATTATAATAATCTTTGGACAAACTAGAAATCATATCTAAGTCTATCTTAAGGTAATTAAGTCATTCAGCTTTTATGGCTACCTCAGAGGCTTGCCATATACTCAGCTTCTATGGCGGAGTCCAGAAAAAACACCTATGCTTATCACTCTTCCATAGTTATGACTTTTCCTCCTAAAGTAAACACAAAACCCCGAGGTCGACTTATTATTGTCCCTATCCGATTGGAAGTCAAAATCCGTGTAACCCACAGGGACCAAATTAACTGCCTTGTAAGCTAGCATATAATCTCTAGTGCCTCTAAGGTACTTTAATATATGCTTTACTGCAGTCCAATGCCCTTGTCTAGGGTTACTTTGATATCTGCTAACTATGCCCTTGGTAAAACAGATTTCTGATCTCGTGCATAGCATACATTAGGCTTCCGATAGCCGAAGCATAAAGAACTGCCTTTATTTCCTTTATCTCCTTTGATGTCTACAGAAACATATCTTTAGATAAAGTTACTCCATCCTAAAAAGTAAGAAGCCTTTCTTGGAGTTTTGCATGCTTAAAACGAGCAAGGATTTTTCCGATGTATGAAGCTTGGAATAAGTAAAATATTCTTTTCTTGCGATCCCTTATTACTTTGATCTCAAGAATATATACATTCTTCCAAGTCCTTTATATCGAATTATTTGGACAACCATACCCTTACTTCTGACAACATTTTGATATTGTTTCCAACTACCAAAAATGTTATCTACGTATAGTACAAGAAATACCACCACGCTTCCATCACACCTTTTGTATACACAAGACTTATCCAGTTACTAAATGAATCCAAAGGTTTGGATTACTTTGATAAACTGGATGTTCCAAGACCTTGAAGCTTTGTATCAGTCCATAGACTGATTGAGCTTGCACACAAGATGCTCTTAGCCCTTTGCAATGAACCCTTCTGGTTGCTTTATATGGATGCTTTCTTCAAGACTTCCATTAAGGAATGCTGTCTTGACATCCACTTACCAAATAGATAAAAGAATCCGGATAGACTTAAGCATGGCTACCAGTGAAAAAGTTTCCTTTTTCATCTAGCCTTGCTTTGAAAGTTTCTACCTTCCTGTCTATCCCTCTTTTCCTATTATAGACCTTTTTATACCCAAAGGCTTTTACACCATTTGGTGGTTCTACAAGCTTCCAGATTTTATTAGAATACATATATTCTAATTCTGTTATTCATTACTCTTTGCCAAGATATTGCATCTTTATCTTGGAGTGTTTCGTCATATGTCCGGAGATCAGGTTCATGGCCTCCAGGGATCGAGTCCAAAAACTCTCCCAAAACATGAATCTTTTTAGGTTGCTTAACAACCCTCCCATTACGACAAGGCACTTTCTGCAATTGTGTATCATTTGTGATACGTGTTGCAGTTTCCTTGTGATATCTCATCTTGTACAGTTAGTACTAGATTAGACATGCCTTTTAATATTTCCTTAAGAACAAATTTTCTTATGGGCACGTGGTTTATTACATAGTCTTTTTCTAAAAATCGGTCATTGATGCTAACAATGATCTTCTGATTTTAAGACTATAAACCTACTTTCATTTCTCTAGGATAACCCACAAACAAGTGAATTCCTGTCCAACTTATCATTGTCTCTCTTCAGCATATGTGCTGGACTACCCGTATCCGAATATGCTTCGAAATATGCTTACGCCTATTCAGTAATTCTATATGAGTAGAGAGTTCTGACTTTGGAAGGTACTATATTCACTTTCGTTTCTAGAGTATATCCTAAAAATGATTTTGGTAATATTCTAAATAACTCATCAATCTACTTATTTCCATAAGAGTCCTATACCTTCCTTTTTCTTCACCATTCTGTTGGGGTGTACCAGGTGCAGTTAGTTGGGATTGAATCCCTACTTCTGATAAGTGACTCCTAAATTCTCCCAAGAGGTACTTGCCACTATGTTCTTACCATAGTGACTTTTACTTTAACATTTCTCCGCATCAGCCTTGTACTATTTGAACTAATCAAAGTACTTAGTCTTGCGGTACATTAAGTAAATTTATTTGTATCTTGAATAGTTGTCTATAAAATAGACGAAATATTCAATACTACCTCTTGTCTGGATAGTCATAGGATCACACAAATCAGAATGAACCAATTTCAACATATCTTTGACTCCATACCCCTTAGACTTAAAAGCTTCTTGGTTATTTTTCCTTCCAAGTAAGACTCGCAGGTTGGAAAGATTTCCACTACTAATGAACCCAAAAGTTCATCAGCTACCAATGAATCCTACTCAAGTTAATATAACCTAGCCTTAGATGCCAAAGATATTAATGGTTCATTTCCGAAGGTTGCTTTCTCTTAAAATTAGAAGATGTGTTACTAATTTTCATTTGTTGTATCGTGAGAGTTATTGATTTATAAATTGCCAACCAACGTACCAGAACAGATAACTTCCCTCTTTTTCTTAATAACAACTTTGTTATTAAAAGAGGCAGAATATCAAGTTCTTTGAATAGTTTAGAAACTAAAAACTAGTTCTT
This sequence comes from Zingiber officinale, assembly GCF_018446385.1. Taxonomy (NCBI): domain Eukaryota; kingdom Viridiplantae; phylum Streptophyta; class Magnoliopsida; order Zingiberales; family Zingiberaceae; genus Zingiber; species Zingiber officinale. The sequence goes on from NC_055995.1 coordinate 74,951,176, forward strand.
TCTAAACTTGGTGCGTAAAGACAATTACTCAAAAATCCATGTTTTATTCTTATCAAAAGATAAACCTCTCCCACTGCAATAACTACCATTTTTACAGTAGTGCCCATGTGGACGGTGTTTTAATTTCATTTAGTTGCCGGGTTTCCTGGAACCCTGCAATGAATTGCGGACATGATTGATGACATCTGTATCTACACTCCAGGTTCTGGTAGATAACACCACTAAACATGTTTCAACTAATGAATTAAATACACCTATATTGTTCTTAGTTCTAAGAAGACAGTCTACCTTAATGTCCAAGTACTATTTCCAATCATTACAATTGGGACTACTAAGTCTTTTCTATAGTATGACTATTAGGGATTGACAAACATTTTAAATCCTAAGAATTACAAAAATATTTGGTCAAGATCAACTCCTTAAAATTTTCATGAATTTTGTGTATACAAAATCGAAGAGGAGATTTTATTCATTAATTTTATTATCTCGTCAACTTTACTTTATGACGAATAAAATTAATAGTTGATCTATCTTTGATCAAATATTTGGTCAAAAAATTTTGAATTTTAAAAAAATATTGATTCCTCAAACAATATTATTTAAATTCACCAATACCTCAAACACCGTGAATTTTGCATGCCACGTTAGTGTGGACGTATACAAATTTAATATTTGTAAAAGGAGGGTTTTAACCCATTAATTTTATTATCTTGTCAACCTAACTTTTTGACAAATAAAATTAATAGTTGGTATCATTTGGTCACACAAATAATAGCAGTGACTCCGATGGGGAGGATACTATTAGATGTGTCTAAGTGTATACCATTACTTGACACTAAGTCCATTAATAAGATTATGCCCCTTCCGTTGGGAAAGATCACACGCTCTTAATTAACTTCCTATAGTCATCCAAAAATGGAAGTCTGTTCTAGTGATCCACAAACAATCTCATCCGTTATGGAGGAAGGCACTCAGAGCCAACGCGCAAGCTTGTTTGTATCACTTACAAACCAGTAATGGAGACCATGGGATTTACTTAAAAATCCCTCTCCCACTTAGTTATTTATAAATGAGGAATTTTAACTATGCTAGCCTACTAAATATGTAAACTAACATGCACACACAGCACAATATAAAAGCAATAAATAGAAAATCTAATTTTCAACTATTATGACTTTTATCTCTTGTTGTCCTCCGTGTGTTGTCATCCCAAGCTGCTGCCATATTTGGCCACTGCCACCGGGTCTAGCTGTCGCATCCATCTTGCTCCTAGTTCGCCTCTGGTCCTTAGAAGGTTCCACGCTTTGCAAGATTCGATCCGCGACAAAAATAGAATTTTACATTTTGATCCTATATTCCTCGAAGGAATGTACATGTAAACTAGATCGAACATAAAATAAAATTTACATCCATCGATCCTATATTCCATAAAAGGAATGTACATGTAACTAGATTAAAAATAAATTCCTAATAAAACTAAATACAGCTCCTGCTGTATTTTATAATACAATCATGCACACACAATAAAATGCCCTTGACATGTCCAAGGGTCCAATCACACACATAATAACTATAAGCCATAATAGTTGGATTCTGCATCCACAAAGTTAGCACATCCTACTATTAACCTGCCTAAATTATGTATGACATGTGCATAATTAAACTAATACCAAATACACAGAGGCAAAACCCTAGCTCTGATACCAATTGTTGGTTGCTACTCGGAAAACCTAGAGGTTCCACTGTACAAAAATTTTGTACAAAGGTCTAAACCTTTTCCTAGCTACCATGTGTTCTTTTAAATTAAATTTTGGATCGCCTGCGGAACTTAACACGTTTGATCCAAAACTTAATCTATTCGTTCTTTTAGGTTTTGGCTTGGGTCTCCTGCGGAACTTAACACGTTCGACCCAAATCACCTTAAGTTATTAATTCTATTAAATATTAATTTCCATAATTGGTTCCCAGTACTGACGTGGCGAGGCACATGGCCTTCTTGGATATGGGAGCAACCACCACCGACTAGACAAAACCTTTTATGGAAAGCTAATATTTAATTTCCTAAAATAACTTTAGGTTAACCGAAAAGAACAATCAAATCACAAGGGAAAGAAAAACAAAAGAACACTATATCGAAAACAAATTCGAAACTCTAGAATCGTATGCCTCTTGTATTTAGTATTATTTCCAAAAATAACTAGTATGATGCGGAAACAAAAATTACTAGTTATACCTTTTAGAAAGACCTCTTGATCTTCTACCGTATTCCTCTTCTAACCTCGGACGTTGTGTGGGCAACGATCTTCCGAGATGAGAACCACCTAAGCACCTTCTTCTTCCTTACAAGTTTCGGCCATCAAAACTTCTCCTAGGATGAAGAGGTTCGGCCACCACCACCATGCTCCAAGGGATGCTAGAAAAGAGGCTTCTCCTTCTTCTCCTTCTTAGATCCGGCCACCAAAGCTATCTCCACCATGAGAAGGTTTCGGCCACACAAAGGAGAGGAGAGGAAAGAAAAGGGCCGGCCACACCCAAGGAGAAAAGAGAGGAAAAATAGAATAGAGTCGTTAGCCTTGAAGCCTCCTCTACCCCCTCTTTTATAATCCTTGGTCTTGGAAAATAAGGGAAATTTAATAAAAACTTTCTTAATTCTTTTGCCATTTAAAAGGAAAATTTATTTAATTAAAATAATTTTCTCTTTTCAAATTATAATGGCTGGCCACTCTTCTCCCCAAAACAAGGAGAGTTTTAATTAAAACAAAAAATTAAAACTTCCTAATTTGTTTCTAGAAATTTATAAAAATTTCTCCAATAATTTTAATCCCTTCATGATTGGTTAATAAAAAGAAATTTTATAAATTAAAATCTTTCTTTTAAACATGTGGATAATTTTTAAAAAGGAAAGTTATCTCTTAAAATTAAAATCTCCTTTCAATCTACAAATAAGGAAAGATATTAAATCTTTTCTTAATCTTTTGTAGAAACTAATAAAAGAGAATTTTTAATTTTCAAACTTTCTTTTAAATCATGAATATAATTAAAAGGAAAGTTTTTACCAAAATTAAAATTAACCTTTTAATCTACAAATAAGGAAAGAGATTTTAACTCTTCTCTTAATCTTTTGTAGAATCTTATAAAAGGAAGGATTTAAAATTTTAAACTCTCTTTTAAATTATATTATCCACATAAGAAAAATTTTAAAATTAAAATTCCTTTTTATTTTAATAGGGACGGCCACATGAATTCACCCATGAACATACCCATGGCCAGCCCTAGCTTGGTCTCCAAGCTAGCTTGGCCGACCCCTATAGGATGATTAAGAAGGTGGGTATAGGTGGGTATAGTATTCTATAATTAAGAGGCTACGATAGGGACCGAGAGGAGGAATTGGTTTTGGTCTCCCGATAAAATTAAGCATCCCGTGCTCGCCCCGAACACACAACTTAATTTTATCAATAATAATTCATTCCACTAGAGAACTATTATTGAACTACCGCACCAATCCCAAATTACATTTTGGGCTCCTTCTTATCATGAGTGTGTTAGTCTCCCTGTGTTTAAGATAACAAATGTCCACTAATTAAGTAAGTTACTGACAACTCACTTAATTAATATCTAGCTCCAAGAGTAGTACCACTTAACTTCATCGTCATGTCGGACTAAGTCCACCTGCAGGGTTTAACATGACAATCCTTATGAGCTCCTCTTGAGGACATTCTCAACCTAGATCACTAGGACACAGTTTCCTTCTATAATCAACAACACACACTATAAGTGATATCATTTCCCAACTTATCGGGCTTATTGATTTATTGAACTAAATCTCACTCATTGATAAATTAAAGAAATAAATATCAAATATATGTGCTTGTTATTATATTAGGATTAAGAGCACACACTTCCATAATAACTGAGGTTTTTGTTCCTTTATAAAGTCAGTATAAAAGAAACGACCTCAAATGATCCTACTCAATACACTCTAAGTGTACTAGTGTAATTATATAGTTAAGAAAAACTAATACCTAATTACACTACGACCTTCCAATGGTTTGTTCCTTTCCATCTTGGTCGTGAGCCACTGTTTATAATTTATAAGGAACCGATAACATGATCTTCTGTGTGTGACACCACACACCATGTTATCTACAATATAAATTAATTGAGCAACTACATTAATCATAAATGTAGATATTTGACCAATGTGATTCTTATTTCTAGATAAATGTTCATACCAAAAGCTAGGCTTTTAGTATACATCTAACACGGTGACCATAAACCAAGATACAAGCATAGTATACATCAGCCACAGGCGGATGGAACATTTATCAAACACCCACGCAGTTAAATAAGTATCAAACACACAAATATCTACTTACTAAACCGAACTCATCCTACATGCAATCTAAACAGAATAATCTCAAATGACATGAACTTAAAATACAACTCAAATGGTTACAATAACTAAAATGCGGAAACTAAAATTAAGGAAAGAAGACTAAAGGGACTCCTTTCTAATCCCAAGACTTCCATAGTCCTGGCATCACACATCATCTGCGCCACCTTGTCGCCTTCCTTTATCTGCAGTAAGAGGAAATGCAAACTATAAGAAAAATGCTTAGTAAGCGTTATCTAACTCACAAAATCTCGATATGCATGTACATACATCCATAACATGATCTAACTGATTACTTACTGAAGACTACTCATGCATATCTACTAATAAAAGAACAAGACATGTTGAAATGCTAAACATGTAAAGCTGCTCATGCTCAGAAAATAGCAAAGAACAGTAAGCTAATCTAAATAACATGCTAGCATAAAAGAAAACTCAACTTGCTGATTTTAAAACAAAGTGAAACTTAATTCATCTGTTCTAAACTTATTCTTTAATACTTTATACTTATGTAAAACTTGCTTTACTTGTTCAAAAACTTATACTTATAATACTTCAAAATAATAATCAACTTCTCTTGGGCCCGGCAACTGTGCTTTTACTTTTGTAACGACCTGACCCATTTGGTGGCCCATTTGGCGACCCTCGGGTCATCGACCGTCGACCGTCGGCCGTGCCGTTACTACTAGGTTATTTAAACCTAGGGACGACTATGGGAGCCCAACCCAAGGATAACTGAGAGTCCAGCACAGTGCCACTGATAAAAGTAAAATACTTATTATCTTTTAATATTTCTATATAATGCCTCGGCATTTTCTTTAGCACCTTGTGTGCCAAAATCCCTAAAGTCTTGACTTTGGGATCTACTTAAGGCCTTGGCCTTTTTCTTTCTTTTCTTTATCTTTCTTATATTTTTCTTAAACTCTTAAAAAGAATATAGGCATGCTACAACAGAATTAAATCAAAGGAAAGAAAATCTGACTTCTATAAGCATGCTATATCAGAGACAAATCAAAGGAAAGCATATCTAACTTCTTCAAACATGCTACAACAGATTTAAAACAAAGGAAAACAATTCTGAAATCTTTAAGCATGCAAAAATGAAAGCTGTTCAGATTTGTTATAATGCAAAGGAAACGAAAAACTGCAACGTGAACTGACATAGCTGTTCCTACTCATTGGAGCTACATAAACTTGAAATCTGCATGCATAAAAACTAATAAGGAAGGATCTATATCAAAACTAAGCAATGGAAATGCCAACAGCACAAAACCACTCTACTGCATGCTCGTTAAAAGGCCTATTCCTACACATGGAAGCAAAGAAGAGGACAACCAAAACTAAGTTCCTACATGTATATATGTATGCTATTTCTGCTCATCCACATCTAAAAGCAAAAGGGAAACAAAATTAGAAATCTATTCATGTGCATCTCCAAGCAAGGAAAGAACAGAAAAATCTGCTCGTGCAGATTCATAACATATGAAGGTCTAAACAGCAGGAAAATAGCTACTCGTGCACTGTAAACAAAAACATATGAAGACTGCACAGCATGACTGGCAGTAAGCTCCTCTAATCACGCCCCTTTTTGTGGCACAATTCAAATTTAAACTTGCTGTTAACACCAAATTAAACTTGCTGAAAGCTTAAAACATAAACCTTTACAAAACTGATTCGCAACTTGAATTTCTATATATTGCTCTACTGAAAATATAGCAGCCCTAAAGGACCACTGTTAATACATGGCAAAAACAAAGGGAATTGCTACTGGAACCCAAAATCTGCATTGTTTCTCATGCTCACTACCAAGAACAGCAAAAATCTGAAGCAAGCAAACTATAAGCTAAACAAACAAACAAGCAAACCCTATTTCCTTTCATTGAAGCACACGGCAGAAATCTCAAGACCAAAATTTACAATATACATTGCATTTCAAGAGAACCAGATCCGGAACCCCTCTTACTATAGGTGAGTAAGAGACTTACCTTCGTTTCCTTAACTCACAGCCGAAGGAGGAACCTTCTAGTGCTTCTAGGGTTCGGGTGAGCTCCAAATCTCGGCGATCTCTTGCGTCTACACCTTCTCCTCGCTGAAGGGGTCTTGAGAACGTGAAGATCTCATGAGAAAGGTCCTCGCCGGCTGCCGGAGACAAAACCCTAGGCTCGGCTTCGTTTCCGCCCGGGCACAGGAACGCCGCGCGTGAGAGAAAGGGGAGGAAGGAAATTTAGGTTACGGTTCCTCAATCAAGCCCTAAGTTCTCCTCTTTTATAACCTAATACTTCTGTTACAGCTTAAGACTATTTTGCTTCCTTCTTATTACGAAATTCCCGTTGGATTACCTGGTCAGCCGCGTTTGATCAAATCAAACCGTCGTTGGTTCGATTCCCCCGCAGCGCCCTTTTTCATTTTAATTAATTTCGATTTCCTAACTACGACTTAAGTACAATTTCGACCCTTATTTGATTAAGTAATAACTGCTAGCCCAGTTGGTTAGTCGGGTTTTGCTTGGGTCAGGGGTTGCCGGTTCGTGCCTCGGATTGGACATTTTTTTGTCACAACTTCTTTCTTTTGGTAAAAATACCAAACGACCTCCAAAAATTTCATAAAAATACTCTAAAAATTTCTAAAAATCTCTAGAATTTTTCTAAAGTATTTCTAAATATTTTAAAGCACTTTTAGGACTCCTAATGAGGAAAATTGGGTCGTTACAATCCCCCATACCTTATAAAAAGTTCGTCCTCGAACTTAGAATACTTCTGAATATTTCTGTCTCATACTGTCCTCACGCTCCTAAGTAACTTCCTCGTGCTTCTGGTTCTAAATGACTTTCACTAATGGTACTCTTTGTTCCTTAGTCTCTTAACTCCTCGATCTTCTATCATTCATATCGCACCGTACCCATTAGTGGTTCTTGGAAAGCTTGATATCTTCTCTATCCTTTCTAAACATACTTATGTATATAAATATAAGAGAAACAAAAGTTCTATCTTACTAAAGCGCATATAAGCAATTACTCTATACTACAATTAATAAAGAAAGCATAAAAGGAAAACTTAAATATTTTCTTACTTGAAGACGGCAAGGCTGGTGCTGATGTGTGATGCTGGAGAATGGGAACTGCTCTGATACCAATTGTAACGACCACCCTTCTTACTACTACTACACTCTAAGGATGACCGTTACTTAACTACTAACTCTACTTAACCGGTATGATTAAAAATCACATGGAAATCCTACCAAAAATTTTTGGCAAAATGTCCCTTGTACCGGTGACCATAAACCAAGATACAAGCATAGTATACATCAGCCACAGGCGGATGGAACATTTATCAAACACCCACGCAGTTAAATAAGTATCAAACACACAAATATCTACTTACTAAACTGAACTCATCCTACATGCAATCTAAACAGAATAATCTCAAATGACATGAACTTAAAATACAACTCAAATGGTTACAATAACTAAAATGCGGAAACTAAAATTAAGGAAAGAAGACTAAAGGGACTCCTTTCTAATCCCAAGACTTCCATAGTCCTGGCATCACACATCATCTGCGCCACCTTGTCGCCTTCCTTTATCTGCAGTAAGAGGAAATGCAAACTATAAGCAAAATGCTTAGTAAGCGCTATCTAACTCACAAAATCTCGATATGCATGTACATACATCCATAACATGATCTAACTGATTACTTACTGAAGACTACTCATGCATATCTACTAATAAAAGAACAAGACATGTTGAAATGCTAAACATGTAAAACTGCTCATGCTCAGAAAATAGCAAAGAACAGTAAGCTAATCTAAATAACATGCTAGCATAAAAGAAAACTCAACTTGCTGATTTTAAAACAAAGTGAAACTTAATTCATCTGTTCTAAACTTATTCTTTAATTCACTTGTTTAAAACTTATTCTTTAATACTTTATACTTATGTAAAACTTGCTTTACTTGTTCAAAAACTTATACTTACAATACTTCAAAATAATAATCAACTTCTCTTGGACCCGGCAACTGTGCTTTTACTTTTGTAATGACCCGACCCATTTAGCGGCCCATTTGGCGGCCCATTTGGCGACCCTCGGGTCGTCGACCGTCGACCGTCGGCCGTGCCGTTACTACTAGGTTATCTAAACCTAGGGACGACTATGGGAGCCTAACCCAAGGACAACTGAGAGTCCAGCACAGTGCCACTGATAAAAGTAAAATACTTGTTATCTTTTAATATTTCTATATAATGCCTCGGCATTTTCTTTAGCACCTTGTGTGCCAAAATCCCTAAAGTCTTGACTTTGGGATCTACTTAAGGCCTTGGCCTTTTTCTTTCTTTTCTTTATCTTTCTTATATTTTTCTTAAACTCTTAAAAAGAATATAGGCATGCTACAACAGAATTAAATCAAAGGAAAGAAAATCTGACTTCTATAAGCATGCTATATCAGAGACAAATCAAAAGAAAGCATATCTAACTTCTTCAAACATGCTACAACAGATTTAAAACAAAGGAAAACAATTCTGAAATCTTTAAGCATGCAAAAATGAAAGCTGTTCAGATTTGTTATAATGCAAAGGAAACGAAAAACTGCAACGTGAACTGACATAGCTGTTCCTACTCATTGGAGCTACATAAACTTGAAATCTGCATGCATAAAAACTAATAAGGAAGGATCTATATCAAAACTAAGCAATGGAAATGCCAACAGCACAAAACCACTCTACTGCATGCTCGTTAAAAGGCCTATTCCTACACATGGAAGCAAAGAAGAGGACAACCAAAACTAAGTTCCTACATGTATATATGTATGCTATTTCTGCTCATCCACATCTAAAAGCAAAGGGAAACAAAATTAGAAATCTATTCATGTGCATCTCCAAGCAAGGAAAGAACAGAAAAATCTGCTCGTGCAGATTCATAACATATGAAGGTCTAAACAGCAGGAAAATAGCTACTCGTGCACTGTAAACAAAAACATATGAAGACTGCACAGCATGACTGGCAGTAAGCTCCTCTAATCACGCCCCTTTTTGTGGCACAATTCAAATTTAAACTTGCTGTTAACACCAAATTAAACTTGCTGAAAGCTTAAAACATAAACCTTTACAAAACTGATTCGCAACTTGAATTTCTATATATTGCTCTACTGAAAATATAGCAGCCCTAAAGGACCACTGTTAATACATGGCAAAAACAAAGGGAATTGCTACTGGAACCCAAAATCTGCATTGTTTCTCATGCTCACTACCAAGAACAGCAAAAATCTGAAGCAAGCAAACTATAAGCTAAACAAACAAACAAGCAAACCCTATTTCCTTTCATTGAAGCACACGGCAGAAATCTCAAGACCAAAATTTACAATATACATTGCATTTCAAGAGAACCAGATCCGGAACCCCTCTTACTATAGGTGAGTAAGCGACTTACCTTCGTTTCCTTAACTCACAGCCGAAGGAGGAACCTTCTAGTGCTTCTAGGGTTCGGGTGAGCTCCAAATCTCGGCGATCTCTTGCGTCTACACCTTCTCCTCGCTGAAGGGGTCTTGAGAACGTGAAGATCTCACGGGAAAGGTCCTCACCGGTTGCCGGAGACAAAGCCCTAGGCTCGGCTTCGTTTCTGCCCGGGCACAGGAACGCCGCGCGTGAGAGAAAGGGGAGGAAGGAAATTTAGGTTGCGGTTCCTCAATCAACCCCTAAGTTCTCCTCTTTTATAACCTGATACTTCTGTTACAACTTAAGACTATTTCGCTTCCTTCTTATTACGAAATTCCCATTGGATCACCTGGTCAGCCGCGTTTGATCAAATCAAACCGTCGCTGGTTCGATTCCCCCGCAGCGCCCTTTTTCATTTTAATTAATTTCGATTTCCTAACTATGGCTTAAGTACAATTTTGACCCTTATTTGATTAAGTAATAACTGCTAGCCCAGTTGGTTAGTCGGGTTTTGCTTGGGTCAGGGGTTGCCGAATCGAGCCTCGGATTGGACATTTTTTTGTCACAACTTCTTTCTTTTGGTAAAAATACCAAACGACCTCCAAAAATTCCATAAAAATACTCTAAAAATTTCTAAAAATCTCTAGAATTTTTCTAAAGTATTTCTAAATATTTTAAAGCACTTTTAGGACTCCTAATGAGGAAAATTGGGTCGTTATAAGTTAGTAACTAAAGGTTAAGACATTTAAGGACCAATTTTAGATGAGTGCTTTTAAACTAAGTTTTTTTCGTACATTAAAATATTCTTAGCAACTTAATTAACTTTCAACCTAATTAATTTTTAACTCAAATTAAGTTGTTAACTTAAAACAATTCTCTTTAAAATTAACTTAATTACTAAACACCTTAACCAATTTTAAATTACTTATTAAACAACTTAATTAATCTTTACCATAAAGTAATTCTTAACAAAAAAAACCACTTAATTAAATCTTAACTTAGTTTTTAAATTATAAATTAGTTCTTAAAACAACTCTTTTATAACTAAACTTAAATTAATTCTTAACTTAAATAAATTTTTAAACAATCAATTTTCACTTAATTAATTTTTTTACTTAATTACTTTCTTAATTTCATCAATTTTTACCTTAATTAATTCTTAACCAGCATAATTGTTAACTTAATTAATTTTTAACTTAATTAAATTTTTTTAATCAACTTAATTTTTAGCTAAATTAATTTTTTTTAGCTTAAATCTTTAGCCACTCAATTAAACTTTTAACTTTCAATAAGATTAAAAAAATTAAAAAATAAATAAAAAAACACAAAAAATGGCACAATCCAGGGGTGGGCGCCCTTGGTAACAGGGCTCCGGCTACCCAAACAAACTTCGGGCGTCCGAAAAAACTCCAGGCAGCCAGCCCTGCCGCCCAGTCCAAGCGCCCAAACATAGCTCTGGGAGCTCGGACTGCTTATTTAAGGGGGCCAACTGGCGCCCCCTCTCCACACTCCTCTTCCTTTTCTCTTTGCAAAGGTTCTTCACCGGGTTTTATGAGCAAAAGCAAGAAAAGGAAAAAGAATTTTTTTTCCCAATTTCTTAAACTTTTCTCCTTCGGTTCTCAAGCCACGTCACTGTAGATCAACCAAGGTTGTCAGTTCTATTATAAATATTCACAATGCGTCGGTAATATTTTAAACTTAAATTTTGTTTTTATTTGTTCAATTTAGTATTTTATTTTTTAAATTCTTTTTAGGAAAAGGCAAATTACTAGTGCTGGCCCCTCTACTCATAGTACTGATCCTAGGTTTCCAACTGAAGAGCTCAGGGTTAGATTTTCCTCCACTATATATGTTCCTTTGCTTTCTAGACATTTAGATTGAAATTTTTTCATGCGGTCATGAATTCTCTATAGAGGTTATTGACTATTATAGTTTACAACGTTTAGTATATTGTTCTAGTTCAGTCAACATAGGTATGTGTGCTAAATTCTATAATAACTTAGTTAGAATTAATAATCTTACCTATTCCACTAGAGTCGTCGGTACGGATGTTACGTTATCCCCTACTATCATTCGCGACATTTTAGGATTATGACCATCCACATGTCCTCTCCAGTGCTACCCCCCTCGGGATCCACCATTTGGTGATCCCTACTCGCATATCATGCTCGATACGATATATTTATATTTTTTGCGGGTCAACGTGTACCGACTGTGACCCTGTTTAGATCTTTCACCCTTAGGGTCCAGGACTATGTCCCATATAGTTACATGCATTCTACCTCTGACTACCCAAGATGTAGCTATGATGTGTCCATTCCATTCATTTCTTCTCTATGCATTATGTCAGAGGTTAGATGTAGATATCAGTTTGCATATCTTTCATACCATCATCTATTCATCAGGTATTACCACTAGCCGGTGGATTCATATGCCTTATTGTCATATTTTGACCACTTACATAGCCTCATTAGGTATTGATGTCACCACGGATGATGTTAGAGTCCTAAATGAGTTTGATATAGTAGGTGCTAGGAACTTCTCCTTAGTTGGTGTGCATATAGATGATGAGGGTGTCTTATCCTAGAGGAGAGAGACCCAGCATCAGCCTGACCTAGCAGTAAAAATTTGTTCTTTTCAATTTTGAAAATAAAGTGCACACAGTGAAAATTATGTAAGAAAAAGAACACAAGAAAACACTGTCAGTTTTGGTTGGTTCGGAGCCTTCGGTGACTCCTACTCCAAGACCCAGGTCCCACGGACCTATCGATGGGTAATCAACTAAAATACCTCTTCCGGTACCTCCGGAAGAGGGAATCGAGTACAAGAAAAGTTAGAACAAATGCAACACATCACACTTGATCTTTAGTAGTAATTAATTATAAAAAAACAACTTTGCTACCTACACATAGGGATCGAAGTGAGAGAGCTCATATGTTGGTGTCAGTCTGCCGGCCGCAATGGGAAGTCCTCAGAGTAGTAGTCGGGCACAGTAGCTTCGCAGTAGAGTCATAGCAGGAAGTTGGAGCAGTAGGAACCTCAAATGGGCGTGATCTAGCTCGTATTTCAGTTTTGTCTTGAAGTTTGGTCGAGTTCCCTTATAAAGGGTGTGGAAGGCACCTCCAAAGGCCTTGAAGGTGCCTCTAACTTGACAAATTTGATCCTGAATAAGCTGCACCTTATCTATAATGAGGTCCAAACTTTATCTTGTGGAAGAGACCTTCCATGCACTGAAGGTGTCTTCCATCACTTGGAAGACGTCTCGGGTGAACAGTACTCGAGGCCTTTTGTGCTTTTCTTACCTTGCAAAACGTGTTAGTCCAATAAACCTGTAAGACAAATGTTAGCATAGTAATAATAAAGAGTAGTAATTAGATCCTGTCTCTCCAAGACAAGGATCTAGTCAAGGTCTTGATTTAGGTTTCTGAAATGAACCTATATCGGACCGACGCCTATTGTCCCTTCGAACGGGGATGCATCCTCACTTGATCATTCTCCTCTAGTGACTCACCTCTACTCACTAGGTGTAGAGTTACCTCCAAAATCATACATCCAGACTTCAGGAATCGAACATCCTGACCTACCGAAATTGCACATCCGGTCTTTATCCATCGAGAATCATACATCTGGTCTTCACCCATCGGGAATCACACATCCCGAATTGTCGGAATCACACATCCTGTCTTCTCCAATCGGGAATCGCACATCCCGATTTGCTGGAATCACACATTCGGTCTTCTCCAATCAGGAATCACACATCCTGACTTGCCAGAATCATACATCCGGGCTTCACTAATCGGGAATCGAACATCCCAACTGCCAATTGGGAATCAAACATCTGAAAACCTGTGCACTCGGTAAATACATTAGATCATGATAACACATAACTTAACTCACTTTATCATTCATCAAAACTTGAGTTAGAATGTTAGTGCAAATTGCACCAATACTTTAGATGATAGAGCTACTAGACTCGAGGCATTTATGACAAGTCTTCGATGGGAGGTCTCCAGCCTTCGACAGGATGTCTCTAGTCTGCGAGACGAGGGACAAATTCGTCATACTGAGTTGATGGACATGTTACGATCATGGGGTACCGATCCCCCTTCTTCATCGTCTCAGTAGTTTATTGTTCTACTATATTTTCCTGACGTGATGTTAGTTGATCTTCACTTTGATTACTAGATATTTTCTATTATTTTAGCTAGCATGTGTGACTTAATTATATATTTATCACATCATGCTTGCGATTGCATCTACTTTATATATATTGTCTTAAATAAAGGTAGCAGACTCAGGGAGAGGATTCAATTTCAAAATTATTTGAGAATTTTTTTAAAAAAAATACTTTAAATTTTTTCCTTATAAAATTCTCCATAAGAATTTTTTTAAAATTATTCCTTAGAAATTTTTTAATTACTTTAAAAATCTTTCTTAGGAAAATGTTCTTAACAAAGTACTTTGAAAAGTTTTTTTCAATTCGATTGTAGCTACTTTGTATCCCAATTCGAAGGATACAACACTGTTCATCCTCCTCTCTTTAATGGTTCACCGTCCAATGAGGTTACAAGGCGCCGATGGACGAAGCAACAAAAACACCAATCGACCCTAAAAGATGGAATCTGGATGACAAGAAGAAGGCCCAAACCGACTTGAAGACAACAAATACAATCTAGTGAGGTCTTACTAAGGAAGAACTAAATCGCATCAGCCCATTTGAGAATGCCAAAGAGCTCTTGGATAAACTGATCAAACTACATGAAGGCACAAATGATGCAAACGTAACAAAGCGTGACTTGCTATTAAATAATCTGTTTAACATTAAAATGCAAGATAGAGAAATGGCTACTTAGCTACATGTTAGAATCAAAGACATTATGAACGGGCTCCACCTAATCGGTCACCAACTAAAAAATAGACATTTAATCAAGTATGCCTTGAACTCTTTTCCTCGAAATACACTGTGGGAATCTATAGTACGTGCCTATAAAGTTTCATGGAATTTAAATAAATTAAAACTAGATGAGTTGTTTTGTGAGCTTGAACTCCATGAATAGACTAACTCAAAGTCAGTCAAGAAAGGTATTGCACTTTTTGTAGGTTCTTTAAAAGAAGCCAAGAACAAGAACAAACTTGAGCTAGAATCTAAATCTAAGTAAAAAATCGACAAAGAACAACTAGTGATCATGGTCAGAAAATATTCACTAGAAGAAAGCACAACTTCATGAAGAACAACATACAAAAAGTGATCAAATCAAATGATGTAAAGGCGAAGGTCACATGCTACGGGTGCAACAAGAAAGGACACTACAAGTACGAGTGTCCAAAAATCAAAGACGACAAACATAAAACAACAAACAAAAAGAAGGCACTCAAGGTGATGTGGGATAAATCATCCTCAAAAGAATCAGAAGTCGAAGATCATGAACATCACAACTACCTCGCGCTGATAGCATCTGGACCAGAATCAGAAAGTGAGATGGAATAAGATGATGAGTCTGAATATGAGTCAAGGCACAAGTGCGCACTCATTTCTGAAGGTTCGAGCAAGGTATCTTCTATCTTAACCTCTAAATTTTTAGAATAATTGCATGTTTGAATACAAGATTAATAAAATTTGAAAAATAAACTGAAATACTTTTTGAGGAAAATCAATAACTCAAGGAACAAATTAAAAATAAAAAACAAAATCAAGAAATAAAACTTGAGGAGGAAAATACAATCTTAACAAGTGAAATCAACAAACTCAAAGGACTATTAAGAACTTTTACCACAAGATCAAAAATTTTAGGCCTAATTCTTGAAATATAAAAAGTCGTAGATAATAAGTCCAAGTTTGGATATAAATCTAGCTCTACAAATAAAATATTTATCTCTATAGTAAGTCAAAACAAGAAATTAACCAAAGTCTGGGTTCTGAAAGTGTGCCTAACAACACAAGTAAGACTCAATCAATTCTATATACCCAAAAATGAAATTCATTACCTAAAAACAAATTCATCTAAACCATTTAACCCAAACCTAAAATACAAAAATAAACCAAATCAAATCAAAAAAATAAATTTGAATTAAACAACTAGAAAACTAAGTTAAATTCAAATTACCATCAAGTTTATTATAACTACAAAAATAATCGACATAAATCCTAAACCTAAAAGCTCAATAATTCAGGGGGAGACTCCAAATTAGTTGGCACCTCTAAAACAATAGTTTACCCTGCTGGGTAATTAGGATTAGGTTAAAAAGAGACCAAAGTTTAACTTAAAAAATAGCACTTGAGAAGTTTTGGATAATAGTAGGTTAGGAAAACTATGTCTATGCATGTCTAGGAAGATATGACTTTGACCTGGGGTATTTGACTTAGTGTAACTAACTGAAGCTACCCCATACCAATCCTAGATGGTTAGACCAAAGTTTTGATATTAAGTTTATTCGATAGGACTATTTGAAAATTTTCAAATGTGTGGTTACTCTAATGATGTCCAACTGACTCATCACAGTTTAGAAGTTTATCCAAAGAATGTCTGTTTATTGAACCAAAAACTAAACTTGAATCTAACAACAAGTTAAACCCAACCCTAAAATTCAATTTAACTTGTCTCATAAAATTATAAGATCCCTTTATTTGAAAACTTAGACTAGTGAAATGAATAAGGTTAAATCAAAATAAAAATCAATTATGATTAATTTTCATTAATCAAACTAAAATTCATTAATCAATTCCTTTAAAGTTATCATATTATTTTGAAAACTAAACCTTAGTTTAAGAGGGAGGACATTTATTCCGTTAATTTTTAAATTCTAGGAAACTATTTACTTTTCATAAAAATTCCCTTTTTTCTTAGTATTACAAAATTATTTTTGCCTTAGCCTAAATCGAACTCTTAGAAAACATGATCCTATAGATCTAGGAATCGAGCATCTCATAAACACATTAGGATAATCCTGATTGTGAATTCATAAACATAGAATGTCGTAAGATGTGTAGGCATTTTGCTTGGACTTCAGATCTTTATATCAGCGCATCAACATAAGTCTTGGTGAAAAATAAAACAGTATAGTAATCAAGTTAAGCAGTCTTTTTTCAGCAAATTCTAACTGGACATTAATACTTAACTTGACTAACTAGATAAACACTGCTATCTTCTGGTAGTCAGTTAGTAACTAAAGGTTAAGATATTTAAGGACCAATTTTAGATGAGTACTTTTAAACTAAGTTTTTTTCATACATTAAACTATTCTTAGCAACTTAATTAAATTTTAACTTAATTAATTTTTAACTCAACTTAAGTTGTTAACTTAAAACAATTTTCTTTAAAATTAACTTAATTATTAAACACCTTAACTAATTTTAAATTACTTATTAAACAACTTAATTAATCTTTATCATAAATTAATTCTTAACAAAAAAAACTTATTTAAATCTTAACTTAGTTTTTAACTTGAATTAATCTATTAACTTAAAGTAATTCTTAAAACAACTCATTTTTTTAAACTTAAATTAAATTAATTCTTAACTTAAATAAATTTTTCAACAATCAATTTTTACACAATTAATTTTTTTTACTTAATTACTTTCTTAATTTCATCTATTTTTACCTTAATTAATTATTAACCAACATAATTGTTAACTTAATTAATTTTTATCTTAAGTAACTTTTTTTAATCAACTTAATTTTTAGCTTAATTAAATTTCTTTAACTTAAATCTTCAACCACTCAATTAAAATTTTAACTTTAAATAAGATTAAAAAACAATAAAAACGACAATAAAAACAAAAAAATAAAAAATACACAAAAATGGCACAAACCAGAGACCCAAACTAGGGGTGGGCGCCCCTAGTAATAGGGCTCTGGGCGCTCGGAAAAACTCTGGGCACCCCTCCCCACCGCCTAGTCCAAGCGCCCAGACACAGCTCCGGGAGCTCGAACTAGCTTATTTAAGGGAGCCAACATGCGCCCCCTCTCCTCACTCCTCTTCCTTTTCTCTTTTGCAAAGGTTCCTCTCCAGGCTTTATGAGCAAAAGCTAGAAAAGGAAAAAGAATTTTTTTTTCCAATTTCTTAAACTTTTCTCCTTCAATTCTCAAGCCACGCCATTACGGATCAATCGAGGTCGTCAGTTCTATTATAAATATTCACAATGCGTCGATAATATTTTAATTTTAAATTTTATTTTTTTTGTTCAATTTAGTATTTTATTTTTATAATTATTTTTAGGAAAAGGAAAATTACTGGTGCTGGCCCCTCTACTCATATTACTGATCCTAGGTTTCCAACTTAAGAGCTTAGGGTTAGATTTTTCCTCCACTATATATGTTCCTTTGCTTTATAGACATTTAGATAGAAATTTTTTCATGCGGTCATCCATTCCCTCTATAGAGGTTATTGGCTATTATAGTTTACAACATTTAGTATATTGTTCTAGTTCAGTCAACATAGGTCTGTGTGCTAAATTCTATAATAACTTAGTTAGAATTAATAATCTTACCTATTCCACTAGAGTCGTCGGTACGAATGTTACGTCATCCCCTACTATCATTCGTGACATTTTAGGATTATGACCATCCACATGCCCTTTCCAGTGCTACCCCCTTGGGATCCACCATTTGGTGATCCCTACTCACATATCACGCTCGATACGATATATTCATATTTTTTTGGGGGTCAGCGTGTACCGACTGTGATCCTGTTTATATCTTTCACCCTTAGGGTCCAGGGCTATGTCCCGTATAGTTACATGCATTCTACCTTTGACTACCCGAGATGTAGCTATGATGTGTCCATTCCATTCATTTCTTCTCTATGCATTATGTCAGAGGTTAGATGTAGATATCAGTTTGCATATCTTTCATACCATCATCTATTCATCAGGTATTACCACTAGCCGGTGGATTCATATGCCTTATTGTCATATTTTGACCACCTACATAGCCTCATTAGTATTGATGTCACCACGGATGATGTTAGAGTCCTAAATGAGTTTGATATAGTAGGTGCTAGGAACTTCTCCTTAGTTGGTGTACATATAGATGATGAGGGTGTCTTGTCTTAGAGGAGAGAGACCCAGCATCAGCCTGACATAGCAGCCCAGCCACCACTTGACCCAGTTGCCCAGCCCAACCCAACCCAGCCTGACCCCATGGCCCAGGCTCACCCTGACCCAGCTCCAAGAGAGGAGGAAGAGATACGTGAGTTCATGGCTAATCTTTTTAGGTTACCCATGCCTCTAGTCCTTGGTACTTTATGTTGAATCGAATCACACGTGAGAAGGGAGGTGAATCACGTGGTTTTACAAATTTGTTCTTTTTAATTTTGAAAATAAAGTGCGCACGATGAAAATTAAGTAAGAAAAAGAACATAAGAAAACACGATCTATTTTACTTGGTTCGGAGCCTTTGGCGACTCCTACTCTAAGACCTAGGTCCCGCGGACCTATCCAAGGATAATCCACTAAAATACCTCTTTTGGTACCCCTGGAAGAGAGAATCGAGTACAAGAAAAGTTAGAACAAATGCAACACCTCGCACTTGTTCTTTAGTAGTAATTAATTACAAAGAAACAACTTTGTTACTGACATATTGGGATCAAAGTGAAAGCACTCGTATGTTGGTGTCGGTCTACTGGCCATAATTGGAAGTCCTCAGAGTAGTAGTCGGGCACAATAGCTTCGCAGCAGAGTCACAGCAGGAAGTTGGAATAGTAGGAACCTCAAATGGATGCGTAGTAGCTCGTATTTCAATTCTGTCTTGAAGCTTGGTCGAGTCCCCCTTATAAAGAGTGTGGAAGGCGACTATTAATAGATGCTAGTGGAACCCATTTGTTCATCTCTCAAGTATCTTTTCGGGGGGTGTTATCTATACGTTAGACACGTGACATAACGGTATCTTTACCGTCTGGAGAGGTACTTGTTGTACGTCAAGAAGTCAGAGGTTGTTATGTGCATTTCGATGGTTAGACACGGGTGGTGGATCTATAAGTGTTGGAAGTGATGAGACTTGACCTTTCATTGGGCCTTGAATGAATGGTCGGGAAACGTGTCATTCGTGTTTAACGCATTTAGGTTGTAAATTTGGGGACCAAATTTTTATTAGAGGGGGAGAATGTGAGATACTGCAAAATAAAATAATCTATAATGATTATTGGAAATTTTTATATATTTTTCTGGATTTATTTGGAGGACTTATGACAGTGTTTAATGGGATAATGGACATCACCATTTGAGAGGATTATTAGGGAGTTAATTAGGTGGAGTAATTAAACCCTACCTATATAATTAAGAAGCTACAGTGCCAAGCCCTAAAAAAAAAATGCCGTTTCCTCCTCCTGTTCGCCCTTCTACGATTTCCTCCGACCCAGCGCCGCGACGGCACTTCGCACCCGAGCTCACGGCGTCGCGGAGCTCAGCGAAGCCTCGCCGAAGCCTCCAGTCCTCTACTCCGGTTCTCTACCCTTTCCTCTCTTCAGTTTGCTGCCTCGTGCGAGGACCGTCGGGCACGAGGAGCCGAGCTGAAGATCGGAGACGCTGAGGTCGGATCGCCGGAACCCTGAGCTCGATCTTAGCTGAGGGTGCGTTCCCAACAGTGGTCACAACGTTCCCTAGCCCTAACGCCAAGTTGATTTCGTCGGATTTCGCTTCGTCGCTGGTGGTGGAAGCTGCCATTGAGGTATTGGAGGTAAGGATTGTTTCAATTAGGGTTTGGTAGCTATGGGATCTACGATTGGTGGCCAGGATAGGAGATTGGACTGATTAGGGATTGATTCTAGCAGAAACACACGGTGAGGAGCTCGGCCAAGCTTCTCCAGCAGCAAATCAACATCGACGGACATCCCCAGCAGATGATTTCCGACCGTGAGTCATTGGGTAAGTCATCTTCAGCTTTGGATGTAGACCTGCAGTTCTGGTTGTTAGGTTTCGGTAGGGGTTATGTGTTGATTGGGTGTTGGCAGGGGGCTCACGGTGAAGGTTTGGCCAAAACCTCCAGTAGCAAGTTATCACCGGCGGGACTCCACAGCAGTGTGTTCCGGCTATGAAACAGTAGGTAAGGTTTACACAACTACAGATGTGAGGTTTGTAGAATTAGGTGTTGAATTCGGTTGGAATTGTGGGCTGATTAGTGCAATTTTAAATGTTGGTAGCCTTGTTGAAACATTGGTTGTGCATCTGAGGTAGTGAGCAGCACCATTGTGCTTGTGCCGACGATTCCACCTACCGGCAGTGAGTCAACAGCGGGGAGTTAGGTAAGGTATGTTGATTTTGTTAGAATTGGAAGCTTGTTGATTAGATAATTGATAGATGTAGATTTTGTTAAGGAATGGGATAATTTCGTACTGTACCAGTGTATATGGAATTAATGCATGTTTAGAATTCCTTATGTTGATCAGATTAGGTTGGAATTGTGTGATTCGCGGGAACAGATAGATTAAGGCTTGAGACTAGTTTTTGAGTAGTTCAGTGTGGATTTGTTTAGGTAATAAATGGAACTCGGATTAAATTCGCTGGTCATGTACATTAGTATAGTTATTCAGTTTCATATGTAATTAGTTAAAATTTATATGTTGACACAGGACTTTGATCGAGGCGGGTGTTGTGACGAAGTTGGCGTTGAATTCAACCTACATTTAGAGGCGGGTATTTCTTGACTTGCTTCTTTAGATATTGATCTTAGTGCATGAGTTAGTTTCATATATGTAGTATTTATCTTGACTCCACTCGTCTTATTTCTTGTGCCTGATACTTTATCCACTCAATCTTTGAGCTACTCATTTCTGTATCTTTACAGTCTCTTGTTGCTATCGATGATATTTAGCAGATACTATAGTACTAGGTATTGGATACCAGATACCAGACATTAGAAAGTAGGTATTGGATATATGGACCTGATACCATGTTTACCTGTTTGATTACTGTTTATTTATGCTTAGTATTGAGCATGCGGATTCATGTAGCATACCTGATTTCCTGTTATATATATATGATGACTGTTGCATTATTCGCATCATGTCATTGCATGCATAGCCGACGACTTTGGCTCCCTTGTGGTTGAGACGGTCGTTGGCCTGGGCCGCACGCTCGGCCACTCATGGGTAGTGGTAGCTTGGAGCGTGCCGCATGTCCTGTCGTGCCCCCCACTCGCTCACTCATGGGTAGTGTCTGCTGGAGTCGCGGGCAGCAGGGACCTCCGTCGCAGACGTAGCTATTCAGCTACTATGCAATTGTCCTCTCGGCCACTCGAGAGTGTGTATAGTTTGTCATTGTCCGGCCTCTCGTCCATACTGGGGTCATGGACTTGAGGGGTGGGCGGGAGTGACCATCCGTGCATACGCTACTTTTTGATATACCTGTTTATGCTGTTTATGCTTACTTATGCAGTTCTGTTATCACATACCTGTTATATATGCTTGGACACTGATTACTATTGCAGTATACCTTATATGTGATTCTGGTAGTTATGAGCAGTACTGTAGCGGTTTACTTTATCTCAGACCTTACACTGTTAGCCTAGGATATGGTTTCAGGTATGGATATGTATATACTTTGTTTACCCTGTAGTATCTGCTATTTATCTTTCCGAGACTGTATCCTTTTGTATTCCTGTTCTTTATGATACTCCTGCACTGTCTATCCTATTACCCGCTGAGTTTTATACTCACCACCCGCATTAGTAATTTCACCAGGTAGCTGATAGCGATGCTAGTACGCTTGGAGGAGGATCCCAACTGCCGGTCCCATGTCACTTCCGAGGATGGTTTTACGGTTTTGGTTTTCATTTTATTGTGAGTTAAACCTTTGAATTTAGCATTGTAATAATTGAGCTGTGGACTTGTTATTCGTATTTGGTTGTTTTGCCGATGAGTCAAGCCGGGCCGGCCCGCGGTGAGTTTTTGTTATTTTATCTTTGTTATTCTTGTTTTCCGCTGTGTTTGACTTTACAGCCGTGTGGGCTGTATATTATCTGCGTGGTTGTGATATATATTTGTATATGTATTATCTGTGGTGTTGTATACCGGTTCTATTTGTCACTGCTACAGGGGAGGTGCTGTCCGATTTTCGTCGGACAACCTTACTCTCGGGGCGTGACACCAAAGGCCTTGAAGGCACCTCTAACCTGACAAATTTGATCCCAAACAAGCTGCACCTTATCTACGACAAGGTCCAAACTTTATCCTATAGAAGGAACCTTCCATGCACTGAAGGAGCCTTCTATGAACAATACCAAGGCACCTTCAGTGCTTGAAGGCACCTTCCATCACTTGGAAGGCGCCTCGGGTGAACAGTACTAGAGGCCTTTTGTGCTTTTCTTATCCTGCAAAACATGTTAGTCCAATAAAATTGCAAGACAAATGTTAGCATAGTAATAATAAAGAGTAGTAATTAGATCTTGTCTCCCCGAGACCAAGATCTAGTTAAGGTCTCAATTTAGGTTTTCGAAATGGACCTAAATCGAACCGATGCCTACTATCCCTTCGAATGGGGATGCATTCTCACTTGGTCACTCTCCTCTAGTGACTTACCTCTACTTACTAAGTTTATAGTTACCTCCGGAATCACACATCCGGACTTCGAGAATCGAACATCCTGACCTACCGGAATTGTACATGTGGTCTGTTGGTTGTTACTAGGAATATCGTATCGGTTCCCCTGTACAAAAATTTTGTACAAGTCCTGAACCTTTCCTAACAACATATTGTGTTCTTTAGAAATTAAATTTGGAATCGCAAACAGAACTTAACATTATTGATTCCAAATTTAACTTATCTGTTCTTATAGGTTTAGACTTGGATCGCAAACGATACTTAATATTATAGATCCAAATCCACCCATGTTACAAATTCAATTAAATATTTATTTCAGAGATTGACTCCTAGGTCAAACATGGCGAGGCACTTGGTCTTCTTGGGTATAGGAACATCCACCACTGCCTCGACAAAGCCTCTCAACGAAATTCAATATTTAATTTCCTTATAGTAACCCTAGGTTTAATCAAAAAGAACAATCGAATCACAAGATCGAATAAACAAAATAAACACAACTTCGAATCACAAATCCAAAAATCTAGAATCACTAGGCTCTTGTATTTGGTATTTCAAAATCCATACAAAGAGAACTAGTATGATGCGTGTAACACCCCAAATTTCCCTATTTCGAGTTCTAAATATCCTAAAAAATATTTAGAAATGCTTTTAAAATATTTTAGAGATTTTTAGAGTATTTTTATGTAATTTTTGGAGGTCGTTTGGTATTTTTACTAAACGAAGGAGGTTTCGACAAAAAATGTTCAAGTCGAGATTCGAACCGTGGACCTGAACCGAGCCTTAACCGAATTCAGCTAGCCAACTGTTCCAGCGAGCATTTCTTAATAAAGAAGGAGAAATATTCTATTTAAGCAGTAGTTAATGAATAGGAAATAAATAGGAAGCAAAATGGTTACAGCCGAGTTTCGAACCATCGACCTTTGGTTCAGTCAAAACCCGACTGACCAGGTGTGCTGGCGATCGTTGCTGGTAAAATAAGAAGCGAAATTTATTTAAGCAATGATTAAAATAGAAAATAAATTGGAAAAAGGGTTCGGCTGAGGATTCGAACCAGCGGCCTTTGACCCGGTCAAAACGCAACTAACCAACTGTTTTGCAAGTGTTTTGTGAACAAATATGGAACGATTTATATATATGTTATAATTGAAACCCTAGTTATAAGAAAAGAGAACTTAAGTTTTCTTTTTCCCCGAACCTTTCTCTCCTTTTCTCCTCTTCCCTTCTGCGATGGCGTCGATTCTGCCGAGCGAAGAAAACGAAGCCCTAGCTTCGTTTCCGGCGGGCGACCAGGGCGTTCTCCGAAGGTTCCTTCACCGTTGTGATTCTTGCGTCGAGGGTAAGCCGGGAGCACGAAGAGGAGGCCAAGATCTCAGCCAACCGAAACCCTAGAAGTTCTTCTCCTTCGGTTTGAATTCAGGAATCGTGGTAAGTTGCTTCTCACCTGCAGTAGGGGTGGTTCTCGGAGTCTTGTACTTCTTGTTTTTCGAAGTATGCTTGAAAGAATGCTGTTTTTGAAGTTTTCTACCATGAATCTTCATTCTAGATTGCTCTTGCTATTTTCTCCATGCTGCAATGAAAAAGAACAACCCTATAAAGTTAGTATTTTAAACTTAAACCCCTTGTCACCTTGATGAACTTGTTCGGTTCATGGGAGTTTTACAGGATTCGAATTTTGTTGCTATTAGGTGATGAACATGAAAGGGGTTTAGTTTGTTTGAGCATATAGGTTTCGGTTTTAGAGGTCACTGCAATGAATGGCTAGGAGTAGCATTCCGGCCCCTTTGGTTTCCTTGCTGTGGTACTGTGCATAAAGAAGGAATATGTTTTTTTTTTCTGGGTTTTCAGTAGCAACTCTTTACTTGATTGTGCATATATTACTGCCCAATTTGTAAGCATGCAGTGGGTTTTGGTTTAAAATTTCAGCAAGCATGGTCGGCTGTTTCCTTTCCCTAGCATTTCAGATTTTTGCATCAAATATCTAGTTTCCTTTGAATTGTAGCACAACCCCATATGAACAGCCCATATGCTAGTTTTCCCATAGGTTATGCTCGGTTAGAAACAAACCAACATGAGTAGATCCATTAAGTTCTTGTTCTAGTATACCATGAAACAAAACAAGCTTTACATAGGTTTGAAGAGAAGATCCCAGCAGATTTTAGTTTGAGTTAGAGCTTGCTGTACAGTTTCAGATTTTCTTTTAGCATTTAGTTAAGTTATGTTATATGTGTTTTCGATTTTGGTATGAGGTTTTAAGTGTTGTACCATGTTATTTTTAGGCACTTCAGTTTAGTATGGCATGCAGATTTTATTAAGTTATAATGCAGAATTTTATTAAGCATTTTATTGAGTTTAAGTGCAGAAATTTATTAAGTAGTATGCAGATTTTTGTGAGTTATATATGCAGATTTCTATTTAAGCTTCAAGGCAGGTTCTGTTAAAGCTTATAGTATGCAGAATTTTGTAGCGAAGTATGCAGAACTTTAGTGCAGTTTAGATCTCTTGGTTGTGCAGTTTAGTACTTCAATGTTAGAAATTGTTTTAAACATTTTAATGTCTTTTTAAGAAGTATTCTTTTATGAGAAGTATTAACAAGTATAAGAAAGATAAAGAAAAGAAAGAAAAAGGCCAAGGCCTTAAGTAGATCCCAAAGTCAAGACTTTAGGGATTTTGGCACACAAGGTGCTAAAGAAAATGCCGAGGCATTATATAGAAGTATTAAAAGATAACAAGTATTTTACTTTTATCAGTGACACTGTGCTGGACTCTTAGTTGTCCTTGGGTTGGGCTCCCATAGTCGTCCCTAGGTTTAGATAACCTAGTAGTAACGGCATGGCCGACGGTCGACGGTCGACGACCCGAGGGTCGCCAAATGGGCCGCCAAATGGGATCGCTCAAAAGAAGGTACTATATCTGGGCCCAAGAGAAGTTGATTACTATTTTTAAGTATTATAAGTATAAGTTTTTGAACAAGTAAAGCGAGTTTTACATAAGTATAAAGTATTAAAGAATAAGTTTTAAACAAGTGAATTAAAGAATAAGTTTAGAACAGATGAATTAAGTTTCACTTTGTTTTAAAATCAGCAAGTTGAGTTTTCTTTTATGCTAGCATGTTATTTAGATTATCTTACTATTCTTTGCTATTTTCTGAGCATGAGTAGCTTTACATGTTTAGCATTTCAGCATGTCTTGTTCTTTTATTAGTAGATGAGCATGAGTAGTCTTCAGTAAGTAATCAGTTAGATCATGTTATAGATATATGTACATGCATATCGAGATTTTGTGAGTTAGATAGCGCTTACTAAGGATTTTGCTTATAGTTTGCATTTCCTCTTACTGTAGATACAGGAAAAGAAAAGTGTTAGCAAAGGAAGGCGACAAGGAGGTGCGGATGGATGTGTGATGCCAGGACTATGGAGAGACCTGGGAAGTTTTGAGTTTTCATGTTTAGTGGATAGAAATAGTTGAGTTGTACCTTATGGTTTATGTCTTTTTAGATTGTATTTTCATTCCGCATTGTTAGTTTGGTTATTTTCCACTGTTGGAGTTTTATTCATTTGTTATTGCTAGAATAAGTTTATTTTTTTTAGTTGTTGTGTCTTATAAACTGCATGGTTGTTTGATAAATGTTCCCGCCGCCTGTGGCTGTGTATATAGTGTTTGTATATCAGTTTAAGGTCACCGGTACAGGGCAGACTTTGTCGAAATTTTTCGGTAGGGTTTTCATGTGGTTTTTAATCACACCGGTTAAGTAGAGTTAGTAGCTAAGTAACGGTCACTCTTAGAGAGTAGTAGAGTATTAAGAAGGGTGGTCGTTACAATGCGGAATAGAATTACTAGTTATACCTTTCTTTGTAAGCAACAACCTCTTGATCTTCTATCATACTCCTCTTCTTATCTCGGACGTTGTGTGGGCAACGATCTACCGAGATGAGAACTACCAAGACACCTTCCTTCTTGCAAGTTTCAACCACCAACCTTCAAGCTCCAAGGGATGCTAGAACAAAGCCTCCTTTCTCTCCTTCTTCTCCTAGCAAGAACCAGGCACCACAAGAACTCCAAGAGAGGGATGCACCGGCCACTAAAGAAGAAGAGAAAAGGAGGAGTATAGAGCCGACCACACCAAGGAAGAGAAGAGAGAAACAATAGAAGATGTGTTATGAGGTGAGACACCTCTACCCTCTCTTTTATATTCCTTGGTCTTGACAAATAAGGAAATTTAATTATTATTAAAATTCCCTTATTTTCCTTGCCATTGGTTAATAAGAAAATTTTAATTAAAAATTCCTTTTAACCCTTCTCATGGCCGAACCCTACAAGTGCTCCAAATAAGGCAAGTTTTAAACACAAAATTAAAACTTCCTTATTTGTTTCCGGAAATTTTAAAAATAAAATTTCTCTTTAAAAATTCTCTTCATGGTTGGTTATAAAAGGAAACTTTTATAAATTAAAATCTCTCTATTAAAACATGTGGATGATTACAAAAAGGAAAGTTTTCTCAAAATTAAAATCTTCCTTTCAATCTACAAATAAGGAAATATATCAAATCTTTTCTCTTAATCTTTTGTAGATACTATAAAAGGAAAGATTTAATTTTAAAACTCTCTTTTAAAATCATGAGGATGGTTACATAAACGGAAAGTTTTATAAAAAATTAAAATCTTCCTTTTAACTATAAATAAGGAAAGATATCAAACCTTTCTCTTAATCTTTTGTAGAAAACTATAAAAGGAAAGATTTAAATTTTAAACTCTCATTTAAAACCATGGCTTCCACATAAGAAGAGAGTTTAAAAAATAAAATTCTTTTATTTTATATGGCTGGCCACACCAAGCTTGGGCTCCAAGCTATGGTCGGCCACCCTACTTGGCTCAAGCCTTTAGCTTGGCTGGCCCAAGCTTGGGCTCCAAGCTTGCTTAGCCGGCCACCTAAGGGTGGGTAGGAAGTGGGTATTTGGTGGATATAATTCTCTATAAATAAGAGGCTATGATAGGGACCGAGAGAAGGAATTGGTGTTGGTCTCTGATGAAATTAAGCTTCCCGTGTTCACCCCGAACACCCAACTTAATTTCATCAATAATAATTCATACCACTAAAGAATTATTATTGAACTACCGCACCAATCCCAAATTACATTTTGGGCTCTTTCTTATCATGAGTGTGTTAATCTCCCTATGTTTAAGATGTCGAATATCCACTAATTAAATGAGTTACTGACAACTCACTTTAATTAATATCTTAGTCCAAGAGTAGTACCACTCAACCTTATCATCATGTCGGACTAAGTCCACCTGTAGAGTTTACATGACAATCCTTATGAGCTCCTCTTGGGGACATTATCAACCTAGATTACTAGGACACAATTTCATTCTATAATCAACAACACACTATATAAATAATATCATTTCCCAACTTATCGGGCCTATTGATTTATCGAACTAAATCGCACCCTTTAATAAATTAAAAAATGAATATTAAGTATATGTGTTTGTTATTATATCATGATTAAGAGCACACACTTCCATAATAATAAAAGGCTTGTTCTTTTATGCAGTCAGTATAAAAAGAACTTACCTTAAATGGTCCTGCTCAATACACTCAGAGTGTACTAGTGTAATTTTATAGTTAAGATAAACTAATACCAAATTATACTACGACAATTCCAATGGTTTGTTCCTTTCCATCTTAGTCGTGATCTATTGTTTATAATTTATAAGGAATTGATAACATGATCTTCTGTATGTGACACCACACACCATGTTAGCTACAATATAAATTAATTGAACAACTACACTTAGCATATAAATGTAGACATTTGACCAATGTGATTCTTTATTTCAAAATAAATATTTACAAAATGTTAGACTTTTAGTATACACTCTAACAATCTCCCACTTATATTAAAAGACTATGATGTCATAAATGCTGCCATACATCTGATTCTCATTCCTTCAACATGCCTGATCAAAAGATTTCGCCGGAAGGGCCTTAGTGAAAGGATTTGTCAGGTTATCTGCTGATGCAATCTTGGTGACAACAACTTCACTTATCTTTACGATGTCTCGTATCAGGTGGTACTTGCGCTCTATGTGTTTACTCACCTTATGGGCTTGTGGTTCCTTCGAGTTTGCTACTGTACCACTATTATCACAATAAATTGTGATGATTTTGTGCAAACCAGGAATCACATCTAAGTCCATCTGGAAGTTATTGAGCCACACAGCTTCTTTGGCTGCCTCAGAGGCTGCCACATACTCAGCTTCCATGGTTGAGTCAAAAATGTATTTCTTCTTAACACTCCTCCATGCAATGGCTCCACCTCCTAAAGTAAACACATAGCATGATGTAGACTTACTATTGTCTCTATCTGATTGGAAGTCAGAATCCGTGTACCCCACAGGGAGCAAATCATTTGCTTGGTAAACTAGCATATAATCTCTAGTCCTCCTCAGGTACTTTAATATATGCTTTACAGCAGTCCAATATCCTTATCCAGGGTTACTTTGATATATGCTAACCATGCCCACGGTAAAATAGATTTCTGGTCTCGTGCACAACATAGCATACATTAGGCTTCCTACAGCTGAAGCATAAGGAACTACCTTCATGTCCTCTATCTCCTTTGATGTTTTCGGAGACATCTCTTTAGATAAAGCTATTCCATGTCTAAAAGGTAGAAACCCTTTCTTGGAGTCTTGCATGCTAAAACGAGCAAGGATTGTATCGATGTATGAAGCTTGGGACAAGCACAACATCCTTTTCTTGCGATCCCTTATTAATTTGATCCCAAGAATATGTGCGCATTCTCCCAAGTCCTTCATATCGAATTGCTTGGACAACCATACCCTTACTTCCGATAACACTTTGATATTGTTTGCAACTAACAAAATGTCATCTACATATAGTACAATAAATACCACTACATTTCCATCACACTTCTTGTATACACAAGATTCATCCGGACACTGAATAAATCCATACGACTAGATTACTTCATTAAACTGGATGTTCCAAGACCTTGAAGCTTGCTTCAATCCATAAATAGATCGATTTAGCTTGCACACTAGATGTTCTTTGCCTTTTTCAATGAACCCCTCTGGTTGCTTCATATGGATGTTTTCTTCAAGACTTCCGTTAAGGAAAGTTGTTTTGACATCCATTTGCCAAACCTCATAATCCATATGAGAAGCAATAGATAAGAGTATCCGGATAGACTTAAGCATTGCTATTGGCGAAAATGTTGTAGGATCGAAAAGAATTTAGATATCTCCACAATGACATGATATTGTCCACTTTAGGCCTAAGCCCTCATGGTTTTTGCTCTTGGGCTCTACCCAAAAGGCCTCATGCCAATGGAGATATCTTTTTCTCTTATAAACCCATGATCTTTCCCATGTGTTTCCAATATGGGACTATGTTTGCAACCTTGCAACCCCAACAATCCCCCCCTCAAACAAAGGACCATAGGCTTCCCACGTCCGATCCTCGACCCACCAGGTCTTCCTGCCCCTCGGTCTACCCGACCTACTAGGACTTTCTTGCCTAGCCGCAACTAGGACTTCCTGCCCCTCGGTCCACCCGACCTACTAGGACTTTCCTTGCCTAGCCGCAACTAGGACTTCCTGCCTGGTGTCTGGTCCTCTTGATCCGAACATAGGAGCCCCCACTTTCTTTGTTCGAGGTCAATATTGTACTCACATGGTTCAATCAGACCATAGCTCTTGTGCACAGTCGGTGGTTAAACCTTCTGGCAGTCCGGGCTCTGATACCACTTGTAGGATCGAAAAGAATTTAGATATCTCCACAATGACATGATATTGTCCACTTTAGGCCTAAGCCCTCATGGTTTTTGCTCTTGGGCTCTACCCAAAAGGCCTCATGCCAATGGAGATATCTTTTTCTCTTATAAACCCATGATCTTTCCCATGTGTTTCCAATATGGGACTATGTTTGCAACCTTGCAACCCCAACAAATGTTTCCTCATAATCGATTCCCTCTTTCTGAGTATACCCCTTCGCAACAAGCTTTGCTTTGAAGGTTTCCACCTTCCCTTCTGTCCCTCTTTTCCTTTTGTAGATCCATTTACATTTAATAGCTTTTACACTATTTGATGGTTCTACAAGCTCCCAGACTTTATTAGAATACATAGATTCTATTTCAGAGTTCATCGCTCTTTGCCAAGATACTGCATCTTTATCTTGGAGTGTTTCGTCATATGTCTGGGGATCAGGTTCATGCTTACCAGGGATCAAGTCCGAAGACTCTCCCAAAAACATGAATCTCTCAAGTTGTCTCACAACCCTCCCACTACGACGAGGCACTGTCTGTGGTTGTGTATCATTTGTGATACGTGTTGCAGCTTCTTGTGATATTTCATCTTGTACTGTTGGTATTAAAGTAGACGTGTCCTCTCTAATTTCTTCTAGAACAATTTCACTCATGGGCTTATGGTTCATTACATAATCTTCTTCTAAAAATTGAGCATTGGTGCTTACAATGATCTTCTGATTTTTAGGATTATAAACTAACTACCTTTTGTTCCCTTAGGATATCCCACAAACAAACAAACTTCTGTACGTGATTCTAACTTGTCAGTATCTCCCTTCAGCACATGTGTTGGACTACCCTATATCCGGATATGACTCAGACTAGACTTATGCTCATTCCATAATTCCATGGGAGTAGAGAGTACTGATTTAGAAGGTACCATATTCAGAATGTACACTGATGTTTCCAAAGCATATCCCCAAAATGAATTTGGTAATTCTGAATAACTCATCATCAATCTAACCATTTCCATAAGAGTCCTATTCCTTCGTTCTGCCACACCATTCTGTTGGGGTGTACTAGGTGCAGACAATTGGGATTGAATCCCAGCCTCTGATAAGTAATTCCTAAACTCTCCAAAGAGATATTCGCCACCACGATCAGACCGTAGTGTTTTGATACTTTTACCATGACGCTTCTCCACATCAGTCCTGTACTCTTTGAACTTATCAAAGCACTCAGACTTGCGGCGCATCAAGTAAATGTATCTGTATCTCAAATAATCATCTATAAAAGAGACAAAATATTCGTAACCACCTCTTGCCTAGATAGACATAGGACCACACAAATCATAATGAACCAGTTCTAACACATCTTTAGCTCTATACCCCTTGGCCTTAAAAGGTCTCTTGGTCATTTTACCTTCCAAGCAAGATTCGCAAGTTGGAAAGTTTTCCAACACTAATGAACCCAAGAGTCCATCAGCTATTAGCCTTTGAATCCTACTTAAGTTAATATGACCAAGCCTTAGATGCTAAAGATATGTTTGGTTCATTTCCGAAGGTTCCTTTCTCTTATTAGAAGATGTGTTATTAATTTCCATTTCTTGCTTTGAGGGAGAAATTGGATTTAGAGTATGCAAGTTGCCTACTAATGTACCAGAACAGATAAAAACCCTTTTCTTCTTGATAACTACTTTGTCATAAAAAAAATAGAATATCCATCCACAAACAATTTAGAAACTGAAATTAAATTTTTTCTAAAAGTTGGTATATAAAGACAATATCTCAAAATCAAATTTCTATTCCTATCGAATGATAAGTAGACGTCTCCCACTACAACAGCCGTCACTTTTGTAGCATTGCCCATGTAGACAATTATCTCTCCCTCATATAGTCGTTGGGTTTCCTAGAACCCCTATAATGTATTGCAGACATGATCAGTGGCTCCTGTATCTACACACCATGTACTGGTAGATAACACCGCTAAACATGTTTCAACTACAAGAGAATAAGATATACCTCTATTGTTCTGATTTCTACGAGGGCAGTCTACCTTCCAATGTCCCGACTGCTTACAGATGAAGCACTTTCCCTTTGGCTTCTTCACTCCAGCTTTAGGTCCAGTACCTAGAGATCTTTTCACCTTCTTTGCTGAGCCAGCCTGTTTCTTCTTCTTCTTGCCTTTCGACTTAGAAGTAGAAACATTTTCAGCAAAGTGAATATGAGAACTATGATGAAATATACCTTCTGCTGCCTGAAGTTCTGTCAGAAGTTTTGCCAACGTATAAGCCCTTTTGTTCATGTTATAGTTCAGGAGGAACTGCTCAAAACTTCTGGGTAGCGTTTGGAGAATAATATCGATCTGGGTTTCCCCATCGATTTCAGCTCCAAGGATCTGTATTTCGTTCAAATAAGCCATCATCTTTAGGATATGATCCCTTACGGGTGTCCCCTCTGACATGGTGGTTGTCATTAATTTTCTCGTTACTTCTTGCCTTGCAGCCCGATTCTCGTGTATGAAGAGTTCTTTGAGAATGTTCATCATATCATAAGCAGTTGGTAAGTCCTGATGCTGATGTTGCAGCACATTTGACATTGAAGCCAAAATGTAACACCGCATCATCTCATCTGCTTTTACCCATTTCTTATGATACTCAATCTCATTGATTCCAAATTTAACTTATCTATTCTTAGAGGTTTAGACTTGGATCACAAACGATACTTAACATTATAGATCCAAATCCACTCATGTTACAAATTCAATTAAATATTTATTTCAGAGATCGGCTCCCATGTCAAACATGGCGAGGCACTTGGCCATCTTGGGTATGGGAACATCCACCACTGCCTCGACAAAGCCTCTCAACGAAATTCAATATTTAATTTCCTTATAGTAACCCTAGGTTTAACTAGAAATAATAATCGAATCACAAGATCGAAAAAAACAAAAGAAACACAACTTCGAATCACAAATCCGAAAATCTAGAATCACTAGCCTCTTGTGTTTGGTATTTCAAAATCCATACAAAGAAAACTAGTATGATGCGGAATAGAATTACTAGTTATACCTTTCTTTATAAACAACAACCTCTTGATCTTCTATCGTATTCTTCTTCTTATCTTGGATGTTGTGTGGGCAACGATCTACCGAGATGAGAACCACCAAGACACCTTCCTTCTTGCAAGTTTCGGCCCCAACCTTCAAGCTCCAAGGGATGCTAGAACAAAGCCTCCTTTCTCTCCTTCTTCTCCTAGCTGTAGGACCGTTGCGGCAGGCTAGAAGGGGGGGGGGGGTTGGATAGCCTGCAAACACAAAAACAAAACCAACCCTTCTCGAACTCTTTAAGCTAACACTTGCATAATAAACAGAGCAAATAAATAAAACATTAAAAGATGAGGCACAAGTATTTACTTGGTTACAACCGATATGTTTGTTAATCCAAGGAAGATTAAGCACTAAAACTCCTTCAGGCAGAGAAGCCTCTTACAGCGTTGAAGCGCAGAAAACAGAAGTTCAAATACAACTAGAAGTGCACAAGCGTTGGAATTACAAGTAATGAGTTCATTTTTTAAAAGCTTTTGGACCAAGGCTATATTTATAGCCTTGGTTGGGGTGCCTGGAAGGGTTCCGAGTGCCCTGGGGAGGATAAAACTTTATCCCCAACGTTCAGATCGTGTTTGACGTGATCTGGTCAGAATTCAAGGTCCGGGCGCCCGGAGCCATTCCGGGCGCACCGGGCTGTTCCGGGTGCCCCGGGCTGTTCCGGGTGCCCTGAGCACCATAGTCAATAGGAGTCGACTTTTCTCCGTTGGGACCTTCACTCCGGTTCAGTCCGCTTCGGTCCGGGTCTTCAACTCCGGATCCACTCGCTTGGGTGATCTCGGCCTTCCAGAAAAGGGCTCACCCGAACCCAACTTCCGGTCTTCTCGAGCAGTCTTCCGCTCTGGCTTCTCATCCCTCGGAATCGCCGCGTGTTTCCTTCTCGTCCACCAGCGTACTCATCCACAGTCTTCATCCCTCGGTCGCACCCCGTGCTGACCTTCTCGCTAGCTGCGTCTCTTGCTCCCTGAGCAATCTTCCGCTCCGGCTTTCGTCCCTCGGAACCACCGCACACTTCCTTCTCGTCCACCGGGGTGCTCTTCCGCAGCATCTCGTCCCTTGGATGCACCGCATGTCGTCCTTCTCGCTAGCTACGTCTTCCGCTCGAGTACCTGTGCTCCTAAGCTCCTGTAACCTTAGACACAAGGTTAGAAACACACAGGACCTAACTTAACTTGTTGATCAGACCAAAATAATCTTGGGGTTCCAACAATCTCTCCCTTTTTGGTGTGATTAACCCAAGATAAGCTAGGGTTAAAATTAGACATAAAATAAATCTAACTTAATTTGTAATTTAAGTGCAAAAAGATAGAAAGAATTAATTTTATGATTTAGTGCAAAAATTTTTCTACCTCCCTCTAGACTTATACTTTTTCCCTCCCTCTTTGATCACACAAAAAATGTGGTTTGCAAGAAAAAAATCTAAGGGTTAAAAAAATTTAAGAACTTTGAAAAATTTGCAATAATTTTCACAGAAACAATCTCAAAATCTCAAAAAAATGTTAAGTAATTTTTCAAAAAATTTGAGAAATTTCTAAAAAATTACTTTTGAAGATTTAAGAAATTTAAAGCAGAAATTTCTAACTTAAACAACTTTTAGCTTATTATATATTTTTTTTATTTAAAAAAAATTCATTCTCAAGTTACTGCTAGATATCTAAATTTCCATTTCAATCTTTCTTTATTTTTTAGATCATAATTTTTCATATTTAAAGCAGACAGTATTAAACATGCAGAAAATTGTATCATGTTAATTTCTATTATTAGTTTGTCGAGAATCTTTAATCGACAAGCTATTGTTTGAAATTCTTTCAACTCATTATTACTTAATGATTTTTTAGTTTTTAATTCGCAAAGCTCTTTCGAGAAAGTAATTTGTAATTCAAAAAAATATTCGAAGAGAGTTTTTGACAATATTTCTAATTTGCATAATTTTTCGAAAAAAAGTTTTGCAATACGCAAAATTCTTTTGTCAAAATGCTTTGTAATTTGCAAAAATCTTTTGGCAATATTTCTAACTTGCAAAATTCTTTTATCAAAATATTTTATAATTTGTAAGAATCTTTCGTTGAAACATTTTACAATTCGAAGAAATTTTTTGATAATATCTCTAATTTGCGAGACAAGTTTGACAATTAATTTTCTAATCCGAAAAACTCTTTCGATGATTCAATTTCTGATTCGAAAAAATCTTCAGGCAATTTTTCGATTGTTTTAATCAATTGTTCAGAAGGTAGAGGCCATACCTTACTTATCTCGTCGGCCCTTGGTTCTCTCCCTGTTGAATTGCTTTCTTCTGAAGACTCTCCCCCTTTCTCGATGCTCATCTCGGATGAGCTTTCTTCATCTGTAGGTGGGTCTTCTGCTATGATTGCTGTCTCGGCAATTTCTTCGATCTCGGACTGTTCTGTCGGTGGCTCAGTGTCTATTGAGTCGTCGGCTTCCAAAGATTCTTCGTAGAGCTTCAAGAACTTTTCCCAAAGTTCTTTTGCGCTTCTGTATTCGCCGATTCTGTCGAGATCTTCATTTGGTATTACGGTTAGAAGATGAAATTCTGCCCGTCCGTTTGCCATCGATTTGTTATGTTGTTTGTTGGTCCTGAGGCATAAATCGATTTCTTCTCCGTTCGTGTTCTTCGGTTCTTCATAACCACATTTCAATATTAAAGAAATACCAAAATCCGAATTCAAATATACCTCCATTTGTTGCTTCCAGGAAGACAACTCCTCCTCGAATGCTGGTGGGAAGTCGCTAGCTCCGGCCATTGTTTTGTTGCTTCAGATGGTGGTTAGTCCTTCTGAGGCATCTCAGCTCTGATACCACTTGTAGGACCGTTGCGGCCGGCTAGAAGGGGGGGGGTTGGATAGCCTGCAAACACAAAAACAAAACCAACCCTTCTCGAACTCTTTAAGCTAACACTTGCATAATAACAGAGCAAATAAATAAACATTAAAAGATGAGACACAAGTATTTACTTGGTTACAACCGATGTGGTTGTTAATCAAAAGAAGATTAAGCACTAAAACTCTTTCAGGCGGAGAAGCCTCTTACAGTGTTGAAGGGCAGAAAATAGAAGCTCAACTACAATTAGAAATGCACAAGCGTTGGAATTACAAGTAATGAGTTCATTTTTGAAAAGCTTCTGGACCAAGGTTATATTTATAGCCTTGGTCGGGGCGCCTGGAAAGGTTCCGGGCGCCCTGGGGGGATAAAACTTTATCTCCAACGTTCAGATCGTGTTTGACGTGATCTGGTCAGAATTCAAGGTCCGGGCGCCCGGAATGGCTCTGGGCGCCCGGAGCACCATAGTCAACAGGAGTTGACTTTTCTCCATCGGGACCTTCGCTCCGGTTCAGTCCGCTTCGGTCCCGGTCTTCAACTTCGGATCCACTCGTTTGGGTGATCTTGGCCTTTCGGAAAAGGGCTCACCCGAACCCAACTTCCGGTCTTCTCGAGTAGCCTTCTGCTCCGGCTTCTCGTCCCTCAAAATCGTCGCGTGTTTCCTTCTCGACTACCAGCGTACTCATCCGCAGTCTTCGTCCCTTGGTCGCACCCCGTGCCAACCTTCTCACTAGCTGCGTCTCTTGCTCCCCGAGCAATCTTCCGCTCCAGCTTTCGTCCCTCGGAACTACCGCACGCTTCCTTCTCGTCCACCGAGGTACTCATCCGCAGCACCTCGTCCCTTGGATGCACCGCGTGCCATCCTTCTCGCAAGCTGCGTCTTCCGCTCAAGTACCTGTGCTCCTAAGCTCCTGCACACTTAGACACAAGGTTAGAAACACACATGACCTAACTTAACTTGTTGATCACACCAAAATAACCTTGGGGTTCCAACACTAGCAAGAACCGACCACCACAAGAACTCCAAGAGAGGGATGCACCGGCCACTAAAGAAGAAGAGAAAAGGAGGAGTATAGGGTCGACCACACCAAGGAAGAGAAGAGAGAAACAATAGAAGATGTGTTGTGAGGTGAGACACCTCTACCCTCTCTTTTATATTCCTTGGTCTTGGCAAATAAGAAAATTTAATTATTATTAAAATTCTCTTATTTTCCTTGCCATTGGTTAATAAGGAAAATTTAATTAAAAATTCCTTTTAACCCTTCTCATGGTCGGCCCCTACAAGTGCTCCAAATAAGGCAAGTTTTAAATACAAAATTAAAACTTCCTTATTTGTTTCCTGAAATTTTAAAAATAAAATTTCTCTTTAAAAATTCCCTTCATAGTTGGTTATAAAAGGAAACTTTTATAAATTAAAATCTCTCTATTAAAACAAGTGGATGATTACAAAAAGAAAAGTTTTCTCAAAATTAAAATCTTCCTTTCAATTTACAAATAAGGAAATATATCAAATCTTTTCTCTTAATCTTGTGTAGATACTATAAAAGGAAAGATTTAATTTTAAAACTCTCTTTTAAAATCATGAGGATGGTTACATAAACAGAAAGTTTTATAAAAAATTAAAATCTTCCTTTTAACTACAAATAAGGAAAGATATCAAACTTTTCTCTTAATCTTTCGTAGAAAACTATAAAATGAAAGATTTAAATTTTAAACTCTCTTTTAAAACCATGGTTTCACATAAGGAAAGATTTTAAAAAATAAAATTCTTTTATTTTATATGGTCGGCCACACCAAGCTTGGGCTCCAAGCTATGGCCGGCCACACCAAGCTTGGGCTCCAAGCTATGGCCGGCCACCCTACTTGGCTCAAGCCTTTAGCTTGTCCGGCCCAAGCTTGGGCTCCAAGCTTGCTTGGCCGGCCACCTAAGGGTGGGTAGGAAGTGGGTATTTGGTGGATATAATTCTCTATAAATAAGAGGCTACAATAGGGATCGAGAGGAGGAATTGGTTTTGGTCTCCGATGAAATTAAGCTTCCCGTATTCGCCCCGAACACCCAACTTAATTTCATCAATAATAATTCATACCACTAAAGAATTATTATTTAACTATCACACCAATCCCAAATTACATTTTGGGCTCCTTCTTATCACGAGTGTGTTAATCTCCCTGTGTTTAAGATGTCGAATGTTCACTAATTAAATGAGTTACTGACAACTCACTTTAATTAATATCTTAGTCCAAGAGTAGTACCACTCAACCTTATCGTCATGTCGGACTAAATCCACCTACAGGGTTTACATGACAATCCTTATGAGCTCCTCTTGGGGACATTATCAACATAGATTACTATGACACAGTTTCATTCTATAATCAACAACACACCATATAAATAATATCATTTCCCAACTTATCGGGCCTATTGATTTATCAAACTAAATCGCACCCTTTGATAAATTAAAGAAATGAATATTAAGTATATGTGCTTGTTATTATATCATGATTAAGAGCACACACTTCCATAATAACAAAGGTCTTGTTCTTTTATGTAGTCAGTATAAAAAGAACTTACCTTAAATGGTCCTGCTCAATACACTCTGAGTGTACTAGTGTAATTTTATAGTTAAGATAAACTAATACCAAATTACACTACGACTATTCTGATGGTTTGCTCCTTTCCATCTTTGTCATGAGCTACTGTTTATAATTTATAAGTAATTGATAATATGATCTTCTATATGTGACACCACACACCATATTATCTACAATATAAATTAATTGAACAACTATACTTAGCATATAAATGTAGACATTTGACCAATGTGATTATCTATTTCAAAATAAATATTTACAAAGAGCTAGACTTTTAGTATACACTCTAACACGGTCTTCATCCATCGAGAATCATACATCTTGATTTATCAGAATCAAACATTCGGTCTTCACCCATCGGGAATCGCACATCCCGTCTTGTCGAAATCACACATCCTGTCTTCTCCAATCGGGAATCGCACATCTCGACTTTCCAGAATCGCACATCCAGTCTTCTCCAAACGGGAATCACACATCCTGACTTGCTAGAATCACACATCCGGGCTTCACTAATCGGGAATCGAACATACCGACTGCCAATCAAGAATAGAACATCTCGAAATATGTGAGCTCGGTAAATGCATTAGATCACGATAGCACTTAACTCATTTTGTCATTCATCAAAATCTGATTTAGACCGTTAGTGTAAATTGCACCAATACTTTAGATGATAGAGTTACTAGACTCGAGGCATCCATGACAAGTCTACGATGAGAGGTCTCCGGCCTTCGACAGGATGTCTCTAGTCTGTGAGACAAGGGGCAGACTGGTCATACTGAGTTGATGGACATGTTACCATCGTGGGGTCCCGATCCCTCTTCTTCATCGTCTCAGTAGTTTATTGTTCTACTATATTTTCCTAACTTGATGTTAGTTGATCTTCACTTTGATTACTAGATATTTTCTATTATTTCTACTAGCATGTGTAACTTAATTATATATTTATCACTTCTTGCTTGCGATTGCAGCTATTTTGTGTTTATTGTCTTAAATAAAGGTAACATACTCAAGGGGAGAATTCAATTTCAAAATTATTTGAGAAATTTTTCTTAAAAATTCCTTTAATTTTTTTTCCTTAGAAAATTCTCCTTGAGAATTTTTTTAATTATTCCTTAGAATTTTTTTTTAATTACTTTGAAAATCTTTCTTAAGAAAATGTTCTTAACAAAGTACTTTGAAAAGTTTTTCTTTAAAATCAAGTTGAAAATTTTTTCCCTTAAAATTGCTTTGAAATCCTTGAAGTTAGGAATATTTACTTGGATATTTTTCAAAGAGTTTTCTTAGAAATTTTTGAAATAGTTTTCTTAGAAATTAAAAAACTCACTTAAAATTTTTTTCTGACTTTTAAAAAGTAGACTTAGAAATATTTTGCACAAAATTTTTGAAAAAAAAATTACTTACAAAATGCTCGTAAATATTATTTGAACTAAAACTTCTATTCAAAACCTCTCCCTATGTCTGAGACATACAACATATTCACTTGCAGCTATTTTCTATATTACTATCTGATATTACCTGTCTTATACTTGCATTTCCTTTACCTTAGTTTTTTTTATAAATGTCAAAGGCAGAGGGTAAATGGTTAATGTAGAAAAATAATAAAATACAAAATTAACTTAGATCATTTGTTTAAATTTTTAATATTGTCTTTCAATATCTTTTTCTAACTTTAATCCAGATTATCATTGCATAAAAAAAGAGGAGATTGTTGGTGCAATTTGCACTAATCATCTAACTCAGGTTTTAATGAATAATAGGTGGATTAAAGTTAAAGTATTTTGTGATCTAATTACTTTCCAAATGTTTAGAATTTGACGGGTCTGAATGACCTGACACCAGGCTAAAATCCAGCTAGGTATGTGTGATCCGATAGTTGGTGGGAAGTTTAAATAGGTTCGCGGTGCCCAATATCTGACGGAAAATCCAGTTGGATCTGTGGGACTTAACAACTAGTCGAAGTCCAGTTGGGTCTGCGGACTTGACAACTGACGGGAAGACCTGGTGGGTCAAAGGTAAGTCAAGCGACTACAGTTGATAATTGGAGGTAAGTAAATGGAAGAGAGATTCAATAAGGACATGTTCCCCTTTGAGGGAACTGTAGGCATCGGTCCGACTTAGGTACATTTGGGAAACTTAAGCTGAGACCTTGAATAAATCTTGGTCTCGGGAAGACATGATATAATTACTGCTCTTATCTTATTAATGTTGTCTAACTCTGTTTTATAGGATAAATATATTTTTCTATTACCTGGACTAACTTTGTATTGTAGGGAAGAAAAGAGACAAAAGTGTTCCGAGCGCCCGGATTAGTCTCGCCCGGGCGGGTGCCGCAAGCACTCGGGCGGTCCGGACGCTCGAAATTGGTCCAGGTGCAAGAACCACAAAAGCTATCCCAAAGCTGAGTTGGAGCACGATAACTGTCATGCCCCGCAGGAGTCCCTGCCCGAAGAAATTTCGACAGCATCTCCCCTGTACGGCGGACAATCTGAAACTTTCTACATCGCCCCCAAGGCCACACATACATCGGCCAACGCGGCCAGAACAATAACAATAATATAAGCACAACACACAGACATCCACGCAGTTTAATAGTTAACAAACTAGCACAGT
This sequence comes from Zingiber officinale, assembly GCF_018446385.1. Classification (NCBI taxonomy): domain Eukaryota; kingdom Viridiplantae; phylum Streptophyta; class Magnoliopsida; order Zingiberales; family Zingiberaceae; genus Zingiber; species Zingiber officinale. The sequence goes on from NC_055995.1 coordinate 74,993,437, forward strand.
AATAATAAGACTCAAAAACAACCCTACTCAACTACACTCATAAAGCTCAAATCCGACGATAAAATCAACTTACCTCTTCTACCATCTAGGCAGGCGTGTAGTAAAACAAATCCAATCCAAACCCCTCGACAATAAAAATCCATACAAGATCCAAATGTATCAAAATAGAACAAGTCTAAACATAGTCTAGTAAATAAAACCAAAAGACAAAAAAACATCCTCATGGACTGCAGGGGACTAGCGACTGGAACTCTCCCGACAGCATCAATCTGAAAATAACAACGGAAGAGGGTGTGAGTCCAACACTCAGCGGGTATTAACTGATATGCATAATAAAGAAAATAACAGGCAGCACTAATCATGCATACAGTCTCCTGATACAAGAAGGATAAATGCAACTGAAACAAAATAGGAGAAAACTATACTAACCAGGACCAGGGTATAAGTACAACAAGTAGTCAGACCGAGAGTGTCATAAATCCTGTATGCATGTCAATCATATACATCCATACAAATGCAGCAAGTAAATGCAGCAAACACAAACAATAAATGCATCATGCATATGATGCAAATATCATGGTCACCCCTGACGCCAGTCAGTCATCTCACACACAATGGTGAGACCGAGTGGGTAGGGCTGTGACAACCGTGCACTCTGACGTCACTGCTCCTGATGAGTGACCGAGTGGACGGGATGCTGTCGGAGTACACCTATCCTCCTACCCCAAATCATAAGTGGGGGAGCACAATGATCTCATCTCCCAGTGCACGATAACGGGTAGGGATCCTTACCGGCTACCACGCTGCGTCCACTACCCATGAGCGGACCAACGGAGCAAAAAAGAGCAAACTGTCTATTGGCTACCACGCTGCGTCTCCTGACCAACGAAGCCTAACAGAGCAGAACTGTCTGCCGGCTACCACGCTGAGTCACCGGACCAGCGGAGCCTAACGGCAGAACTGCCACACACCTGCCTGACATACCACTAACCCATGAGTGATGGTGTGTGCAAATCTATGTAACTGGCGATATGCTCAACAATAATGGAGTCGACTATCGCACAGCATGCAATCATGCGAGATGATGCATGACACTAAAGATGGCAATATCCCGAATAGCATAGCAATATCCATACATAAATATAAAATGTGTACCATAGGATAATGAATCAAATCAAGGTACACAGACCAGATAAGGTATCAAAAACCCTAGGTTCTGAACATGATAAATAACATGGTTGTGTCACTACCTCTATAAATATGCATAATCAGGTAAATACTAACATGATGTGCATAGCAAATAAACAAACAAGCACGTAACAAATCAGGTAGTGATCAACCGAAGCAAATAAGAAAACACAATCGTTGCTATTTGTTAAAGATATTATTATGCATATCAAGTGATATAAAGTCAAAGTACCCGCCTCCAATCGAAAAGTCCAATCCAACGTCGAGATACTCGTCTCGCGTCAAAGTCCTGTAGTAAATCATACAGTTTAGCTAAGTTAATTATAAACAAATAGCTAAACAAATTCCTAATCCACCAACCATCTAGGGTTAGCTTCATTAACCCTAATTACACCATTAGATTAATTCTAAACCTAAGTTAACAATTATTGCTATCACAACTAGCAATCATCTACCACGAAGATCAAAACCCTAAACCTTACCTTGATACTGTTGGATCAAGATTTGTGCCCGAAATTGCTGTCGATAAACCTAATCGGAGAGAGGTGGAGCTGTGGATTCCCAAAGCAATTACCCTAATAAAATCATTACATCCACTGCTAAACATTAGATTAAAATTACAAATGTATAATCCTCTAAACCAACTACTTACCCCCCCCCCCTAAAATCAATACTCTTCTTCTAGCCGGATCAAGCTTGTTTGGCCGGTACAAGCTGTCTGGAAACTTCTGGCCGAAACAAAGGAAGAGGTCTAACACCAGGTGGCGGCAGCCGGCGCTAGGGCTGAGGAGGAGCGATCGGCGCTAGGCGGTGGCTCGGCTTCACAGAGAAGAGGAATAAGTAGGAGGTAGGTCGGCGGTGTCGTCGGGTAGAGAAGGTGCGAGTCCAGTGGCGCTTGGTCGGCACTGCTTCTTGCGGTGCCGGCTGTGATAATCTCCACAGCGAGGGCGACTGTCGGAAGAGGAGAGTGGAACAGAATCAGCAGAGAAGAGGAGAAGATGAAGAGGGAGAGTATAAGGGGTGCGTCGCGATCAAAGTAAAGGAGGGAATGTGAAGAACTGCCTTGAACGGTTAGGGCACGAGAGGGCTTCGGCGGGGATCGGCGTCGGCCACGCGCACGGGGAAGGAGAAAAGCAATTAAAGAAAAGAAGAAAAACAAATAAAAAGGAAAAGAAAACTTTTCCTCGTTAAAATGGGGTAGCCTAAACAGGCTTTCCCGGGCTCCTTTTTATCCCCGTAAACTCGTCCTTACGATCTTCAAAAAATTCCAGAAAATTCTCTTATCATTATCTGCCCTTTTTCGGTATTTTACATTCTCCCCCACTAATAAAAATTTGGTCCCCAAATTTCATTATCTACAATCAGCAAGAACTAACAACAGATATAGAGTATAAATGCTGAACGGTAAATTAAATCACATACCTCATGTGAAAAGATGGGGGTATCGAGCTCGGATAGTATCCTCGAACTCCCAAGTAGCCTCCTCGTCCAAATGACGCTGACATCCGACTTTAACCAGCCGGATAGTCTTGTTCCGCAACTGACGCTCTTTCCGGTCTAGAATCCGTACCGGAATCTCCTCATAAGTGACGTCAGGCTGAACTGGAACTGAGATATCTGTCAGCACATGCGTCGGGTCGAGTACGTATCTCCTCAGCATAGATACGTGGAATACATCGTGCACGCTTTCTAGTGATGGTGGTAGTGCCAGCCGGTAAGCTACTGCTCCAATCCTCTCCAAGATCTGGAAAGGGTCAATGTACCGCGGAGCTAACTTACCTCTGAGGCCAAATCTCTTCACCCCTTTCGTGGGTGAAACTCGTAGAAATACATGGTCACCAGTAGAGAACTCCAAAGGTCTGCGTCTCCGATCAGCATAACTCTTCTGGCGGTCCTGCGCCTCTGACATCCTCCGTCTGATAGTACGGACCAACTCTGCCTCATGCTGAGCTCTATGAGGTCCCAACAGCTGGGCCTCCCCAACCTCATCTCAGAGGGTGGGTGTCCGACAAGACCTACCATACAACGCTTCAAACGGTGCCATCTAGATAGCCGAATGAAAGTTGTTGTTGTAGGCGAACTCTACCAATGGCTGATGGTCCTCTCAACTGCCTCCGAAATCCAATACACACGATCTCAATAAGTCCTCTAGAGTCTGAATGGTCCACTCTGACTGGCCATCTATCTGCGGTGGAAAGCTGTACTGAAACGGAGCTGCGTGCCCAAGGCCTGCTGCAGACTCTGCCAGAAACAAGACGTGAACCAGGGGTCTCTATCCAAAATAATAGTCAAAGGGGCACCATGTAATCTAATGATCTCCCGGCAATACAAATCTGCCAATCGATCCAGGGGATCAGTCCTCCGGATCGCTAAGAAGTGCGCGGATTTGGTTAATCGATCAATAATTACCCAAATCACGTCATGGCCTCATCGTGTCCTCGGCAAGCCCACCACAAAATCCATGGTAATATGTTCCCATTTCCACTCGGGAATAGGAATCCGCTGAAATAAATCGGCAGGTCTCTAGTGCTCAGCCTTCACCTGCTGACAAACAAGACATCTAGCTACAAATTCCGCGATGTCTTTCTTCATACCGTTCCACCAGTAGGAACGCCTCAAATCTTGATACATGCGGGTCCCACCTGGATGGATCGCAAATCGAGAGCGATGAGCCTCCTGAAGTAGCTCCTGTAAGACCGGATGAGACTGAGGTATGCATAATCTACCTCGGAAGTATATAATACCCTCCTCGTCTCGTGTGAACTCGGTCTGCTGCCCGAAAGCTATCTGACTGCCAATGAACTGCAAATGCTGATCACCAGCCTGGGCCTCTCGGATCCTCGTCCTGATCGACGACTGAGCAACCATGGTAACAAGAATACCCTGCTCTGTATATCCCTGCTCCTCAAGGTCTAACTCAGAGAAACCCTGAACCAAGTCTGTAACTGAAACTCGGTGGCAAGCTAAAGTCCCTCTAGACTTCATGCTGAGTGCATCGGCAACCACATTAGCTTTCCCCGGGTGGTAGCTAATGGTACAATTGTAATCCTTCAGGAATTCCATCCATCTCCTCTGTCGGAGATTAAGCTCCTTTTGGGTGAAAATATATTTGAGACTCTTATGATCAGTGAGAATCTCAAATGTAATGTCGTATAAATGATGCCGCCAAAGCTTCAGAGCAAAGATAATGGCAGCTAACTCCAAATCATGAACTGGGTAGTTCTTCTCATGCTCCTTCAACTGTCAAGAAGCATAAGAGACTACTCTGCCGTGCTGCATTAGAACAGCACCCAAACCCTGAAGAGACGCGTCGGTGTAGAGTACAAATCCATCCTCTTCAAAAGGTAAAACCAAAACTGGAGCCGACACTAATCTCCGCTTCAGCTCCTGAAAGCTGGTCTCACAATCCTAGGACCACGTGAACTTCACGCCTTTCCTGGTAAGGCGTGTCAGCGGCATAACAATACGCGAGAAACCCTCGACGAACCGTCTGTAATATCCTGCTAGTCCCAGAAAACTGCGGATCTCCTGCACTGACTTCGGCTGCTCCCAGCTAGTGACAGCCTCGATCTTCTGAGGGTCTACTGAAATACCTCTGCTAGAGACCACATGTCCCAGAAAACCAACTGAAGATAGCCAGAATGCACACTTGCTGAACTTCGCATACAGTTGATGTCGTCGAAGAGTCTCTAAAACTGTGCGAAGATGTTGTGTATGCTCCTCCTCGGAATGCGAATAGACCAATATGTCATCAATGAAAACGATAACAAACTGATCCAGATACTCCAGAAAGATGCGATTCATCAAGTCCATAAATACCGCTGGAACATTGGTAAGCCCAAATGACATTACCAAAAACTTATAATGATCGTATCTGGTACGGAAAGTTGTCTTCTAAATATCAAATTCTCTGACTCTCAACTGATGATACCCGGACTGCAGATCAATCTTAGAATACACTGATGTACCTTTGAGCTGATCAGACAAATCCTCGATCCGTGGTAAAGGATATTTATTTCTGACGGTCACTGCATTCAGCTGTCTGTAGTCAATACATAACCTCAGAGTACCATCCTTCTTCTTGACAAATAACACCGGAGAACCCCATGGAGAAACACTAGGGCGAATAAATCCCCTGTCTAAAAGCTCCTGGAGTTGAACCTTCAGCTCGTTCAACTCTTTTGGTGTCATACAATAAGGAGCTTTCGATGCCGGTGCGGTCCCCGGAATCAGCTCAATAGCGAACTCCACTTGCCTCCTGGGAGACAGACCTGGTAGCTCCTCTGGGAATACATCTGGGTACTCTCGGACCACCGGAACGTTGGAGAGCTGCGTGTTGGTTAGTCCTAAGAAAATCGTACCGGTTCCACTGTATAAAAATTTTTGTACAAGTGTCGAACATTTCCTTAAATAACCTATTGTGTTCTTTAGAAATTAAATTAGGAATCGCAGACGAAACTTAACATCATTGATTCCAAATTTAACTTATCTGTTCTTAATGGTTTAGATTTGAATCGCAAGCAGAATTTAACACTATTGATTCAAATCTACCTAAGTTATTAATTCCATAAATAATAATTTCTAAAATTGGCTTCCAGGACTGCATGGCGAGGCACATGGCCTTCTTGGATATGGGAGCAACCACCACCGCCTAGGCAAAGCCTTTTAAGGAAAGCTAATATTTATTTCCTTAAATAACTCTAGGTTAACCAAAAAGAACAATCGAATCACAAATTCGAAAAAGAAGAAAACACAAACTTGAAAAAAACTATTTCGAAAACTCTAGAATCATATGCCTCTTGTGTTTGGTATTTCCATAAATAACTATACAAGGAAAACTAGTATGATGCGGAAAACAATTACTAGTTATACCTTTCTTTGTAAGCAAAATAATCTCTTGATCTTCTACCGTATTTCTCTTCTTATCTCGGACGTTGTGTGGACAACGATCTTCCGAGACGAGAACCACCAAGCTCCTTCTTCTCCAAGCTAGATTCGGCCACCAAGAATTCTCCATGAGAAGTAGAGGTCCGGCCACCACCACCAAGCTCCAAGGGATGCAAGAAACAAAACCTCCTTTCTCTCCTTCTTCTCCTAGCTTGAACCGGCCACCATCAAGAGCTCCAAGAGGGGATAAAACCGGCCACTAGAGAAGAAGAGAAGAGGAGAGGGAGAACCTCTAAGGGCCGGCCACACCAAGGAGAAAAAGAGAGGAAGAAAAGAATAGAGTTCTTCTTAATGAAGGCACCTCTACCCCCTCTTTTATATTCCTTGGTCTTGGAAAATAAGGAAATTTTAATAAAAACTTCCTTAATTCCTTTGCCATGAAAAATAAAAAATTATTTAATTAAAAATAATTTTCTTTTCTTAATATCAATGGTCGGCCACTTATTTCCCCAAAACAAGGAGAGTATTAATTAAAACAAAAATTAAAACTTCCTAATTTGTTTCCGGAAATTTATAAAAATTTCTCCAATAATTTTAATCCCTTCATGATTGGTTGGAAAAAAGGAAATTTTATAAATTAAAATCTTTCTTTTAAACATGTGGATAATTTCCAAAATGGAAAATTATCTCTAAAAATTAAAATCTCTTTTCAATTTACAAATAAGGAAAGATATCAAATCTTTTCTTAATCTTTTGTAGAAACTAATAAAAGAGAATATTTAATTTTTAAAACTCTCTTTTAAATTATGATCATGGTTAAAAAGGAAAGTTTTCTCAAAATTAAAATCTCCTTTCAATCTACAAATAAGGAAAGATTTCAAATCTTTTCTTAATCTTTTGTAGAAAGCTATAAAAGGAAAATTTTAAATTTTAAACTCTCTTTTAAAACCATGATATCAATATAAGAAATAATTTTAATAAAAATCCTTTTTAATATTCTAGTGGTCGGCCACCTAAGCTTGGGACCCAAGCTTTGGCAGGCCACCAACTTGGCTCATCCACTTGGTCTTGGCCGGCCCTAACTTGGGTTCCAAGCTAGCTTGGCCGGCCCCATTAGGATGGGTAAGAAGGTGGGTATGTAGTGGGTATAAATCTCTATATACAAGAGGCTACCATAGGGACCGAGAGGAGGAATTGGTTTTGGTCTCCCGATGAAATTAAGCTTCCCGTGTTTGCCCCGAACACACAACTTAACTTCATCAATAATAATTCATACCACTAAAGAATTATTATTGAACTACCGCACCAATCCCAAATTACATTTTTGGGCTCCTTCTTATTATGAGTGTGTTAGTCTCCCTGTGTTTAAGATGTCGAATGTCCACTAATTAAATGAGTTACTGACAACTCATTTAATTAATATCTTAGTCCAAGAGTAGTACCACTCAACCTTATCGTCATGTCAGACTAAGTCCACCTGCAGGGTTTAACATGACAATCTTTATGAGCTCCTCTTGGGGACATTATCAACCTAGATTACTAGGACACAGTTTCCTTCTATAATCAACAAGTCACACTATAAGTAACATCATTTCCCAACTTATCGGGCATTTTGATTTATCGAGCTAAATCTCACCCTTTGATAAGTCAAAGAAATAAATATTAAATATATGTGCTTGTTATTATATTAGGATTAAGAGCACACACTTCCATAATAACTAAGGTCTAGTTCTTTTATTAAATCAGTATAAAAAAAACTTACCTTAAATGGTCCTACTCAATACACTTAGAGTGTACTAGTGTAATCAATTAGTCAAGATAAACTAATACCTAATTACACTACGACTATTCCAATGGTTTGTTCCTTTCCATCTTAGTCGTGAGCTACTGTTTATAATTTATAAAGAACTGATAACACGATCTTCTGTGTGTGACACTACACACTATGTTATCTACAATATAAATTAATTGAACATCTACATTTGGTATATATAAATGTAGACACTTGACCAATGTGATTCTTATAACTAGATAAATGTTTATACCAAATGCTAGGCTTTTAGTATACACTCTAACACTGCGAACTACTGCTGTCCTCAGTACTAATCAAAGATAACAGAAAACCTTGATAGCCATGTGACAGTAGCTTCTGAGCCTGAATCGTCGAAATGATCGATATGTCGTCATCTCTGATGCTAGTGAAATCCCACGAGAGTTGGTTCGGAAGCCGGAATGTGACCACCCTCGTCTGGCAATCAACGGTGACATGATATGCTGACAAACAATCCATGCCAAGTATAATATCAAAATTGATCATTTCCAATACTAAAAGATCCACCGTAAGTATTAGGTTGCCAAAATCTAATGGGCAACCTCTGACCTCTTGGGTGACGTCCATGGTGTCACCGGAGGGTAGAGAGACGGTCAGTCGTTGCGATCTGAAAGTGGGTAATCTACCAATCTCCCGCATAAAAGTACGAGATATAAACGAATGCGAGCTACCAGTATCTATCAGTATATCTGTAGATAAGACATAAATAGAAATCGTACCACGGAAAACGGATCTGTCGGCTCGCTGCTCATCCTCTCTGGTGACCGCATGAATACACCCAGTCTCTGGCGGAGGAAGAGGTGGTAACGCTGCCTGCGACTGCTGCATCTGGGCAGAAGCCTGCCACTGAGGCGGTACTGGATACTATGCTAGAGAAGTCTGAGAGGGCGGAGACTGATACTGTACCGATGGCTGGGACTGCACCTGATACTGAGCCTGCGGCTGGGGCTGCAACTGATACTGCCCCTGAGTCAGATAATGAGATCCCGAAACGGAGCTCTGGGGTACTATGGGAGTACTGGGGTACTCCTGTCCGAGCATGCCAAATGCAGCTGCTGCAGGGGGAGCACTCCGCTGCCGGCCATGCGAAGGTTGGGCTCTTCACCCTCCTCGATAAGTTCCGGACTGACTAAACTGTCCTCCATGACCAGACCCTCCGAAAGACATATGCTGAGTCTTCTGTGGATAATCTCGAATCTGGTGCCCAAGCAGTTTGCAATGAAAGCAAACTGACTGTCCCAGAGAGCAGGCTGAGGTGATGTGATCTCTGGACCCACATCTGAAACAGCGAATGTCGCTGGCGAGTTGTTTCCGGTTCTGCTATGGAGACCGGAAACGTCCTGAGGAAGACTGCCCTGACTTCTGAGGCCTATGTAATACCCAAGAAGTACCCTGACCTGGCCGACTGCGACCGCTCTGCTGCTGTGTAGCCTGTGGCTGCTGGATCTGTCTAGACGTCTAACCAGGCTGCTTCCTTTTTCGGTCTGGAAATGCTCTCTGCTGAGCTGACTCGATCATGAGGGCTCTGTCCAAAGTCTCCAAATAAGATGCACAACCAAGACCGACAATCCTTACTTGCAAATGTCCATCTAGCCCCTGAATGAACTGCTGCATACGTGAACTGTCCTCAGTAACTAGCTCTGGACAAAATCTGGCCAATCTGTTAAACTCTGCATTATACTCTGTCACCGACTGGTTGTTCTATCACAGACTCAGGAAATCCTGCCGGCGAGCCATCTGATAAGCTCGTGGAAAGAAGCGGCTCTCAAAAGCCTCTCTGAATCTGGCCCAAGTGATGTTCTGCTCGCCGATGATGGAACGCTGAGTAACCCACCAAGTGTCGGCCTCGTCCCCTAAGTGAAAAGCAGCCAGCTCTGCTTTCTCCCACTCGGAGCAAGCCATATAGAAGAAAGTGCGCTCCATAATCTCTATCCATGACAGGGCCACACTCGGATCAAGGTCTCCTCGGAAGAGTGTAAATCGACTCTTCATCGACTCAGCCAACGCTGGAATCTGAGCTCGTGCCGCGACAATGCCAGTGAGATGTGTCGGAACGGCTGCCTGAACTGGCGGAAACACTGGAGCTGATGCTACAGGTGGCACCACTGAATAGACCGGGGGAGGTACTCCCGATGCTACTGCATAAACTGGAGCATATGCCGCCGGTGGCACTACAGGGTGAGCATAGGTAGTCGCGACTGGATGTACGGTAGGTAGTGGTACCAGATGTGGAGCAATCGGTATTGCTGATGCAGGTACTGCTGGGTATACTGTAGGTACTGGGGGCACAGGTGCCACTGGTGTCGAGTACACAATAAGTCCAGGTGGCGATGGTGCCGGGTACGCTGTAGACTAGGTCGGAGCAGGTGTGGGGTATGCCGGTAGTACCCCTGGTGGTACCGGAAATACAGTAGGGATGGGTACACTCGGTACAGCCGAGGTAGGTACCTCTATAGGAGCCATCGGGGTCTGAGAGCCCGATGCTCCCACAGTATCCTGAGTCTATCCCTGACTGACAGGCTCAACACCGGCAGGCATCTCTGGTAAGTCCAGAGATCCCACGATCCTCGTACGTGGCCGTCTAGCACCACGTCTCACAGCAATACGTGTAAATCTCCTCATATCTGTTAAGTTATATAACAGATATTACTACAAGTATAACAATCATAAAATAAACATCATACCTATTTGCTGTCTGGAGATGTTCTGTCGCTGTCCAGTCCCCATTTTACCTCAAAATTTTGAACTAGAAAATCGTCGGAAATCCATATAAATCCGAAACGAAAGTCCGAAACAAAACATAATGGAAATCCGTGCTAATCCGAAATAAATACCCAAGTTTACTAGTAAACTCAGTCTAACTCCAAAAATCCAGAACACCCTAAGCAGGTATCATAACCCACTCTGACACCAATAAATTGGTATCAGATAAATCTCGAAAATCTGTAACACGAAAATCAAACAAGGATCGCTAACTTGGTGCTCTGATACCAAATAAATTGGTATCAGGTTATCTCAAATATCCAAAATACGAAAATAAAGGATCGTATACATGTGCTCTGATACCAAATAAATTATCACGCCCCGGAGGAGTCCCTGTCCGAAGAAATTTCACCAGCATCTCCCCTGTACGGCGGACAATCTGAAACTTTCTACATCGCCCCCAGGGCCACACATACATTGGCCAACACGGCCGGAACAATAACAATAATATAAGCACAACACAAAGACATCCACGCAGTTTAATAGTTAACAAACTAGCACAGTAATAATAAAACTAAAAAACAACCCTACTCAACTACACCCATAAAGAACAAAACTGATGTCCTACTCCACTACACTCATAAAGCTCAAATCCGACGATAAAATCAACTTACCTCTTTTGTCGTCTAGGCAGGCGTGTAGTAAAACAAATCCAATCCAAATCCCTCGACAATAAAAATCCATACAAGATCCAAATGTATCAAAATAGAACAAGTTTAAACATAGTCTAGTAAATAAAACCAAAAGAAAAATAAACATCCTCGTGGACTGCAGGGGACTAGCGACTGGAACTCTCAGGACAGCATCAACCTGAAAATAACAACGGAGGAGGGTGTGAGTCCAATACTCAGCGGGTATCAACTGATATACATAATAAAGAAAATAACAGGCAGCACTAATCATGCGTACAGTCTCCTGATACAAGAAGGATAAATGCAACTGAAATAAAATAGGAGAAAACTGTACTAACCAGAACCAGGGTATAAGTACAACAAGTAGTCAGACCGAGAGTGTCATAAATCCTGTATGCATGTCAATCATATACATCCATACAAATGCAGCAAGTAATTGCAGCAAACACAAACAATAAATGCATCATGCATATGATGTAAATGTCATGGTCACCCCTGACGCCAGTCAGTCATCTCACACACAATGGTGAGACCGAGTGGGTAGGGCTGTGACAACCGTGCACTCTGACGTCACTGCTCCTGATGAGTGACCGAGTGGACGGGATGCTGTCGGAGTACACCTATCCTCCTACCCCAAATCATAAATGGGGGAGCTCAATGCTCTCATCTCCCGGTACACAATGATGGGGAGGAATCTCTGTCGGCTACCACGCTGCGTCACACTACCCATGAGCGGACCAACGGAGCCAAACAGAGTCCAACCGCCTGCCGGCTACCACGCTGCTACACTAAACCAGCGGAGCCAAACAGAGCAGAACCGTCTACCGACTACCACGCTGAGTCACCAGATCAACGGAGCCAAACAGCAGAACTGCCACACACCTGTCTGATATACCACTAACCCATGAGTGGTGTTGTGTACAGATACATGTAACTGGCGATGTGCTCGACAATAATGGAGCAGACTATCGCACAGCATGCAATCATGCGAGATGATGCATGACACTAAAGATGGCAATATCCCGAATAGCATAGCAATATCCATACATAAATATAAAATGTGTACCATAGGATAATGAATCAAATCAAGGTACACAGACCAGATAAGGTATCAAAAACCCTAGGTTCTGAACATGATAAATAACATGGTTGTGTCACTATCTCTATAAATATGCATAATCAGGTAAATACTAACATGATGTGCATAGCAAATAAACAAACAAGCACGTAACAAATCAGGTAGTGATCAACCGAAGCAAATAAGAAAACACAATCGTTGCTATTTGTTAAAGACATTATTATGCTTATCAAATGACATAAAGTCAAAGTACCCGCCTCCAATCGAAAAGTCCAATCCGACGTCGAGATACTCGTCTCGCGTCAAAGTCCTGTAGTAAATCGTACAGTTTAGCTAAGTTAATTATAAACAAATAGCTAAACAAATTCCTAATCCACCCACCATCTAGGGTTAGCTTCATTAACCCTAATTACACCATTAGGTTAATTCTAAACCTAAGTTAACAATTATTGCTAACACAACTAGCAATCATCTACCACGAAGATCAAAACCCTAAACCTTACCTTGTTACCGTTGGATCAAGATTTGTGGCCGAAATTACTGCCGATAAACGTAATTGGAGCGAGGTGGAGCTGTGGATTCCTAAAGCAATTACCCTAATAAAATCATTACATCCACTGCTAAACAATAGATTAAAATTACAAATGTATAATCCTCTAAACCAACTACTTACCCCCCCCCCCCCCCAAATCAATACTCTTCTTCTAGCCGGATCAAGCTTGTTTGGCCGGTACAAGCTGTCTGGAAACTTCTGGCTGAAACAAAGGAAGAGATCTAACACCAGGTGGCGGTAGCCGGCGCTAGGGCTAAGGAGAAGTGATCGACGCTAGGCGGTGGCTCGGCTTCACAGAGAAGAGGAATAAGTAGGAGGTAGGTCGGCGGTGTCATCGGGTAGAGAAGGCGCGAGTCCAGCGACGCTAGGTCAGCACTGCTTCCTGCGGTGGCGGCTGTGATAATCTCCACAGCGAGGGCGACTGTCGGAAGAGGAGACTAGAACGGAATCGACAGAGAAGAGGAGAAGATGAAGAGGGAGAGTAGAAGAGGTGCGGCGCGATCAAAGTAAAGGTGGGGAGGAGAAGAACCGCCTTGAACGGTTAGGGCACGAGAGGGCTTCGGCGGGGATCGATGTCGGCCACGCGCACGGGGAAGGAGAAAAGCAATTAAAGAAAAGAAGAAAAACAAATAAAAAGAAAAAGAAAACTTTTCCTCGTTAAAATGGGGTAGCCTAAATAGGCTTTCCCGGGCCCCTTTTTATCCCCGTAAACTCGTCCTTACGATCTCCGAAAAATTCCAGAAAAATTTCCAAAAATTTTGAAAAATTCCCTTATCATTATTTGCCCTTTTTTAGTATTTTACAATAACTGGCAGAACCCATGTCAGTAGTCCAGGCGCTCGAAAGTGGCTAAACTTCACTGGTAATGTTTCGACGAGAGATTGCAACATCAGCAACGGTCCAAGCGCCCGAAGGGGTTCCAGGCGTCTAGAATAGGCCTATATAATGGCCTTTGACCAGTAGCTTCAGAATAACATTGACTACAACTTTCATATCCAAGTGCTGCTCCGAAAAAGCTCTGATGACATCGAAAGGCTGCTCCAAAGTTCGAGGAACAAGAGACTTCATTTTCCTTTCTGTTTGTTGGTAACAAATTTTATTTTCAGTTCTTGTACTCAATCATTGTAATCCTTTTACGGACTGATAGTGATTGCCCAACGAAAGTGATCGATGATCATGAGCCTTGGAGTAGGAGTTGTGAAAGACTTCGAACTAAGTAAAATCATCTGTGTTAGTGTTATTTTTTATTTATTTATTCCACTACGTAACTCATTTTCAATCATAATTTTTGAAGGTTGCTATTCAACCCCCCCCCTCTAGTGACTTTACGATTCTACAAGTAGTATCAGAGCAGGTATCATGCTAAATTGGTGCAACCACCAATCAGGTAAGGGGTGATTTTTAAACTTGCTTTTAATATCTCTTTTTCGATTTTGAGCTTTTTCGATAGAATCCAAATTGGTATAATTATCTCTTTGGATCAATTTTTTCATTGTAAAATACTCTTGAATTGGTGCAACACTAATCAAGTTTTATTTTTTTATCTCCCACACTGCTAATCCAAGACCTAGTCTTGGGATTTCTCTTCTCCTCCTCCTTGTGTGCATGATTCCATTTCTCTAAATCTCCCAATTCGAAGGATATAACACTGTTCATCCCCCTCTCTTCAACGAGGATGACCTTCCATATTGGAAGAAGCGGATGAAGGTGTACTTGAAGATCGACATCGACCAATGGTTCACCATTAAGACCGACTCGAAGGCAACAAACATAATCCAGTGAGGTCTTACAAAGGAAAAACTAAACCGCGTCAGCCCATTTGAGAATGCCAAAGAGCTCTTGGATAAACTAATCGAACTACATGAAGGTACAAACGATGCAAACGTAATGAAGCATGACTTGTTATTAAATAATCTGTTTAACATTAAAATGCAAGATGGAGAAATGGCTACTCAGCTACATGCTAGAATCAAATACATTTTGAACGGGCTCTACCTAATCGGTCACCAACTAAAAAATAGACATTTAATCAAGTATGCCTTGAACTCTTTTCCTCAAAATGCTCTGTGGGCATCTATAGTAGATGCCTATAAAGTTTCAAGGAACTTAAATAAATTAAAACTAGATGAGTTCTTTTGTGAGCTTTAACTGCACGAATAGACTAACTCAAATCTGGTCGAGAAAGGTATTGGACTTTTTGTAGGTTCTTCAAAAGAAGCTAAGAACAAGAATAAACGGGAGCTAGAATCTAAATCTAAGTCAGAAACTGACGAAGAACAACTAGTGATCATGGTCAGAAAAATATTTACTAGAAGAAAGCACAACTTCATGAAGAAGGACCTACAAAAAGTGATCAAATCAAATGTTGTAAAGGCGAAGGTCACATGCTACGGGTGCAACAAGAAAGGACGTTATAAGTACGAGTGTCCAAAAATCAAAAACAACAAACCTAAAATAACAAACAAAAAGAAGGCACTCAAGGCGACGTGGGATAAATCATCCTCAAAAGAATCAGAAGTCGAAGATCATGAACATCAAAACTACCTCACGCTGATAGCATCCAGACCAGAATCAGAAAGTGAGATGGAATAAGACGATGAGTCCGAATATGAGCCAAGGCACGAGTGCACACTCGTTTATGAAGGTTCAAACAAGGTATCTTCCATCTTAATCTCTAAATTTTTTAGAATAATTGCGTGTTTGAATAAAAAATCAATAAAATTTGAAAAATAAACTAAAACACTTTTTGAGGAAAATCAACAACTCAAGGAACAAATTGAAAATAAAAAACAAAATCAAGAAATAAAACTTGAGGAGGAAAATACAATCTTAAAAAGTGAAATCAACAAACTCAAAGGACTATTAAGAACTTTTACCACAAGATCAAAAAAATTGGGCCTAATTCTTGAAATACAAAAAGTCGTAGATAATAAATCCAAGCTTGGATATAAATCCATCTCTACAAATAAAATATTTATCTCTCTAATAAGTCAAAACAAGAAATTAACCAAAATCTGGGTTCCTAAAGTGTGTCTAACAATGCAAGCAAGACTCAATCAATTCTATATACCCAAAAGTGAAATTCATTACCTAAAAATAAATTTATCTAAACCAATTAACCCAAACCTAAAATACAAAATAAACCAAATTCAAATTGAAAAAATAAATTTGAATTAAACAAATAGAAAACTAAGTTAAATTCAAATTACCATCATGTTTATTATAACTACAAAAATAATCGACATAAAACCTAAACCTAAAAGCTCAATAATTCAGGGAGAGACTACAAATTAGTTGGCACCTCTAAAATAATAGTTTACCTGGCTAGGTAATTCGGATTAGGTTAAAAAGAGACCAAAGTTTAACTTGAAAAATAATACTTCAAAAGTTTTGGATAATAGTAGGTTAGGGAAACTATGTCTATGCATGTTTAGGAAGAAATGGCTTCGACAAGGGGTATTTGGATTAATGGAACTAACTGAAGCTACCCCATACCAATCTTTGATGGTTAGACCAAAGTTTTGTTATTAAGTTTAGTGGATAGGACTATTTGAAAATTTTTAAATGTGTGGTTACTCTAATGATGTCCAACTGACTCATCACAGCTTAGAAGTTTATCCAATGAATTCATGTTTGTTGAACCCAAAGTTAAACTTGAATCTAACAACAAGTTAAACTCAACCATAAAATTTAATTTAACTTATCTTATAAAATCATAGGATCCCTTTATTTGAAAACTTAGACTTGTGAGATGAATAAGGTTAAATCAAAATAAAAATCAATTATGATTAATTTTAATTAATCAAACTAAAATTCAATAATCAATTCCTTTAAAGTTATCATATTATTTTGAAAACTAAGACCTTAGTTTAAGGGGGAGGACATTTATTCTGTTAAATTTCAAATTCTAGGAAACTATTTACTTTTCATAAAAATTCCCTTTTTTCTTAGTATTACAAAATTATTTTTGCCTTAGCCTAGATACAACCCTTAGAAAACATGATCCTATAGAATTAGGAATCGAGCATCTCATAAACACACTAGGTTTATCTTGATTATGCATTCATGAACATAGAATGGCGTAAGATATGTAGGCATTTTACTTGGACTTCAGATCCTTATACCAGTGCATTAGCATAAGTCTTGGTGAAAAATACAACAGTACAGTAATCAAGTTAAGCAACCTTTTTTTAGTAAATTCTAACTAGACATTAATATTTAACTTGACTAACCAGGTAAACACTGCTATCTTCTTGTACTTAGTTAGTAACTAAAGGTTAAGACATTTAAGAACCAATTTTAAATAAGTACTTTTAAACTAAGTTTTTTTCATACATTAAACTATTCTTAGCAACTAAATTAATTTTTAACATAATTAATTTTTAACTCAAATTAAGTTGTTAACTTAAAACAATTCTCTTTAAAATTAACTTAATTACTAAACACCTTAACTAATTTTAAACAATTTATTAAACAACTTAATTAATCTTTACCATAAATTAATTCTTAACAAAAACCCACTTATTTAAATCTTAACTTAGTTTTTAACTTGAATTAATCTCTTAACTTGAATTAATTCTTAAAACAACTCATTTTTTAACTTAAATTAAATTAATTCTTAACTTAAATAAAATTTTCAACAATCAATTTTTACACAATTAATTTTTTTTACTTAATTTCTTTCTTAATTTCATCAATTTTTACCTTAATTAATTCTTAACCAACATAATTATTAACTTAATTAATTTTTATCTTAATTGAATTTTTTAATCAACTTAATTTTTGCTTAATTAATTTATTTTTAACTTAAATCTTCAACCACTCAATTAAAATTTTAACTTTCAATAATATTAAAAAACAAAAAAAAATAAAAAAAAAAAACAAAACACAAAAATGGCACAAACCATAGGCCCAAACCAAGGGCAGGCGCCCACCCCGCCGCCTAGTCCAAGCACCCAGACAACTCCTACTGCCCGTACTAGCTTATTTAAGAGGGCCAACGGTCGCCCCCTCTCCTCACTCCTCTTCCTTTTCTCTTTTGCAAAGGCTCCTTGCCAAGCTTTATGAGCAAAATCAAGAAAATGAAAAAGTAATTTTTTTCTAATTTCTCAAAATTTTCTCCTTCAGTTCTCAAGTCACATCGTTGCGGATCAACTGAGGTCATCAATTCTATTATAAATATTTACGATGTGTCAGTAATATTTTAAATTTAAATTTTGTTTTTTTACTTCAATTTAGTATTTTATTTTTAGAATTCTTTTTAGGAAAAGACAAAATACTAGTGTTGGCCCCTCTACTCCTAGTACTAACCCTAGGTTTCCAACTGAAGAGCTTAGGGTTAGATTTTCCTCCACTATATATGTTCCTTTGCTTTCTAGACATTTAGATAGATATTTTTTCAAGCGGTCATGCATTTCCTCTATAGAAGTTATTGACTATTATAGTTTACAGCATTTAGTATATTGTTCTAGTTCAGTCAACATAGGTCTGTGTGATGAATTCTATAATTACTTAGTTAGAATTAATGATCTTACCTATTCCACTAGGGTCGCCGGTACGGATGTTATGTTATCCCCTACTATCATTCATGATTTTTTTAGGATTATGACTATCCACATGCCCTTTCTTGTGCTACCCCCCCCCCCCCTCGAGATCAACCATTTAGTGATCCCTACTTGCAGATCATGCTTGATACGATATATTCATATTTTTTTAGGGGTTAGCGTATACCGACTATGACTTTGTTTAGATCTGTCACCCTTAGGGTCCAGGACTATATCCTATATTGGGTCTTAGTTACATGCATTCTACCTCTGATTACCCGAGACGTAGCTATGATGCGTTCGTTCCATTCATTTCTTCTCTATGCATTATGTCAGAGGTTAGATGTAGATATTAGTTTGCATATCTTTCATACCTGTTAGGACCCTTAGCAGTCGGCTAGAGGGGGGGGGGGGTGAATAGCCCCTGCACAAAGACCAAACAAAAAAGACCTTTCTCAAACTTATAACTTAATTAAAACACTTGCATAAACATAGAAATAATAATAAACTAAAAAGACAAGGCTCAATAGATTTACTTGGTTACAACCGGGAAGGTTGTTAATCCAAGGAAGATAAAAAAGCGCACTAAAAATATCCTCTGGGTGGAGAAGTCTCTTACAGCAATGAACACACAGAATCAAAAAGCTAAACTCAGACAAACTCAAGCACAAGTGTTATTACTTTGTAATTCTTGTTCTTGTTAGCTTCTGGGAGCAGGGCTGCTTATATATCCTTGCTCATGGTGCCTGGAAGGGTTCCAAGCACCTGGAATGGGATAAAACTTTATCTCTGATGTAACGTTCAAACACCATGTTGAATTGGCTAAGAATTGGGTTCCGGGCGGCCGAAGTCCAAGCACCCCAGACTGGTCCAGGCGCCCGAAGTCCAAGCGCCTCGAACTAGTCCGGGCGCCCCGGGGCTAAAAATTAGCTTTTGCTGATTTTTGGTCCCGGTCTCCTACTCCGGTTCCGCTCGCATCGGTCCGGGTCTTTCGCTCCAGCTCCGCTCGCTTAGGTGATTTCGGTCATCTGGAATAGTGCTCACCCAAACCCAACTTCCGGCCTTCTTGAGCAAACTTCCGCTCCAGCTTCTCGTCCCTCGGAATCGCTGCTTGCTTCCTTCTCGTCCGCCAGCGTACTCTTTCACATCTTTTCGTCCCTTGGATAGCTACGTCTTTTGCTCCTTGAGCAATCTTCCACTCCGGCTTCTCGTCCCTCAGAAACACCACACGCACTCTTCTCGTCCGCCAGTGTACTCTTCCTCAGCACCTCGTCCCTCAGATACACCGAGCCCGTCGGCTCTCTCCCGTGTCGTCCTTCTTGCTAACTACTTCTTTCACTCGACTTTCGGTGTTCCTAAGTTCCTGCACACTTAGACACAGAGTTAAACACAACATGACCTAACTTAACTTGTTTGATCACATCAAAACTACCTTGGTGTACTAACAATCCCCCCCCCCTTTTTGATGTGAGCAACCCAAGTTAAATTAGGGAAAATTAACATAAATTAAAAGCAATAAATTTTATAATAAAGTACAAAAATTGAAAAAGTTAAGCTTGTTGGTTGCTACTCGGAAAACCTAATGGTTCCACTGTACAAAAATTTTGTACAAAGGTCTGAACCTTTTCCTAGCTACCATGTGTTCTTTTAAATTAAACTCGGATCGCCTGCGGAACTTAACACGTTTGATCCTAAGTTTAATTTATTTGTTCTTTTAGGTTTAGACTTGGATCTCCTGCGAAACTTAACACGTTCGATCCAAATCATCTAGGTTATAAATTCCATTAAATATTAATTTCCAAAATTGGCTTCCAGGACTACATGGCGAGGCACATGGCCTTCTTGGATATGGGAACAACCACCACCGCCTACACAAAGCCTTTTAAGGAAAGCTAATATTTAATTTCCTTAAATAACTTTAGGTCAACCAAAAGGAACAATCAAATCACAAGGAAAAGAAAAATAAAAGAACACAACATCAAAAACTAATTCGAAATACTAGAATCGCATGCCTCTTGTATTTGGTATTTTACATGAAGATAAAACTAACATGATGCGGAAAACTATATTAGTTATACCTTACTTAGTAGATAATGACCTCTTGATCTTCTACCGTATTCCTCTTCTAATCCCGGACGTTGTGTGGGCAACGATCTTCCGAGACGAGAACCACCAAGGCACCTTCTTCTTCTTTGCAAGGTTCGGCCACCTCATGACTCCAAGGAAGGATGAGGTTCGGCCACCACCAACAAGCTCCAAGGGATGCAAGAGTGAAGCCTCTTTTCTCTCCTTTTCTCCAAGCTAGATCCGGCCACCACAAGGACTCCAAGAGAACAAGATGGTTCAGCCACAAGAAGGAGAAGAGAGAAGAGGAAGAGGCCGGCCACCAAGGAAGAGAGGGAGGAAAAGAATAATAGAGTCGTTCACCATAAAGCCTCCTCTACCCCCTCTTTTATAATCCTTGATCTTGACAAATAAGGAAATTTAAATAAAAACTTCCTTAATTTTTTTGCCATGAAAAGGAAAATTTTATTTAATTAAAAATAATTTTTCTTTTCATTATAACATGGCCGGCCACTTATTTCCCCAAATCAAGGAGAGTTTTAATTAAACAAGAATTAAAACTTCCTAATTTGTTTTCAGAAATTTATAAAAATTTCTCCAATAATTTTTATCCCTTCATGATTGGTTTATAAAAAGGAAATTTAATAAATTAAAATCTTTCTTTTAAACATGTGGATAAAAAGAAAGTTATCTCTAAAAAATTAAAATCTCTTTTAATCTACAAATAAGGAAAGATATCAAATCTTTTCTTAATCTCTTGTAGAAACTTATAAAAGAGAATATTTAATTTTTAAACTCTCTTTTAAATCATGAACATGGTTAAAAAGGAAAGTTTTCTTAAAATTTAAAATCCACCTTTTAATCAACAAATAAGGAAAGATTTCAAATTTTAAACTCTCTTTTAAACATGTAGATGATTTACAAATAAGGAAAGTTTTTACCAAAAAATTAAAACCATCCTTTTAATCTACAAATAAGGAAAGAGATTAATCTCTTCTCTTAATCTTTTGTATAAAGCTATAAAAGGAAATTTTTAATTTTTAAACTCTCTTTTAAAACCATGATATCCACATAATAAATAATTTTAATAAAAATCCTTTTTAATATTCTAGTGGTCGGCCACCTAAGCTTGGGACCCAAGCTTTGGTCGGCCACCAACTTGGCTCATCCACTTGGTCTTGGCCGGCCCTAGCTTGGGTTCCAAGCTAGCTTGGTCGGCCCCATTGGATGGGTAAGAAGGTGGGTATGTGGTGGGTATAAATCTCTATACACAAGAGCTACGATAGGGACCGAGAGGAGGAATTTGTTTTGGTCTCCCGATGAAATTAAGCATCCCGTGTTCGCCCTGAACACACAACTTAATTTCATCAATAATAATTCATTCCACTAAAGAACTATTATTGAACTACCGCACCAATCCCAAATTATATTTTGGGCTCCTTCTTATTATGAGTGTGTTAGTCTCCCTGTGTTTAAGATGTTGAATGTCCACTAATTAAATGAGTTACTGACAACTCATTTAATTAATATCTTAGTCCAAGAGTAGTACCACTCAACCTTATCGTCATGTCGGACTAAGTCCACCTGCAGGGTTTAACATGACAATCTTTATGAGCTCCTCTTGGGGAAATTATCAACCTAGATCACTAGGACACAGTTTCCTTCTATAATCAACAACACACACTATAAGTGATATCATTTCCCAACTTATCGGGCTTATTGATTTATCGAACTAAATCTCACCCATTGATAAATTAAAGAAATAAATATCAAATATATGTGTTTGTTATTATATTAGGATTAAGAGCACACACTTCCATAATAACTGAGGTCTTTGTCCCTTTATAAAGTCAGTATAAAAGAGACGACCTCTAATGGTCCTACTCAATACACTCTAAGTGTACTAGTGTAATTATATAGTTAAGATAAACTAATACCTAATTACACTACGACCTTCCAATGGTTTGTTCCTTTCCATCTTGGTCGTGAGCTACTGTTTATAATTTATAAGGTACTAATAACATGATCCTCTGTGAGATCTCGGAAATTTAAATAAATAGGGTTATTTCAAAAATAGCCTTATAGAATTTTTCCAGAATTTTTAGGAATTTTCTAGGAATTTTTCGGAGCTCGTACGACGAGTTTTGAGGGGATCAATTTCGGGTTCGGATAAAGCCTATTTGGGATACCCGTTTAAGTGAGGAAATGTTTTTATTATATAAATTCTTTTTCCTTATTTCCTGTCCTAAAACGCCGATTTGCCCGAACCCTCTCCTTCCCCCGACTCTTCTCTGTCTCTCTCGCGGAGAAATCGACGCCGGCGGAAACCCTTCATCTTCAGCGATCGTTCTCATCGAGTCGCCGGAGGAGCACATCGCTAGCAGCTGATTTTCTGTTCTCCCCGGTTCCTTCGCGTCTCTGCTCTCGGCTATCTCTCTCATCTTCTCGGCGTCGCAGGCGGAGATCGGGTCTTGGAGCGAGGTGGGAGGTCTGTCGCCTCCTTCAATCTCCGACGTCTCTTCTAATCGACTGCCCACGCCCCTGGATCGATCCAGATCCGCTCGATCCCCGGCATAGGTAAGCTAGCTTTAACCGGATCTTCCTCTTCTTTGGGTTTCCTCCGACTCGTGCCCTAGCACAGTCGATAATTCTTCTTCTTCTCTTGATTTTCGCCGAACCACGCCCTAGGTCCATCGCCGGTGCTTTTCCCTTTGGATCGTTGCTTCGTGAGAGTAGATCGCTGATCAAGAAGGGAGGTCTTAGCCCTAGCCTCGACCTTTCCTCTTCGACGCCGGCTTGGATCTACTGTCTTGTGTTCTAGCTTCCATTTCGCACACGGTAAGCTTCTCAATTAGGTTTTTCTTTAGGTTGCCTTGATGAATTTGGATCTTCTGTTCTTGATTCAAGTCATAAGATGGTTTCCAGTAGGTTGTGCTGTTCTGGTGGTGGACAGCAGCTCGATCCGGGCAGAGAGGAGGCTCTGTTCCTTTTGATTGAGTGATGTGGATTAGTATGCATGGTTGTGAGCTAGAGGTACTATCTTGTGGATGTGATCTTAGGTTCCAACAGCAGCTACCCTAACCGGCAGCTACACCTTTGGTTGTGATCTATTGGTGATCACCTTGGATTCGAGGTAAGGAATAGGATAATTGATCTTGTTGTAGATCATGTATTGAAATTGGATATTTGTTTGATGATCTTGTTCTAGATGAATTTGATTCATGTATTGGATTAGAAATGCATTGGATTAATCCATGATTAGTTAATGCATGTGTGTAGATTTAATTGTGTAGAAGAAATCTAATGAAATGGTTAGGGTTAGGGTAATTAACCCTAATCAACCATTGGATTTCTAATCTAATTGGTGATTAGGGATTAGGGATTAGGTAACTAACCCTAATCGACCATTAGATTTAAATTGGTAAGTTGAGATTGTGGATTAGGGTTTCACCCTAATTTAGTGTTAGAGATTTTATTTAGCTATTCATGTGGATTTAGCTAAATAAAATATATATGTTGTTTGACGCAGGAGTCTGATTTGAGACAGGCGTCTCGACGTTGACTTCGGATTTGGATTGTACCTTCTATTTGAGGCGGGTACCCTTTGACTTATCTTTTGATACTGTCTTATGATATGTATAGTTTATATATAATTACTAGTGATAGATGGTAGATTTATTTCTTCCCTGGTCTTAGCTTAGTTGATACCTATCACATGCTTCTACTGTTAGATGCTTTACATTAATTTGGGTTACTTTTATCTCTTGCCATGTGTATATGTGTTTGTGGTTATGGTTACTTATAGTGCTTATCTACCCATGATTAGATGCTGGAGATACTTGTTATATATTGTTGGATTCATGTTGTTTATATCTCTGTTATATATCTGCGTTTACCTTTTTGGCACCTACGTATATGGAGGAGGATACGTTCAGGTATGACATTCTGTAGCCGCATGCACCATACCGCATGATTGCATGCTGGGCGATGGACGACTCCATTATTGTTGAGCTCGTCGGTCAGCTACATGAGGGCCTGCACACAACGTGTTCACTGCATGGGTAGTGCACGGCACTCAGGGTGTGTATGGCGGGTTGCTCGGTGGTGCACCGGGGTGCTCATGGGTACGACACGGGTTCTGTGGGATCCCTCCCGTCATCAGCGTCTGGGAGTTGAGAGCATTGCGCTCCCTCACTATGTTTGAGGTAGGAGGATAGGTGTACTCCGACATCCCGTCCACTCGGTCACTCTTGAGGGTAGTGATGGCAGTGTCACAGTCCTACCCACGCGGTCTCACCATTGTGTGTGAGATCGGTGTCAGGGGTGACCATGTCATATTGCATCATATGCACAGATTGCATTTATTGTGATTGTTGCATATTGGATGATGCACTTGGGTGACTGCATATGATTGACATGCATACAGGATACATGCGTATTTGTTCCGACTATCTTTATCTGTGTATGTCCACAGTCATTCGCCCAAGCCTCGCAGGTGAGTTATTTCAGTTATGCATTTCTTATTATTCTTGCTGTAAACTGTATTACATACTTCTGGTTACTCGTTACAGTTTATTCAGCTATGCATACCTGTTATATTGTTAGGAGACTGTACTGTAGGTCCTATGGTTTAGGAGACTGTACCCTAGGATATTACTGGTAGTTATATGTTGCTGTACATATCTATTGGATTACCTACTGAGTTCTTTGAACTCACCCCGTTGTTACTATTTTTCAGGTTGAGGCCGTCAGGAGAGATTCCAGTCGCTAGCCCCATTATCGCGAGGATTTTCTTTGTCGGATTATATTTTGCTTTTGCATCTTATATACTTGTATTGTGGGTTTGTATTGTGGACTTTACATTGAACATTCGGGTTTGCTACTTTTGTTTTCCGCTGCGGTTGTATTTTCATTACTTCATGGATTTGTTTTCTTCGTTGTAGTGGAGTAGGCGGTTTACATATATCTTCGAGGTTCTATATCGTCTTTCCTTATTAAACTGCGTGGATTGATCATATATTATATCTGTGTGGAATGTTGATATAAACTGCGTGGGTTGTTTCTTAATTGTATTGTATTATTCCGGCCGTGTGTGGCCGAGGTATAGAGATATATGTATACTGAGCTTCATATTGTCCGTCGTACAGGGGAGATGCTGCCGAAATTTCTTCGGACAGGGACTACCTGGGGGCGTGACAATTTATTTGGTATCAGAGCCGTTCTGATACTGGTTCTTACGAGTTTTGCGTGCTTATCTGGATATGTTCAGAATTTCGGATTTCTATCGATTTTTTTCGATTCGGAATTCCGAGGTATTCTGACGAGGTTTTATTGGTTCTATTTGGGGCTAAGCAGCGACAGGATATCTCCAAACGGCCAATAGGTAATTTCGGTAATTTTTCAGTTCTTATACCTGTAGTGATATCTGGGTAACATTTTCTTTACAGATATGCCACCTACACATGTACCGGCACTGAGACGTGGGCGGCCACGTAAGAGGCCGTTAGATTCTCCTGAGACAGAGTCTTCAGCGAGGTCTGTTAGGGTTGAGCCTGTCCGTCAGGGGCAGACTCCTCAGGTCATTGTGGGTACGGGTGCTTATCAGACCCCGATAGTTCCGACTTCCGAGGTACCTACCTCGACTGTACCACCAGTGGTACCCCGTCGGCATATTCAGCACCTCCCCCAGCAGTAGTACCCGCAGTATACCCGGAAGCCCCTCTAGCCGCGCCTGCTACTACGTACTTGGCACCCCAGATACCTGCGCCGGTTACTGCACACCCGGCACCCGCACCAGCAGTACCGGTTACTCCTTATCCGGTACCGCCCACCGTACCTCCAGTCGTCCCTACTTATGCCTACTCTGTAGTTCCACTAGTGGTTCCTACCCTGTTTATGTGGCAGCACCAGTGGTACCTCTTCCAACCTATCCATCAGTACCACCCATAAGATCAACTCCAGTGATTCTGCCCAGTACCGCAGCGATATCTACGGATATGGTTGTGGCACGAGCATGGATCCCAGCCTTGGCGGAGTTGGTGAAAAGCTAATTCACGCTATTTCGCGGGGAGACTGATCCGAGCGTGGCTCAATCTTGGATAGAGTCTATGGAGCGGACATTCTTTTACATGACCTGCTCCGAGTGGGAGAAGGCTGAGTTGGCTGCTTACCACTTACGAGACGGGGCAGAGATCTGGTGGGACACACAGTGCTCGATTATAGGCGAGCAGCATGTTATATATACGAGATTTAGAGAGGCATTCGAGAGTCAGTGTTTTCCCCGGGCGTATCAGATGACACGTCGGCAGGATTTCCTGAGTCTTCGACAGAATAACCGCTCAGTGATGGAGTATAATGCCGAATTTAATCGGTTGGCCAGATTCTGTCCTGAGTTATTTGCCGATGACAGATCTCGTATGTTTCAGTTTGACCAGGGACTGGACGGGCATCTCCAGCTGAAGATTTATGGTCTTAGTACTTCATCATACATCGAGACACTAGATAGGGCTCTTATGATTGAGTTAGCTCAACAGAGAGCAAATGCGGATAAGAAGAGAAAACAGACTGATCGGACTTTCGGACAGATCCACCAGCATCGAAAGCTCCGTATCGTATGGCACCGAAAGAGTTGGACGAACTGAAGGTTCAACTCCAGGAGTTATTAGATAGGGGATTTATTCGCCCTAGTGTATCTCCGTGGGGCTCTCCTGTACTATTCGTCAAGAAGAAGGATGGTACTCTAAGGTTGTGCATTGATTACAGGCAGCTGAATGCAGTGACTATCAGAAATAAGTACCCCTTGCCACGGATTGAGGATTTATTCGATCAGCTTAGAGATACATCAGTGTATTCCAAGATTGATCTGCGGTCTGGATATCATCAGCTGAGAGTTAGAGATTCTGATATTCAGAAGACAGCATTTCGCACCCGATACGGACATTATGAGTTTTTGGTAATGCCATTTGGGCTTACCAATGCTCCTGCAGTATTTATGGATCTGATGAACCGTATCTTTCTGGAGTACTTAGATCAGTTTGTTATTGTATTTATCGATGACATATTGATCTATTCGCGTTCCGAGGAGGAACATGCGTAGCACCTTCGCATAGTCTTGGAGACTCTTCGACAGCATCATCTGTATGCGAAGTTCAGCAAATGTGTATTTTGGCTATCCTCAGTTGGTTTTCTGGGACATGTGGTGTCTAGCCGAGGTATTTCTGTAGATCCTCAGAAGATCGAGGCTATCACTAGCTGGGAGCAGCCGAAGTCAGTCCAGGAGATCCGTAGTTTCTTGGGCTTGGCTGGATATTACCGACGATTCGTTGAGGGTTTCTCCAGTATTGCTATGCCGTTGACACGTCTGACTAGGAAAGGCGTGAAGTTCACGTGGTCAGAGGCTTGCGAGACCAGCTTCCAGGAGCTGAAGCGGAGATTAGTATCAGCACCAGTTTTGGTTTTACCTTCTGGTGATGACGGATTCGTACTTTACACAGACGCATCTCTTCAGGGCTTGGGCGCTGTCTTGATGCAGCATGGTAGGGTAGTCTCCTATGCTTCTCGTCAGTTGAAGAAGCATGAGAAGAATTACCCAGTACATGATTTAGAGCTAGCCGCTATTATCTTTGCTTTGAAGATTTGGCGACATCATCTTTATGGTATTACTTTTGAGATTCTTACTGATCATAAGAGTCTCAAATATATTTTCACACAGAAGGAACTCAATCTCCGACAGAGGAGATGGATGGAGTTCCTGAAGGATTATGATTGTACTATTAGCTACCATCCGGGTAAAGCTAATGTGGTTGCTGATGCACTTAGCAGGAAGTCCAGAGGGACTTTAGCTTGTCACCGAGTTTTAGTCACGGACTTGATTCAGGGATTCTCCGAGTTGGGCCTTGAGGAGCAGGGATGGACGGAGCAGGGTATTCTTGTTACCATGGTTGCTCAGTCGTCGATCAGGATGAGGATTCGAGAGGCCCAGGCCGGAGATCAGCATTTACAGTTCATTAGCAGCCAGATAGCTTCCGGACAGCAGACCGAGTTTACACGAGATGACGAGGGTATTGTTTATTTCCGAGGCAGATTATGTGTACCTCAGTCTCACCCGGTCATGGAGGAGTTACTTCAGGAGGCTCATCGTTCTAGATTTGCTATCCACCCAGGTGGGACCCGTATGTATCGTGATTTGAGGCATTCCTATTGGTGGAACGGTATGAAGAAAGACATTGCAGATTTTGTAGCTAGATGTCTTGTCTGTCAGCAGGTGAAGGCCGAGCACCAGAGACCTGCTGGATTACTTCAGAGGATCCCTATTCCAGAGTGGAAGTGGGAGCATATTACTATGGATTTTGTGGTAGGACTGCCTATGACTCGACGAGGCCATGATGCGATTTGGGTAATCGTTGACCGATTACCCACATCCGCACACTTTTTAGCGATCCGGAAGACTGATCCTCTGGATCGATTAGCTGAGTTATATTGTCGAGAGATTATCAGATTGCATGGAGTTCCGTTGAGCATTATATCGATAGAGACCCACAGTTCACGTCCGATTACGGCGATGCGGCAGGCCTTGGGCACAACCGTTTCGATGCGGCATTCCATCCGCGAGCAGATGGGCGTCGAGCGGACTATTCGAGACATTGGAGGACTTCTTTGGTCTTGTGTCATGGACTTGAGGCGATTGGGAGGACCACCGCCATTAGTGGAGTTCGCCTACAACAACGGCTATCATTCGACTATCCGGATGGCACCGTTTGGCGTTGTATGATAGGCCTTGTCGGACACCCATCCTCAGGAAGAGGTTGGGAGGCCAGTGATAGGACCTCGAGAGCTCGGCGGGATCGAGTTAGTTCGCACTATCGAGACGGAGGTTGTCGAGGCTCGGGACCGTCGGAAGAGTTATCTTGATCGAGACGGAGACCCACAGGTTCTCCATTGGTGATCATGTATTTCTTAGAGTTTCACCCACGAAAGGGGTGAAGAGATTTGGTCTCCGAGGTAAGCTAGCTCCCCGATATATTGGACCATTCCAGATCTTGGAGAGGATTGGAGCAGTAGCTTACCGTCTGGCGCTACCACCATCTCTAGCTGGCATTCACGATGTATTCCATGTATCTATGCTGAGGAGATACGTATCCGATCCGGCACATGTTCTGTCAGATATATCTGTTCCTATTCAGCCTGATGTTACTTACGAGGAGGTTCCGGTACGGATTCTGGACCATAGAGAGCGTCAGCTACGGAACAAGACGGTCCGACTGGTTAAAGTCGGATGACAGCATCATTCTGACGAGGAGGCTACATGGGAGCTGGAGGATACGATCCGAGCTCGATACCCCCATCTTTTTACTTGAGGTATGTGGGTTAAAGTTTCTTTCAGCATTTATACTATTTGGTTATGTTATAGTGTTGGCTGTTGATTATAGCGAAATTTGGGGACCAAATTTTTATTAGTAGGGGAGGATGCGAGATCTCGGAAATTTAAATAAATAGGGTTATTTCAAAAATAGCCTTATAGAATTTTTCCAGAATTTTTAGGAATTTTCTAGGAATTTTTCGGAGCTCGTACGACGAGTTTTGAGGGGATCAATTTCGGGTTCGGATAAAGCCTATTTGGGATACCCGTTTAAGTGAGGAAATGTTTTTATTATATAAATTCTTTTTCCTTATTTCCTCTCCTAAAACGCCGATTTGCCCGAACCCTCTCCTTCCCCCGACTCTTCTCTGTCTCTCTCGCGGAGAAATCGACACCGGCGGAAACCCTTCATCTTCAGCGATCGTTCTCATCGAGTCGCCGGAGGAGCACATCGCTAGCAGCTGATTTTCTGTTCTCCCCGGTTCCTTCGCATCTCTTCTCTCGGCTATCTCTCTCATCTTCTCGGCGTCGCAGGCGGAGATCGGGTCTTGGAGCGAGGTGGGAGGTCTGTCGCCTCCTTCAATCTCCGACGTCTCTTCTAATCGACTGCCCACGCCCCTGGATCGATCCAGATCCGCTCGATCCCCGGCATAGGTAAGCTAGCTTTAACCGGATCTTCCTCTTCTTTGGGTTTCCTCCGACTCGTGCCTAGCACAGTCGATAATTCTTCTTCTTCTCTTGATTTTCGCCGAACCATGCCCTAGGTCCATCGCCGGTGCTTTTCCCTTTGGATCGTTGCTTCGTGAGAGCAGATCGCTGATCAAGAAGGGAGGTCTTAGCCCTAGCCTCGACCTTTCCTCTTCGACGCCGGCTTGGATCTACTGTCTTGTGTTCTAGCTTCCATTTCGCACACGGTAAGCTTCTCAATTAGGTTTTTCTTTAGGTTGCCTTGATGAATTTGGATCTTCTGTTCTTGATTCAAGCCGTAAGATGGTTTCCAGTAGGTTGTGCTGTTCTGGTGGTGGACAGCAGCTCGATCCGGGCAGAGAGGAGGCTCTGTTCCTTTTGATTGAGTGCTGTGGATTAGTATGCATGGTTGTGAGCTAGAGGTACTATCTTGTGGATGTGATCTTAGGTTCCAACAGCAGCTACCCTAACCGGCAGCTACACCTTTGGTTGTGATCTATTGGTGATCACCTTGGATTCGAGGTAAGGAATAGGATAATTGATCTTGTTGTAGATCATGTATTGAAATTGGATATTTGTTTGATGATCTTGTTCTAGATGAATTTGATTCATGTATTGGATTAGAAATGCATTGGATTAATCCATGATTAGTTAATGCATGTGTGTAGATTTAATTGTGTAGAAGAAATCTAATGAAATGGTTAGGGTTAGGGTAATTAACCCTAATCAACCGTTGGATTTCTAATCTAATTGGTGATTAGGGATTAGGTAACTAACCCTAATCGACCATTAGATTTAAATTGGTAAGTTGAGATTGTGGATTAGGGTTTCACCCTAATTTAGTGTTAGAGATTTTATTTAGTTATTCATGTGGATTTAGCTAAATAAAATATATATGTTGTTTGACGCAGGAGTCTGATTTGAGACAGGCGTCTCGACGTTGACTTCGGATTTGGATTGTACCTTCTATTTGAGGCGGGTACCCTTTGACTTATCTTTTGATACTGTCTTATGATATGTATAGTTTATATATAATTACTAGTGATAGATGGTAGATTTATTTCTTCCCTGGTCTTAGCTTAGTTGATACCTATCACATGCTTCTACTGTTAGATGCTTTACATTAGTCTGGGTTACTTTTATCTCTTGCCATGTGTATATGTGTTTGTGGTTATGGTTACTTATAGTGCTTATCTACCCATGATTAGATGCT
This sequence comes from Zingiber officinale, assembly GCF_018446385.1. Taxonomy (NCBI): domain Eukaryota; kingdom Viridiplantae; phylum Streptophyta; class Magnoliopsida; order Zingiberales; family Zingiberaceae; genus Zingiber; species Zingiber officinale. The sequence continues at coordinate 75,025,234 of NC_055995.1, forward strand.
GGAGATACTTGTTATATATTGTTGGATTCATGTTGTTTATATCTCTGTTATATATCTGCGTTTACCTTTTTGGCACCTACGTATATGGAGGAGGATACGTTCAGGTATGACATTCTGTAGCCGCATGCACCATACCGCATGATTGCATGCTGGGCGATGGACGACTCCATTATTGTTGAGCTCGTCGGCCGGCTACAGTAGTGACACAGCACTCAGGGTGTGTATGACAGGTTGCTCGGTGGTGCACCGCCGGGGTGCTCATGGGTAGCACGACACAGCGGGGTTGCAGCCGGGAGCCCTCCCCGTCATCGCGTACCGGGAGTTGAGAGCATTGCGCTCCCTCACTATGTTTGAGGTAGGAGGATAGGTGTACTCAAAGCATCCCGTCCACTCGGTCACTCTTGAGGTGTAGTGATGGCAGGGTGTCACAACCCTACCCACGGTCTCACCATTGTGTGTGAGATCGATGGCGTCGGGGTGACCATGTCATATTGCATCATATGCATGATTGCATTTATTGTGATTGTTGCATATTGGATGATGCACTTGGGTGACTGCATATGATTGACATGCATACAGGATACATGCGTATTTGTTCTGACTATCTTTATCTGTGTATGTCCACAGTCATTCGCCCAAGCCTCGCAGGTGAGTACAGTTTATTTCAGTTATGCATTTCTTATTATTCTTGCTGTAAACTGTATTACATGCTTCTGGTTACTCGTTACAGTTTATTCAGCTATGCATACCTGTTATATTGTTAGGAGACTGTACTGTAGGTCCTATGGTTTAGGAGACTGTACCCTAGGATATTACTGGTAGTTATATGTTGCTGTACATATCTATTGGATTACCTGCTGAGTTCTTTGAACTCACCCCGTTGTTACTATTTTTCAGGTTGAGGCCGTCAGGAGAGATTCCAGTCGCTAGCCCCATTATCGCGAGGATTTTCTTTGTCGGATTATATTTTTCTTTTGCATCTTATATACTTGTATTGTGGGTTTGTCTTGTGGACTTTACATTGAACATTCGGGTTTGCTACTTTTGTTTTCCGCTGCGGTTGTATTTTCATTACTTCGTAGATTTGTTTTCTTCGTTGTAGTGGAGTAGGCGGTTTACATATATCTTCGAGGTTCTATATCGTCTTTCCTTATTAAACTGCGTGGATTGATCATATATTATATCTGTGTGGAATGTTGATATAAACTGCGTGGGTTGTTTCTTAATTGTATTGTATTATTCCGGTCGTGTGTGGCTGAGGTATAGAGATATATGTATACTGAGCTTCATATTGTCCGTCGTACAGGGGAGATGCTGCCGAAATTTCTTCGGACAGGGACTACCTGGGGGTGTGACATCCTCTGTGTGTGACACCACACACCATGTTATCTACAATATAAATTAATTGAACAACTACATTTATCATAAATGTAGACATTTGACCAATGTGATTCTTATTTCTAGATAAATGTTTATACCAAAAGCTAGACTTTTAGTATACATCATAACAAAGTTATCTCCCCCTATACTTAATCTTCCCTGCTCCCCCTTTGATCACATAAAAAAGTGGGGTACATAAAAAATTCTAAGGGCAACTTGTCAAGAATTTTAAGTTATTTAACAGACAAAATTTTGAATTTATAGGGTTAAAATGGCTTTAAAAAAATTTGGTCAATTTTAAACACAAGTATAAGAGAAAATAAATTAAAATTGAAAGCCTTAAAATAATTTTGGAAATCTTGAAATATTTCTTAAAAATGTATAGAGCATGCATTTTGACAAAAGAAAATACATTTTCAAGATTTATAATTTTAAAAATTATTTAAAAAGTTGTATTTAGATAAATAACTCAAAAACTTTTTAGAAATTTTTTTTTAGCTAGCAAGGATAACTCTTGCGAAATAATTAAAAAAATTTGAATAACAAAATTCAAATGTTAAAAAAAATTGAGATTTTTCTATAGATGAATATTGAATTCCTGTTTCTCAAAAAATTAGGATCAAATTAATTTCATACAAAAACTCAAAAGGGATTTTGTAGTTAAAAACAAATTCAATTGTAAAAGAAAATTAATACAAGCATGATCTTGGAATCCAAAATAGATTCCTTTGTACCAGATTAACAAGAAAAATTTTTAGTTCTTTGATAATTTTCTAATTTACCCATTATGATATTTAAATTTCTATTTTATTCTATAATAATTTCTAAAATTTGAAACAAGAATTTTGAACATGCAAAATTTTTTAAAGTTTGTATATGTTCCTTTAACATTTCATTTTCTATTTTTAGTTTATCGAAATCCTCTAATCGACAAGTTGTTGCTAGAATTCCTTTTAACTCATTATTTTCTGTTAATAATTTTCTATTTTCTATTTTTGATTTATAAGAATCTTTTGATGATATTTTTATCAAATTAAACAATTGCTCAGGAGGTAGAGATTGTACCTCACTTACCCCTTGTAGAGTTATTTTCCTCCGATGTTGCTCCCCCTTCATTGATGCTCTCAATGCTAATTTTTGATGAACTTTCTTTATCTTCAGGTAGGTACTCAGCTATGAGAGTAGTTTTGGCAATTTTCTCATTTTCTGCTTCTGATGACGACTCGGAGTTCATCGAGGAGTTGGATTCAGCTACTTTTGGTTCTTCATAGAGCTTTAAGAACTTTTCCTAAAGTTCTTTTGCATTCTTGTATTTTCCAACTCTGTCGAGGTCCTGGGCATGTAGAATGCTAAGAAGGCGGGACTCAGCCTTACCATTTGCCATAAAATCATTACGTTGTTCCTCAATCCATTGATGCTCTTCAAGTTCTTCTCCTTCTTTACTTTTGAGCGTATCAAAACCATACTCAATTGTTAGATAAATATTAAAATTGGTTTTAAAATAAACCTTCATTCGACGTCTCCAAAAAGTGAAATCCCCCTGGAATACTGGTGGGTAGATGCTAGCTCCGGCCATCGTCTTTGCTTCGATCAGCGGTTAGTCCTCCTGAAGCATCCTGGCTCTGATACCACTTGTTAGGACCCTTGGTGGCCGGCTAGAGGGGGGATGAATAACCCCTACACAAAGACAAAACAAAAAGACATTTCTCAAACATATAACTTAATTAAAACACTTGCATAAATATATAAATAATAATAAACTAAAAAGACAGGACTCAACAGATTTACTTGGTTACAACTGGGGAAGTTGTTAATCCATGGAAGATGAAAAAAGCGCACTAAAAATCTCCTCTAATCAGAGAAGCCTCTTACATTAATGAATGCATAGAATCAGAAAGTTAAACTCAGACAAACTCAAGCATAAGTGTTGTTACTTTCTAATTATTGTTCTTGTTAGCTTCTGGGAGCAGGGCTGCTTATATAGCCCTGCTTGGGGAGCCTGAAAGGATTCCAGGCACCTAAAATGGGATAAAGCTTTATCTCTAATGCAACATTCAAATGCCACGTCGAATTGTCCATGAATTGAGTTCCGAGCACCCGAAAGGGTTCTGGGCGCCCGAAGTCCAAGCGCCCCGAATTAGTCCGGGTGCCCCCAGTTTGGGGCCCCAGACTAGTCCGAGCGCCCCAACCAGGTCCGGGCACCCCGGTCTGGTCCGGGTGCCCCCGAGGTAAAAAATCAACTTTTGCTGATTTTTGGTCCCGGTCTCCTGCTCCAGTTTCGCTCACATCGGTCCGGGTCTTCCGCTCCGTCTCCGCTTGCTTGGGTGATTTCGGCCATCTGAAATAGGGCTCACCCAAACCCAACTTCTGGCCTTCTTGAGAAAACTTTCGCTCTGGCTTCTCATCCCTCAGAATCGCTGCTTGCTTCCTTCTCATCTGCCAGCGTACTCTTCCACAGCTTTTTGTCCCTTGGACAACTACGTCTTTTGCTCCTCGAGCAATGTTCCTTTCCGGCTTCTTGTCCCTCAGAAACACCACACTCTCCCTTCTTGTCCGCCGGTGTACTCTTCCATAGCACTTCATCCCTCAGACACACTGAGGCTGTTGGCTCTCTCCCGTGTCGTTCTTCTCGCTAGCTGTATCTTTCGCTCGATTTCTTGTGTTCCTAAGTTCCTGCATACTTAAACACAGGGTTAAATATAATGGGACTTAACTTAACTTGTTTGATCACATCAAAACTACCTTGGGGTACTAACAATAACATCATCTATTCATCAGGTATTACCACTAGCCGGTGAGTTTATATGCCTTATTGCCATATTTTGACTGCCTACATGGCTTCATTGGGTATTGATATCACCATGGGTGATGTCAGAGCCCTATATAAGTTTGATTTAGTAGGTGCTAGGAACTTCTCCTTAGCTGGTGTACATATAAATGATGAGAGTGTCCTATTCTACAGGAGAGAAGCCCAACACCAGCCTGACCCAACAGTCCAGTCACCACCTAACCCGATAGCCCAGCCCCAGCCTAACCCCGCGGCCCAGGCTCACCCTGACCCAGCTCCAGGAGAGGAGGCAGAGATACATGAGTTCATGGCTAATCTTTTTGGACTACCCAGTCCTCTAGTCCCTCGTATTTCAGACGACAGAGTTACTATACTCGAGGCATCCATGACGAGTATTCGACAAGAGGTCTCTGGCCTTTGGTAGGACGTCACCAGTCTGTCAGGCGAGGGGCAGACTCATCATACTGAGTTGATGGACATGTTACGATCATGGGGTCCCGATCCCTCTTCTTCGTCATCTCAGTAGTTTATTTTTCTACTATATTTTCCTGACATGATGTTAGTTGATCTTCACTTTAGTTACTAGATGTTTTCTATTACTTTAGCTAGTAAATGTGACTTAATTATATATTTATCGCATCATGCTTGTGATTTTAGTTACTTTGTGTTTATTTTCTTAAATAAAGGTATCAGACTCAGGGGGAGGATTCAATTTCAAAATTATTTGAAAAAATTTTCTTAAAAGTTTTTTTCCTTAAAAAATTTTCCTAAATTTTTTTTTTAATTATTCCTTAGAAAAAATTTTAAATTACTTTGAAAATCTTTCTTAGGAAAATGTTCTTAACAAAGTACTTTGAAAAGTTTTCTTTAGAAACACTTTGAAAATTTTTCCTTAAAATTACTTTGAAATCATTAAAGTTAGGAATATTTACTTATAAATATTTACTTATATATTTTTAAAATAGTTTTCTTAAAAATTTTTGAAATAGTTTTCTTAGAAATTAAAAAGTTGACTTAAAATTTTTTTCTGATTTTGAAAAGTAGACTTAGAAATATTTTGCCAAAAAGTTATTTTAAAAAATTTTACTTACAAAATGCTCGTAAATATTATTTGACTAAAACTTATGTTCAAAACCTCTCCCTAAGTCTGAGACATACAATATATTCACTTTTAGCTATTTTCTATATTACTATCTGATATTACCTGTTTTATACTTGCATTTCCTTTACCTTAGTTTTTTTTTATGAATGACAAGGTGGTTAATATAAAAAAATAACAAAATACAAAACTAACTTAGATCATTTATTGCATTTTTAATATTGTCTTTTGATCCTGTCTGAGAAGCTTAACAAAATGGAAAGCTGGGGAGAGAACTTACTGCTGATAAAGAAGAACACCTGGGAACTCCCGATCCGAGAAAACTAAAGCGGATCTAGAAGAATAAAGTCACCGAATGCCCTCCTGATACGAAGACTCAAGGACGAAAGGAGGGATCCACCTAAGAACACCAAGATCTAGAGATTTCCTGGCTTCCTGCGCACAAGGGACCAACCAACACTATTGTCAGTGACCTAAGACCGGGGTGGGAATCCCTGACTAGGCCCTCCAACGCTCAAGTTAGTGATATCTCTTAGTGTGCAAAGAAGGAAGAAGATGAACAGTGATTGAAATTAGGATTTGTCATGGATAGTTGTGAGTGTGATGAGAGTAAGCATACATGGCCAACGGAGAGGATTCTCCTTTTTATACCACTTCATGTAACCTCCGTAATCATGAAGTGGACCCCGGTTTGTTAGAGTTTGTTATGAGATGATGTAAGTCATGTACTTGCAGAAAATACTTTTAAGGAATCTTTTTTGTACCCCATATGTACCTTCTTTATTGCTTAGTGCCTGTAGAAGAGTCTAAAAATATTCTTCTCGCCAAATTAGCAAACCTGTTATACAATCACATACTGCAGATATCTTCATTAGGCTATTTATGAATATTCTTGAAATATTTGTTCTCACCCTGTCTTATAAGTTATATGGAGATATATTTATCGTCCATACCTGCTCACCCTATTTTTATTATGTTACAGATAGGTCGATCTTATACTATGATTTGTATCGGACGCGATTGAACCTAGGTTATGTCCGGGCGAGTTACTACTATTGTTCGGCATACGTCCTAATCGTCCGATAATATACTATAGATCTTGTAAGGCCTTGTATCTTTTCACACCCAGGCGATCATATAAGCTCGCCCAATGCTAATATACATCCAGATGTATTAATCCAAATAATCTTAGTTTATCTATCCTAAACATGTAAACTCAGCCGATATTTGACCCATCTTTCTTTAAGCATATTATCCTGGCCGATATTGGCCTATCTTTCTTTAAGCATATTATACCAGCCGATATTGGCCTATCTTTCTTTAAGCATATTATCCCGGCCGATATTGACCTATCTTTCTTTAAGCATATTATACCGGCCGATATTGGCCTATCTATCTTTAAACATATTATCCCGACCGATATTGGCTTATCTTTCTTTAAGTATATTATCCAGACCGATATTGGCCTATCTTTCTTTAAGCATGTTATCCCGGCCGATATTGGCCTATTTTCCTTTAAGCATGTTACCCTGGACGATATTCATGTTTGCTTAATTCTGCTATCTCCTTTCCCCTCTTCGGGAACCCACTATTCCTAACCCATATCACTAGCCTTCCCTTCAAGTCTAGTCGAAGGAGGTGTAGCCGACTGACTATACCCAAGTTTATTTTTGTTTCTTTGCATATCTTTAGTCGTGACTCTACCCTGGCCATTGCAGTAGACTCATGACCTTCTCTATAGTAGTCCTTGTGACTCCTGGTACAGCAATCCCGTGAACCCAAGTATAGTGATCCTGTGAGTCTTTTGACCCTTTAAATAGGGATGTGATCCTCCCTTCCTTCTTCACTTGCCTTAGTTCTTTTCCACCTTGTTCGCCTCCCCTTACCGAGAGTATGGCTTTAGACCCCCCCCCCCCTTTCTGGGGGAAATTTTTGTTGGACAAGGCGAAATCTATAGATGAAGCTGCCCAAGTTCTAGATCTAGTTAACTCTCTGGCATGAGAGCTGGAGGTATTTCTGTCGGTCACCCAGTTTCAAGTACGATCGGAAACGGCCTTGAGGAACAAAGTTCATCAAGATCTAGAACTTCAAGCCAAAGATGAAGTTCACATAACTAGCCTGTTGGCGTCACGATGGCAGCAAGGCCCAAGTCGTCTGCAGGCTAAGGTGTACGCTCTGGGAGAAGAGCTCAAAATGTTCAAGCAGGAAGTGGATTGTTCCGTGATGTGTCTGAGGAGGCTTGAACAAGTTTGCACCTCCTTTGTCCATGAGACCACTCTTTTTCCTACTTTCTCCCGGGCATAAAAGAACGCACTGGCTCTTCTAAATGAGGAGGGGGGAGGGCAATTCCGTTAGATGATAGATTTTTCATCCTACCCTCATACCGGGCAAAATATTTCCACTTCTCCGACTTGGTCGGGTTTACCTTTAGCTAGGTTGAAGTTTTCTAAGAAGTTTGAGAGCTCATGTTTCTAACTTCTACTGAGCTCATGTTTCAGCAGACTTCCCTTCAAGTCTAATCAAAGGAGGTGTCAGCCGACTAACTAGACATGAGTTTATGTTCAATTGAGTTACATAGCTTGGGCAATATTACGTGCTCGATCAAGCTTTGCCTATTGAGTATATGCAACACTTTTTTTTTTTTTATTTACCTGATGATATACTTCGAGCTATACAAGGCTAAATGCCTCAAATCCAATCAATATGTTATACTCCATCAAACCCTTTTAACCTTGGCTGATACTAACCTATCTTTTATAAACATACTAACTCAGCCAACATTGGCCTATCTCTTGTAACATGTGGGCCTGGCTGATACTAATCTGTCTATGGTAGACATGTTATCCCGGTCGATATTAGCCTGTCTATTATAGACATGTTATCTCGGTCGATATTAGCTTGTCTATTATAGACGTGTTATCCCGATCGATATTAGCCTATCTATTATAGACGTGTTATCCCGGTCGATATTAGTCTGTCTATTATAGACGTGTTATCCCGACCGATGTTAGCCTACACTTTATAGTTATATTAATTCAGACAGTGCTTCACGCATGATTGACTATTATTATTTCTTATTTTTTGTCTTTGACCCGAGATCTGTCAAACACAATCCACCCTCCTTTATTACACATAGTAAACTACGCCCTTTTTCCAGAATTTCCTTGATTATGATTGACTTTTCAACGGTAAGAAAATGTTAGAGGCGCGCGACGAGGCGCCACCAACCCCTACATGATTCGATTTGTCGCGTCCATCATAAATGCCCATTTATGGTCATATGATGCGTGTCTTTTCTCATCTTCTGTGTAACACCAGTGTTTGCACGCTTCTATAATCAACGGTGTTTGTTGCAAAAAGGTATTCTAATCTGACGGTTATTATATGTTCTTTCAACCCTAAACCCTTCATCTTCTTGTCAACTTTGTTCCTTTTTCCTTACCTTAGCGTTTCTTCTTTGCTGCAATCTTTGATCAATCCTCGTGCTCATCGTCATCTAGTGATCCTCTCTCTTAACTCTCAGTAAGTAACCTATTGTTCTATTAACCCTTACTTCTATCTATGGTTGAAGAAACGATTGCCCCCTGGTATACTCAAATTTCATCCTCTTTCAACAAGGATGCTCAGCTTGCTATTCGTAGGCAATATGAAATTCCTAGGGAATATGACATCATAATTCCTAAACCAGATGAGCATTCTCACCATCCTCCTGCTAACTGTGTAACTTTCTTTAGGGATCAGTTGATAGGGGGTTTAAGGTTTTCCATTCCTCCTTTTCTAATCGATGTAAGCCAATACTTTGACATTTCTCTTCAACAATTTGTGCCTAATGCATTTCGTTATTTGTGTGGCATATACATGTTGTTTCATACATTTGATATTCCTCCTACTCCTCAAAATGTTTTCATATTTTCCTATCCAAAGGTAGTAGAGTCAGGTGTTTTTCTTTTCCAATCTCGGACTAAGATGGTCCTTTTTGATGATATGCCTTCTTCTCTTAAAGCCTGGAAATATTGCTTCTTCTTTATAAAGTTTCTGGGACCTATTCCTTGGTCCCATGTTTGGAGATCATCTTTTACCTCCTTTACCTGATATCAAGGAGTTTCATCTTCACCCTTCTTTTCCCCTTTATTGTGAAAAGTTGCTATGTCATCGTCTTTCTATCACTAAATGGTTGTGGAGTGATTTTCTATATCTATTTGGTTTGAGCCCAGCCAAATATAAGATACATGGCTCCTTACATAAAATTCTATTTCTTCTTCTATCAATTTTTACTAACTAAAACATTTTCTTCCATTTTGTGTAGTGGCTGGTTTTTATGCTGCTTTGATTGATGAAGAACTACGTCTGGAAGAGACCGAACTTCATGCTAAAGAGCAAGATCTTCTTGCTGCAATTAATCTGTCATCTTCAATTGGAGCTTCGGTTCCTCTGGTTGAAGTTTCTAGCTCTCAAGTGGCTCCTGAAGTTCTTGAGGTTCTTCCAGCAGGAACTCCTGCTATCCCTTTGCCAATTGTTTCTTCATCAGTGGTTATTGCTTCCTCACTAGCCACTTCCCTTCCCGTTATCGAGCTTACATCCCCTGTAAGCTCAGAAAAATCCCTTGCTGAAATTGCCCCTAGCAAACGCCCAGGACGCAAACTCACTAGAGCTCCCCCCTCTAAAAGGAGACCATTCTTCCTGCTGAGGAATTATCCTTAGAAAGTTTTGCTTCTCCTACCCTTTCTTCTGCTGAGCCTACTCTGGTTAATCTCTATCCTTCCCTTATTTTTCCTTCCTCTCCTTCTTCCAGCAGTACTGCTCCTGGTAGTGCTTCTTTTACTTTTCCCCTATCTCTTCCAGAATCGGGGTATGTACCTATTTGATTCTCTTCTTATTTGGTTTTTGCTCCCCCTTCTATTCCAAGTTCCTATTTTTCCACAACTTCATCTTCTATCCCCGTTCTTCCTATATTGTTGGGAGGTTCTTTCACCACTGCTCGGGAGGAAATTCACCCTCTCTTTGGAGAGCTTACCCCTCCCGAGACAATCGATCAATTCTCTCATGAGGAAACTAAGGTATGTTTACTGTTACTTCTTTATTATTTATCCTTGACTATTTTATGACCTCTTATTATATTCTTAGTGATGGATAGCCAATATGGGTCTGGCTCGACAAATGCATAACTTATATTATGAGAACGAGAAGCTGAAACAACAAGTTGCTGAGATGTCCTCTATCACACTTTCAGAAGAATCTAAGAAATAATATGAAGTCCAACTTGAAAGCCTTCAATCTCAATTTAAATCGGCTACATACCTCAACACTGAATTATCTTCCAAATTAGAGAAGCAGATTGCTGAGACTAACAAACTGAAGTCTGATTACGAGTCCACCTTGGCTGACAAACTTAAACCTCTATAGTTGAAGGATGATGAAATAACTTCTTTAAACACTTCCTTGAATACAACTAAAATAGAGGCCTCCACAAAAGATACTGAACTGAGGTCTTCCCAGACAGCTCTGGTTGAGTACAAAGCTGGTGAAGATAATCGCTTTAAGGATCGGGCCACAACCCTAATCAGATCTACTGAATTCAACAGACCTATTGTAAAATCTATTTTGGCGGCTTATACTGCCGGAGCTGAGGGAGTTGTTAAGTAGTTACAGGAGCAGAGCTTCCTATCTCATTATCCTAACTTTTTGGATCGACGCAAGCTAATTGCTAATAGGCCTGACGATCTGTTTACTCAACTATCTATAGAGTAACTTTTTACTTTAATTCTGATTATTGTAAAGTTAACTATGACTTGCTATGACAATTCTTATCATAAACTGGTTTATTTGTGAAAGGTTAATCTTTTTGTGTTAATGAATTCTTCTGACCAATTGGTTTGTATGCTTATTTCATACTTTTATTATTTTTTTTTTGTATTTATATGTTAAAATTATTCTTCCTCTTCTATTAAACCTGTTTTTTCCATTTGCGGTGGTTTGCTGCCCCCTTCCTAAATTTACCCCCTTTTCATAACTGGCTTCTCATCCTTATCCTTATAATATTTACCAATCTATTATTATTTACACAAGGACCTAATTTTTACCAGTATGTTATAACATCATCCATCTTGACTGATTTACTATAGCATCACCAATCTTGACCGATTTACTATAGCATCATCAATCTCGATCGATCTACTATAGCATCATCAATCCCGATCGGTTTATTATAATATTCTCAATCTTGACCGGTCTATTATAACCGACCGATTTTCCTCGTACCTCTTTGATTTTTTAAGAATCAAGTGCAGAGAGAGAAAAACTTGTCACATTTTCCGAGGATGATTGCTAAGCTTACCTTCCTTTCCTTGGGATTTGGCCTTATTTTTTGAATTTGATCCCCTTCTTTTTTGTACCTAAGTTTTTCACAAATTATTATTGATCTTCGGGTTTCTTCTCTTTCCAGTTTTCCCCTATCTTTTTAAGGGTTTTTGGTATAGGGCACAGAAGAAAAGCAAAGGTTTAAGACGCTCTCTTCTGCTCCCCGACTATTCCTTCTTCTTCCTTTGTTTACCTTCCTTCTGCTATTCAGCCATGGCCACTCCTTCCCCAGTGTGGCTTCTTTCGTGTACTTCTAACCTTATTGATTCAGAAGAAGTGGAATTACAAGCGAACTATGGTTTTCCTTCCTATATGGTTTACCCTACTCCTTAGAATGGTCTGCATATTCCTCCTCTAGGAAGTATATCGATCTTCTGGGCTCAAGCTTTACAAGGTTTTCGATTCCCCCTTCATCCCTTTTTCGCTGATGTTAATATCTATTTTGATATTCCCCTTAATCAGCTCATTCCTCAATCTTTTTCTATCCTTGTGGGTTTTGTTGGGGTATCTAAATTACTAGATTTCCCTTTATCCCCTCACCTTTTTCATTACTTCTTCATTCCTCAACAAGTAGACATTGGTGTTTTTAAGTTTTGGTCTCACCCTAAAGCTATTTTATTTAGTGGGATTCCTCCTCAAGAGGAATGGCATCACAAATTTTTCTTTATGCGTCTCCCTTCTCCTCCCCCTTTTCCTATTGCCTGGATACACAATCTCCCCCCGGCTCCTAACACTGACAACCTCCTCACTGATCCCTCTGTCTCTTTCGCCTTATCCAAGCTAATGGGGGCAAAATTTTGCTTACCAACACTGATTGTGGAGGGTCTAATGTTTCCCTTTGGAATAAGCCCCATTGAAACCCCCTAGGAGGTCTCTTTTGGTATGTTTAGACATTCTTGACTATGTTCATTAGCCATTTGTTAATTATTTTCTATAATAATGCCTAATTCTTATATTTCAGCTAATGCTCTTCTACCTGCTTTCATGTACAAGAATACAACTATGACCAAGTTTTTTTTTGAATAAACTTGGAGAAAAATTACTACAGGCTCGTCGAGCTAATCCTACTACCTCTACTCTGGGTTTGTTATCTAAGGAAGAACAAGCAGCGGAAGCTGCTGCTTCCCTGGAAGAGGAAGAGGAACAACCTTTTGTTGCCATACTCAAGAAGCCCAGACTTACTTCAGAGGTTCCCTTTCGTGATACCTTCGGTACTTTCGTACAAATTCTCATTGTTCCTTCAGCTATTTCTTTTGAGAGAGGTAAGGCACCAATGCTCCCTACCCACATTATCTCCAACCTTTCTCTTAATATGATGAGACCGGGTCTACTTATTCCTTCCTCTTCTACTATTGTTTCAGTTGCTTCTGCCTCCCAGGTGGCTACTACTGCTTCTGCATCCTCTCAACCTCTTCCTTTGGCCTTATCTCCCCTGGCCTCTAGACCACGAGCTAAAAGAACACCCTGCAGAAGATCTTCTCTGAGTCCATTGCCATCAACTGTTCGTGCCACAACAACTGACACCACTCTCCTTGCTTTGCCATCTTCCATTCCATCTGGCTCTTCCTCTGTTGCTCCCAGTTCTACTACTTCCTTCCTTTCTCTTCCTTCCTCTTCTACCCGGCCTCCTTCACCTTCCGGCCCTACTTCTCTTTTTAGGCAAGCTTTTGGTATGCCCTCTCAATTGGGACAAACCTCGGATCCTCCTAATTTCGGCTCTATACAGCTTCAGGGCTCATTGGCCGAATCTTGGCTACATAGCCAAGAGCTTTTAAAGGGAACGAGTATTTCAAGTCGCGTTGACAGTCATAGTCGTCAATCTGTTGTTGTAAGCATTTTTAACTATATGTTACTAACTTCTTATTATTCCCTCTAACTACGTTATTATTTTGTTTAGTTCTTTGCCTCAAGCTTTTATCTAGAGCAGCTGCTTATTACTTTGGAAAGGGATAATAACAAATTAAGGGCTCAAGTAGAGGTGAAAACCACTCTTCCTCCTTCTCATATTGATCTTACTCAATCACGAGAGATGATAGCTTTACAGACTCAACAATTGGAAGCTATAAAGAAGGAACTACAGCATAAGCAGCAGTTATTGGAAAATAAAGAGCTTGAAAGGAAAACCCTGGAGTTACAAGTGGATCGGTTAAACTCCCGTCTCCAGGTGGAAACTGCTTTGAAAGACAAAGCTATTTCGGATGTTTCTCATAAGAACACTATTTTAGAGAAAGTGGAGAGGCTTCACAATATCTTTCTTTCTGAGCAGGCTCAAGATTCAGCCTCAAGTGAGTTTGCTCTTTTGCAAGAGCAAGAACAGAGAAAGGCTCAAGATGCAGAGATATCCTTACTCCGAAAGGAACTAGAGCAGCTTAAATTAGAAAGAAACACTTTCAAAGACCAAGCTGCTAAACTACAAACTGAATTTCAAAGTTATAAGGAGCATGAGGAAGACCGATGGGAAGATAGGCGCTTAACTTATCTGAGGTCCCCGGAATTTACTAACGAATATGTCCGCCGTATCATTGGAACTTTAAATCATTGCGTGACCGGGGTTATTCAACAATTAAGGGAAGGTGGTTATCTATCTCACATACCTCCTTTTCTATTCATAAACTGTCGCAAACTTAACAAAGAATTGCTCAAAAATTTGACAAGCAACTTTAAGTGAGCATGATGGTATATTTATAAAAGACTTGCAATTAAGTATTTGCAATTTTTGTAAACATTTGTACTTACCTGTTTTTCCGACCTTTATTATCTGGCTGCTACTTCCTGAGAATAAGTGTTATCTTGCTCCAAAGCTTTTCCTGTTGTGATATCTTAATTGATCATATGGCTATGAACAATAAGGCTTTCCATAAACTCCTTGATTTTTATTCAAGCATGACTGTATATAAAGAATTCCAAAGACCTCCGTGCTTCTGAGGGATGTGTAATCCCAAGCAACTTTATATGAAAAACTCCATAGGATTTATGTATTCTTGGTCGGGCATACAATCCCGAGCGATTTTAAATAGAGCACTTCATATGATTGTGACTTCTGATGGGGAATGTAATTTTAAAGGATTATATATAAAGAATTCCCTCTGAACTTTGAATCCTGGTCGGGAGTGTAATATCAAGTGATCTTTATAAAGAAATCTAGATGACTTTGTGTCTAGGCCAGGCATATAATCCCGAATGATTTAATATGAAGAATTTCATCAACCTTTGAATTTTCGGTCGAGTGTGTAATCCCGATCGATTTAATATGAAGAATTTCATCAACCTTTGAGTTTTTGGTCGGGCGTGTAATCCCGATCGATTTAATATGAAGAATTTCATCAACTTTTGAGTTTTCGGCCGGGCGTGTAATCCTGATTAATTTGAGTCAATAGAGTCTTGTGCTCTATCATATTTTGATCAGGTACTCAATCCTGCATGACTTTTTTAATGATAGTTTAAAGTCTCCGGCTCATCCTAGGAAGGCTCATTCGGGTTACTTCAAGAGATTTCCCGATCAACTATGTTTATGCTGGTTTAAAGTCTTCAGTTCCCGTCAAGAAGGCTCGTCCGGGTTTCTTCAAGAGATTTCCCGATCGACTATGTTTATGCTGGTTTAAAGTCTTCAGTTCCCCTCAAGAAGGCCCGTCCCGGTTTCTTCAAGAGATTTCCCGATCGACTGTGTTTATGCTAGTTTAAAGTCTCCAGTTCCTCTCAAGAAGGCCCGTCCGAGTTTCTTCAAGAGATTTCCCGATCGACTGTGTTCATGTTAGTTTAAAGTCTCCGATTCCTCCCAAGAAGGCCCGTCCAGGTTTATTCAAGAGATTTCCCGATCGACTATGTTTATGCTAGTTTAAAGTCTTCGGTTCCTCTTAAGAAGATCCGTCCGGGTTTATTCAAGAGATTTCCCGATCGACTATGTTTATGCTAGTTTAAAGTCTCCAGTTCCTCTCAAGAAGACTCGTCCGGGTTTATTCAAGAGATTTCTCGATTGACTATGTTTACGCTAGTTTAAAGTCTCTGGTTCCTCTCAAGAAGACCCATCCGGGTTTATTCAAGAGATTTCCCGATCGACTATGTTTTGAGTGAAACTAAAAATGCTTTCACTAACCTTGTGATGGTTTAACGTCTTCGAGATTCCTTAAGGAAAACTGATTGGTCCTTCCTTAAAGCTCCCAATTAACGGCCGCTTGAGCAAAATAAAAATATTTTCCTGATAATCACCATACTGTTTAAACCGTGTCTATTTTTCGGGCGATACTTGGCTTGCATTGTATTTACCAGATTAAATGAGGTACATAAATTATGAGCATACTTGTTATCTATTCGCAGGGCCGAACGGAGGAAAATTTCTTAAAGTAAACTTGATTTGTTCTTTTGGACGTGCTAAGTTTCACGTGATTGGATGATTGAAATATACTGAGGAGGCGTTAGTCCGCTCGTTCATGGATATCTATATTTCTCGAGCAATATAAGCTTGTTAAATTCGATAGGGCTGTAAATGATTTGAACTCCATGGGCGCCCGAGAATTCTTCCTTCTGTGTCTTGGAGATAATATGAGTCTGATGCAAGTTTTTCTACCACCTTGTTGGGTCCTTCCCATTGTGGTGCTAATTTGTTAACATCCCCAGCAGGTTTGACACGCTTCCATACTAGATCCCCTACTTGGAAGAATCTCAGGATGACTCTTTTGTTATAATTTTGTCTCAATCGCTGTCGGTATGATATAAGACGAGTTGTAGCTTTGTCTCGAATTTCTTCTATCAGATCTAGCTCCATAAGTCGTCTACCTACATTGTCATCATCATATAGTTGTCTTCTGTCGGATTCTACTCCCACCTCGATAGGAATTACAGCTTCTCCTCCATAAACTAGTCGGAAGGGAGTAATCCCTGTAGCTTCTCGGGATGTAGTACGATATGCCCAAAGAATACTGGGCAATTCATCTACCCAACTGCCTCCGACATGATCCAGTTTGATTTTTAGACCTCTTATAATCTCTCTATTGATTAATTCTGATTGGCCGTTACTCTGTGGATATGCCACAGAGGTGAATGTTTGAGTAATACCGTAGCTTTTACACCAATATAAGATTTTGTGTCCTTGAAACTGCCTTCCATTATCAGAGACTAATTTATGGGGAATACCGAATCTGCAAACAATATTCTTCCACAAGAATTTAATAACTGCATCTTCAGTAATCCGAGCAAGTGTTTCTTCTGTTGGTGCAACCTTAGGTCAAGGTTGACCTGGTTGACCTGACTCGAGTTGACCTGACTCGAGTTGTATTTTGATGTTTGACTTAGGAAGATTGTTGGTGCAACCTTAGGTCAAGGTTGACCTAGTTGAGTTGTATTTTGATGTTTGACACTCGTGGAAGAGTTGTATTCTTGATATGGGACAAGAATAGATGTTTGGGAGATTATTGGTGAAACCGTAGGTCAAGGTTGACCTGGTTGACCTGATTCGGGAAAAAGTCCAAGTATGGAGACTTGGCAACGGAAAAGTCCAAGCAGGGAGCTTGGCACTGGAAAAGTCCAAGTATGGAGACTTGGCACTGGAAAAGTCCAAGCAGGGAGCTTGGCACGCGAAAAGTCCAAGTATGGAGACTTGGCACGGGAAAAGTCCAAGTATGGAGACTTGGCACTGGAAAAGTCCAAGTATGGAGACTTGGCACGGAGAAGTCCAAGCAGGGAGCTTGGCACGAGGGAAAGTCCTGGTGAGTGAAGTCAGGCAGTAGGAAAGTCCTAACTGGGATGTTAGGCAGTGTGGAAAGTCCTGGTGAGTGAAGCCAGGCAGTAGGAAAGTCCTAACTGGGATGTTAGGCAGTGTGGAAAGTCCTGGTGAGTGAAGTCAGGCAGTGGAAAAGTCCTAACTGGGATGTTAGGCAATGGGAAAGTCCTAACTGGGATGTTAGGCAGTTGGAAAGTCCTGGTGAGTGAAGCCAGACAGTGAGAAAGTCCTAACTGGGATGTTAGGCAGTGTGGAAAGTCCTGGTGAGTGAAGCCGGGCAAGGGAAAAATCCAAATGGATCAAGGGTGATCGGACATCTGGTGTGGAGAAGTCTAAGTGGGTCAAAAGGATTGACCGGACACTTAGCGGGGAGTGCTAGCAGGTCAAGGGAGTGACCGGATGCTAGGCGTGATGTACCAACAGGTCAAGGTTGACCGGATGTTGGTGTGGAAGCCTTAGGTTTAGGGCTGAGAAGTTTGGATCGGGCAGACGATCCAATGATATAGCTCATCTGATCGGTCGGTGACCGATCGGTGACCATCGATATGCTACGATGGTTATCGATCGGTGCGGAGACCGATCGAAGGAGATCGTGGTAAACTAGAAGAAGAAGCGATCGGTCTACGGACCGATCGGAAGGTTCCCTGATCGGTCCACCGATCGGAGTTCTGATCGGTCCATGGACCGATCGGGACGGAACAGAAGGACCGATCAGAATCGATCAGTAGCCCACTGGATGTTACTGATCGGTCCACAGACCGATCAGGGTTCTAGCCGTTGCGACGCAACGGCTAGTTTTCTTCGCTGTTTCTTCTTCACAGGTATAAGGAGACGAGGGCATCTTCTGTGCAAAAGACTCTTTCTTTTTCCTCCTTAGAACTTCTGTTCTGCTGCTGAAGTTTCAGCTTCGACTGAGCTTTGTTGAGCTCACTTCCGAAGCCCCGCGTGAGCTTCTTTCGGCTGAGCTGCTTGTTGGCATTTGTCCGTGAAGTTGTTGCTTCCAGGACTTCAGTCGACGACAAGAAGGCAAGCTTGTATTGTTACATTCATTGTATTTACTTCTTGTATTCCTTGTACTCTTAGCTTGCTGTTGCAAGTGATTGTGGCGAGGTTTCTCCACCCACAAGGAGTTTGATTTAGCCGGTTTTCCGGGGACTCATCCACCGACGGATTGATAGGCTTCGTCCACCTTACGGACACGCCGAGGAGTAGGAGTTTCATCTCCGAACCTCATTACATCCTTGCGTAGAGGTTTGATTTCTTCTCCTGTTTTCTTTCTGCATTTAGTTTCCGCTGCGCTAACCCTAGTTTGTAGAAAGCGGCTATTTACACCCCCCTCTCTAGCCGTACGAAGAGATCCTAACAAGTGGTATTAGAGCCAAGGTTTGCTCTTCATCGGATTAACACCCGGGGAGCACGAGCTAGAGGATGGATCTACTCGGAGAAGATGTCACCATTCCACCATTCTACGAATGTGGTGACTTCGCGTATTGGAAGGTAAGGATGAAGTACTTTCTTATGACTAACATAATGAATTGGTTTTGTGTACAAGAAGGTTTTATTCCTCCGGTGGATAAGGAAGGAAAACTACTTGAGAAGAAGGAGTGGACAAAAGAACAAATTCACAAATCCGAAATCAACGAAGAGGTAACGAGAATAATTGAATTTTCATTGCCTACTAACATCTTGTGTAAGATAGGTTACAACAATGCCAAGGAATTATGGGATAACTTGGCCAAGTACCATGAGGAGAGTTCCACTTCAAGCCATGAAGAGAAGCCTAGTGAGCCAAGTAGCTCATATCATGGAGGGAGCGAATTGGGAGTTGAGGGCTACTCAACATCCAAGGAAGAAGAGGAGGAGAGTTCCTCTTGTTCAAGATCGGAGCAAGAAGAAGATTCTACCCCCGGAAGGGATGAAGAAGAAAGCTCATCTCCATCCACAAACCTAGGTAACTCAAACACTTTAATTTCGAGCAAATTACATATATTATGCTTTGAGTGTAGGGAGTATGGACATTACAAGAGCAAATGTCCAAAGAGAGTTAGGAAGACTCCACCGGCGCCTAAGGTCAAGGAAGCCGGAGGCCCGATACGCAAAGGCAAGGAGCACGTGGTGTGCTTCCAATGCAAGCGAAGGGGACACTATAGGAGCCAATGTCCGAGGGGGAGGCAACCTCACAAGGACAAGAAACCAAGCACATCAATAGGGGGGGCTAAGGCAAACCCTAAGGTAATCTCTAAGGTTCACTATTGCAATTCTAATAAAACTCATGCTAGTAGTTTTGTTGCAATTGTTAATAATGATAAGCATGTTAACTTTAGGAACCAATACATGTGCTTAGGAGCTAAACATGTTAGCCTAGGTAAGGATAACACTAGAAATACCAATCCTAGGATTAACGCTTCTAAAGTTAAGGAAAACCTAGGTAGAAATCCCAAGAAGACTAGACACATGCCTAGGAATATCTCAAGAGAAAATGACAAATTAACACTTGAGGTATTAGAGAGGGAAAATCAAGTCTTGAGGTCAAGACTTGATAATTTAGAAAAGGCTCTTAAAAACATGGAGAAGTCATCTCTAGGGTTTAAGAGTCAAAAACCCAAGTCCAAGGACAAGAAAGGTTTGGGTCACAAACCTAAGTCCCAAATGGTCAAGCCCACTTACCACAATGTTCCATTCGATTATGGAACAAAACCTAGGGCTAGGAAGACCATTACCAAGGTTACAAGGGGAGTCACCCCTATAGTTGACCTTGATGAGACCCAAATGACCAAGGCTTCAAAGCCTAAGAGGGTCATTAGGAGGGTTGCTAGGGAAGTTATCCCTAGTGAATATTTAGTGAACCCAATGAGCTCTAATAGGTATTGGATTCCTAGGAGCATCTTCTCTACCCCATAGATGGGTTAGAGAGTGTCAACTCCAATTAGAAGGGTAGTTAACCCAACTTTGAGGAAATTGACACTCAAGGAGCATTTTCAAGGTTTTGAGAACTTTTGAAAATGAAATGGAATTATCATTTACTCCTTTGAAGAGTTAAATGTGCCTAAAGATTGAAATTTTCATTTTTAATCTTAATTGGCACAATTTGGGAAAATCTAGAGTTCAAGAAGTACCATAATTGGGATTTTCTCTTAGGGATATATGGGCAATCTAGGGTTAGATTTTAAGTTAGCAAAGGCTAAGGATACTTAGATAGGGAATTTAGGTATCTTATTTGTGCTAACTTGCCATGATTGGTTGCCATATGCCATGCCATGACATCATATTTATTGTATTATCATTTGAAATGTCATGATAATGCTTAGGTTATCTATATGTCATGTTTATTTAAGTTTTCAAACTTTATGCCATGACATCATGACATTGGCACATGTTTTTACTTATGATATCATTTTATGCCATGTCATCATCTCTTGCATTATAATCAATGAAATTGATTTAAGGACAAACATATAATTTGATATTGAGATCAAATTGGTGTTTAGAAAATGCATGAGAACTTAGCCTAAGTTGACCTTAACCCATATCTCACATCAAATTGACTTGAATGTGGTTTGATACACCTTAGATGTGTGTGAGATATTAGGATCATGAGTTAGGATCAAGGTGCATTGTCCTTGTACCTAGATGACCCTAATTCAAGAAATTAAGGATCATAGGGAAAGCTTGTATACAAGTCATGTACATCTAGCCCTAAGATTATGGTCCCAAATTCAAATGGTTTTAAAAGCATTTTAAAATTGATTTGAAAAACCTTGATGAAGCTTTCCTAGTGATAGCATTCATCATTGAACATTGTGATACAAAGTTGAGTTAAACTTGAACTATTTCAAAGTTTTAGAACTTTGTATCAAGATTGAAAAATGGAAGTTATTTTCATAGAAAACTATTTTTCCATGATAGTATATGTTATGAGGAATGTATCCTCAAAATTTCACAATTTTTCGAATTTTCTGGAATTTTCTAGGAGTTCTGAATTTCGGAAGGAAATTTAAATCTGCTGTCAGTCCGGATCGGTGCGGGACCGATCCAGTAAATCTGATCGGTGCGTGGACCGATCGATGAAGCATGGATCGTGCGGGCCGTCAGAATCCAAAGAAGAACCAGAGCTTGGTGCGATCGGTGAAGCTGATCGATGCGGGGACCGATCCATGGGTTCGATCGGTGGGACCGATCAGTGGCTCACTGATTTTCAGTTGGTCTGAAATTTCAGCTAGGAGTTGAGTTTCGGGTTTCTAAAGGTTTGAAACTCTCCAAGACATTGTTGGTGCAATGGTCAAGCGGGAGTTGACATTTAGGGGGAGTTTTTAACTAATTGTCAAGGGGGAGTTGACTTTGAGAGGGAGTTTTGTTTACTCCTTAAAGACTTTTGAGGATTAGTGACATAGGATTGTCACTAAGTTGATTGTTGAGTTTAGTATCAAGGGGGGAATTAAGAGTTTCAATGAAAGGTATGGGACTTTCATTAGGAGGAAACTCTTGACCTCTTTTTGATGTGTGTCAAAGGGAGAGTGTTCATTGGAGAATTATTGGAGAACCCAAGTTAGGTTATCGGGTTAACCTAAGCTAGGAAAGAATGTCAAGGAATGTTCAAGAAAGAACATTGGAATTCTTTTTGATGTGTGTCAAAAAGGGGGAGAATTATTGGAGAATCCAAGTTAGGTTATCGGGTTAACCTAAGGGGAGAATGTCCAGAGAATGTTCAAGGAAAGAACATTGGACATTGGAAGATGGTTGGAAAACCTAAGTTAGGTTATCGGGTTAACCTAACTTGATTATGGGTTTTGTCAAACATCAAAGGGGAGATTGTTGGACCTTGGAAGAAGGTTGACCTGGTTGACCTGACTCGAGTTGACCTGACTCGAGTTGTATTTTGATGTTTGACTTAGGAAGATTGTTGGTGCAACCTTAGGTCAAGGTTGACCTAGTTGAGTTGTATTTTGATGTTTGACACTCGTGGAAGAGTTGTATTCTTGATATGGGACAAGAATAGATGTTTGGGAGATTATTGGTGCAACCATAGGTCAAGGTTGACTGGTTGACTGATTGGGAAAAAGTCCAAGTATGGAGACTTGGCGGGAAAAGTCCAAGGAGCTTGGCACGGGAAAAGTCCAAGTATGGAGACTTGCTGGAAAAGTCCAAGCAGGAGCTTGGCATGAAAAGTCCAAGTATGGAGACTTGGCACGGGAAAAGTCCAAGTATGGAGACTTTGCAAAAGTCCAAGTATGGAGACTTGCACGGAGAAGTCCAAGCAGGGAGCTTGGCACGAGGAAAGTCTTAGTGTGAAGTCGTGGGAAAGTCCTAACTGGGATGTTAGGCGGGTGGAAAGTCCCGTGAGTGAAGCTGGGCAGTGGAAAGTCCTAACTGGATGTTAGGCGGTGTGGAAAGTCCCGTGAGTGAAGTCGGGAAAAGTCCTAACTGGATGTTAGGTAATGGAAAGTCCTAACTGGAGGATGTTAGGCAGTTGGAAAGTCTGGTGAGTGAAGCCAGGTGAGAAAGTAAAGCCAGGCAGTTGGAAAGTCCCGTGAGTGAAGCCGGGCAGGGAAAAATCCAAATGGATCAAGGGTGATCGGACATCGTGTGGAGAAGTCTAAGTGGGTCAAAAGGATTGACCGGACACTTAGCGGGGAGTGCTAGCAGGTCAGGGAGTGACCGGATGCTAGGCGTGATGTACCAACAGGTCAAGGTTGACCGGATGTTGGTGTGGAAGCCTTAGGTTTAGGGTGAGAAGTTTGGATCGGGCCGCAGATCGATCCAATGATACATGGCTCATCCGACGGTCCGGTGACCGATCGGTGACCGATCGATGCTATCGATGGTTATCGATCGATCGTCGGAGACCGATCGGCGAGATGGTAAACTAGCAGAAGAAGCGATCGGTCTACGGACCGATCGGAAGAGCCCTGATCGTCCGTGGACGATCAGAGGTTTCGATCGTCCATGGACCGATCGAGACGGAACAAGCGAGGCTTCTTCACGTCGATGCGGGCCGATCAGGATGTTGCCTGATCGGTCCACAGACCGATCAGGGTTCTAGCCGTTGCGACGCAACGGCTAGTTTTCTTCGTTGTTTCTTCTTCACAGGTATAAGGAGACGAGGGCATCTTCTGTGCAAAAGACTCTTTCTTTTTCCTCCTTAGAACTTCTGTTCTGCTGCTGAAGTTTCAGCTTCGACTGAGCTTTGTTGAGCTTCTTTCGGCTGAGCTGCTTGTTGGCATTTGTCCGTGAAGTTGTTGCTTCCAGGACTTCAGTCGACGACAAGAAGGCAAGCTTGTATTGTTACATTCATTGTATTTACTTCTTGTATTCCTTGTACTCTTAGCTTGCTGTTGCAAGTGATTGTGGCGAGGTTTCTCCACCCACAAGGAGTTTGATTTAGCCGGTTTTCCGGGGACTCATCCACCGACGGATTGATAGGCTTCGTCCACCTTACGGACACGCCGAGGAGTAGGAGTTTCATCTCCGAACCTCGTTACATCCTTGCGTAGAGGTTTGATTTCTTCTCCTGTTTTCTTTCTGCATTTAGTTTCCGCTGCGCTAACCCTAGTTTGTAGAAAGAAACGCGAGCAATTGGGGTCGGCTATTCACACCCCCCTCTCTAGCCGTACGAAGAGATCCTAACATCTTCTTCTACCCATTTAGAGAAATAGTCTACTGCTACTAATAAAAATCTTCTCTGTGCAGTTGCCATAGGAAATGGACCAACTATATTCATGCCCCATTGATCAAAGGGGCAGGAAACTATAGAGGTTCTTAATAATTGTGTAGGATGATGTGGAATATTCTGATGTTTCTGACAAGAAATGCAAGTTCTTACAAATTTGGCAGCATCTTCATGTAAAGTAGGCTAGAAATATTCTGCTAGTAAAATTCTGTGGGCTAAGGATCTTCCTCCTATATGACTGCCACATGAGCCCTGATGAACCTCTTGCAAGATAAATTATATATCTTCTGTTACAATACATTTAAGCAAAGGTCTAGAGAAAGCTCTTTTATATAACTATTCCCTTATCATAGTGTATTGGGAAACTCTCTTCTTAAATATTCTTGCTTGTTCTGCATCAATCGGAAGAATGCTTTGCTACAAATATAATATGATTTGTGCTCTCCAATCACCTTGTATCTCTATTTCAGTCTGTCTTTCAATACAAGATACTAATAATGTCTGCTTAACTGGCCGATCCAAGTTCCATGATGTTATAGTAGAAGCCAATTTAGCTAATTCATCCGCTACTTGATTCTCAGATGAGGAATTTTTTGTATATTTACTTCTTGAAACTGAGTCTTCAATTTATCAAATGCCTCAGCATATAACCTGAGTATATCATTATTAATTTCAAAGTTACCTGATAATTGCTGGGCTGCCAATTGAGAGTCAGAATAGATATAAACTCGGGCTGCTCCCACATGTCGAGCGGCTTGTAGCCCTACTATCAGTGCTTCATATTCTGCTTCATTATTAATGACCCTATAATTCAGCCTGACAGAAGTTGAAGCTTATCTTCCCTCGGAGATATAAGGAGAATATCAATTCCACTACCTTGTCTGGTTGAAGATCCATCTGCATATACTTTCCAAGTATTTTCTTCTTCAAGACCTTGAACCTCTATGATGAAATCTGCTAGAGCTTGTGCTTTGATGGCCGAGCGAGGTTGGTACTGTATATCATACTCACTAAGTTCGGTCGTCCATTTGATCAACCGACCAGATGCCTTTGGGTTAAGCAACACCCGCCCGAGAGTACTGTTGGTCAATACAATAATTGCATGTGCTAAGAAATATGGACGCAACCTCCGGGCAATTAACACTAATGTGTAGGCCAACTTTTCGAGTGTAGTATATCTACACTCGGCTCCATTTAATAAATGGCTAGAAAAATACATAGGTTGTTACTCCTTTCCTTCTTGTCTAACTAACACAGAGCCTATGACATTTTCATTGGCTGACAGATACACCCATAGGGTTTCTCCTACCACAGGCTTAGCTAACACAGGAAGGGTAGACAAGTAATCTTTTAATTCCTGGAAGGCTTTGTTACATTCTTCATCCCATTGAAATTTGTTAGCTTTCCGGAGTATTTTGAAGAAATTGAAGCTACGATCAACCGATCTTGAAATGAATCTGGACAAGGCTGTGATCCAGCCGGTGAGTCTTTGAGCTTCCCTCATATTGCGTGGTGGCTCCATGTTTTGGAGTGCTTTGACTTTGCTCGGGTTGACCTCTATTCCCCGTTCGGACACCACATAACCCAGGAACTTTCCACCTTTTGCTCCAAACAGACATTTGCCAGGGTTCAACTTAAGACCATACTGCCTCAATGTTCCGCAAGTTTCTTTTATATCCCTGCAAATATCAGTAGCCTGAAGAGACTTAATTAAAATATCATCGACTATACTTCCATATTCCTTCCAATCTGTTTCTGGAAGACCTTATTTATAAGTCTTTGATAAGTTGCTCATGTAGTTTTTAGTCCGAAAGGTATAATATTACAACAATAAGTACCTTCAGATGTCACAAAACTGACCTTCTCTTGATCCTCCTTAGCAAGAGAGACCTGATGATAGCCTTGATAAGCATCCAGCATAGAAATATATTCACACCCGATCGTGGAATCTACTAATTGATTGATCTGGGGTAAAGGATAATAATCTTTTGGGCAGGCCTTGTTAAGATCATGGAAATCAATACATACCCTCCATTTATTTCCTGATTTAGAGACCAGAACGATATTAGCTAACCAGCTAGGGAATTGTACTTCCCTGATGTAACCGGCCTCCATCAGTTTAGCCACTTCTTCTTTAATGATTTGATTTTGCTCCGTATTGAAATTCCTCTTTCTTTGCATGACAGACCGAGCGTCTGGGAAGACATGTAAAGAATGTTCCATTACTGAAGGAGAAACGCCCGTGACTTCCTTGGTCATCCAAGCAAAGACATCATTGTTTTTCTTCAAGCATTGAACCAGCTCTGTTTTCAGTGTAGGATCAAGATCGGGCGCGACATAAGTGACGGCTTCAGGTCGACCGGTTTGTATCTAGACTTCTTCCTTCTCCTCATAAACCAGGGCAGGTGACCTCTCTTGAATGACATTGACCTCCATTTTTTGCATTTTTCGGGCGGCATTAGCTTCAGTTCTGACAATCTCCACATAACACTTACGAGCTATTTTTTGATCACCACGTACTTCCCCGACTTGGTCCTCAACAAGAAATTTAATTTTCTGGCAAAAAGTAGAAACGACCGCCCTAAACTCATTCAAGGTCGGTCGACCCAATATCACATTATAGGCGGACGGGGCATCCACCACCATGAAATGAGATCTCCTTGTTCTCATTAAAGACTCCTCTCCCAAGGATATGGCCAACTTTATTTGGCTGAGCGGTTGTACCTCATTACCAGTGAATCCATACAGAGGAGTCACCATCTGTTGAAGTTCACTTAGGTCAATCTACAGTTGATCAAAAGTTTTTTTGAAAATAATATTTATGGAACTACTAGTGTCTATAAAGGTACGAGAAATAGTGTAATTGACTATCACAGCCTTAATTATTAACGCATCATCATGGGGTATTTCTACCCCTTCAAGATCTTTGGGCCCAAAACTGATTTCTAGCCCTGCTGCTCTTTCCATGTTGCATCCCACATCATGGATTTCAAGTCTTCTTGCGTGTGCCTTCCTGGCCCTATTGGAGTCTCCATCAGTGGGACCGCCCGTGATCATATTAATACTACCTCGAGCGGCATTGTTTCTGTTCTCTTCTTATCGGATTGTTATGGCCTCAGGCTGAGTTTTCTCAGGCACTTGATTTATACTGACCGGGTTTGGTAATACACCTTGTTGAGGTTCTACCGGGCGGTATTCTATCTTAAGTGGACTCTGCTGCTTGGGATATTGCTGTTGATAGTAGTTTCACCTTTGATAACGATCCCTATTTGTTTTCTTATTTTTCAAAACAAAACAGTCTTCTGTATGATAACTGCTGGTCTTGTGATAAGTGAACCATCTTCTTGGCGCTTCTTGTTGCATCTCCACATGTTGTATGCCTTGTGGACGATACTCTATGTGACGATGGGGTGGAGGGATTACTCGAGGCCCCTCAGTGGATGAATGGGAACGGAAACTTTCTCCTTAACAGGAGAAGGAGAAGAGGTAGTATCTTCTTTTCTGCGTGCATCCTGAGCTTCTTCAACATTAATGAATTCAGTATCACGTTCAATTAATGAGTCAAAATTGGCAAGAGGATTTCTCACCAGATCTTTAAAGAAATCATTATCATTCAAGCTTTGAGAAAAAACACTTACTAATATTTCAGTAGTAGCATTGGGCACATCAATGGCTACCTGATTGAATCTTTTAATACAGGCTCTAATGGAATCTTTAGATCCTTGTTTAATTAAAAATAAGCTCCAGGGAGTTTTATGATACCTCTTATTGCTAGAAAAATGATGCAAGAAAACCTTCTTGAAATCCTTAAACCTTCGGATAGAATTTTCAGGCAATCTTTTGAACCAGCATTGAGCAGCTCCTCCGAATGTTGTAAGGAACATCCAGCACTTTACTCCATCAGAAAATTGTTGTAATAATGCTACGTTCTCAAATTTTAATAAATGATCCTCTGGATCTGTAGTTCCAGTGTATTTGCCAATCTGAAGATTTTGATATTATTTAGAAAGTGGATCATCCATTACACCTTGAGAAAATGGAGAAATAATTATTTCTGGTGAGCTATCACTAGCCACAATTATTTTAGCTTTGCGCTTCTCCTTGTCCGGTACCTCGCCAGAGGATTCTTGAAATACAAGCCTTCGTCCTCCCTGTTCGAAAGGAGTACGAAGAAAAGCTCGAGGGTGTCTCGTTGGAGAAGCCATAGCCGGAGTAATATGTACACGATCTTCCTCCTCCAACTCTTTTCCCTTTCGATGATTAGTAGTCGAGATTGTCGGATTATGAGCTATTGGCAGAGTAGCTCAAGTATAAGCTTGTTGTTGTTGTTATTGTTGTTGTTATTGTTGTTGTAGAGCCTTTTGCACATGAGTGCTAATAAGGAAATCCATATCTTCACGACTAATAGTGAGTAGGTTCAATTTTCCAATGTCTTCCATCTTGTAATCTCAGATTCAGGTGAAGTTCCCACAGACGGCGCCAAATTTGATCCTTTCTGAGAAGTTAACAAAATGGAAAGTTGGGGAGAGAACTTACTGCTGATGAAGAAGAATACCTGGGAACTCCTGATCCGAGAAAACCAAAGCGAATCTAGAAGAATAAAGTCACCGAACGCCCTCCTGATACGAAGACTCAAGGATGAAAGGAGGGATCCACCGAAGAACACCAAGATCTGGAGCTTTCCCGGCTTCCTGCGCACAAGAGACCAACCAACACTATTGTCAGTGACCTAAGACCGGGGTGGGAATCCCTGGCTAGGCCCTCCGACGCTCAAGTCAGTGATATCTCTTAGTGTGCAAAGAAGGAAGAAGATGAACAGTGATTGAAATTAGGGTTTGTCATGGATAGTTGTGAGTGTGATGAGCGTAAGCATACCTAGCCAACGGAGAGGATTCTCCTTTTTATACTACTTCATATAACCTCCGTAATCATGAAGTGGACCTCGGTTTATTAGAGTTTGTTATGAGATGACGTAAGTCATGTACTTGCAGAAAATAGCTTTTAAGGAATATTTTTTGTACCCCAGATGTACCTTCTTTGTCGCTTTGTACCTGTAGAAGAGTCTAGAAACATTCTTCCCGCCAAATTAACAAACCTGTTATACAATCACATACTACAGATATCTTCATTAGGCTATTTATGAATATTCTTGAAATATTTGTTCTCACCCTGTCTTATAAGTTATATGGAGATATATTTATCGTTCAGGTAACCCTGTTTTTATTATGTTACAGATAGGCCGATCTTATACTATGATTTGTATCGGACGCGATTGAACCTAGGTTATGTCTGGGCGAGTTACTACTATTGTTCGACATACATCCTAATCGTCCGATAATATACTATAGATCTTGTAAGGCCTTGTATTTTTTCACACCCATGCGATCATATAAGCCCGCCCAATGCTAATATACATCCAGATGTATTAATCCAAACAATCTTGGTTTATCTATCCTAAACGTGTAAACCCGGCCGATATTTGAATCATCTTTCTTTAAGCATATTATCCTGGTCGATATTGGCTTATCTTTCTTTAAGCTTATTATCCCGATAGCGAAAAGTCTAAAGGACATGACACAGGTTGAAATCTAGCTAGGTCCGTGGGACCCAATAGCTGGTAGGAAGTTCAAATAGGTTCACAAGGCCTGATATCTAGCGAAAAGTCTGGTTGGATCCGCAGGACCTAACAACCGACCAAAGTCCAGGTTGGTCTGCGAACTTGACAACTGGAGGGAAGACCTGGTGGGTCAAAGGTAAGTTAAGCAACTGCAGGTTGTAAGTGGAGATAAGTAACTGGAGGAGAGATCGAGTGAGGACACGTTCTCCATTGAGGGAACTGTAGGCATCGGTCCAGCTTAGGTCCATTTGAAAAACCTAAGCTAAGACCTTGACTAGATTCTAGTCTTGTGGAGACGGGATCTAATTACTACTCTTATCTTATTAATGTTATGCTAACTCTGGTTTATAGGATAAATATATTTTCCTATTTCTTAGACTAACTTTTTGTTGTAGGAAAGAAAAGAGGCAACTCTCCCCGAGACTAGGATCTAGTTAAGGTGTCAATTTAGATTTCTGAGATTGACCTAAATTAGATCAACGCTTAATGTCCCTTCGAATGGGGATGCGTCCTCACTTAGTCACTCTCCTCCAGTGACTTACCTCTACTTATAAGGGGTAAAGTTACCTTCCAGAATCAAACATCCAAACTTCGGGAATCAAGCATCCCTCCCTACCAGAATCGCACATCCGGTCTTCTCCAATCAAGAATCGCACATCCCGACCCTTGCCAGAATCTCACATTTGGACTTTAACTTATCGAGAATCGAGCATTTCAACTTACTAGAATCACACATTTGGTATTCAACCAATTAGAAATCGAACATTCTAACTTGGTTTAGTCAACCATGCATACTCGATAACAAGGTTAGACTACGACAACACCTAACTTAACTCACTTATCATTTATCAAAACCTAAGTTCAACCGTTAGTGTAAATTACACTAACAATCTTCTTCGTTTTGATGCAATGATAGCCTGGTTTAGAGTTAGGAAAAGATATGCAAAAAGATATGTAATAATAATAATAACTGATTCAATAGAAAATTAATTGAGAAATATTCATTGTTGTTTTTATTCTCTTGATCATTTTAGGATTAAGGTTTTTTAATTTTTTTCTTACTCCCCCTTTGGTATTTATCAAAAAATATGCAAGTATACCATGGTATTGAAATGCAGAAGTAAACAAAAAATATAGGTTTATTGTAGGGAGAAACTTAGAGTTAAAAAAAAATCCATTTAATTTTGAAAAAGTTTTCAAAATTTGTAACTGGTTTTGGAAGCTGAATTTTGTAAAATAATTTCAAAGTTTAACGTGTTAAAGTAGCTTCAAAGATATTTGTAAACTAATTTGATAAAATACTTGAAGAGTGGTTGCACAATATTTTTCAAAATAAGCTATTCAACCATTTAAAAAAAAATTAAGATTTTTAATATTATGAATATGGATTGTGTAGCTAAATTTTGCAAACTAGATATCAAAATAATTGAAATGACTTTACAAATTATCTTTTTTAACAAATTTTCATGCAAAATAATAATATCGGAAGTATTTACTTTTCAAAAAATTTCAAAGTGAAAAAAACAACTTTTGAATAAAACTTTTTAAAGAAAATTTCAAAGTATTTTCTAAAAATATCCTTTAAAATATTTTGCGATTTGTATTTTACAAAGTAAAAATGAAATAAAAATTATTTTTAATTATCCTCCCCCTGAACCTGATATATAATAAAAAAATATTCATATAAGAGTTTGACCTTAAATGTCTAACCGTTAATTACTAACTGACTATCGGAAGAGAGCAGTATTCACTGGGTTAGTTAAGTTAAGTAAATATATATAGTTAGTGTTTGACAAAGATGAATTTCTTAAGTTGATCACTATAATTTTAGTATTTTTTTCCCAGACTTATATTGATGCATTGATATAAGTATCTAAAATCCAGGCAATATGCATATGCATCTCATACTATTCTAAGTTTGTTAATACACAATCAAGATAAACCTATTGTGTTTGTGAGATGCTCAATTCCTAGATCTATATGAACATGCTTTCTATGGATTTGATCTAGTCTAAGACCAAAGTTAATTTTGAAATACTAAGTAAATGGGAATGTTTAGAAAAATATAAGTAACAAATTTACCCTAGAATTTGCAAAGGAATTGAAAAAGTATTTTGAAATAGCAGTCCTAGTCTAAAAAGGAATTTCCTAGATTATTCAAATAACAGTAGCAAAGAGTAGCAAACTGTATAGATCAAGTCATCCAAATATACACTGCATAATAATGTATTAAAACATAATCAGGTTTGGTCATCATCAGTTGGAGGAGGTGGGGGCTATTCAGGCACTCGTAAAGTCCGAAGAATCTGCTGAAATATGATGGTCATCTCCTCTTGAAGAGATGAGAATATGGTGATCATCTCTCCCCGAATAGTGCTGAATCCATCGAGACAAACTGCTAGATCTGAGAAGAGGACTCCTCAAGTTGAGCAAGGCAGTCCTCAATGGATAACGAAGTCGAGGGCTAGGTTGGAGAAGGTCCAAAGAGCTCATCGGTCATAAATGTCGGAAACTCCTCTCCCTCGGCTTGAATGATAGGTGGAAAATCGTCATCGGCCTCGCCTGGAGCGTCTGGCTATGGTACTGCTCTCCAAGCCAATCCCCCTAAGCGGTGACGTCTATATGCACTAATGCAAGCTGACGCTGACCAATCTCGTCATATATGCTAAGAGAAGTGGATGTACCCTAGGTCATATCTACCCTTATGGTCGAAAATATGTATGTCAAAATGTGACAATAGAGCATATAAACCTACCTCCTAGTGGCAAGACTGGATGCATGGATGACATTTTGGAACATGTGCAATGCAATATCAATGTCTAGACACTGGCATAGTGCATACAAGAAGAAAGAGTGGGAGGTCTACATCATCGCAACGTCATGAGATGTGATCGGTAGAATGTAAGTGGTTAGGGCTCGATACAAGACATAGTTCTATACCCTAAGGGAGAGTGACCTAAAGTCAGTCACAATAGATAATCTCTCCTCCCCCAAAAAATACATGTGGATAGTATCCAATGTAACGTGGGAGTAGGGTTCGTCAAATGGCAAATCCCTACTAAGGTAACACAAAAATAGACAAGAAGACCTCCTAAGTCCTAGGCTATCATACAAGAGAGTGGGGGAGAAGCTAAAATATTTCCCACCAACTCTAGTGGAGTATGTCAGATCGTTGATCTTAACTAGGTTGTTGTAAAAATGTACACAAAAATCAAGGTTTACTGAATCACTACAATAAACTAGCCTATCTAACCGTAATAGTCAATGACCTCAATGATAGGTGATCCTGTCCGAATCAGAAGTCAACCGACGCTGGGGACGTGGCGCTCCCTGCTAGACCCTCGAGTGCTCCGGCGAACCTACAACAAACCGAGCCGGGAGGGGTGTCCCGGCGACGGCCCTCCGACGCTCAAGTCAGGCGAGGAATAACAAAGAGGTGGCTTTAGAGATTAAGACCCGCGTACCTCCGATGAAGAAATGGAGGCCTTATATAGACCTCTCGAAGGAGCCTGGGCGCGCCAATCAAAGCAATCACCTGCTTTCGACCATGCTCAGGTATGGGTTTATCAGAAGGGCATCCATAAGGCCATACCGCTACTGTGTCAACCTCTCCATGATGTGACGGCGAGATCCTCCATCGTGCACTCTTGTGTACGGCGTAATCATCAGACATGCCTTTGCTGACATCCCATATCCTGAGTCGAACGAATAGGCCGCTCGGCTAATCTTTGTATCCTCGCCCTTATCTTGGCCGAGCGGACCACCCGCTCGGCCCTTCGGTCCCAGCCGGGCGGACACCCGCTCGGCCATTCAGACACCCAAGCCCATGGCTGGGTTATCTTTGGCTCCGCTCGGACCTACTCAACTGCTCGGCGCGGCCATTAACCGCTTAGTCAGCCCTCCATCTGTCCTCAAGCTGGGACCCTTCAGGAAGTGGGTCCCTCATTCTTACCGCCGGATCACTTGCCTTCCCTTCAAGTCTAGTCGAAGGAGGCAGTGAGTCCGACTGACTGGACTATGTGTCCGAGCGGGCGGTCGTCGCCTTACCGTCGCTTATAATATCCCTTGAGGCGTTCGGCCCTTATGCCAAATTCAGCCGCTCAGCTCTTCGTTTTGGTTGTCTTGTCGCTCAACGTGGATGTTTGCTTGTCTAAATCTTCTCGAAAATCATGCAAATCCTCTTCATTAAGTCGAAGCATGCGCGGTATGGGCGCATTAATTGCGCCTGGTGACAGAGCGCCACGTGGCTCTTCTTGCGTGGCGGTGATGATCCGTACGATGGGACGCCGATTACTTTGAAATGGACGGTTAGATGATGACCTCGCCTCTCGTGACCTGCATCCGACGGACGAGGCCGACCAGCCTCGTTCGCATAAAGCCTTCGTCTTCGCCTTTACGCTGCATTCTCTGTTTCATTCCGCGTCTTCCGTCGAAGGTGCCCGAAAGTCGATGCAGACTCTCCACTTGCCGCCCGGCTTGGAGACTAATACTACGTTAGCTAGCCAGCTCGGGAACTGCACCTCGCGTATATGGCCGGCCTCCAGAAGCTTTTCTACCTCCGCCCGAATGATGGCATTCTGCTCGGCGCTGAAATCTCTTTTTCTCTGCTTTACCGGCCGAGCGTCTGGTCGGACATGTAACTCGTGCTGCGCTATGCTCGGCGAAATTCCAGGCAGTTCATGTGTCGACCAGACGAAGACATCATGATTTCTCCTGAGGCATTGGATCAGCCCCTCTTTCTGCTTCTCCTCCAGATCGGACGCAATAAAGGTGGTGGCCTCCGATCGGATTGGATGAATCTGCACTTCCTCTTTTTCCTCATAAATTAAAGTGGGTGGCTTTTCGGTGATGGCGTTTACCTCGGTTCGAGGCGCCTTCCTAGCGGAGTTGGATTCTGCTCGGATCATCTCGATGTAGCATCGCCGAGCCGCTAACTGATCTCCCCGTACTTCTCCCACCTTGTCTTCGACGGGGAACTTCATCTTCTGGTGGAAGGTTGAGACGACCGCTCGAAATTCGCTGAGCGCCGGTCGTCCCAAAATGACGTTGTAGGACGAGGGAGAATCAACCACCACGAAGTTTATTGTTCTTGTCCTCCTGAGCGGCTCTTCTCCTAGCGAGGTGGCCAGCCGAATCTGTCCAACCGGCTGGACTTC
This sequence comes from Zingiber officinale, assembly GCF_018446385.1. Classification (NCBI taxonomy): domain Eukaryota; kingdom Viridiplantae; phylum Streptophyta; class Magnoliopsida; order Zingiberales; family Zingiberaceae; genus Zingiber; species Zingiber officinale. Next base: position 75,060,014 of record NC_055995.1, read on the forward strand.
GTTGCCCGTAAACCCGTAAAGCGGGGTCGTCATGGGCAGCAACTCGGCTCGATCAATTTGCAGCTAATCGAACGCCTTCTTGAATATGATGTTGACTGAACTCCCTGTGTCAACAAATACGTGGTGAATAGTGTAATTGGCTATTACCGCTTTGATGAGCAGAGCATCGTCGTGGGGTACTTCGACTCCTTCCAAGTCCCCTGGTCCGAAACTGATCTCCGGTCCGTTCGCCCGCTCTTGACTGCAACCGACTGCATGAATCTGGAGTTGCCGGACGCCCGCCTTTTGGGCTCGGTTGGAGTCTCCTCCGGTCGACCCACCAGCAATAACGTTGATCTCGCCCCGGGAAGTATTGCTCCTATTTTCCTCTTCCCGAGTGGACGGTCGGGACCGTTCTCTGGACGCTCGGCGATTCTCCTGTCTTGGAGATCGGTGCCGATCGGGCGTCTGTTGATGTCGCCTCTCGGTGCGGGTCCGGTCGGTTTCATGGGTCCTTTGTCTCCGGTCGATGGAAGGGGACCATCGTTCAGCCTTCCTGGGAACGGGATTAGCCACGAAGGGAAGACTTCGACAATCCCTCGTGTTGTGCGTATCCGTCCGGTGGAAGGAGCAGAACATAGGGGTCCATCTCTTCTTTGGCTTGATCCGAGCGGCAGCTACTTCTTGCACTTGGGATCTCACACGAGGGGAGCGGATTGCTTCGGCCCTTGGTCCTCTAGGCGGTTGATGAGCGGCATGCTGTCTCCGTTCGGCATGAATAGGCGCCCTCTCGGTTGGAGTTTCCTTTTTCCGTGGGCCCGATGTAGCATGTGATCATAATCTCGGGGCGGCTTTCGGATGAGCGACCGGAAGAAGTCCCCATCCACTAGGCCTTGTGTGAAGGCATTCATCATGGTCTCCGATGTGGCCGTTGGAATATCCATTGCCACCTTGTTGAACCGCTGGATGTAAGTTCGAAGCGATTCTCTCGGCTCTTGCTTGATGGCGAACAAGCTGACACTTGTCTTCTGATAACGCCGACTGCTGGCGAAGTGGTGGAGGAAGGCCGTTCGGAAGTCCTTGAAGCTTGTGATGGATCCGTCCGGCAGCCTCCGAAACCACCGTTGAGCCGATCCCGAGAGAGTGGTAAGAAAAACTCGGCATTTTACTCCATCTGTGTATTGATGGAGTGTAGCCGTGTTATCAAACTTACTCAGATGATCATCCGGGTCTGTTGTTCCATTGTACTCGCCGATCGTCGGAGGCACGTAGTGCTTGGGCAGAGGGTCTCGTAGAATAGCCTCCGAGAATTGGCGATTGATCCGCTCGGGAGATGAGTCCGCTCGGGGGGCTTTCCCCTTTCTGTCATCTCGCCTAGGCATCTCGTCTGAAGAAGATCCTCTATCTCTTCGAGCTGGTGCGGCTTCAGGGGTGCGAAATAAGGCTCGATGGAATGCGACGGTGGCTGGAGGTGCTTCCGCTCGGCCACCCGACGCAGATATTGCTTGTTGCTCCGGCCGCTCGGCTGCTGCTTTCTGTTTGTGCTCCATAAGTTTGGTGGCCCTCATCTCAACCAGAGCGTCGAGTTCTTCTGTTGAAAGCGCCACCGTGTGTTGTCGTCCAGCCTCGTCCATCGTTCCTGTTCGGATGCAGGTGCGTTCCCACAGACGGCGCCAAATTGATCCTGTCCGAATCAGAAGTCAACGGACGCTGGGGACGTGGCGCTCCCTGCTGGACCCTCGAGTGCTCCGGCGAACCTACAACAAACCGAGCCGGGAGGGGTGTCCCGGCGACGGCCCTCCGACGCTCAAGTCAGGCGAGGAATAACAAAGAGGTGGCTTTAGATATTAAGACCCGCGTACCTCCGATGAAGAAATGGAGGCCTTATATAGACCTCTCGAAGGAGCCTGGGCGCGCCAATCAAAGCAATCACCTGCTTTCGACCATGCTCAGGTATGGGTTTATCAGAAGGGCATCCATAAGGCCATACCGCTACTGTGTCAACCTCTCCATGATGTGACGGCGAGATCCTCCATCGTGCACTCTTGTGTACGGCGTAATCATCAGACATGCCTTTGCTGACATCCCATATCCTGAGTTGAACGAATAGGCCGCTCGGCTAATCTTTGTATCCTCGCCCTTATCCTGGCCGAGCGGACCACCCGCTCGGCCCTTCGGTCCCAGCCGGGCGGACACCCGCTCGGCCATTCAGTCTTCCCGTCTTGGCGTCGGAAACCCAAGCCCATGGCTGGGTTATCTTTGGCTCCGCTCGGACCTACTCAACTGCTCGGCGCGGCCATTAACCGCTTAGTCAGCCCTTCATCTGTCCTCAAGCTGGGACCCTTCAGGAAGTGGGTCCCCCATTCTTACCGCCGGATCAATAGGTACACAGTATCCAGTGAAAAAAGACCTACTTAAAAATCTAGATTTAAGTGCAACATATGTATGTTGTAGAAAATCTAGCCTAAGTCGCTTAGTGGGAAATCTAGCATCAGTAGATGGGATGTTGCTCAAGGTAGGAGAAACATTTCGTTGTTTCCTAAAGTAGCACAGTATCATATGCAAACATAGATTTATAAAGAAAACATACAAATAGCCAAATATTAACTAGATAGATTAAGTTGGAGTATACTTAGGAGACATTGTTGAGGCTTGGAGGTAGAAAACTTGAGAAAAGGGTTTAACTTGTTGTTGGAAGGCACCTTGAAAGGGGGGAAAATGTGAACAGAGAAAATCTTTATTCACTGTGAAAAATAGGGTTGAAGGCGCCTTCAACCTGATGGAAGGCGCCTTCCATGTGCTATAGAGGGCACCTTTAGTCGATTAAGGTGGGATTTTTCTCGCACATCCTGAGGGCGCTTCGAATTGGGTCGGAGGCGTCTTCGGTGGTAGTAATAAGATTTTTTTAATTATTATTATTATTTATTAAGAGTTCTAATTTTAATTAATTTTAATTAATTTTAATTTTATTTAATTTTATTTTGAATTTGAATTTTAATTAATTTTGTTTTAATTCTAATTTAATTTAATTTTAATCCTTGGTCATCTCACCTAATCTATATTTTCAATAAGGGAATCCTATAATTTTATGAGATAAGTTAGGTTGAAATTCAGAGTTTGGTTTAACCTTGTGTTAGATTTAAGTTTAGCTTGGGTTCAATAGACAGACATTCTTTGGATAAACTTCTAAGCTGTGGTGAGTCACCTAGATATCATTAGAGTAACCACGCCTTCAAAAATTCTTAAATAGTTCTATCCACTAAACTTAATACAAAACCCTAGTCTAACCAGTTAGGATTAGTGAGTAGTTTTAGTTAGTTCCACTAAGTCAAATACACCAGGTCGAAGTCATATCTTTCTAAACATACATAGACAGAGTTTCCCTAACCTACTATCATCCAAAACTTCACCAGTACTATTTATCAAGTTAAACTTTTATCCCAATTTATTCTAATCCTTATTACACAGACAGGTAAATTATTATTTTTAGAGGTGACAACTAGTTTGGAGTCTCCTCTGAATTATTAAATTTTGGGTGTAGATTTTAGATTTGTGTCGATTTGCTATATAGTTATAGTAGACTTGGTTATGGTTTGAATTTATATTGTTTTTGTTCTTGTTTAGTTTAGGTTTAATTGATTTTAGGTTTGAATTTATTTTTGGATTTTAATTTTTGAGGTTGAGAGTGGTTTATTTGGATTTATATAGTGAATTTTATCTTTTGGTACATAGTATTAATTGAGTCTTACTTTGTATGGTTAGGCACGCTTTTGAAACCAAAGCTTTGGTTAATTTTGAATTTTGTGTTATCATTAACAATGATTTGTATTTTATGTTGGGTTTGTATCCAAGTCCGAATTTATTGTGCACGGCTCTTTGGGAACCAACCATCATGTTTAGGTACTTAGTTCCCAAGGTAAACTTTTTTAACTACCCTTTGAGCTCGTTAACTTGACTTTTCAAGACAAAGTTTTGTTCCTCAAGTTTTACAACTTGAGTTGAATCTTTGTCTTGAACTTGTCTAGTCACCGAGTTCATGTTTAGTTGTTTCTTAAGGATGTTATTTTCCTTTAGGAGTTGTTTAGCATGTTCCTCGACTTTAATTCAAGCAAGCAATTATTTTAAAATATTTTATGCTAATAAAGGAATTTACCTTGGGTCGGTCTAACCTGGATGACGATTCTTGGCTTGACTAATTTTCAAACTCGTCATCTTGATCCGTTTCTTCTTCGATTGCCATCAGTGCAAGATAGCTTGCTTGCTTTGGTTCGTCTGCTCCTGATTCGTCCGAAGACTCGCCCCAAGTCACTTTTAGTGCTTTCTATTGCTTTGTCTTCTTAACTTGGTCTCCGTTCGGGCATTCGTGAAGTGTCCCTTCTTATTGCAACCATAGCAAGTGACATTTGAAGAGAGGTATTGAAACATGGAGTGGCCTGATATGAAAAATCAGGGCAGCGCCAAGCAGAATGACCTTGATGACTACATAACTGACAACGTCCAAGATATGGACGTGAGACATGCTGACCAACACCCTACATTAGAGAGTGTGGCTACTGTCGCAATCGAGAGAACCACAGACCAATGGGACGAGAATCGTTGGGTGGATGAGCTACAACAAGTGGATAAGGTTGTCTGTATGAAGAGGCAGCAGATCGAGAAACAGGGTGAGCAATTGCCGAAAGAGTGATTTTCATATCCCTACGAGCAACAAGATGAGCTCCATGATTGAGGAGCTTCTCACAGAGTTCCTCAAATGAGATTGCAATGTCTCAAGCTTGAATGGCATGTGTGAGTTCCTTATAGTCATCATCAAGACCATGAAGAACTTTGATGGTGAGATCTTCAATGTCAAGAGGAGGATTCATAAGCGTCAGTTCATCAGACTTGGATTTGATAAACTGCATAAATTCAATGATAGATTGAAAGCCTTTAACTAGATTGTGAAGTTATGTTTTGAGTTGTGTAATATGACCACGAGAGGGTGTGCCATAAGTGAGAGCAAGAGTATTCCAGGCATCACAAGATGTGCGAGTAGCAGCAATGAACGGAATTAAGGATTGAGAAAGAGATCCAATAATAACATTCAGTATGAGTTGATCTTGATGGATCCAAGCATGATATGCAAGATTAGGAGTTTGAGTACCGTTGACAGTATGTAGTTTGTCTGGACAAGGGTGAGAACCATCAACAAAGCCAAGTAGATCATGACCAGTGAGGAGGGTCGTGAACTATAGACGCTATGAAAGATAGCTTAATGAAGTCAGCTTCAAGGGCACATAAATAGCAACATTGAAGGAGATCGGGGAGTCGCAGGTGCAATCATAGGAGCAATTGCTTTAGAGAGAGGGTAGGTGGCGACAACGGAGATGGCGACGACGATGACAACTACTACTAGGCGTCGATAGAGTTAGGGGTTGTGGCATAGGCCTGAGGCTCTGATACCATGAAGAGAGGTATTGAAAGAATATGTTTTCACTAATTATGAATAATGATACAAGGTGTATTTATATACATCATAAAGAGATAAAGATAAGGAAACATATATAAAGATAAGGAAACATATACAAAAGATATCCTAATATTTATGCACCATATATTCCAAGATATCATAATAATTTCAAGATATCCATATATTCTAAGATATCCATAATAATGTTTGCTTTTGTATTGTTGGATGCAGACTTGGACATATTGTTCATGTCATGTTTGGAAAATCTTTTCTTGCATCGAGTGAACATCTTCCTTACCATGTTCACCAGTTGCTCTTCTTCATTTGACTCTGATTCGAATTCAGGCTCAGCTTCAAGTTTAGTTCCCTTTGATGAACCTATAAGAAAGGCAATTCCTTTCTCGACCTTAGGGTCATTAGTTTATTTATGTAGCTCTAATAAAATAATTCATCTAGTTTTAACTTAGAGAAGTTATCTCGAAACTTTATAGGCATCTATGATTGATACCCACAGTGCATTTCGGGAAAATGAGTTAAGAGCGTACCTTATTACATCTCGATTTTTGAGCCGGTGTCCGATTAGATGAAGGTTGTTGAGGATGTCCTTGATTCGAGCGTGAAGTTGATTTATGGTCTCACCGTCCTGTATTTTAATATTAAATAATGAATTGAGGAGTAGGTCATGTTTTCTTACCTTCGAATCAGGAGTTCCTTCATGTAGCTCAATGAGTTTGTCCCATAGTTCCTTTGTATTCTCATACGGGTCAACTCAGTTGAGTTCTTCTTTTGTGTATCCACACTGGATTGTGTTCAATGCTTTGGAGTTGATCTGGCCTTTCTTTTTTGTCTTCTAGACTCCATCTTTCTGGATTAAGTGGTACTTTTATTGCTTCATCTACAAGTGCCCGGTACCCTCATCGAATGGTGAACCATTGCTCAATGTCTATCTTTAGGTAAACTTTCATCCTCTTTTTCCAATATGAAAAGTCATTTCCGTTGAAGAAGGAGGATGAGCAGTGCTAGATCCCTCAAGTTGGGCTATTTGTTTTGCTAAATTAAAAAGAAAACTAGAAGGAGGTACCAAGACTTAGTCTTGGAATAGTAGTGTTTGAGAAAGAAAAGATATTGACAACTCGAGTGGTGTTGCACCAATTTCGAGTAAGAACCGAATGAGAAATAGTTATTTGAAATGGTGAATTTTACCAAGTCAAATAAATTGTGAAAAACTAAAAATACCAAAAAAAAATGGTTTCCTCAGCTTGATTGGTGGTTGCACCAATTCAAAGCAGAACCTACTCTGATACCACTTGTTGGATCGAGACACATATGAGGGAAGGGGGTAAATCATGTGATTTTAAAAAACTTCTTCTTTTCGATTTTATAAAATCAAGCGCGTAGCAAAAAATTAAGTACTAAAGCGAAATAAAAGAACAATAAAAAAGACACACAGTCGATTTTACTTGGTTTGGAGCCTTCGGTGACTCCTACTCCAAGACCCAATCTCGTGGGCCTATTGATAGGTAATCCATTAAATACCTCTTCCAAAACCGCCGGAAGAGTAATCAAGTACAAAGAAAGTCAGAGAAGTGTAACACACTACACTTCCCGTTTGTAGAAAGTAAGTACAGTAATTAACTTTTTACCAAACACTTATTTGTAGTCGGTCGGCTCGAGCTCAATATTTAGGTGCCTTCTTGGCAGCAGTTGGACATAGTAGAGTCACAGCGAGACAGCTGCAGTAAGTTGAAGTAGTCAAAAACTCAATTAGACGCGTAGAAGCTCGTATGGAAGTTGTTGTTGAAGCCATGGGCGAAACATCCTTTTATTTAGTATGGAAGGCACCTTCCATAGCCTTGAAGGTGTCTCTAATGTGAGGAATATGATTCTGAACCACTCGCTCCTTATCTGAGATGAGATATGAGATTTATCCTGCGAAAGACGCCTTCCATAGCACTGAAGGTGCCTCCCATACCATGGAAGGTGCCTCGGGCACTATTCACCCGAGATATTTTGTGCTTCTTTTGCCCTGTAACAAGTGTTAGTCTAATAACCTGTAAGACAATGTTTGCACAATAATAATAAGAAGTAGTAATTAGATCCTGTCTCTTCGAGAGCAGGATCTAGTCAAAGTCTCAATTTAGGTTTCCGAAATAGACTTACATTAGACCGACGCCTAATGTCCCTTTGAACGAGGATGTGTCCTCACTTAGTCACTCTCCTCCAGTGGCTTACCTCTACTTACCAGGTGTAGAGTTACCTTCCGAAATCAAACATCCGGACTTCGGTAATCAAACATCCCGCCCTACCGTAATCGCACATCTGGTATTTTCTAATAGGGAATCGTATATCCTGACCTACCAGAATCGTACATCCGGTTTTCTCCAATCGAGAATCGCTCATCCCGACCAGTGATAAAATCTCACATCTAGACTTCAGCCTATCGGGAATCGAACATCCGGACCTACTGGAATCACACATCCGATTTAAAACCAATCAGGAATTGAACATCCTAACCGGGTTTAGTCGACCCTCCACACTCGATAACAACGTTAGACTACAACAACACATAATTTAACTCACTTGTCATTTATCAAAACCTAAGTTAGACTATTAGTGTAAATTGTACAACATATACTCCATTATATGTAATGATATCGAGAATTGAAATAGAGGGTTTCAAAGAATCAATATACAACACATTATTCCTAGAGAGCATATAGTCCAATAATTCTTTTCTCTACTTGATACAGGAAATGTATCACTATACTGAAAGACATCAATTCTTAGTTGATCATGGGTATAGCTTCAAAGTAAACCACATTCGTGTATCCTATTTTAACAAAGGTTAACAAATACCTGCCCTAAGTTTTTCTTGGCCATGCTTCAACAATTTCATCTCATGGATTTGGCTCATACATACTAGCATCAATCATAAAATTTGTTTTTTATTTGTTTTCTCCTTGAAATTTCTGAACTCAATACATTAGCACATGGATTATTTCCAGTTTTATTTTGAAGTGTTGGTCAAATTATAAATGTCTTCTTATATGGGATGTGATGAATTTGTAGTGCTTCAACTAAAAATGTTTTATTTGATATGTCACACAGAAGATAATTTTTTTTTATTAGGAAATATAGAGGTATGGCCATTAATATCTGATCCACCTCATTCCATTAAGTTTAAGAAGGACAATATCTGTATTTGAACAATTGTATATTCGGTTTAGAATTGGAACACCGTTTGACTTATATATGTGATTGTTAATGAATAATGAAATTTTCTTCCTATGAGGTAAACATCAGGACAATATAGTAATGCATCTTCCATAAACAAGTCCTTTTTTGCAATTTAATTTTGTGCATATTTTGCATTATTTTTTACTGAAATTCATAATTCCATCTAGACTAGTTTTTAATCCAATTTTAATTATGCTTATGTTCTTAGGGTCCTGAGTCGTCATAGTAATGTCCACACCTAAGAAATAAGCAAACCCTTAATGTTTTTTGACCACTTCTTTGATCTTTTTAGAATTTAAATGAATTTATTTTTTTATGTACTTAAATTATAATCATGAACTTTTCTTTTTAAACAGGTGATGAATGTTAAGGATGGCATGGTAGGTTTGAGTAGTTGTAGGAGGATTATCGAGAGAAAGCAATATACAAATTGAAGTGATTTGATAGAACCATATTACAAGAAAATTGCTATTTAATTGAATTATAATTCGACCATTAAATAGTGCGGTCGTAAATTAACAATGGATTTTAGAATTGGTTGTTAAATTAGCTGTCGAATATAAAATTCATCGTTAAATTAACAATCGACTTTAAAATTAATCATTAATTAGAGATACAATTTAAAATCAATCATTAATTAGTGAATGATTTTAAATTTAGAAGTTAATTTTATCGTTAATTTACTATCACAAATAGAATTAGTCGTTAAGTTGCGATTAAAATTATATTCGGTCGCTAATTTAACAACCATAATCATTAAGTTGACATTGTTTTGCGCTAATTAACGACCAGTATCGTTAATTTATGACCGATTATAATGTTCGATCGTAAATTAACGATGAAATTATTTTTGATTGTTATATTAGCGATACATATTTTAGTCGATCACTAATATACATTCAAAAAATTTTATTTGATCACAATTTAGCAATCAAATTATAATTCAGTTGTTAAATCAGTTTTCTTCTAAAGAATTTTCTCATATAAAATTGCCATATAGTATAAATTATAATTCTATAGTATCCTTTAAGTAAAGAAGATCTGGACTTCTTGCATTGTCTCCAATTCTATACAATTTACTTTAAGATTTAATCAGTTTTATTTTCTCTATTTACTGCTATTTATATATTTCAATTCTTATTTTACATCAATTATAATCTCGGTTAGTTTTCAGATTAAGGAGATTCTATTTTGCTGGAAGATGAATTCGAATAAGTTCTACTATTTATATGTTTCAATTCTTATTTTACATCAATTATACTCTCGATTAGTTTTCAGATTAAGGAGATTCTCTTTTGTTGGGAGATGAATTCGAATAAGTTCAAAGTTTGTGAATTTCTTATTCACTTTCATCAGTAGCAATGTGGAGATAAAATTATTATTTTTTGCTGACTATTTATTTGCACTAACTATGTATACAATGAAGCAAAGCTCGTGATCTATAGTGCAATCAGGTTTTTTCTGCTAGCTTCGATGAAAAGTTTCATCGAATGAGAGAATTAGGATTCTTGAAACTTTCAAAAAAAAAGTAATCCTCATGTTAATATAATTTCCTATCCAAAGTTTATGAATTATTATCTTTATACTACATAATTTTCTAAATATTCCTTTACTAGATTATAAGGTTGAGGATCATATTATTGTTAATCTTAGAAAAAGGAAAAAAAAGTTGGTCAACTAAATTCATTGAAGCCATGGAAGAATAGAACAACTCATTATTTCTTTAATATTTTATTTTTGAATGTAAGTATGGTCACTAATAAAGATGTTTTTAACTTTGTTTTTTTGACATGTTATAACTCAATTGATATTTCAAGAGCTGATAATAGATTTCATCCATGCTGGCTCATAATGTCAGGAAGCTCAATAACTCAATTAATATTCTAAAAATCAATATGATAATACAGATTCATCCATGCTGATTCATGATGTCAAGAAGCTCAACGTTTGGATTATTCTTAGAGCTAAGGCAATTAAATAATGTAATATGTGTAGGAAAAGAAATTAAAGGATTAGTTTGTAGGGCTAAGTATACCGTTAAAATAAAAGCGAACCGAATTAATTAAAATCGAATAAACTAAATTTTTTCAAATTAACTGAACTGACTAAAATTTTCAATTAAAATTAAATAAACCGAACCGAACTAAATGTTTTTTAATAACAATGGAATCATAGAAGATTTAACCGAAATCGATAGTTTAAAAGTGGGAGATTTATAAGTTCATTTTTTATTTATTTCGATTTATTCAATTTAATTGAATAAATATTTTTAAAATTGAAACGAAATCAAATTAACTGAATAAATTTAAAAAAGTATATTAAAATAATTGATCCAATTTCTAAATTCGATTGATTTGACATTTAAATTGATTAGTTGAGTTGATCAAAGATATTTTAATATTGGTCACTAATTTACCGTAAAAAATTATAGAATTTTCTTGTAGTGTGGTTCTATCAAACCACTGCAATATGCAAACCACTTGGTTTAGATAGCAGTGATATCATCATAATCCTCATGCATACCAGTGATATTATCATAATTCTCATGCAACTACTATAGACCCACAATGTTATCTGAAACATTCATCATCTATTTAAAAAGGAAAAGTCCATGATTATAATCTCAATACATGATAATCTCAATAGAGAAAACACTCACCTAAATTCTAGAAAGATCAAAGAAGTGGTAAAAAAATCTTGCTCGGTAGTTCAATATGCTCATTAGGACCATCAAGATCATGATAGGGCCTCCTGAATCACAAGATGGCAAATTAATGATTATCTAGAAACAATTTTGGTTATTTATTAGGTGTTGACATAAAAATTCCTAAGATAACCCTCGACCCTCAAAACATAAACAATAATTAAAATTTGATTTAAAACATAAACTTAGATTTAAATTAAAATTGATCAGTAATTAGCAATCAAATTTAAATTTGATCGCTAATTAACAATTGATTTTATATTCGATCACTAAATTTGTGACCGAATTAGTAACTGATTTAGATTCAATGGCTGAATTCATTTAATGACCAATTAATGATGGAATAGGTTGTCATAAAATGATGATTTTCTTATTGCAGTGTCATTTTAATCTTGTAAAGATCAAACAAGCAACAATTTATATTTTTTTCAGTTTTCATATTCATTCATAGGAACAAACCTGATCCTGAAATATTTGGTATCCATGGACAATTTTTGACAATTTATAAATAATAGTCAAACCCCTTAGGAAATGGGCAAGTTAGGTTTTAAGATCACTTGTCATTCAGGGAGAATCTATTGTAATGTGATCTATTGTATAGCAATTGTTAGTAGCTAGTGTTGGATCGTGAGCACGTGAGGGGGGAGGGGGTAAATCATGTGATTTTGAAAATATTCTTTTGTTTTAAAAATACTAAGTTTGCAGCGGAAATAAAACTAAGGAATAGAAGCGAGAAAAAGAAAAGACAGGTGTTAACACAAGTAATTTTTTACTTGATTCAGAGCCTTCGACGACTCCTACTCCAAGACCCGCACTCATTGAATGTTTTCCTTGGACAATCACTATCAGTTCAAAAATGAGTTATAAAATTTGAGTACACAAACAATAAAATGAAAGATTACCGACAAGAAGAAAGTATGAATAGAATTCCTTAATCGTAGGTTGTCGGAGCAGCTTTTCAGAATCGTCAGAGCCTTCTCGGAGCACCACTCAAGAACGAAAGTTGTAGAAAATGTTGTGTTGAAGCTGTTGGTGGAAGCATCCTTTTATAGCCCCATCCGGGCCCCTGGATCCCCTCCTGGGCGCTTGGACTGCGCTGACATGGTGAGCTTTCATCGAAACTTCATCATCGAAGTTTATTCACCTTTGGGCGCCCGGACCCCCTCCGAGCGCCTGGACCCCCTCCAAGTGTCTAGACCATTGACATGGGGCAGCCCGTCATTGTGCTCCAGCTCAATGAGAACATGAGTTTTGTTGATCCGAGCACCTGGAGCAACTCCGAACGCTCAGACCACTCGAGTGCCTAGCCAAGCACCCGCCTGGCCTCATCAACGTTGGTTTGGGCACCCAGACTAACTCAGGGCACTTGGACCAGCTTCAGGAGCCCGAATCCCTTCCGAGCGCTTGGACCATCCTTTTTCACCTTTGTCTTTTCTGTAAAAAAAGAGTTAGTCCAGACAATCATAATATGTTTATCCTATAAAACAAAGTTAGCATAATAATAATATGATCAATTTATGACTTAGATCCTATCTCTCCAAGATTAGGATCTAATTATGGTCTCAGCTTAGACTTCCTAAATGGCTCTAAACTGGATCGTGTCTATAGTTCCACCGGGACTCATCCTCACTTGATCTCTCTCCTCCAGTGACTTGTCTCACTTATCATTTGCAGACTTCCTTGATGTCAGGTCTTTTGACCCACCAGGACTTCCTGTTAAATCTCAATCAATTTGGATTTCAGCCAGTTGTCAACCCAATTCAACTTCTACCAGATCTCAACCAACCTAGATTTCCTTCTATCAGATCTCAACCAAGTTGGACTTCATGACAACTATCAACCTAGTTGGACTTCAGCTTGATGTTTTGGTCCTCTAGACTCATCAAGTATTACACACTTGGTAAATGGTTAGACAAACAATACATGTAGCTTTAACCTATTCATCATATATTAAAACTTGATTATTAGTGCAACCTACACCAACAATCTCCCTCTTTTTTATATAATGATAACTTGGGTTAAAGTTAGAAAAAAAAATACAAATAAGGAAGCAATAAACATGTAATGTAAATTTGAGTAAAGTGAGTTGATTTTTCTAACCTAAATCACTATCCTCCCTCTTTAGCATACATTAAAAAATAATGCAACACATTAAATAAAAGGAATTAGAACAGTCTAGATGTTTAAAAAATAGAGCAGATGAATCAAGTAGTTGTTCTATTAACCAATCAAAAAGATGGTTTTTGAAGATCTATTAAAAAAATTTCCAATTGTTCATAAAAATTAACAACTTAATTTTTAAAATATTTAAAAAACTATAATAAAAGTTGTAAATATTACAACCAATTGTTTGACAAAATTTTAGAAATTGTTGAACAACTTAAATAAAGTTTTAACAAAATGAATAGATTTTGCAAACCAAGTTTTTCAAACAGGTTTTTAAATAATAATTTTAAATTTTCAAATAATGATTTTAAGTTTTTAAATAAAACTTGTAGGTTTATTGTAGGAAGGAGTTAAAAAAAATAAAGTAATTTGAAAGGAAATTTTCAAAATTTACAAAAGATTTTTAAAATTTTAAAAATTAAATTTTACAAAAATAAAACATTTTGCAAAGTTAAATTTCATAAAGTATTTCCAAATAATTTTCAAAAAGTATTTTTCAAAAATACCTTTTAAAGCAAGTTTGTTACAATAATTTATACAATAGTTTTTAAAATATTTTACATAAAGACTTTACAATATATTTTTAAAGAAATTTTCAAAGTAATTAAGGAAATTCAAAATTTTGTAAATTATTTCCAATGTTTGAAAATTAAATTTTTTTAAAATAAAACTTTTTACAAAGATAAACTTTACAAGAATTTGATACAACTTTTCAAATATTTTTAAAAACATCTTTCAAAATATTTTTCAAAGTATTTTTAAGTAGTTTTCAATGTAATTTTCAAAACACTTTCATTTTATTTTTTAAAATAGATATTATTTTTAACCATTTGCAAAGTAAGTTTCAGTAAAGTTTTAAAAGAATTTTAGACCACCACTTTGTAAAAAAAAATTGAAATATAACTCTTTTAAAAGTAGTTTTCAAATATCCTCCCCTGAACCTGATAGTATTTAAAAAATAATATTTATTTAGAAATTGTCCTTAAATGTCTAACCATTAGTTGCTAACTAACTATTAGAATTAGTCAAGTTAAGTAATAATGTTCAGTTAGAAATTTACTAAAAAAAAGTACTACTTAACTTGATCAATATACTATTATATTTTCCGCTCAGACTTATGTTGATGCACTAATATAAGCATCTAAAGTTCAGGTAAAAGGCCTACGCATCTCACGCCATTCTAAGTTTTTGAATACGCAATCAAGGTAAACCTAGTGTGCTTATGAGATGCTCGTTACCTAGATCTATAGGATCATACTTTTTAAGAATTCAACTAAGACTAAGGCCAAAACAAATTTTGAACACTATTTTTAGAAAATATAAGTAAAAATTAGCTTTGAATTTGAAAATTATTTTAAAAAATATCATTCCCCTTAACCTAAGGTCTTAATTTTCAAGAAAGATATACTTATTTGTAGATATGATAGACTAATAAGTTCAAAGAAATTAACTATTGAGATAATGACTCTTTTATATTTATTAGTGTTATGAAATAAATTATTGTTTAATTCTAAATTTGATTATTCCATTTGTATTAAAAAAAGTTATTTTGAATTAATCAATTATTAAATAATTAAGTTTTAATCAATTATTAATTAATTAAGTTATTACTTATTATATTCAGTTATTAGATTGGTATTAATTATGATAAAAAAAAAGTATGAGTAATTGATTATTGATTAATTAGAATTCATTATAATTTAATTTATTTTATTTTTAATTTAAGTTTATTTATTTTATTTTAATTTATTTATTTTATTTTAATTTATTTATTTTATTTTAATTTAATTAATTATTTGTTTAATTTTAATTTATTTTAATTTAATCTAATTTTAATTAATTAATTTAATTTTTTAATTTAATTTTAATTAATTTATTTATTTTATTTTAATTTAATTTAAATCTTTATTAATCTCGCCAAAATCTATATTTTCAATCAAGAGAATCTTATAATTTTGTGAGATGAGTTAATTTGAATTTCATGGTTTAGTTTAACTTGTGTTAGATTCAAGTTTAACTTTGGGTTCAACAAGCAAACATTCTTTGGATAAACGTCTAAGCTGTTGTCAGTCACCTAGACATCATTAGAGTAATCATGCCTTTAAAATTTTTCAAATAATCCTGCCCACGAAACTTAGTATAAAACTTTGGTCTAACCAGCTAAGATTAGTAAGGGGTAGCTTCAGTTAGTTCCACTAAGTTAAATGCATCAGGTCAAAGTCATATTTTCCTAAATATGCATAGACAGACCTTTCATAACCTACTATCATTCATAACTTCTCTAGTACTATTTGTCAAGTTGAATTTTATCCTTTATTAAATTAGTCCTAATTACCTAGTCGGGTAAACTATTATTTTGGAGGTATCAACTAATTTAGAGCCTCCCCCAAACTTATTGAACCTGGGTTTAAGTTTTAAATTTGTGTTGATTTGTTGTATAGTTATAATAAACTTGATTATAGTTTGAATTTAGATTAATTTTATATTTATTTAGTTTAGTTTTTAATTTATTTAATTTCATTTTATTTTTTTTAGGTTTGAATTTAGCTTAGAAGGTTTAATTTTTTAGATTAAAGTTGAGTTATTTGAATTTATCTTAGAGTATTGATTGAGTCATACCTACTTGGTTAGACAAGCTTTCAGAACCTAAGCTTTAGTTAGTTTTTTATTTTGAGTTAGAGTTAGAAATGATTTAAAGGTAGAGTCAGACTTGTATCCAAGTCCGGATTTATTGTACATAGCTCTTTGGAATCCAAGTATTATGTTTATATACTTAGATCCTTAGGTAAACTGTAACTTGACTTTTCAAGACAGAATTTTCTTTCTCAAGATTTGCAGCTTGAGTTTCTATCTTGAACTTGGTCAGTTAAGGAAGTCAAGCTTAGTTGTTCCTTAAGGATGTTGTTTTCCTTAAGGAGAAGTTTAGCGTGTTCCTCAATTTTTATTAATTTTTTATTAACCAAGAAATTATTTTTAAAAAAATTATAGTATAATTGAAATTTACCCTAATTGGTTCATCCAAATCAGATGTGGATCTGTTACTTGACTCGTATTCAAACTCGTCTTCTTGATCTGATTCGCTTCCGGTTGCCATCAGGGCGAGGCAACTCGCTTTCTTTGGTTCATCTGCTTATGATCCATCCGAGGAACACTCATCCCAAGTCACCTTGAGTGCCTTCTTCTACTTTGTCTTCCTCATCTTATCTTCGTTAGGGCATTCATGTTTGAAGTGCCCTTTCTTGTTGCAGTCGTAGCAAGTGATATTTTCCTTTGAATTGTTGGATATGGACTTGGGCATCTTCTTCATGTTGTGCTTGGAGAAGTTTCTCTTGTGTCTAGTGAACATTTTCTTTACCATGTTTAGTTCTAGATGCTCTTCTTCATCTGATTCTGAGTTGGACTCAGTTTCCACCTCGGGTTTGGCTTGGGTTTATACTTTGGCTTCCTTCAAAGTACCTGCAAGAAATGCAATTCCTTTCTCAACCTTTGTGGAGTTAGTTTGTTCGTGTAGCTCTAATTTATAAAATAACTCATCTAATTTTAACTTTGAAAGGTTCGTCAAAACCTTATAGGCATCTACGATCGATGCCCACAGTGTGGTTCAAGGAAACAAGTTCAGAGCATACTTGATAATATCATGATTATCGAGTTGATGTCCGATCATGTACAGGTCATTGAGGATATCCTTAATCCTTGCGTGTAGTTGGCTTACGATTTCTCTGTCCTACATTTTGATATTAAATAAAGAATTTAGAAGCGGGTCTCATTTAGTTATCTTAGCATCGTTGGTTCCTTCATGTAATTCGATGAGCTTGTCTCATAACTCCTTTACATTCTCGTGCAGGACAGCTTGGTTGAGTTCTTCTTTTGTGAGTCCTCATTAGATCGTGCTCAATACCTTTGAGTCGATCTAGGCCTTCTTCTTATCTTCAAGATTTTATCTTTCTAGATCAAGGGGTACTTTAGTTGCTTCGTTTATAGTCACCTTGTATCCTCGTCAGATGGTGAACCACTGCTTGATGTTCGTCTTCAAGTAGACCTCCATTCTCTTTTTTCAATACGGAAAATCATTTCCGTTGAAGAGAGGAAGATGAGCAGTGTTGTATCCTTCAAGCCGGGCTATTTGAATTATCTTGCAAAAAATAGAAAAGAAGAAATGTCCCAAGACTAAGTCTTGTATTAGCAAAGTTTAAGGTAAAAAGAAATATTGAAGACTCAAGTAGTGTTGCACCAACTTCGAATTAAAACCAAATTAGAAATAATTATCTAAAGAGGTAAACTTTACTAATTCAAATAAAATACAAAAAACTAAAATCTGAAAAGAAATAAAATAGTTCCCCCGGCTTAATTGAGGTTGTATCAATTCAGAGCAGAACCTACTCTGATATCACTTGTTAGATCGTGAGCACGTGAGAGGTGGGTGAATCACGTGATCTTAAAAATGTTCTTTTCTTTTAAAAATACCAAGTTTGTAGTGGAAATAAAACTAAGGAATAGAAATGAGAAAAAAGAAAAGACAAGTGCTAACCCAAGTAATTTTTTACTCAATTTGGAGTTTTCGACGACTTCTACTCCAAGGCTTGCACTTGTGAGTGCTTTCATTAGGCAATCACTATCAGTTCAAAAATGAAAATGAGTTACAAGATTTGAGTACATGAATTGTAAAATGAAAAATTGCCAACAAGAAGAAAGTATGAAAAGAATTCCTTAATCATAAGTTGTCGGAGCAGCTTTTCAGAATCGTCGAAGCCTTCTTGGAGCAGCGTGCAAGAACGAAAGTTGTAGCAAATGTTGTGTTGAAGCTACTTGTTGAAGCCTCCTTTTATAGCCCCGTCCAAGCGCTTGGATCCCCTCCCGAGCTCCTGGACCGTGTTGATATGGCAAGCTCTCGTCGAAACTTCATCCTCGAAGTTTATCCACCTCCGAGCGCTTGGACCCCCTCCGAGCGCTTGGACCATTAATATGGGTCAGCCAGTCATTGCACTCCAGCTCAGTGAGAAGATGAGGTTTGCTGGTCCAGGCGCCTGGAGCAACTCCGGGTGCTCAGACCGCCCAGGTGCCTGGCCAAGCACCCTCTCGGCCTCACAACACTGGTCCAAGTGCCTAAAGTAACTCCGGACCGCCCGGGTGCCTGGCTAGGCAGCCGCTCAGCCTCATCGACACTGGTCCAGATGCCCAGACCAACTCTAGGTGCTTGGACCAACTTCGGGTGCTTGGATCCCTTCCGGGTGCCCAGACCACCCTTTTTCGCCTTTGTTTTTTCTGTAAAAAAGAATTAGTTCAAGCAACGATAATATGTTTATCCTGCAAAATAAAGTTAGTATAATAATAATATGATCAATTTATGACTTAGATCCTGTCCTGTCTTTCCAAGACTAGGATCTAGCCATGGTCTTCGCTTAGACTTCTCAAATGGCTCTAAGTTGAACCCGCCAATAGTTCCATTGGGACTCGTCCTCTCTGGATCTCTCTCCTCTAGTGACTTACCTCACTTACCATTTGTAGACTTCCTTGATGTTAGATCTCTTGATCCACCAGGACTTCCTGTCAGATCTCAATCAATCTATACTTCAGCAAGTTGTCAACCCAACTAGACTTCCTTTTGCCAGATCTCAACTAACCTGGACTTCCACCTGCCAAATCTCAACCAATCTGGATTTCATACCAGCTATCAATCTAACTAAACTTCAGCTTGGTGTTTCAGTCCTCTAGACCCATCAAGTCCTACACACTTGGTAAAATATTAGACAAACAACATATCTAACTTTAATTTATTTGTCATACATCAAAATCTGATTATTAGTGCAACCTGCACCAACTCTATCTATTCTATAACTCATGATTTTTTATACTCTAAGTTACATTTGGACAATTAAAAGTCACTCAAACCTCTCCAAAAAAAAATACGAATGCACTAGTAACAAAGAGTATACACTACTTTTGTGCAGTTTGATCTTACAAAGAACAAAATGAAAATTTGAAAGTGATAGTCCAACATGTTTGGTTATCTTTTGGGGAGGTTATCTAAGATCACAAATTATTGCAAGTCATGCAAAAAAACACTTGCAGGGAGTACTGTTATTACATATAATGGCATTTATAATCCATTATATGTAATAGTATCAAGAATTGAGATAGAGGGTTTGAAATAATATGATTAAATGTGAATTAAAGACATGAATCAAAATACAATACACTATTCCTAGAGAGCATATAATCTAATAATTGTTCTCTCTACTTACACAGGAAATGTATTGCTCTACTAAAAGACATCAATTCTTAGTTGATTAAGGGTATAGCTTCAAGTTAAACCACATTTGTTTATCCTATTCTAACAAAGGTTCACAAACACCAACCCTGAGTTTTTGTTCGCCATGCTTCAACACTTTCATCTCATGGATTTGGCTCATGAAGATTGACATCAATCACAAAATTTGTTTTCTCCTTGAAATCTCTGAGCTCAATGCATTAGCACATTTTCTTCCATAAGATTATGTTGGAAATGTAAATAGAATAAAGAGATGAAGATTAAGAGACTCTATTATGCATAGATTATTAGTCCCACATTAGAAGTCTCTTGGCTTTATTGTTGGTTTAAATTATGATATATGTATTGATATTGTAAACATATGCATGGGGAGAGACTCTCTCGCACATGAGTTCGCAGGAGTGGGTGCAAATCCAAGACCCCGATTATACTGAACTAAGGTTAACTCATGTGCGAGCACGTGCACACGTTGAATGCTAGACCAGTCGAGGCAAGATTTTCCCAAGTGAATAAATCAATATTTTATCACTGAATCTCTTTTTGTACTTGCTCAAGAGGGTAACAGAAGTATTAATATGAAATTAATGGAAATTCTGTAACATCTCGACATTAATAGTGACATTATACAGAGTAGTGGAAGATAAGCAAAAGAGAAAGCGAGAGGAAGAGCAGGAAACGAACCTTTGTCCACCTATGTTTTCTCACAAAACTCTCTCAGTCGTGCATCCGTTAGGCTAAACTACTCGTGATAGCACTTGTGTGTATTCTCAGTTTGCCACGAACAACAGTGCTTGGTTGTATGCGTGGTTTTGCCATTGTATCCTGCGAAACAGACGACCCGAGAGAATCTCGAAGCACAATCGGAGGGGGGACGAATATGTTTCAAGAAAACTACGTTAAACGCAGGCCTCGTTATCTTAGTCAGCGAATTCGCTTCCCGATTTGGTGATCGACTACCGATTCTGCTACGCACCGCATCAACTCTGCAACTCGGACCATCGGAAGCTTGGCAGAACCAGCCCCACTAGCAACTTGAGATTATCCGCTCAGGTCATCTCAATAGATAAGTTATAATTGATGTTGTGTGATTTTAATTCGTTAATTTTCTCCAATATCTCCGGCAACAGATTGTCCAACAATCTAGAAACATATTTTGATTCTATTGAGATAGCCACAGAATAAAGTGTTGAGGTACAATAGACTCAACACATTAATGCCCCCTCCTCCTCGATTAAAACTGTGTCAATCAACCATGGGGAAAGGCTAGAGAAGTTCATTGGATTGAACTTCAAGAGGTGGCAACAGAAGATACTCTTCTACTTAACCACTCTCAATCTGGCTAGGTTCTTGATCGAGGACCCTCCCAAATGTGCTAAGGATGTTGATGCACATACCATCAGTATAGTGGAGGCATGGACTCGCTCTGAGTTCCTTTTCTAAAACTACATCCTCAATTGCCTTGTTGGCTCGTTGTACGCTGTGTATAACACGAAGAGAATGACTAAGGAGTTGTGGGAGTCCCTGGACCAGAACTACAAGGCAAAGGATGTAGGGGCCAAGAAGTTCATTGTGGGCTAATTCCTAGACTACAAGATGGTTGACTCCAAGATAGTGATCAGCCAAGTCCAAGAGCTTCAGGTGATCTTACACGAGATCCACTCAGAAGGGATGGTTTTGAATGAAATATTCTGGGTAGCTGTTATCATTGAGAAACTACCTCTTGACTAGAAGGACTTCAAGAACTACCTAAAGCACAAGCGGAAGGAAATGAATATGGAGGAACTTATTGTTATATTTCGCATCGAAGGAGACAACAAGAGTTCAGAGAGAAAGTTGTTCTCTCAGGCTACTATAAAAGCCAATATGGTCAAGCACGATCAAAACTCAAAACAGAAGAACCCCAAGACTTCCAAGATGGGACCTAGAGGAGGCATTAAGAAATTCTCTAGGAAGTGCTTCAACAATGGTCGAGTTTGTCACAAATCTATGAAATGCAGAAAGCTAGAGAAGAAGCAAGAGGTCAACCTGAATGAGGGACCAGAAATGGACGACCTCTGTGCAGTGGTCTCAGAACTAAACTTGATCGGTTTAAACCCGCGGTAATGGTGGATCGATATTGGAGTCACCAAATATGTCTGCTATAATAAGGAGCTTCTCCACAACTTTGAAAAAGTCAATGGAGATAAGTTGTTCATGGGGAACTCAGCAACCTCGGACATCATGGGCTAAGGAAAAGTGGTGTTGAAGATGACTTCGAGTGAGGACCTTACTCTGGACAATGTGTTGTATGTTCCAGAGATTCAAAAGAATCTAGTGTTTGGATCACTGTTAAGCAAGCATGGTTTTCGCATTGTTCTTGAGTCAGACAGAGTTGTACTGTCAAAGAATAGAATATTTATAGGAAGGGCTATGTATCTGATAGTTTGTTCAAGCTCAATGTAATGGTCATTAGGCCTAAGATAAATAAAGATGAAAGCTCTTCCACTTATATGTTTGAGTCTTCATGTTTGTGGTATGGTAGACTATGATAGGTTAACTATGGTGTGTTACGTAGATTAATAAATATGCAAAACATACCTATATTCCACCTTGACCCAAAACCCAAGTGTGAGATTTGTGTTGAAGAGAAAATGACAAGGTCATCCTTTCAACATGTTGAGAGAAGCAACGAACCACTTGGGCTAATTCACACCGACGTGTGTGACCTCAAAGGTACACCAACATGTGGTAGAAATAAATACTTCATCACTTTTGTACATGATAACATAAAATACTATTATGTGTATCTTCTCAAAAGTAAAGATGAAGTTATAGAGAAATTTGCTCTCTATAAGAATAAGATTGAAAATTAACTTAATAAAAAGATTAAGGTAGTTCAAAGTTACCGAGGTGGTGAATATGTATCATCATTCGCTAAGTTGTGTGTTGAACATGAGATTAGACATAAAACAATAGCTCCTTATACTCCTCAGTAAAATGGAGTTGTTAAGCGAAAGAATCAAACTCTAAAGGAGATGATGAATACTCTTCTATTGAGCTCTAGAATACCAAAGTTTATGTGGAGGAAAGCTATGTTAACAGCTAATTATCTTTTAAATAAGGTGCCTCGGAAGTAAATAGATAAGAGCTCTTATGAGTTGTAGAATGGAAGATAACTATCTTACAAATATTTACGAATGTGGGGGTGTCTTGCCAAAGTTTTGGTGCTTGATCCAAAAAGGATTAAAATAAAACAAAAAATAATTGATTACATATTTATTGGATATGCATATAATAACAGTGTGTATTAGTTTTTTGTGTATGAGTCATAAATATCGGATATATACAAGAACTCGATAATAGAATTGAGAAATGTCGCATTCTTCAAGCATGTATTTTTGTATAAGTCCCGATAGGAAGCTATCTCCTTAAAATGGACATATGAAACACAAGGTGAAGATGATGATCAGGAACCAGTCGAGGTTGAGCTTAGACGGAGCAAAAGAGCTCAAGTAAAAAAATCCTATAGATCAGATTTTATTACTTTCATGTTGGAAAGTGAACCCCAAAGTTACTCAAAAGTAGTAAGCTCTTATGATGGACCTCACTAGAGAGACGTAATTGTATCTAAGATAGAATCTATCTTACAAAATCACACTTAGGAACTTGTGGATCTTCCTTCAGGAAGTAAACTACTAGGTTGCAAGTGGATCTTCAAGAAGAAAATGAACTCGGATGACACAATTGATAAGTATAAGGCTAAATTGGTAATCAAAGAATACTGACAATAAGAAGGCTTTGATTACTTTAATACATATTCTCTGGTGTCGAGAATAACTTCCATTAGAGTGTTGTTGGCTATTGCAGCTCTATGGAATCTTGAAATACATCATATGGATGTAAAGATAGTTTTTCTAAATGAATATTTAGAAGAGGAAATCTGCATGGAGCAACCTGAAGGATTTTCTATACCAGGATAGACAAATAAGGTTTGTAAATTGGTGAAGTCATTATATGGCTTGAAACAAGCACCAAAGCAGTGACATGAGAAATTTGATAATGTCATGAAGGAATATAGATTCAAGATTAATGAATGTGATAAATGTGTCTACATAAAAGTCACAGAGAATGAATACGTCATCTTGTGCCTATATATAGATGACATACTTATCATTGGGAGTAATGATAAGATAATCAAATCTACTAAATATATGTTTAACTCAAGATTTGACATGAAAGACATGGACCTAGCTAATGTGATTCTAAGAATCGAAATTCTTAGAACAATAGGATTTGTTCTTAGTCAGTCTCATTATGTAGACAAGATTCTTGAGAAATTCACCAAGGGTGATACTGCATTAGCAAGACACCGATAGATATGAGTCAACATCTATCAAAAAATCGAGGTGAAAGTATCTCTCAGATAGAGTACTCTCGAGTAATTGGAAGTTTGATGTATCTAATAAGTTGTAGACGATCAGACTTGGCCTAAGCAATAAGTAAACTGAGTAGATACATGAGTAATCCTAGTGTTGAGCACTGGAAAGGGATAATAAGAGTACTAAGGTACTTAAGGTATACTCATGAATATGGACTACACTATATGAGATATCCTACTGTGATTGAAGGATACAGTAATACGAGTTAGATATATGACATAAAAGACTCTAAGTCTACGAGTAAATATGTATTCACTCTGGGAGGTGCAGACATTTCTTGAAAATCTTCTAAGCAAACAGTAATAACCAAATCCACGATGGAATCTGAATTTGTAGCTCTTGACAAATGCGCTAAAGAGACTGAATGACTATGGCAATTCTCAGAAGATATTCTGAGATGGTCGAAACTGGTGCTGGCAATTTGTATACATTGCGATAGTCTATCAGTAATTGGCAAGGCACAGAGCCATCTGTATAATGGTAAGTCTAGGTATATACATCATAGGCATAATATCACTAGACAACTACTCTCAATAAAAGTTATCACTGTTGACCATGTGAAGTCAAAGGATAACACAGTGGATCTGCTAACCAAATGGTTAAATCAAGAGTTAGTTGCAAGCTCATCATGAGGAATGGGTTTGATGTCATTGTCAGCGATCAGTACAGAGGACACCCAACCTATGCTGACTGGAGATCCTAAGAACTAAGTTCAAAGGGACAACCAATTTGCACTAATTAGACACACTATGGAAGATAACCCAATAAAATAGTGATCGAACCAGGGTAAGCTAATGGGCTTTTAATGATCAAGAAAAATATATGACTACTCTCGAGGAATCACCTATATGAGAAAGAAGTGGGGCCACTTCAAAGAGAATTGAATGCACAATTCTTACGGCTTCTCTTAGAACCAGGCATGCATGGCCAAGAACGAACACACTCATGAGAACTGAGTTGTATCAGGGAGAGTCTTGGGTACACAAATGGCAGAATAGTTCATGGACATCATAAGGTTCAAAGGGTAAAACCTACATATCCTATACTTGACTCAACCGCTGGATGTTATCATATATCATGTATTCTATTCATGTGGGCAATTGTTGGAAATATGAATGGAATAAAGAGATAGAGACGAAGAGACTCTATTGTGTATGAGTTGTTAATCCCACATTAGAAGTCTCTTGACTTTATTGTTGGTTTAAATTATGACACATGCATTGATGTTGTAAACATATGCATGGGGAGAAACTCTCTCACACATGGGTGCGTACGGGTGGGTGCAAATATATGGCCCAATTGTACTGAACCAAGGTTGACTGTGTGAGCATGACCTGCACACGTCAAATGTCGGACCAATCGATGCAAGATTTGCCCAAGTGAATAAACCAACATTTTACCACCGAATCTCTTTTTTCTACCTGCTCAAGAAGGTAACGGAAGCATTAACATGAAATTAATGTCGATTCCGTAACGTTTCGACATTACTAGTAACATTAAACTCATTAATGGTGACTTCGTAACGTCTTGGCATTAATGGCGACATGAAATCTATTAATAATGATTCTATAATGTCTCGACATTAATGAACACATTCGGAAGAGTAAGAAGTGAATCTCTGTCCACTTGTGTTCTCCCACAAAACTCTCTTAGTCGTGCATCCGTTAAGCTAAACTACTCGTGATAGTACTGAGGTGCATTCTCAGTTTGCCACAAACAATCAGTGTTTGGTTGTATACGTGGTTTTGTCGTTGTATCCTGGGAAATAGACTACCCGAGAGAATCTCGAAGCACAGCCAGAAGTGGGACGAATTTGTTTCAAGGAAACTGTGTTAAACGTAAACCTCGGTATCTTAGTCAGCGAGTTCTCTTCCCGATTCGATGATGAACTCCCGATTCTACTACGCACTGCATCAACTTTACAACTCAAACTACTAGAAGCTTGGCAGAACCAGCTCCGCTGACAACCTGAGAGTATCTGCTGAGGTCATCAATAGATAAATTAGAATTGATTTTATATAATTTCAATTCGATAATTTTTTTTAATATCTCTTGTAATAAATTATCTAACAAATTATTTACCGCTTTATTTGGAAGTGTTGGTCAAATTATAAATGTCTTGTTACATGGATGCGATGAATTTGTATTATTTCAACTAAAAGTGTTTCATTTGATATGTTATATGGAGGGGCCAGTTGGATAAAGGGCGAAGGAAAGCTATTTGAGTGATCGTCAATAAGTGTGAGAGGGTGGAGATAGGCAAACGGCAAAGGATTGATCGATTTTTATTTGAGAATTTAAAAAAGTAGAGTGAAGAATCTTATTTGATAATCTCAAAAAAAAAAAAAGTGTTCTATTAGAAAATCTTGAGTCCAATAAAAAGGCCAAAGGCTTTATATAATTTTCTCTAACTTGTACGTGGAGTACCCCAAACATCGAATTCATTTTCTCTCTGATCTCAACCCTACACTTACAATCCTTCCCCTACTCTATCTTCTCGTTTCAAAGAAAAAAACGGACCTAAGATTTCGTTGAATTGGTCATCATATGATAGAATTATGAAATCAAACAAGGGTCGATTTTAATAAAATCGGGAGAAATACCTTCTCATGTGTACATTTACCTTTCTATATATAATTATAAAACCGATCATGTTTCGATCTTACTGGCTTTTAAGAGAGTCGAGGCTGCGACAATCTTGATCTCCTCGAATATTAACTCGATTGTCATCGTCCACAAATTTGAAATCCACAACTTTGCATGATGCGACAAATTTTGTCAAGTAACGTCGTGGCCAAGAAACTTAAAAAATTGTTAAGCTATTGAATGTACTACACTTTGTACTAAATACTTTATAATACAAGTGGAAATGGTAAAAAATGTGAGGGTGTTTTTTTCCACAAATTGTACAAATAAATCACACTTTTGTAAAAGTAAATTTTATTCAAGTTGTTTAACAGTTGAGACGTGTGGTAATAGAAAGGTGATTTATTTCTGAGATATAATGTAAAATTAACAGCAAAATATACTATTTTTTGTAAAAAGTCCTTGTAATTTTATTTCATTTCAACAGTAATAGTTTTATCTATTTTTAAAATCCCAATAAACTTTTTTAGTCTTTATTCAGAAACTCTCAAAATCTATCTCACATTAGTGAACAGACTAAGTAACTATTGTTAAAAATATCAGCTGAGGGTAAATTATTAAATTTTAAAAATTTAGGATATTAAAATTAAGGTAACATTCAGAAAATTAGGATAAATATAGCAACAAGACATCGTACTTTTGTAAATTTTTAAAAGTTGATGCATCTAATTGTTAAGTTTATGATTTAAAAATATTTAATTAAAAAATGTATTTATGATATATATATATATATATATATATATGGAGAGAGCTGGAAGTCTCTTCCAGCAGTATCGACTTCTCTGGCTTTGGCTGCTGTCGTTGGGATTTTGGAATCAATTGGTCTAATATTTGGCTTGGGTGTGTTGATGGATTTCATGGGTATAGCTGTTGTATGTCCAATGAAGCAATTGTTCACAATAGTTTCATAGCTGTGTTTAATTAAATTGAATTCTTGATCTTATTTTCAGCTCATGGATAATGCATACAGAATAAGTCAAGTCACTGGACTAAATCATATTCTTTATTGCTAAAAGATGATTTCATATGTTTGATGATGTCAGAATGTAGAATTCCCTAAAGGATTCAGCTTATGCAATTTGACATTGATGTTATTCTGCTAATCTTATCTCAAGTATGCCGATTTGGAATTTTTCACTCCAGCACTAGTTTTTGGGTTTGTAAAAGCATGGTGGAGATGATAGATATCATATTACAAATTTATATTCTTGCTATATTTTACTGCAACAAAGGCTATCAGTGTTTGAAGCTAATTGTTATAATTTTCCTGACGATCTAATAAATATTTTTGCATTGTAACACAGGACAACAGTTGGATGCTTTCTTGTACCTCTGTAAATTGACAGCATTTTTTATGATTGTTGCAGGATTCACCTATGCGATTACCTGCAGAGCAATTTCTTTCTTATACTCACGAGCATTTGGTGCTCCTGCAATTGTAATAACTAATAACACTTGCTGCTCAAGGAACATTTCGTGGCTTTAAGGATACAAAAACACCATTATATGCTGTCTGTAAGTATTGTATCTTCAACATTTGTTTTTATGTAACCTATTCTTGTTTGGATGTTGTTTTTATTGTATATACAAAGATTGCATTATTTTGCCTCTGTCTCATCTTACACCACTAAACCATATAGACTAACACTGTTTATAACTGTCATTCAATTAAGTCACACCATTCGTCACTATTTTTCCATTCATGTTACCAACTCTTTGCGATCCTTCCCAATCCCTTTTTAAGAATGTGATGGATGCCAAATTGGAGATAGTTGGATAAGTTCGATTGCTCAAAGGTTTTTCATTTCTTCAATTAAATGAAGCTTAGTTCAGATAGAAAATATCTTCTGTGGTAAGCAAGCTTTAGACAGCTATACAAGATGGATTTTGATGTTGCTAAAAAGATAGAGAGAAATGTGATTGAATTGTTTTAAATTTGTGGTTCTTGAAAAAAAAAAAGAGGAAGAATTCATGGAACTTTATTTTAGCATTTCTATTATCAAGCTGACATTTGATATACCAATATAGAGATTTTGTTTGACCTACACATGGCATGCCAAATATTATTGGGTAAATTTTTTGCACGTCCCTTGTAGTTTACCAGTAGTACACAGACTCCATTTCTTCAAAGATCTTCACATAGCCCATCAAATGACTTACATAGTCAAGTGCCCATTATATATACACCCATTGTAATTTGCTGTTGTTCCATGTATCTCTCACTTTTATTTCCAAGTTAGATAAATTGTAAATTGTTGAGGTAGTATTTCAGTTATATATTATGCACAAAGAAGTCTGCTCATGAAGGTTGCTTGGATATCGATACAGGATAGTCTGAAAAATGGCAACTCCATCAAAAAGAGTGTATACTCTTTGATACTAGTTCATTTGTAAAATCTTTTCTTTTCATGAAAAATTATTTCTTTTCAGAGAGGTTTGACTAACTTCAAGTTGCATAAATTCAAACCTAAAATAATTGGGAGTATAAAAGATCATGAAATGAATCATGAGCTGATGATTTTTTTTCTATAATGGTCAACTAGCACTGAAAAATATTTTAGTCTCAATATTCATTCTTAGCAATTAGTGTTTTTGGTTATTGTTTCACATCTTATTTTGTTGATGCCAAATTTAGCACTGAGTAATACTACAATCATCTTGCCTATCAGGTGCTGGAAACTTGCTAAATGCCGTAGTCGATCCCATTTTGATATTTCTGCTTGGTCTAGGGATAGGCGGTATGTCTATGCAATATGATATTATTAGCAAACCAATGAATTGTTATTTTGTTACTTCTCTTCTTTAATTCACTTTCATGCTTGATTCTATTCAAGATATTTGATAGCTGCTATTCTCCTCTGGAAGCTGAATGAGAAAGTTATACTATCTCCGAGTATAAATGGGAAAGGAATGAGTCAAATATTTGAAATCTGGTAGGTTGCCCAAATGCTTTTAATATACAATAAACAAAGATATGTAAGATGATCTGTTTGAGCACTTTTTGTATTGGAAAAAATGAATGGGATAGTCTGTAGGAGGGAAGCTTGTTGTGAGACAAGGAACTCATTTCCTTTTGCCTCTTCCTCTTTTCTCTCTTCTTTCTCCTTATCTTGATTCAACATCTATTTTCTTGTTTCTCTTTCTTCAACAGCATGAATTTGGAGAGAGGCGTTTTGAAATATCACATCGAATTGGGATGGAACTAAGTAGATAGAGAGTTAAGCTGAACCATTCTAGTATAATAAAAAGAACAATACATTTTTCATAAACAGACAAATTAGCTTTCTAGTTTAACTCCGTATCAAATGGTCAAAAGCATTCAGTTTTACTGTTGCCTAAATCATGGATTTTCCTTTTTGGCATTCTAGTCTGATTATGATTGCTTTAGTTATAATTCAATGAATGACTATAAAGTATAAACCACATGGAAAACTAGATCTGAATACTATACATTTTGTTTTTGAAGGAGAATACTTTTAATGCTATTCTTATGCAGTTGGTTTCTTGGTTGGAAGAACCATTGCGGTGCTCATAACCATGACAATATCAACTTCCAAGGCAGCGCGAGAAGGTCCAGTTCCCATGGCCAGTCACCAGATATGCCTGCAAGTTTGGTTGGTCATTTCTTTGCTTAATGATGCTTTGGCACTCACTGGTCAGGTCAGATAACATAATCAACCTGCTCATTCTTCAAAATATACAGATAAGAAAATACAACTCCATTTTCAGTTCATTTGAAATATTAAGAAAATGTGCAAACCTTTTTCACAGGCTTTACTAGCGAGTGAATATACCAAGAAGAACTATAAACAAGCTCGCATTATAGTGTATAGGGGTTTACAGGTTTGTATGATGCTCTTAGTTCAACACATTCTATATATAATTGCCCATGAATCTATGGTTACTAGTAAAATCCAATGGGAAAAGTTTGTTATCAATTTCTTTGATCGTCCTTTAAATCATCGACAGGTCAGAACAACGTAACTGGCATTGCACTGAGTGTGTTGTTGTTCTTTGGATTCGAGTCATTCTCAACTCTATTCACCACTGATTTTGCTGTTCTCCAAATCGCTAGTTCTGGTGTTCTGGTATAAATTTCTTTTCATTATTGTTAAAACTCAGAAGATTTGTTTAATTTGTCCATAATCAAGTTGGAATTTTTTGAATCAAGTTGGAATTTTTTGCAGTTTGTGTCTATATCTCAACCAATCAATGCCATTGCTTTTGTAATTGACGGGGTCTACAGTCGACGGCATCTCAGACTTTTCGTATGCTGCATATTCAATGGTCTCATCTCTTCTACACTTACAATTCAACAACACTACTTTTTCACTTCTTCATTACCTTAAATATATGTCGTATAGGTGCTTATAGGGTTAATCTCATCCGTGTTCCTTCTTATGGGTTATGGCTTGGTTCTCTTTATGCTGCAAAGGTTGGAACCGCCAACCCAGCGGCCCCCTCAAGTATGAGAGGGAGTAAATCACGGTGAATACGGGCTCAGCTATGACATGGTGGTCTCAGGTGTTTAGCACGGACAGATATTGATGTTATCGCATTTGCTGCCGCAGACCCTCGACCTCTCGACTCATGCTGCAAGAATCCATGTCATAACCAGTTGATCCCGCCCGTGGGGGCTTGGTTCTCTTTATGAGTCTACGAGCCCTTGCTGGAAATTGGAGGTGCAAAAACTGATGTAAACTACCTCGACATCCTTATTTTACGATGCTGACACTTTCTCTTGGCTTCCAGACTACAAACCAAAGGTACGTGGTCCATGGAAAATATTATGGTCAGATACGGAGATAGGAACCGTAAAAGAGTCATGAGATTGACTATTGGCGAGGTAGTATAGTACTCTCACATACTATTTCATACTGAATGGAGTATGAGACCCACCCTGCATCGCTCGATGAGGATGATTGGAAAAGGCTTGAACTTGCAGATGCTCATAAGTTTCAGTGAGCTCAACTACTCTAACTGTCATTTACTGAAGTAGACGAATAATCTTCGTAACTTACCGGGGACTTTAACCTTTAATTTGTTTACAGCATACAGTTTGAATTCTAGTTTGATCTCATCCTCAATAGCCAACCAACAGAGCTTCTCTTATCTAGAGTTGTCTGTGAAGGACTAATATCTGGTCCAAGTCATGCTGCTGTATTTGAAGAAATAGAATCCACGACATTCAAGTTAATGATGTCTTAATAACTCATTCAAGAGCGTTTTCAGTAGTATTTTTCTCAATTTTTTCTATATTATTTTGGTATGATTTAAAGACGAAACACACGCTATGAAAGGATAATTTCAGAAATAATGATAACTTTGGTAACTGATGAATCGGAGATAGGAAGCATTCTCCTCTGCTCCTCGGCACGGTCGATATTCTCCTTGCTCGGCTGGCTCTCGTGTACAAAAGCTCAATTTAACGGAGACTTCCTTGTCAAGTTGGTTCTCACCTCAACCTCCGATAATTTTTGATGGTCGAATTGACATACTTTGTTGCTAGAACCGTCCCTGGCTCAATAGTAGAAACCGAGGGTGACACCTAGTCAACGGTCTGATCATGTAAAATGTACGACTCAATCATTGTCCCGTCTATTATCTAACTTATAGTCACTCCGTCAATTAGCTCCCGACTCATCACTCATATAAGATGGTAAAAGATGAATATGTTCGCCTCCAGTACCTCTAGCACCCCTGTCAATCCGTCCCAAGATCAACACGGAGGAGGTAAAATCACGGGTGGCTACTAGTCTTTGAAATAGTGACTAGCATATAAGAGAGATATTACCTCGATTTTATCGAGATTCGAACCTCAGACCTCGTGATGATAACACCTCATGTGCTAGCCATTAGATCGTCTCGAGAGGACACACCGCTCATATAAGGTGGCAATAAAGACGACCACCACTCATATAAGGCACTATGTGACTCGTGGTCAGCGCGTAGGTAATGTGGATATTCCCTCCCGTCATAAGCGAAAAGAAAAAGGGGGTTAGTTTGGGCTTAGCCCCCTCCTTATAATGGTATATTATACCTCAAGTTAGCCCCCCTCCTTATAAGAGTATATTATCTAACTCAAATATCAAAGCAGAATATAAATTTTTTAATTAATTCAATATATCTCTTCTCTATACTTAAGACTTCAAATTTAACTCAAATTCTAAAAGATCTAATATTTTCTAATTAGCTCAAATCCATAATAGATGAGTTTGATAAAAAATCTCGTAAGATAAAATATAATGTCAATAAATTTAATTTATTATTTTTGTGGTGTCTTATATGATTATTCTATTTACACTCTTTTAATTTATTTTTTAATTATTTATTTATATGTTGTTGAAATATTATGTGAAAGAGTGGTTATATAATATAATACATTAATTTTATATGATTTTTTTAATGATTTATTTTAAATTTAATCCCGAAATAAAATCTTAGTTTCATCCTTCCCTCCCGTCGATCATATAATGTTCGACGATGGTAGATGAAGACATAATTTTCGTCTCGCATACAGAGGCCACTCTTCTTCTCGTTCACGCGCACTCGCGAGCCTCTTTCTCTTTGGTTTAGTGCCGACTTAATCGTTGGAAGGTCACACTGGCTACATCGTCACATGTTGACACGTGTTGACTAGTATAACCGTCCAAACGCATCATCTAGAATCCATGACCAAATTTTTTTTTTATAAATTAATAAAATAGCTTTTATATTTTGAATAAATTATGAGTAGAACGAACTTCTAATTTATTGTTTTTTTAAAAAAAAATCAATTTTATGATATAGATAATTATTATTTTTTAAAAAAAAATCAATTGTATGATATACATAATTATTATTTTTTAAAAAAAAACAATTTTTATGATATAGTTAATTGATAGCGTTTCTTTTAATTTTCTGCTAAAATAAAAATATCTAATTTTCTACACGGAACCTGCCTTCTTGCTGCTTGCTTTCCTCCCCTTCTCGTTCGTCTGGCCTGCTGCGGTGCTGCCTGCCTGCCTGCAGTAGTACGGCGAGATCCGCCCTGAACGCCGCCCAGTACGGCAAGCTTAATTAATTTAGTTCCTCCTCTTTATCTTTCTCTTTCTCTTGGACAAACGCAGAGCTAGCGAATCAACGTCGACGAAGAGGAAATTGCCGGTCGATGGATTTAAAGTTGACTGGTTCAGAAAAAGGCCGTCGCTTGCCCTCCAAGGCTCATTTGCGAGCTCTGTTCGCCCCCTGCAAGAACTGGGCCATGCAACCCATGAACATGGCGCTCATGGCGTGGGCCTTCGTCGTCGTCGCGGGTCTCACCGTCGTCTTGCTCTTCATGTCGGGGGGCATGGACGGCGCCGTGCCGGAGAGGTCGGAGAGGACGCGGTGGACCGAGATCACCAACCAGATTCTCAACGCCCTCTTCACTATCATGTGCATCTACCAGCACCCGAGGCTGTGCCACCACCTGGTACTCCTCTGCCGCTGGCTGCCGGACGACGCCGCCGAGGTGAGGAAGGTCTACTGCAAGAAGAACGCTAACGCCGGCGCTCGGCGGAGCGACGGGAGGGGTCACATGGCGTTCGTCGTCGTGCTTCTCCACCTCACTTGCTTGTGTCAGTACGGCCAATGCGGGCTCTACTGGGGATATTCCTCCGACGACCGGCCGACGTGGCTACAGATCTTCTTGATGGCGGTTGGAATCTTGTCGCCGGCGGTGGCCAGCGCCTACGTCGCCTTCGGCCCCCTTGAAAGCAAACTCGATGAGGAATTTGAGATTTCGTCATCGAGGAGACACGAAAGAAAGGAGGCCGTGGGCCGGGAGTGGGCTGGCGGCCTCTTCGACTGCGGCGACGACCATGTCGGCGCGTCGCTATCGCTCTTCTGCACCTGCTGCGTGTTCGGGTGGAACATGGAGCGGCTGGGACTCGGGAACAAGTACGTCCACGCCGCCGAGTTCGTGCTGCTCTGCTTCGCTCCCCTGCTTGTGTTTACTACGACGGCGAGCCGCATCGACGACGGCGTCGTGAAAATCCTGATGAGAGTCGCCGGGGCGCTGCTCTGCTTCTGCGGGTTGCTCTACGGTGGGTTTTGGAGGACGAAAATGAGGGAAAGGTTCGATCTCAAGGGTGATCCTTCGTGCTGCAGGTGTTCGCCGACGGCGGCCGACTACCTGCGGTGGCTGCTTTGCTGGCCGTGCGCGGTGGCGCAGGAGGTGCGGACGGGGAATTTGTACGACGGCGTCGAAGAGAGCAGGGAAAGGGACTTGGAGGAGAGATCGAGGTCGTTGGCGGCGCCGGCGAATGGAGGTGCAGCAGGAAATGGAAGATATGGTGACGTCACGATCGACAACGACGAGGAGAAAGATGATTCTAAGGCGCCGCCAGTTCAGCAGTTGATTCAGCAAGAAGGCGATCTAAGAAATTGATTAAAGAGGAATTTCATTTCGTTTAAATAAGATTTGGATACTTTAAATATTCGAATTTGGATCGTGTTCGGATTTACATCCGATCGTGATAAATAATTCCTAAGTTTGGTTGCCCATAAATGAATTGATTAAGATAAATCTCATTAGGATATCCCAATGCTTAGGATATCCCAATGCTATTATTAACACGCTCAAGCGTTAATGGCATTTGCTATTATTTTTTTATTTTCTTTTCAATATGTAGTTATTAACGCGTTCAATTCTTTGAACACATTAATACTATAATAGATGAACAGTAGGGTCACGTTAATATACACGCCCACATTAACACTCCCCATTAACCACATTATGGGTGCTCTTATAGATTAGTAGGTTGTCAACTAGTTTAAATTTACAATTTAATAGTATATAATATTTATATTTCAAAAATAAAAAAAAAATAAAAAGAAGAAAATTTATAAAATGGAATTTTTGAAGGGTATAAAAAGAGGCATTCTAAAATTAAGTGGTCGATTTAAAAATTTTACATATTCACAATGTACCATATTCCACGCATAAAGTTTGCATTGGGCTCCAAGATCCTCCGATGTAAACATTCAAGGAGCAAATCGCTTTTTGAACAACGCGTGTCTCTTTGACGGGTCCTTTGGTTTCGATTTCGAACCACGTCCTTGTTTGTTCTTCCCAGTGCTGAAAAATCCAATAATGAAGCAAATCATTAGTATGTTAAATAATTCAAATATGAATAAATGTTGCAAAAGGGAAAAGGCATGTGAGGAAGACTTACGTGTATTCCATATAGACCATTCCATTTGCTCCAGAGAAAGCACTCATTGAGCCCGCAGAACGCTTGCGCTTGATAGCAGTTATATCACCTGAATCCTCCAACAACTGCTCCGGACCCATCATGTCGTCACCAGCATTCAGCACCTGTTTAAAAAGGGAAAGCTCAATACTGAAAACATTCACCCAAATTCCAAAAAGATCAAATAAGTATCAAAAAAAAAAAAACACCTTGTTCAGTAGTTCGGTTTGCTCATCAAGGCTATGATAACTGAGTTCAGCGCCTAAATTAGGAGGCGGCAAGATAGTGATTACCTGTGATAATTTTGCTTCTCATTTATTAGATGTGTACAATAAGAAATAGAATACAAAACTAGTCTAGATGAAAGTTCGAATTTCACTAAAAATATTACAAAGTCTGCAAATAATTAAATAGAATAAAAAAGACCATGTTTATGGTTATGCATTACTATGTTGTCCTATGGTTTATCTCACCGAAGTAGGAAGAATATTTCATCATTCACTAGCAATCACACAAGCTCTCAAATTGTGTTCGGCAATTCTAAACTGAATATACAATTGTTCAAATACACATCTTGCCTTCTTAAACTTAATGGAATGAGGTCAACCAGACGTTAGTTATAGTACACATCCCATAAATCTAAAGACACGGAAGATTAGAAATGCCCATACCTCTTCATGTCTAGTATATTGCCTAATAAAAATTATCTTACGGAAGATTAGAAATGCCCATACCTCTTCATGTCTAGTATATTGCCTAATAAAAATTATCTTCCGTATAGCATATCAAATAAAACACTCTTAGTTGAGGCACTACAAATTCATCACATCCCATATAAAAAGGCATTTATAATTTGACCAATGCTTCTAAATAAAGTTGGAAATAAACCTATAGAAGAAAATGTGTCAATGCATTGAGCTCAGAAATTTCACAGAGATGAAAAGAAAAGAAAGGAAATTTTGTAATTGATGCTGGTCCGCATGAGCCAAATTCATGAGATGACAAGAAACACTTGAAGCATGCCGAACAAAAACTTAGGACAAATATTTGTTAACCTTTGTAAAACAGGATCAACGGATGTGCTTTACCTTGAAGCTATACCCTTGATCAATTAAGAATTGCTGCCTTTTAGTAGAGTAATACATTTCCTGTATCCAGTAGAGAGGACAATTATTAGACCATATGCTTCACAACTTCGTTCAAGTTGAGCGTTACGAAAACCAATAGATGGAACAATTATTACTACAATCAACAGATGAAATAATTACTACAATTCCACTAGTTGAGCACAATGTCTATTTTTTTCTTTAAAAAGAAAAGAATACTGCACCTGAGTATCCGTGGAAACAAGAGAATAGAAGAAAGCATTGTATACTTCTTTTCCACCTGCCATTCTATCTTGCAGTCGCCCCTGCAATGCAGACCATGCCCAGGAATGACAAAGAAATAAAAAAAAAACACACACACAAAAATGAAATACACAAGGTTATTTTATCTAAGTATTAGGAAACAGAAATGTTTCTGCCAAAATAAATTGCACAAACTGATTTTATGTCGAATCCAAAAGTGGCTACAGAAAATCAAGTCAAGCCATAATAGTAGATATATGTAGTACAAACATTAAAGTAAACAATTGTGGCAAAAGGCGAATACGCTCACCCCCAGTGCCCCCGCCAATCCGTCCCAGGGCTAACACGGAGGAGGTAAATCACGGGCGGCTACTAGCCTTTGGAATAGTGACTAGCACATAGGGAGGTATTATCTCGGCTTTGTCGAGATTCGAACCACAGACCTCATTGTGGCAACACCTCATGCGCTAACCACTAAACCCACCCGAGAGGACAACATTAAAATAAACAAGAGTAGTAAGACAGTGGTTATCAAATTATTTATTTATACAATTAATTGAAAGATAATTGATAGTAGAAACTTAAGCAGACAATTTTCATTGTTTTCAGATAATAGTGACCTAATGTTGTCGCAATCTATAATAGCACTAGATGTTGGCTTGCAGGACAAAGGGAACTATCCTCTAGGTAGTCAAATCCAAAAAACTTTAGGCTTGCAGGTTTTGTATAGTGGTTACCTGGATTCGAACCAATCAACTATACAAGAAAGCAAACTAATCTATGTTGCAAAAATCAATTAATCTTGTTTTTGTCTTCCTCAAGAACAATCTGCTCTTTACTGCCAATTCTATTGGGACCCTACTGCAGATCCATTGGTCAAGGACTAACCAGATCTTTGGGATTTTAAGCTTACTAGCTTGATATGGTTTCTACTTGGCCAACCCAAAAGTAAAGTTCATAATACATGAAGTTAGCTAGCACAATTGAAATTTTAAATAATTATAATACAAGTTTTTGCAAGATAATTTTCTGCCTAAAATCATCAGTTAGAGAGATTCTTCTGTCAGAAACAAATAAGCAGACACAATAAACTTGAATCTTTTAATGCTAACTCAAGGTATCCCATGTATACTAGCCAATTTGAAGGTTCAATATGACGCAATAAAAAAAATAAGTTTATTCAATTTTATGAATCATATCATGTACAAACTAGTCCTCTAGTTTCGTTTCCTACATATATTTCATTATTTAATTACCTTAGCCCTAAGAATACGACCCAAACGTTGAGCTTCCTGACGTCGTGAACCAGCATGGGATGAAATCTGTATTATCACATTGGCTTCTGGAATATCAATTGAGTTGTCACCAACCTGTAAAAAAAAAGTAAAAATATCTTGATTAGTGATCAATGGTACTTGACTTCCAAAAATGACATAAATTTTAAAGAAATAATGAATTGCTCTATTCTTTCACTGCTTTAGGACCAACCTCTTATCCCCTTTTCCAAGATTAACAAAAATATGACTTCAACCTCATAATCTAGTAAACAAATATTTAGAAATTACTAAAATATGTAGTATAAAGATAATACTTCACAAACCTTGGACAAGAAGATTGTATTGACATCACGACTACTCTTGAAAGCTTCAAGAATCCTAGTTCTCTCACTATGGCTGAAAATAATTTAAAAATAATAATAATTAAATCAAAGAACAAGGGCCACTATATGAAAATTTTCATCAAAGCTCCTAGAAAGAACCTGGTTGCACCATAGATCATGGGCTTTTGGAGCTTCATTGCATACGCAGTCAATGCAAACAAATTATCAGCAAAAACTATAACTTTATCTCCACGTTGCTGCTCATGAAAGCGAATAAGAAATTCACAAGCTCTGAACTTATTCGGATTCATCACATATAGTGCCTAGCAAGAGAGAATCTACTTAGTTAGAAAACAAATCAAGAATATGAATCCAAATAAAATTAGAATTGAAACATATAAATAGCACTAAATAAAAGGGCAAAAAACGGATTAAATCTTAAAGTAAATTAGTACGGAATTTGGAGAAAATGGAAGAAGTCTAAATCTTATTTAGGTAAATTGAACTGTCAAGCATGCAATAGAATTACAATATATGACAATTTTATATATGCTAAGAAAGAAAATTATCTAATTCTCCAAGCACTATTAGAGTAGATTACATGTACAGCTTTCTGAGTCATTGGGCTCTATCAAGGGAAAACTTGAATTTATAGATATGAACATGGTAAAGGTATAATTAATTAAATAACTCCAAGATATCCATCTTCACATCAAAAAAAAATTGTTCTGTTAGTCTTTAGATTCTTCATGTAAATTAATTCTTGTATTGTGTGACATGGTCATAGTTTCAAACATTTGCTTGAACTAATTAGTGATATCACTTGATTGTATTATGTTGTGGACAAGGTTCAAAATCTCGAGCCAGTTTCAAACTTTGACTGAAACAATACTAATTTTGATATCATATTGGTGTTTCAATGTATAGCACCAATGGAGAATTGGAAGGGAAAGAAGAAACAAAAAAGTAGGAAAAAAAAAAAAGAACCTAACTATATATATCAAAATTTAACCTTCATATCCCATTTAGAACGATACAATTTAACATTATATTATATTGACACAAGTAAAAATAATAATAAATTGTATTTCAATACATCTTGAAACATTTGTAGCATGTCTAGTAGTGTCGAATGTCAATATGATACGATACTTCAAGTTCCAGAAATTTGTCAGAACTAAACGTTCTAACTATACCGCCGACACCGTAGGAAATTTCAAACCATGGTTGTGGGGGAAAAAGATAGTATTTAGATCAACAAATATAGTACCTTCCCAACAACACCTATGTGGTGAGATAGGATGATAGTTGGCTCGTGGATTAAAGTGTCATTCCAATTGGTGGACACAAATGAAACTACCTTTTGGTTCAAAACCAAAATAAGGTAGGCATGAACAATAAGTCAATAACTACCTCAACATGGTGCTATTTGCCATGGGTGCTTTCCATTTATTGCCTAAGATTCATCTTTCATAGATGTCATTGTAGCACCACCTCATAGCTACTTCAAAACATCAAGGGTGAGCAAAAGCAGGAAGCCTCACTTCATTATCTAAAATGCTAATTAATAACTTGAATCCACTATTTACTAACCTAACTTGTTAACCTTACACTAATTACCATCCTTCCTATCATCACCCTCATGATCTAATGGCAATCGACTCCTAACCTGTTTGACCTCCTTCTCTAGGTAGTAGTGGCCAAATATGAATCTAACTTTATGCAAGCTACATCATGGCAACCAAGATAATCTACTATAAAAACTGTTAACATCTCCAAATAAATGAAATACCTGTTTTTTCTTTGAATTCTCTTTCTTCAAATATTCTGCAAAAAACTCCTTGGTCATAGGACACCAGACTTCAGCACACTGGACATTAGCAATAAATCCTTCTTTTACCAAATCCAACCAGTTTGCCTCATACAGCTTTGGTCCAATAAGAAAATTCAAGTCTGTGATTCGTTCATCTTCTCTCACAAGTGTTGCTGAAGTGACAAGAAAACAATATTCAGTAAAAAGAAACATGAAATATCAGGCAGCTTATGCCGTACAGGTAATCATAAAGGTAATTCAATAGAAGAAAAAATGACCAGTAAGTCCAAGTTTGCAATGAGATTTGGTGATGCTAATTACTTTACGAAACATATGTGCTGGAACAACATGAACCTGTAAGGAGAAAGAGAAGAACAAAAAGTGAATCTGTAATATAAAGAAAACTATATTGAATCGGAAGGAAAGTTTTTACGTGGACAATGAACTACTAGATATATTATGCCAAGAAAAATTTAATTCTTGGATGTAAAATGGTAGATGCCATCATGCCACTTTCTTTTCACTCTTGATTTTGATGGCAGTGATTTCCTAATACTCCTGAATCATTTTAGATGGTGATTCAACGAATATCAATTGTAGATCCCTGAAGTCATCTCTCTTATATGTTCAGTTTGAAATAGCTTTAGTGGTGCAATCATCATGAAATTATGTTAACTATACTTTTTTTTGGCTTCCCTTTGGCTTTTACTCTAACACCCTCAACTGCAATCCATTAATTATATAATTTATTGGAATGTGCATGCATGAAACCAATTTATCCAAAAAATAGACATGTTATGGATTTAAAAAATAAAGTACCTCATCCATAAGTAGTAGTCCCCATTCTCTATTTCGTATTTCTTCAATGATTTTCTCAGAATCCTTAGATCTCTTCCCACCAAAAGCTATCATGTTGTAGGTGGTCACAACTACACCAGCCGACCCACGAAATTTTTCTTTATTATCAGATGTGAAGCAACTTATGTTCTCATCTTCTATGGTGGACCAGAGCTTAAACTGAAAAGCCCATTGATCCACAGAAACGGCGTTTGTAGCCAAGCAAAGGCAACTCTTTTTTACGCGGCAAGCAGCAGAAACACCCACCAGAGACTTCCCAGCGCCACAAGGTAACACAATGATACCAGACCTAGCTCGTCCTGTTGTACAACAAGAAAGTAAAGCAAAATCACTATTAGTTAACTAATTGTTTAAGAGCATCTAGAATGTGTATTGTAGCACGCCTAATTCGGGTAAGATATATCAGCAACAGCAGCAGCTCTAATCACATATATATGGAAATTCAACTCTATTATTGGACATAGTATGACATTGTTTTCCAACCTTAATGATCATCTACTTTCTCATCTATGATTTCTATTGTAATAGTGTTAGAGAAGAGGCTTTAATTGTTCAATGAAGATGAGCTTAGGCCCATTGAATGTGACAAAAAATGGTAATGAGGATAGAGCAAAACTACATGTCTAAGAAATGCAAAGAAATTAGAATTTAGCTGTAACTCTTTTGCTATGAAATATGGGAAAGGAATTAGAAGAAAAAATAATAAGATAGCACAAAGTTTCACTGCACAAAAAATAATATGTATTTGTATAAGTTTCTAGATATACATAGCAGCAAAATGTCCAAAGGCTGAACAATTATGTTAGCACAAGTTCTTTCCTAAATTTTTTTTACCCTGGAGCTTCTTTTATAATAACTCTCTCCAATCAAATTCCACAAGAAATCATGCAAAATAACAACTAATAGCAGCAAGGAAACGAGCATAAAAATCACAAAAAGGTAGATGAAACATAATAGCAAGTATAAAACTTAGGAGGGCACCAATTCCTATGTGTTCATCAGTGTCAGCATCAAGTTGTTGTGGTTAAAATATTGGTGATCAATATTGGTGACCCTAAACCCTCATGCGACCCTCAACATTTTTCATCTGTGCTTCGCATCAATATTGGTCGAGACATTTGCGTTGTAGTTAAAATAAACAAATGCAGGTGATAATGTACTTACCATTGCGAAACATCTTACTGAGACTTATTTGTTGATATGGTCTTTGTTGTGCTTGAGGTTTCAATGCTATATTCAAATCAGGGTTCACCTGTGGTTAAATTTCCAAAGAGGAATTACATCCACTATAACTAGAGTGGAGATTCTTGAACTTGAATAAAATGATAGTATAACTTGAAAACTCAATGAATTCCAATAGGCATATTTGAAAAATAAACAAACATGTGACTCACTGTATCATTTCGATAGTCATATTCCTCGAGCATAGGATAGTTTAGAGCATTAGGCAAACATCGTTGCTTCACATTTTCCACCTGCAATAAAAATAACACTGTTTTAGACAACTTTCATTAAATGCATTAACTGTAGGAGGTGGAACCATATGGCACCTGAGAAGGGTCTATCTCAAAGGAATGAGTTTCCTTCTCTATTGCAGTAGCTAACTCCGCCTGATTCAATAAGTCTTCATGAACACCGTGTGAATCCTAAAACACATTAGATGAGTCAGTTGAAGTAAAGATGGAAACATAATGGCCACTAGATTATAAAAGAATATTAGCATTAAAGGACTGGTTACTTAGGTAGATAGGGAGGAATAGAGGAGGGGAAATGGAAGAAGAAAGAGAAGAAAGAACAGTGAAAATTTTCT
This sequence comes from Zingiber officinale, assembly GCF_018446385.1. Taxonomy (NCBI): domain Eukaryota; kingdom Viridiplantae; phylum Streptophyta; class Magnoliopsida; order Zingiberales; family Zingiberaceae; genus Zingiber; species Zingiber officinale. The sequence goes on from NC_055995.1 coordinate 75,103,526, forward strand.
TCCCAATTTTTCCCTGACCAAATTCAAGCAAAAGATGAAAGAGGAGATGAAACAAGCTTGCATACTAATTGCCTAGTATTTATGTTTTTGATACCTTGTACCTTCTCTAAGAATTAAAAAACCGTGGAAGATCTACTTTTCATTATCCTTCCATTCCATTTCTCATCCCTTATCTCCTGTATTCCATACCTCATAAAAATTGAGTTAAGAAAGTTAGGATATGCTTTAGTGGCATTTGGCAATGACCAATTGCCCACTTCTTGAATCTATTACGACAAGGCCAAGGATTGACTTTTTTATATAATTATTATTGTGATTAATATTTAATTGTATTTGATTATTTGCAAACAATTGTATTCAAACATCACATATGGATTGATGCAGATATGGTTACCAAAGAATAAAGAATGTCATATGTCAATGTGATTGTTCAAAACTCAAGTATCCAAGTTATGTAAGTACCTCAAATTTAATCTGAGCGCTCGATATAACTTTGTCCTTGCGCAATCTCTTCAATACCTGTATTCATGAATTTGCATGTTGTAGCCAATGATGACAAATAATCCACGTGATGTGAACAAAACAAAGATGAACTAGAACTTCCCCATGGATCGAAGTTACCTCTGGAAATGGTGACTCAACAAAATATCGATTCTTTTTCAACACAAGCTTAACTTTTCCATAATTAGCAGTCGATCCACGGATAAAGTCTATTATCTCAGATGGCAACTTAGATTTCGACAGCTTGTTCATGACACTAATAATGGTCTCAGTCTCCAGACCCACAGAAACCGCAGCATAGAGAGAGTGTGGCGTCAAATTATACTCGTGCATTGATTCCGGTCTGCAAGCAAACATACTCATAGCACGTTCAAAAAAAAACCCCTAAATGCAAAAAATGGACCCTAAAACAAATTCTGATACCTGCAGACAGGTTCGGCGATAGCCATGAGGAAATCGTAGGCTTGCTTGTAGAGAGGCGAGAACGTTTCCAGAATGATCCGGCCATCACCGCAGGCCCATAGAGGCCTGTTCACGTGATCAGGCTTCAGCTCCAGTTGGGTGAAATCCCTCTTCTTAATCTCCCTCTCACCTACCAACCACAAAATCCACATTCGTCAAAGCAAGAGCATGGGAATAAAAACTCACCGAAAAAAAAAATAAAAACTCCATCAATTTCTAACTCTTAACACCATCTCGGGTATCATCGTCGAAATGGTTCCCATAGTCATCGAAATCCTCTTCTTCCATAATACTAGTAGCCTAAAAATGCGAGCTAGTATTTAGGAACAGAGGAAAAAGAAGAAGAAAAGCTCGGATCAGTACAGTAAAATAATTCGCCTCACCTTAGACGAGGAAGAGATGGTCTTCAGCTTCTTCATCGGGCGACCTCTTTCTCCTAGCAGAGAGGGATTTTGATAAATTAGAGAAACATAAAAAACAAAAAAAACGATGGCAATAGGGCTCTAAGCTAAACCCTAAACCCTAACAAACTAAAACTGCATGGGGTTTGGATTGGGATAACCACCGTCGCCACCTGCCATTATCTGTGAAGCCTTCTCGCCGAGGTTCGTCGCGGGCGGAGGAAAGCCGGAGAAGAATCACAGTGAAAACTGAAAAGGAAACAATAAACCGCTCTACCGACGTGCGTATATTTAAAGTTGGGTACTTGGTGTTCATTTGATTCGATTCGGATTATTTGAGTTATTCGATTCGGGTTATTCAGATTTTATAATTTTTTAAATCTAATCAAGAATTAAATTGAATTAACTATAAATCAAACTGAATTATTCAAAATTAATTCAGATTATTCGGTTCAGATACCAATTAACCCAATTTTATTTTCATTTTAAATTTTCAATCTTCTACAAATAAATAAATTCTTTATAATTTATATTTATAAATAAATAAGCTCCAAATTTGATAAAATAGTTTCATTCAATATAAGAAAAAAAAACTTACACATTCCAAAAATTCCAAAGATCAAACTAAAAAAATTAAAAATATATATATTAATTTCTTATTCGGGTTTCGGATGGATTATTCGGATGGGGAGTTAAATTCAAAACCAAACCATTAACCCAATTAACATTTCGGGTCAGTTCATTCAACCGACCCGAATTTCATTCAACCAAACCAAATAACCCGAATGTTATTTGGATCAGACGAATTAATGAATTGACCCGAATAATGAACACCACTACTCGCAGTTCCTTACTCGTCGGGCTCGGAACGAACTGGCATTGGTCAGCCTGACTCGCGGCCTAATAATCACGTGGGCCGAATCATCGGCCCACCTGCAGAATAAAGACACATCACTTTTATCAATACTAAAAAAAGTTTATTGAGATTTAAAAAATAGATAAAGCTAATAACAATGAAATAAACTTTTTACAAAAATAGTATATTTTGCTCTTTAACTTTCATTGATATCTCAAAAAAAAATCACCTTTCTATTGTTAAAAATCTACACTATACAACTTGGATAAAATTTACTTTTACAAAATATGATTTATTTGTACAATTTGTAAAAAAAACACTTTATAAGTATCATATGATAATTTTAATATTATCAACCAAATTAAGTTAGGTTCTATTATATTTTAATACCCTGTATTTAAGTATGCAGGAACTTAGGAGCACAGGAAGTCAAAAGAAAGACGCAGCTAGTAAGAAAAACGACACGAGAGAGAGTCGACTAACTCGGTGCATACAAGGGACGAGATGCTGCGGAAGAGTATGTTAGCGGACAAGAAGGAAATTCACAGTGGTTCCGAGGGATTAGAAGTTAGAGCGAAAGAATGCTCGAGAAGATCGGAAAATGGGTTCGGATGGGTCATATTCAGATGGCTGAAATCACACAAGCAAACGGAACCGGAGCAAGAGCCCGAACCAAAAAGTCAACAGGGAGGTTGACCTGGTCCAGGCATTCGAATCACCTGGGTGCCCCCGGACGTGCCTCACCCAGCGGGGTTGTATCAACACTGTTCGGGCGCTCGAAACCCTTTCAGGCGCCTAAGAACAAAAAATTTATCGAAACTCAACGTATCGCGATCCATTGCGACATGGATTAAATTTTATCTACGTCAAAGCACCTGGAACCCTTCTATGTGTCTTGATCAAGGCTATAAATATAATCCTGATCTCAAAAGCTAAATATAACACTTGAAATCGATTCCACATAAGTTTAGCATTGTAATTGTAAGCTTTGACTACTGTAAGAGATTACTCCGACCAAAAGAGATTTTTAGTGAGCTTTAATTTCCTTGGATTAGCAATCCGCTGATAGCAAATCAAGTAACTCTTTCTGTGCCTCTTCCTTTTAATTATGTTTTTAATTCTTTTATGTAAGTATTTATTTTAATCAAATTATAAGTTTCGAAGAAAATGTTTTATTTGAATTTATTATGCAGATTATTCATCCCTTTTTAACCGGCCACAAGAGACCAACGCATTTTTTACCATTTCCACTTGTACTATAAAGTATTTAGTACCAAAGTGTAGCACAATCAGTAGCTTAACAATTTTTCAAATTTTTTAGCCACCACATTACTGGACAAAATTTGTTGCATTATACAAGATTGTGGATTTCAAATTTGTGAACGATGCCAAACAAATTAATATTTGACGAGATCAAGATTGTCATAGCCTTGACTCTCTCGTAAGATAAACTTCATGGTTTCAAAAATATGAGTTTTCCTTGAAACGAGAAGATAAAATGGAAATGGAGGAAGGTTTGAGAGTTTAGGGTTGAAATTCAAGGGAAAATGAATTGAATTTTAGGATACCCCATGTACAATTCGGAGAAAATTATATAAAGCCTTAATTATCAAATATAATTGAGTTGATATCATGGCTTCTTTCATTGTTTATTCAAATGGTTGTCAATCAAATAGAAAGCAAAAAAAGTTCGTTAGAGTTATTGTTGGTAGAAGAGAAAGTTAAAAAAAAAAAAAATTACAAATGTGAGTATTCAGTTAACTTTCGAACTGAATTAATTGAAAATTAAATATTTTTTTAAAATCAATTAAATTGACTAAATTTTTTGATAAAATGGTACAAATCAAACTAATAAAATATTAATTAATTTGATTTTCAATTTTTTATCATGGATTTAATAAACCGAAATTGAATTTATTCTCTTTTTCAATTTTTTTCCATTTTTGAATTCGGTTTATTTTAATGAATTCAATTTAATTAAATAAGGAAATTAAAATTTAAAATAGAACCAAATTAAATGGAAACACTGATATTTTTTTTAAAAAAATGAATTACTAGAATAATAATTTTTAAATTCAATCGATTTAATCAATTTATTTAATTTAACTAAATTTTTACAACTTTACAAAATATGAATATTGAAAAATATTTTTTAAAAAACTAATATATAATTCACTAATTTGAAAAAAAAATATGAATCAGTAAATTACCTTTTTACTTTTTGAAAATATTCTTAATTTTTTATTATTTATATTTTCATTAATAAGCATAATTGATGAATTGAAAATAGTACATGATTCTTTTATATTTTTAATGTTAAACAAGCCATAATCCTTAAAATCTATTTTAAAATTTTATTAAAACTATAAAATCCTTAGAAAATGAAAATTTTGTATATAGTTGAATAAATAATACGATGAAAACTACCCAAAATTATGCCTTGCGTAAAACATTATTTTAAAAAATGATACAATATTAAAATAGAAAAAAAAAATTAACCATCTAGCAACCAAATTATACCAACTACGCATACCCAACATACCTATATGAAATACCTTTTCTGGTTGGTTTTGCATTATTTTACAAAAAATACAGATATTTTATATATAAATAGGTATTTTGAAATATAATAAAAAAAAGATTTATTTTATATATATAACGTATCATAAGAACGTTAGAATTAGACAGGGTCATCATACATATTATTGTTACAGTGTTCGTTTTCATTACATATCAACTTCTTAAAAAAAAAAAAAAAAAAAAATCTAAATCTAAATCCTTTGGTCCATAAATCAATTTTCATCTGATAAACCTAGAAAGTACTCCGCACACCTGTGCCCATCTAAAATTCCTTTTTACTTAATTCCTTTTTTATATTTGATACTATAACTCTACCCCTATACCCCTAAATCATAAGGATACGTTTGATTTAAATTATCATATATAATCTTAATTATATAATTAACAAATAATCACATAATCAAAATTATGAGGAATAAAACATAATCTAATATTATTTGATTCAACTTAGGTAATGCAACAAAAATTTATTTATTTGAAAGTTTTAATAAATAACTTAATTTAATATTTTGCTGTATTACCTCTACAAAACCAACCCTACATATATTATTTTTTACTTTTACTTTTTCACATTTTCTTTTTATGTTTTTGTTTGTTTTTTCTTTATGTTTTTTTTCATACTTTGCTCTTATCGGAGGGTATTTTTGATAAAAAAAATCATTAACCACAAAATCAAGAAAAACCTCAATTTTTCAAGATTTTCTAATTTCGGGTTGTATGGCCCTTTTATTGACGTGTCAGGCATGGAATATTACTCGGGAATCATCGATTACCTAAGTCAAATAGGATTTTCGTTGATAACCTTAGATGAATAACTAAGGTTTTCAAGGATAACCCCTAACCAAACACATCCTAAAGGCAAAATTTGATTGGGATAACCGAAAGCTTAAAAAAATTTTAAAAAATCAATTACACTAGATGGGCACAGAGTTAGGCAATATAAGATGGGCAGCAGATATATACACAGACACACACCCACCGTGGCTGCCTAGCGTGAGTGCCCCTCACGCGAGAGGGCACAATACCCCACATACATTTATGTGAGCGACTGTGGGTGGTCTGATGCGATCAAAAATTATTTTTTTCCCTCTCTCATCTATGCAATAACTCCCTTCTCTCTCTTTCGGTGGCAAAAGGTGATTCGGTCGCCCCCAGCACCTCTGCCAACCTGTCCCAAGGGCAACACAGAGGAGGTAAATTACGGGTGACTACTAACCTTAAGAATAATGACTAACGCATGAGGGAGAAATTTATCTCGGCTATGTTGAGATTCGAACCCCAAATCTCATGGTGGAAACACCTCATATACTAGCCACTAGACTGTCTCGAGGAGACCTCTTCTCTCTCTTTTGATTGCATGCAAGGTGGTGTTGGCACCATCAAACCAGCATCATCCACCTTAGTGTTGGTGGTGTTGGCACCATCAAACCAACATCATCCATTTTAGTATTGGTGGTGCTGGCACCACCAAACCAGCACCATCCACCTTGGTGTTGGTTTGTACAGGTATTGATTTGTAGAAACCAGTACATTGGTACTAGTTTGTAAAAGCCATAACCACCTTGGTGCTAGTTTATAAAATCCAGCACCAAGATAGATGGTGTTGGTTTAGTGATGCCAGCACCACAAGCACCACCTTAGTGCTGGTTTGTAGAAACTAACACTACCTTAGTGCTGATTTTTACAAATCAGCACCAAGGTGGATGGTGTTGGATCGTAGAGACGCTAGAGGGGGACGAATAGCGTTCGTCGAAAATCGTGAGTTAAAATGAGTTAAACAACGGAATAAAGAAAACAAAGACAATGCTAATAAAATCAAGTTTTACTTGGTTCAGAGCCTATGACGACTTTTACTCCAAGGCTCATGATCGTCAATCACTTTCATTGGGTAATCACTATCAATTCGAATAATAAGTTACAAAGATTGAGTACAAAAACTAAAATTAATTGTTATCAACGAATATAACAGAAATTGAAATCTTTCTTTTTTTGAACTTCGGAGCAGCCTTTCGATGTCATCGGAGCCTTTTCAGAGCAGCACACAAGAATGAAACTTGTAGCAGATGTTGTTCTGAAGTTGCTGGTCAAAGGTCTTTATATAGGCCCATTCTGAGCGTCTGGACCACTGCTAACGTGGCGATCTCTCATCAAAACCTGATTCGTCAAGTTTATCCACTTCCGAGCGCCTGGACTCCCTCCAGACGCCTAGACCATTGACGTGGGTTCGGCTAGTCGTCGCACCCCAACTCAACTTCGAGATAAAATTTTCGGTCCGGGTGCCTGGACCAGCCCCGACCTCCCGGATCGCCTAGGTTCCTGGCAAGCTGCCCGGGCGAAGCTGGTCTGGGTGTCCAAACCACCCTTTTTCTAATCATCTTTTTTCTGCAAAAAAGAGTTAATCCAAGAAAATAAAAATATATCTATCCTGCAAAATAAAGTTAGCACAATAAGATATTAGTAGTAATTAGATCATGTCTCTTCGAAACTAAGATCTAGTCAAGATCTCAACTTAAGTTTCCCAAATGGACTTAAGCTAGACCAATGCCTACTGCCCCCTCAATCGAGACGCGTTCTCACTGAGTCACTCTCCTCTAGTGACTTCCCTTCACTTACCTGTCAAACATCTAGTCCTTTAGACCTGTTTGGACTTTCTCTGACCTTATTTAATATCTGACTAAGATAATCTACTAAGACTTGCCTGCAACACTGAGTTAGCACAATCAATATAAAATGATAAAGAAAAATAGTGTTAGCATTATTAATAATTTGCTGGTTACCTAAAGTTACGTTCCCTTAGGGTTACCCAACTTCACTCATTAGAACTTCCATTATCTGACTTCACTTATCAAGACTTCCACTACCTAGCTTCACTCACTAGGACCCAACTTCACTCACCAGGACTTCCACTATCAAACTTCACTCACTAGGACCCAACTTCACTCACCAGGACTTCCACTATCAAACTTCACTCATTAGGGTTCGACTTCACTCACCAAAACTTCTACTACCTAACTTCACTCATTAGGGTACGACTTCATTCACCAGGACTTCGATTTTTTAGTTTCACTCACTAGGGCCTGACTTCACTTACCAGAACTCCCCTCACCTAACCTCCAATTAGGACTAGTTACTCAGTAGACTTTTCAACTACCTATCCTTCGATTAGGACTTATCCTTGCTAGTCATCTAGTCCTGAGTAAAATTCTCTCTTCCAAACATCAAGTCTTATTTGGATCAACCCTTTGTCAAACTGACCAAACTTTAGATATATTGTCAAATATCGAAACCTTAGAGGTCAATTGCACCAATAGATGGTGTTGATTTGGTGGTGCTAACGCCACCTTGTATGCAATCAAAGAGGAGAAAAGAGTTAGTGAGACCCAAACGGGAAGGTGGTCTTAGCTTGAGAGATTTACTGGCATGGAACCTAGCGCTTTTGGCTAAGATTTTATAGCGCGTACAGGACAAGCAAGACACACTATGGATACGCTGGGTACATCACACATAATTATAGCGGGTGGGGGTATGGGGGTAGCAGAACAGGCATACGGACTCCCCATTGATTAAGCAGCTAGTATACATCAGAGACAGTATCCTCAGCGCAGCAGGCATCCCAGAGACAGCAGGGCAGACACTCTCATCCTGGTTTAGTGGCAAGAGAGGGATTAGGAGAGCATATGATTATTTCAGAGACACCAGAGCTAGGAAGACCTAGGCTGCCATAGTATGGCAGAAGGACATCCAGCCAAGCCATGCCTTCATAGTGTGACTTTTGTCACATGGGAGGCTACTGGCACGGGTTGGACAGGATTACCTGGAGGACAGACTCTGTACCTTTTGCATACATGATGAGGAGACGGTGGATCATATCTTTTTCAGATGTCGGTCGGTCCAGCAGCTGTGGGGACATGTGAGAAGATGGTTACAGATGCGTCCTCAGATGGCCACCTATCAATGCATGTTGCAGACCTTCAGGCGCCAGTACCAGGGGACCTCCACCTTGCCATGTCAGCGATGATACATCATGTATGGATGGCAAGGAACTGCAGCATGTTCGAGGGGAAATGATTTGATGGTGAGTTGGTCTTCAGGAAGACACATATACATGTCTTCAGGGCACTTGGGGTACTAGCGGATCAGATATTTGAACATCATTGGTACTTCTTTCATATCATGCATGCATACTGTTGGATCGTGATGTTTCGATAGAGGGGAGTGAATATGGATTACGAAAATTTCGATAAGAGTGAGCGCAGCGGAAAAGAAAATCAATGCAAACACAGAACCAATTTTACTTGGTTCGAAGCCTGTGTCGACTCCTACTCCAAGGCCCGCACACGAGGGTGCTTTCGATGGGCAATTCACTAGCAATTCGATAACTATTACAAACTAATACAGGAATGCTAATGAAAAACAAATTAAGGCTATACCGACAGAAGAAGAAATTAAAAGAACAGCGTTGTCGGAACTTCGCAACGTTGCAGGAGCGTAGGAAAGCAGATTCTGAGTTGTTGTTGGAGCTCCACCCCTGCCCCTTATTTTATATGATGCTCGGGGCGCCCCGGATCCCTTCCGAGCGCCCTGGTGGGACGTGGCAGGTCCAACCAGTGAGCTCCACGTGGCGACAACGTGTTTGGATGAAATTTGCCTCCCGGACGCCCAGACCTCCGGGCGCCCGGATCCCCTCCGGACGCCTGGACCACCTTTTTCCAGGGAGCACATTTCCTACAAAACAAGGTTAGTCCGAGGCAAATATATAGATTATAACCTGCAAAACAGAGTGTTAGTTCAATTTATAGTTTAGCAAAAAAAGTATGACTTAGATTCCGTCTTTCCGAGACCGGAATCTAGTCACGATCTCGACTTAGATATCCGAAATGGATCTAAGCCGGATCGAATCCTAATGTTCCCTTCCCGGGAACGCGTCCTCACAGTCACTCCCTTCCAGTGACTTACCTTTACTCACCTGCCAGACGTTCGGTCAGCCCTTCGACCCGTCTAGACTTCTCCCCAGCTATCCGGTCAGCCCGTCGACCTAGCTGGACTTCTCGCCAAGCGTCCGGTCAGCCCGTCGACCCGCTTGGACTTCTCGCCAGCTATCCGGTCAGCCCGTCGATCTAGCTAGACTTCTCACCAAGCGTCCGGTCAGCCCGTCGACCCGCTTGGACTTCGTGCCAGACATCCGGTCAGCCCGTCGACCTGTCTGGACTTATCATGCACACTCGGTCAGAGTGTTAGATCACGATAAACCTAACTTAACCTGATTTGTCATTTATTAAAACATGAGTTAGACCGTTAGTGCTAACCACACCAACACATACATGACCCCTTCTGGGGCGTACATCATAGCATTCATATAGATTAGCATAGAGATAGTATGCATTTTTGTAGCGTTATAGTGTAGCTCCCTAGAACACTTGGCGAGAGCATGCATTTTGAGGGCATAGTCATCACACATGTAAATAGGATACTGATAGACCTTCTAGGGAGTAGTTAGGCTCATACTACATCTGCATCAGAGTTTTGAGGTCTGTCAGACATGTTAGGACCTTGACGTCTATTAGAGGGGGGTGAATAGCGTCTCACCCAAATCGATCGCTTCTTCCTACACTTGTTAGTTACGCAGCGAAAATACAAACAAACAAGTAGAAAGCTAATCTAAATACAAGACAAGAAATGCAAACCAAGCTACACGATCATTTAACGTAGTTCGGAGATTAGAGCTTCTACTCCACGGCTATCCGTAAGGTGGACGATCCCGATCCGTCGGTGGATGACTCCCCGACAAACTCCGGTTAGCTCACGTAGCTCCTTGTGGGTGGAGAAACCTCACCACAACTCTCACAAGAACACTTGAGACACTAGGGCACAGGTAGACTACTAATAGGGGTTAACCACCTCGATTTCGTTAACTTCAACCAAGCTTCCAATGCTTAGTTATATAGGCCACGAGTTGGAAAACCCCGCCTACCAATCAACTGTCAAAACCATCAGTCGACTGCCCTCTATGGAGATTCGACTGTTACAACCCAACGGCTATATACCAGTTGACTGATACTTCCATCAGTCGACTGCTCCACACTAACTTAACGAACAAAAATATTCTGTTTGCGCCCAATCGACTGCCCGGTCGACCACACCAGTCGACTGATGAAAACACTAGTCGACTACTACAGTACTGCTGCAGTAAACTCTAATCCTAGGATTTAACCCTCGAGTACATTCACTCAGCACTCGTCCTCACCCGACCAACCTAGACTTAGCCTTCTAGCCTCCTCCATCAGCCTTGCGTCCCTCGGATGCCTCCCCATCCTTCACATCTTGCCTTCTGGAGCTTCCATCGGCCTTGTCATTATTGTCGGGTCTTCCTTTGCCAAAAGGTCGCGCCTCCGGGACTTCATCTATTGCCAAGTCACACTTGGACTTACGTTGCCAAGACTACATACTTGGACTTACATCGCCAAGACTCATCCTTGGACTTTCCTCTGCTAAGATCACCCTTGGACTTTCCTTATCGTACCTATATCCTGCACACTCACAATGCATATCAAATACAACAATAAACCTAACTTAAACCTTTACCCAAAGATCAAAACCTAGGATACCCAGATTGCTCCAACAATCTTCCTCTTTTTGATGTTTGGCAATCCATTTAAGTTAGGGAAATAATATAGCAATAATAATGTAAATAAATATGTAATCTACACATGCATAAATCATGGAATCTAATCCTAGGCTCCCCCTTCACCTAAGCTTCCCCTTGAGCTAGGATTTCTTGCAAAAGTAAACTTCTCCTCCTTTGCTAATAAGTGAGCAATTGCTCCCCCTTCACCTAAGCTCTCACTTGAGCTAGGATTTCTTTTAAAGGTGTGTAGGTTTCCCACTTAAACATAAATTTCTCCCCCTTTACCATACATCAAAAAGAGATCCAACAATATCTCAATTATTGGACTCTTTGACCTCTAATGACCATAAACATTATGTATTAATCCCCCATAAGATTACATACATGTTCACCACTCTTTTGATCATTTTCTAATGCTAAATAAATATTTTCAGACCGTATCAGTCGACTGCTATAAGTTCCAGTCGACTGCCATCGTCAAAATGAGCTTACAGAGACATTCTGTGCTCATGAACAGTGTTACCAGTCGACTGGTATGCGATTTCTGCAAAAATCAGTCTTTTCTGACCAACTTCATAAATGCGCAAAAAATTCCACAGACCTCCAAAAAATCCCAAATTTTGTGGAGAAGTCTATTTTACCTTGTCTACTTGGGAAAAAATATATTTTTCACAGATCCCAAGAATGACATAAAATTCAAAACTATCTAAATAGTTCAATTGAAGCAATTGGCCTAAATTCCTAGTTTTAGCTTCCTCTTGATATATCTGCCTATACTAAACCATAATGCACCCCTATCATTAGTTTATATGGCATCTATACATCAAAAACTAATTTTCATGCAATATGAACTCAATTTATATTTCTATGCATGAAACACATCCCAATTGTGTCAACCCACTAGGTTAGAGACTTTAGTCCATCTCCAAACCACTTGGCACATTTGATAACCCATCTATCATGGGTCCCAAAGGCTCTTCCTAACCTTAGGAATCTTAACCTTAGTCACCTCCCTAGGTGACTCATTTACTATGGCTAGGTCACTTCGATGCAACTCGGGTGACACTTGACCTACAAAACTCATCTTCTTAACCTTAGACACCTTGTCTTTGGTTAGTTTCTTCTTGTCATTCACCTTGGACACCTCATTCTTGCCATAATTATATGTCACCCTAGCATATTCCTTATTATTGGTCTTGGATGATTCTCCCTTGTCCTTGGTCACACCTCCTTTACCAATGTCATGTGCTACCTTAACAATTGACCTCCTTTTGGTCTTGGAGGAACTTAATTTAACATTTTTGGGTCTTTGACCACCCAAATACATGTCAAGTCATTTAGGTCCAATAATGAACCTCTCTAGGATTTTCTCCATTTCCTCAAGCCTTGACTTCAAGACTTGATTTTCCAATTCTAGGTTTCTAACCCTAGAATCAACATATCCATCTTGGATATCCCTAGGCCTACCCACCTTCCTAGGCATATGTCTTCCTTTCTTGCGATTAATGCTTAGGTTTTCACCCACTTTCCTTCGCTTAGGTAAAATGGTTTGGGTCTTATTAAGTCTATCCTTACTAGATTTAGTATAAATAGATCTCATAGGATTATCATCTACATTAACCCTATTCCTATCATTATATCTAAATCCATAATTATGCTTGGGTAAATAATAAAAATTATTTCTAGAATGCATGAAAGAATTTAAATTTGAACATGAATTCAAATTAGGGTTTACCTCCCTTACCCTTGAAGCTGTCTTCTTCTCCCACTTCTTCAAGTGAGTCAATTTCTTGAGCTCTCCTCTCCTTGGGCACTTTGTGTGATAATGCCCCCACTCACCACACATGAAACACCTAATGTGCTTCTTCTCCTTCATACAACTCACATTAGTTAAATCAACTTTAGTGAGTTTAAGGTTTACCTCCTTTACCTTCTTGAGCGAAGGACATCTACTCTTGTAGTGCCCTATCTTACCACACTCAAAGTATTTGATGTGGTCCTTTGTGCTCTTCTTGGTAATTGAGGTGGAGGGTTGAACTTCCAAGATCTCCTCTTCCTTGGATTGCTCTTCTTCCTCTTCACTTGAAGATATGGACGGTTCCACTTCTTCCTCCCTTGAAGATGTGGATGATACCTCCTCATCTTCCTTCTCCTCATCGGATGTTGAACCTGTGTCAACATCCGATTAGTTCTTCTCTTCTTGGACCAATGAACCCTTCTCCTTGGGCACTTTTTCTTCTTGGATTTGTGTAGGACTCTCATGAAGCACAATTACCTTTTTCCAAAGGTCACTTGCATTCTCGTATTCACCTACATTCAATATCGCATTAGGAGGTAATAAATTAATTAAAATTCTAGTTACCTCCTTGTCCATATTTGATTGCTCCCTTTACTCCTCGGTCCAATATCGAGGTCGGAGACGCTTTCCCTTCTTGTTCGTTGGAGCTTTAAATGGTTCATCCAACGCAATCCATTGGTTCCAATTCATTTGGAACCACATCTCCATGCGCTTCCTCCAATAGTCGAAGTCCTCGCGCTCGTATGGAGGTGGGATTCGGATGTCCCATCCTAGCAGACATTCTGACTCCATCTTCTTCCTCTAGCACTTGCTCCCTTGGAGATTAGTCCAACAAGAGCTCACCTTGCTCTGATACCACTTGTTGGGACCTTGACGTCCGCTAGAGAGGTGGGGGGGGGGGGGGTGAATAGCGTCTCACCCAAATCGATCACTTTTTCCTACACTTGTTAGTTACGCAGCGGAAATACAAACAAACAAGTAGAAAGCTAATCTAAATCCAAGACAAGAAATGCAAACTAAGTTACACGATAATTTAACGTGGTTCGAAGATTAGGGCTCCTACTCCACGGTTGTCCGTAAGGTGGACGATCCCAATTCGTCAGTGGATGACTCCCCGGCAAACTCCGGCTAGCTCACGTAGCTCCTTGTGGGTGGAGAAACCTCACTACAACTCTCACAAGAACACTTGAGACACTAGGGCACAGGTAGACTACTAATAGCGGTTAACCACCTCTATTTCGTCAACTTCAACCAAGCTTCCAATGCTTAGTTATATAGGCCACGAGTTGAAAAACCCCGCCTACCAGTCAACTGCCAAAACCATCAGTCGACTGCCCTCTGTGGAGATTCGACCGTTGCAACCCAACGGCTATATACCAGTCGATTGATACTTCCATCAGTCGACTGCTCCACACTAACTGAACGAACATAAGCATTCTGTTCCTGTCCAATTGACTACCCGATCGACCGCACCAGTCGACTGCTACAGTAACGCTACAGTACTGCTGTAGTAAACTCTAATCCTAGGATTTAACCCCTGAGTACATTCACTCAGCACTCATCCTCACCCGACCAACATAGACCTAGCCTTCTAGCCTCCTCCATCAGCCTTGTCTCCCTTGGATGTCTCCCCATCCTTCACATCTTGCCTTCTGAAGCTTGCATCGGCCTTGTCATTATTGTCGGGTCTTCCTTTGCCAAGAGATCACGCCTTCGGGACTTTATCTATTGCCAAGTCACACTTGGACTTACGTTGCCAAGACTACATACTTGGACTTACACCGCCAAGACTCATCCTTGGACTTTCCTCTGCCAAGATCACCCTTGGAATTTCCTTGTCGTACCTATATCCTGCACACTCACAATGCATATAAAATACAACAATAAACCTAACTTAAACCTCTGGCCAAACATCAAAACCTAGGGTACCTAGATTGCTCCAACAAGACATGCATACTCTCTTGTTACATATACTGAACTATGGCGCTACTGTAGCTGATACTCTCCATTAAGCTAAAGCACCGCCTTGGTCAAATAAAATAAAAAAAGGGAAAACAAGACTTGAGTACTTGATCAGGAGCTAATAGTGTCTGAGACTACACATGAAGGACTACTGCATCGACATTTCATGACACCACCATGGCAGCAGATACCTCCTTTCGGATACACCCACCAGTGGATGATCTGGACACAGAGACACCCTCTATTTACTGGCAGGAGGGATACATTGACGCCTACCGGAGCAGGATGCTGATACGATACTAGACACTTGCAAGGGCACATGGGTGCCATGGTTGGAGCTCACAGATGGTACCATAGTCTGAGTGTGTGTTGAGGAGAGCAGCGAGGTGATATCACATCGATGTAGTCATGCAATAGAGCGTGAGGACTGCATGTGGGTTACCATATGAGATGAGAGTACTGTAGGTGAGGAGAGACCACAGCGGGTGGAGTCATATAGTAGAGTATGAGGACTGTATGTGGGAGCATATAAGGGATGAGAGTGATGTAAAGATGCATAAATCCACCTTAGAAAGATCTATCTAGTCCGCAGCAAACGACTAGCGGTAAAGATATGTCAAATCCGTTTATGGCTAGAGCTTTGCTAAAAAGCCCAAGAGGGTGAATAGGTCCATCATAAAGACCTATCTAGTCCGCAGCAAACGACTCACGGCAAGGATAACATCAAATCCGTTTATAGCTGGGGTTTTGCCAAAAAGCCCAATAGGGTGCATAGGTCCACCGTAAAGACCTATCTAGCTCACAGCAAACGACTCGCGGTAAAGACACGCCAAATCCGTTGACAGCTGGTCACTTGCTCAAAGTGACTTCATGGGTCATTGGCCCATGACACAGGAGAAGATGGATTGAGATTGCTTGGAGTCACTGGAGACTCACAGATACATGGGAGATGCGAGAGACATGGAGAAGATGAGGAGGTGCGGGACACTTGCTTGCAGGAGACACATGACATAGCGTGGACATTGATGATGCGGATACATGAGCAGTTGGATAGAGATAGCAGACAGTGTTAATTGATACCTCAGCTTCAGTATATGGTATTGAGGCTGAGCTTGCACCCAGCATGTGCAGAGGAGACAGGGATAGGTGGTACACGAGTGAGCATATGTACATGACCATAGTTCCCCTTCCAATCTGATACTTCGTCAGACATGACATAAGGAATTCCATGATCACCTTGTATGTTTTGTGCATTTTTGATAATATGTATTTCTCTTTTCATAAAAAAAAAGAGAGGAGAGAAGAGTTATTGCATGTAGACAAGAGAGGAAAATAAAAAAATTAAGTTTTGGTCGCATAAGATCATCCATATCAAATGTCGTATATAGTCGTTCACATAAAGGTGTACAGGATATCATTCTGATTTGTGTGTGTGTATAATTGTGTTATCCTACTCATCCACAGTGAGCGACAACCGTGGACGGTTCTCATAGCATACAATTTTGTTGTTTATATATATATATATATATATATCGAATGTCGCACACTTAGTGCAAACTTTTTTTTTTACTTAATACTATAATCTGAACCCTAAACCTTAAATGCAAAACTCTAAATATCTTCACCACATCCAAACAAAAATTTTAAAACAAATCCGCAATTAACAATATTATATATATATATATATATATATATATATAAGATTTTATTATCCAAGACCTTACCGGGCACACTCCATGCAAACTTCAAATATTTTTTCGATTTGAATATTTTTTATACTTAATATTATAACCCAACCCTTAAAATTTCATTAACATAATCAGGAGCTAAAACAAAATAATATATATATATATATATAATAAATATTTCCTTGAATACAAATTTCAAATATATTATTATACCTGGTAAATGCTTAATTTTTTTTAAAAAAACTTGAACACTATAGTTCAATCGAAAAGTTTAAATCCTAAAATTAAAATCTTAAAATTTTTTAGTTTAAACAATATAACCTAATTAAGAAATCACATTATTATACCCCATAAACATCTAATTTTTATTTTTATTTTTTTTAACTTAAACACTATAACTCAATTACAAAATCTGAACTTAGAGATAAAATCTTAAATTTTTTTATTTTGAACACTATAAACTACTTAAGTAACCTATATATATATGTGATGGAAAAGTTTTGAAGCAATATAAAAATAAGCACAAATAAGATTTTTTATTTGTTTTCAGGTTTATTTGTTTTGAGAGATACATATAAATTATTTTGGATTATTACCTTTCATTGATATTATCTTAAAAAAATACCAAATGATTAACAATAACATAACTACTGGATAAATCAAAACACAATAGCAATACAGATACTAAATATGGCAACCAATGTAACAAATACCAATATATTATTAAAAATACAGAGAACAAATTTTAGAATATTATATTTTAAATTTAACATTTAAAGTATATATATATATATATAAAGAATTTAGATATTGGTTTATCCGCATGCAAATTCATTGACCATTGAAAATTTCCTAGCAAACAACTTTAATTTCTTGACTTACCATGATTAATTTGCCTACAAAAAGAAGACTTAATTTCTCAAATGTTCAAAATTATCATCTTCGCTTCAAGGAAAAAAAACAATTACTTAAAACAAATATTCTAAAGAAAAAATCTCTCAAAACTTTTCCTTCCTATTTCAGAATATACATATATATATAAAAGTCATATATTATATTACAACATTTTAATTTTTTATTATCCTATTTATATTTTTGTATTTATAATTCTAGGTAGTAAAGATGTAATTGGGGAGAAGCAACAAATTTCAGCGCTCAGTAGCAAGTTCCAAACATCAATAACCGAAAGATGAGCGCTTCTCTTTCGTAAACATGCAATGGAAGAGAGAATAATGAAATCATACAACAATAATATAAACGGTAAAGTCCATGACGAGACCAAACGTGACTTCTGAACTCAAATATGCTTACCAGAAGAACACAAGCCCTGACCCGCTTCTTCGTATCACCTGAACAAATTCAAATTGACCAGAATCAAATATCAATCCTTGGATTTGGTGGGTTGTTCCTCGGCTTTGGATTCTGTTGCTGATTTCTCATCTTCTGGATTGGTTGAATCAGCAGCTGATGGAACATCCTTTGCTTCTTTACTATCATCTACCCTCAAATTAAGCAAGAGTTCAGCGGCCTCAGAGGACTCCTTGCTCTCTTCTGCTGAACTATTTTGAAGAGATTCAGTGATGCTTTCGATTGTCTCGATGAAGTTCCTACACTCTGCAGTATAACAGTACATCATGCATCACAAAATAGAATGCAGCATAACAGCAAAAGATTTATCGATGAAAGAACACAGGTGCAAGAAGCGTGAAAATGATATGGTCCTCGATGGTTCCAAAAAAAGCTCACTTACTGGTATAGCTTGTCTTGAAGAATTGGGTAAACACAAAAGTCATGCTAATTGAAAATGGAATTTTATCGTCTGAAGCTATTTGTCATTTCTGCAGAGCAGAATTAGAGAAGTCGGGTTGGACCATGATTAGATTAGTTGGTCCACATGGTAGAGACAAACAAGTTCCCCACTCATTACTGGAAGAACTGATTCTGCAATGTGGCAAGACGCAAACACAAAGCTGGTGACAAAGGGATACATGGGTGGTTATTTGTGCTTTGAAAGAAGAGATGCGGTGTCATTTCAGGGATGAGTTGCTGAGCCTATCTGATTTGCTCAGGGAATGGAAACACTTAATGGAGAATTGGAGCTACAGAGGCTCAGCAAAAAGACAGAGACCTCCTCCTAGAACTAACTAGCACTAGTATTCAAGGATGCTGATGAACCATGAGAGGTGTGGTGTTCAAGGGAAAGTTACAACCTACGAGCAACAGATGAAAAACATGCAAAAGTTTATCTGAATGTAATCATGCAGGTTTTGTGTAGGTGATGTATCGGAGACATGGTTCCTATGATGATTATAATAAAATGAGTGTGTCATTTTAGCACCTGCACATCCTTTTTCAAAAAAAAAAAAAAAAAGGGCTTGCGCTCTGCGTACAAGAACTCCAATGGTGAATGCACTTAGAGAAGTAGACCAAACAGGAGTGCAGAAAATAATTCATTGATTTCTCTTATTTATCTTGAAAAGAGGAGGGAAGGAAGAAATTTAATTTCAACCAATTCTTTATTTCCACTCAAATTTAATTGATAGAAAGTTTCTACAACAAATAGCAGAACATAACACCTACTTGAAAAGATGGTAAATTTAAAACATTGTGAGAAAAAACAGAAAAGTAAAAGAGAGTCAAAAATAAATTACATTCTTCCTTACAGTTATGGTGTATTTACTTGGCAAAAATAAGAGATGGATATAAGAGGGAAAGAAATAAAGCATATGAATAACTCAATTTCTCTTGATTCAATGGAAGACAAGAGGTGCAAGAAAGTCAATCAATACCTACATCGGATTCCCACCCTTATCTAAATTCTTTCATTTCATCTTGGGAAAATTGGAGCAAAAGGAAATTTGAGCCTAACAAAAATAGAATATCAAGTGACATTATTTTCCCTTAATGTAAACTACTTTCTCTTCTACTTCCAGACCTTATGTAAAACACACAATTAAACTACTTCCTTCAGTCTTACTTATCTTCACTCTTACCTCTTACCTCACTCAAGTAAACAAGGGTACAACAACAGTAGCTCTCAGGAAGTAACTATGTGAAGCTGCAGATAAAAATTTGCAACACTAGACTATGTATACGCACACTGAATTAGCACATGGCATGTGATGATTAATAATAAGGTTTAGCAATGGAAAGAAGTTCAAAAGTAGCCAGGATTGTGAAATCATAAAGGTCGGTAAATAGAGTCAAGCATGCCTAAAATTAAACAGGAAATAGGCATGTAGGGTAGTAAACAAGCAATATATGTGATATATATGTTCCGAGTCAATTAACTTAAAGCAATTGGCAGGTATTCAGTTTTCAAATCATTAGGAATTTAAGTAAGTGTCATGCTAAAAATTCATGCCAAGTGACAACTACAGCCACTTTTCACGATAAGGCGTCAATTTTTGTCTCTTTTTAGAAAAAGAAAAATCAAGCTTGAGCTCTAAGCTAAATAATTTGAGATGCTAAATTTAGTAAGTTAAAGCCAACAGTACAAAGCTCAGTCAGACTAGAAAATGGCTACTTTTTCTTAGACGAAATGTATCTGACATTAACAATGCATAAAAAGCTAAAAAAAAGCTTAATACTAACCCTGGGTTATTCGTATTACCAAAATAAAATGCAGCTGATAGATGAACTACGTAAATCATATATATATGTGCAAGTATGGATATAGTGGAAGTGTTTTGATTAAGATTCAATAGCTTCAACCAGTTAAAGTTTAATCACCCAGTCCAACTTGTATGAAACACATAACTACTGGATAGAGAAAAGATAAAGTGCTCACTTTCTACAGAGCCAAAGCGGATACAGAACATCTCCTCCTTCAATTCCCCATCAGCAAAATCCGCAGCATGCCACACACATGACTTATCATTCCCCGCATGCTCCTGAATCTTCATCGATGGAAGAACTAAAGTAGAAGGGAAAAAGGAAATCACAGATCCAGCGCCACAAGGACGAAAAAACCAAACCCACGAAGAATCGGTCACTCGCCTAGATGGTTGGCGCAGATCTTGAGTGTCTTGGCCTGGCGCATCACCAAACGAACCTTTTTGGTCTTCTGGTGCTTCAAAAGCTTCAAATTACCCGTGCCCCTCTCTTTCCACTGGTTCCCTTCCTTGTCGAACCGATAAAGCTTCGACTTCCTGACGACAAACCAGATGATCAGAACTCGAGATCTAGAAAGAAAGTACGAGAACGCTTAGACGGAAGAAAGGTCTCACAGATCGAGCAGGACGTCCTCATCCTCCTCGCCGGTGGTGACGGTGACCTCCGAGAGGGCCACGATGGGGGTGATCTGAGCTCCGGTATCTTCATCCTCGCCGGCAGCGGTCTCCGCTGCCTCGTCATCGCGGTTGGGGTTAGTGCTGGCCATGGAATTCGAATCGGAATGGCAGGAACCAGAAAGTAAACCGGATTCAGATGAGAAAACTGAAGACTGAAGAGGACGGTGTTAGGGCATGGTTTTATATAGCTGGAGCCTGGAAGTGTTGGAGGAACAAAGTCGCATGGATTTCTATGCGGACTTGTATGTGACTTTTAAAATATTTAATTCAGCGATCATGATGTGATGACTCGCACAATTGTAGACGGACGGTAGAAGATAGCGAAAGCTATATTCAATTCAAAGGATGAAAACAATATTTTCTTATATTATATTTTTAAAATATAACTTTATTATTTTTATCTATTGACTAAAAATATTTCTAGTGAAACCAATGAAAAGTATGTTAAATATCTAACATCAATAATACATTTAATCACATAACTATTCATGTTGTCTGCGTAACTGCGTTACAAACCAGCACAGCAGGAATAAGCAAGAACGCATGAATTAAAAGAAGATAAATTTTATTTTTCCATTGTCTTTGAGTGGTCTATATCTACCATGATACGCGGAGAAGCATTTGGCACCTGCGAGGGGAAAAAAAATATTATTCATCATTATTCATTTTATTAAAAAAAGAAGAATTATTTTTTGATGATTTATGGTCAGCGCATTACATTTATTTTCATCAACAAATATTTCAAAATGTTGAAATATTTATGACAGAGAACTGTCTCACGTTGTGGGATGGGGAGACACCTTGCCTCGATTAAAGAATTATGATGGTGATCACAAAAACAATGCTAAATGAATTATGTAAGCATCTTGAATGAGCAGAAACAATTCAAAAGAATGCAAAAGAAAACTTAAAAGAAATATTGAAGAACTTTCTTTCTTTCTGTAATCAAATCAAAGAAAATCAAATTCCAATCTAAATGGAAGGCTGCTACTTTCATGTGAATGAACTATACATACTAAGGGGGTGCTTGGTTTGGGTAAGGGAAACGGAATAAGAATAGGAATAATTGTCAATAATAATGAAATGGGAATGATTCCCATACCACCCATTCCTATGTTTAGAGGAATGAATCCGTGAGACCCACCATCATTTCCCCAAACCAAACACCATGTTTCATTCCATTCCCATTCCAATTCCATTTAACAGACAAGATAGATAAACCATATATTATCTTGAACATCGCTATCAGCTTATTTCATGCAATATCTTCGAAATCGAGCTAGCAAAAGTTTACTGAGGCGCTAAATGCAATGAATAGCTACCAGTGTGGTAAGTCCTCTCTAATTTGTAAGATAGTAGTAGAATCAAGAACAGTTTAAAGGTCTGCATTTAGAAACTGAAACTGAAGGCAAGTTGTTATCAGCTTCATAAGAAAATTAATCAAGCAACAAATATATATCATCACCACCAAAATATACTTGTCCTCGATTAACTTCTACGCAAAGTCTACACCACTACTAACAAGCAGTGAATGTATAATGAATATATGATAGCAAAAAAGATGATCCTTGACGTTTTTAGTTGAGTAGCCGTCTAGGTAAATATAACAGTTCAAACTATTTCCCTGCTACAAATCATCACATCCACAAGAAACCACCGATCCAACTACTGAAGGGGAAAAAATCCTTTATCTCCTACTCGATTTACTATGACTACATTTCTTTGTAATGCATAATTCACCGTTGATATGTTGATATCTTTTTATTGTCCTTTGAACCAAACAAAGAAAGGGGTGTATCTGGACAGAATGTATGAACAGAATGCATTGCAAACATTAATGTGGTACCTGGATTATTCACTTCAGATGCGACTTATATCACGACCAAACACGAAAGTAGTAAGCCAGTTTATTGCAACATAGAATCTATTCCTCCAACTTATTACACGAGTCAAATATGCCGATCGCCAGATGAACCAGCTAATAAATCCCGTAAGAGAAAGTCCCTTAGCCTCCTGAGGCAGTTATGCAATGGTTTAAAATTTCATGACAAGTGACAATTGAGATAATAGTAAGCAGCAGGATAAGTTGGGAGCTACCTTGCTTTGCCTGAGATCTACAAGAGCTTTGTATCTTCCAACAGTTGCCATGCTTCCTAGATGCCTATAGACGAAAGGATCACCTAATTGTATATTAGCTGCAGCATTTGCATAGCCTCCACCAGCTTTAGCAATTTGGTTCAACAAGCTAGCTAGATATTTTCCCTGCCTTTCAGCTACCTGTTTCCATATGTTATTGTATGTGTTATCTCATGTAACACATAAATAAAACTTAAAAAAAAAAACTTGTAAAATATACAAGAAATATGAAAAGAACTTAATTAACATTATAAATGTGATGGCTTAGGACATTTAGGCTTCAAAAGTAGATAGGATAAAAGTTAATAAGTATACACTTTATTTACTTATATCAACAAATAACATTGCTCATATGCTACAATATGGCATACCAGGTCATTGTTTTAAACATTAATTAAGTAAAATATAAATGAATGCCTTTACAATTGCTTTACCAATATTGAGAAAACATGCCAGTTACTCGTTGAAGAGGCCAAAATCAAGCGGTATTATCTGTACTAATAATGGCATTGGATTCCACATGATTAATTGTTATATCTAGGGATGTAAATGAACCAAACGGTTCGCGAGTTATTCGGAGCTCGGTTCGATAAAAAGCTCGTTCGAGTTCGTTCGTTTATCTTATCGAGCCAAGCTCGAGCTCGATTTTGAGCTCGACAGTTTTATCGAGCCGAGCTCGAGCTTAAGGATATTCGGCTCGTGAGCTCGCGAACATGTTCGTTTGTAGGCTCACGAGCCAAAAAAACGAGCCTTAAAACGAGCCTTAAATCGAGCCAAAAAAACGAGCTCTAAAACGAGTCAAAAAATGAGTTCTAAAACGAACCTTAAAACGAGCCAAAAAAATGAGTTCTAAAATGAGCCCGAAAACGAGCCCGATCTCGTTTAACGAATTAGGCTCGTTAACTATGATAATCGAACTAATAACGAGCCGAGCTCGAACTGTTCGCAAGCTTGATAATTTCAAAACGAGCCGAGCTCAAGCCTTGTAATAAAAGTTCGATTCAAGCTCGAGCCGAGCTCGAGCCCGAATATAATTTAAACGAGCCGAGCTCGAGCCTAATACTGTTTGGCTCGGTTCGGCTCGTTTACATCCCTAGTCATATCAACCTTTCTCCAAAAAGATCTTGTTATATTAACAAACTTATTATGACTTGCAATGAAGTTTGGTTTCATTCATCACACCAAATAAATTCATAATACTAATAACAAAATATCTGATTCTAAATACAGTTTTATGTCCTTAATAGCAGCTGTGACTTGCACACTAGAAGCAGAGCCAAACATCAGAAAGACATGAACAGCACAAGGGAAAGTAGTGCAGAAGCTTCTAACCTGTGCCAAGGCTGGTAGTGTTGGTTTTCCTGTATTTTCAAGGAACCCACTACAGTCACCTATGGCAAACACATCCTGTACAGAAGGAACACGTAACCAGTCATCAACGCCAATCCTGGAAAATATTAAATTAGCTGACCCATGTAAGTTTCACCTCTGAACAAAGCCAGAAAAGTTGCAGGTGCATAGTTCAAATGTCCAGTATTCGCAGCATGGAATTAAATTCAACTATTGCTTGATGATCTTCAAAAAACCAAGATTTGGATAGGAAAAAGACTACCTTCCCCCAGGGGACTTTGGGAGCTCTAAAGATTGAATGAATGAAGAAGGGCCAACACCAGTAGACCATACAAGAAGCCCATATGGAACTTCTGTTCCATCATTAAGAATAACTTTTTCAGGTCGAACATCTTTTACAATCCCACGCATAAGGCGAACTCCTGACTGAGAAGATGTACAATACATAGTCAAATCACTAAAAATGATGACCTTCTGTGAGTTCCAGAGAACTGAAATTATGAATAATGTTAAACATGGGACAAATAGTAGAGCACAACATCGCTAAAAAATGTTGTCTGTGGAATCACAAGACCTGAACCTTCAACTTATACGTATAAAAATTTGTGATAACAGGTTAGCTACCTCAAAAGAAGGGCATAAAAGGATATGCAAGTAACACAATAATGTCAAGCATGGTTACAAGCACAATTAAAACGAGATGTTTAGAAAAATTATCAGTAACTCTTACAAAAGGTGATGCTTTCCTGAATAATTTGTTTGTACTTAAGGATGCATAGGATGGCCTCTGGTCTACAACAAATGGACGAGGCAAACAACTTAACAAAAAATAGGAATCATAATTGAGCTTTTAGTCACCTTAGTTAACTGCTTCGTGGCATATTGTCGGAGCCGAACATCAAATGATGACAATATCTCATTAGCCTAACACCACCAAAAGAAAAAAAAAAAATCCAAATATTAGATAGTAAACTGTGTGGTCTTCCACTTTTTATGGTGGTATGTTCTCTTCCAGGAACAACACCAATCAAGCACTTGGATACCCAACAATCTAAATCAGAAATGAGAAAGCTGATAAAAGCGGAAAGATACCTCAATCAGGGTAACATGGATGTAGTCTTTAACATGTGAATAGCGTTCATGGACATCTTTAATGATGAAATCACTTAGTTCACCACTGAACTCAACACCTGTAGGGCCTCCTCCAATTACAACACAGTGCAATAGTCTCTTTTTTTCATCCTCTGATATGCCTGTTATAAAATGTCTGATATATTAAAGATGACTATGGAAACTTTCAGGTGCTGGGAAAAAAATTACACAGAACTTATTAAGAAATAGTTTCTAGACTGAAGGAGACGAGAGTATGCTAAGATAATAAATAATCTTAAAATCTGTATGAAGCAAGCTTCAAGAGTATTTCAATAATTCAATCAACATTATATATACATTCCCGCTACATGAAGCCTGCCTTATTTGCAGCAATGAAAATATATATCTTATCACCCATGTACAATTAAGGTAATCAAAGAAAATGGAAAGAAGCAATTACAAAAGCAAGTCTATTCTTAACAATTTGGGTTATTTACTTCTTTTTTTTAATGAAAAATTATCAAGTGCATCTTCAGATGTTCATGCTCTAGAATCTAAAATATGTTCTCTTGCTGATCTAGAAAAACAATGTGTTATGGATTACCAGTGGTAAAATTCCAAAATTATTTTGACATGATGAAACTATTGATGGTTTTATTGCAAAATTGATTGTGCATGCATTTATCAAGTGTATATACGTGAGAAGCTGTTTCCTGAAGGTATCATCCCACTTATCCAGTCATAACCACCTACCTTTGCTAAGAAGCAAGAAACCCACTATTTTAGAGGGGTTCTTGCTATTTAAACCGTCATCACGTCTTTTATTTTATTTTTTTTTGAGGGGTCCAAATCAGGGGGATTGATCCCTTGACACATGGATTTTGTCTGGATGTCTAACTGCTCAAGAAACAATTGGTGGAAGGTCTTATTGACTATGCGTGCCTAGAAAAGTTGCAAGTGGCAATTCACTTCTCCAAGGCATATGCCACTTCATTTAATAGACTGTTATCATGCTATTGTTTTTCACGATAAAGGGCATTTTTCTTTTTCTGTACACAAATTCAAAATTGCAAGTTCTGTGTCATGGCCTATAAATTTCAATAGAGATGTTTGACATTTGTACATCTTTGTTTTTAGACTAGGAAAAGCAACATCAGAAACATTTTAAGATTTTAAGGGATTGATTGCTACAAATCTATAATTAACATACCAGGTACATCAGAGAGCATTAAATTGAGGAGAAGTCTTCTACGAATCTCTTGGGCATGATGAACTTCCCGCAGGAAGATTGCATGCTCTTTTACACCATGTATACCAAAAGTTGAGGCCTCTGCTCCAGCCGCAATAATCAATTTGTCATATGATAACTTAAACTTCCATGGTTCTTTAGCATTTTCTAAACCTTCTTGATCCATGACAACCTCACAGTGTACCTTATGAATGCCAAAGAGAAAATGACAGCTTAGTATTTTTTTGGTATTATTACCTTCCTGTATAAAACACTATTTGTCAGTGTCCTAATCTTTCATGGAAAAGGTATCTATGGTATGCCAAGAGTTGAATTAGAACATATACAATTATTTCCATCTAATATGTTAACGGTAAAAGGCTTAGTAAATAACTTAAAAGGAACAAAACCCAAAAAGGTTAAAATTTAAATCTTCTTTCATCCCTTTTCCTTTTAGTGTTTATCCCTGTGAGTATGATTATTATCTGTTGCACTCAAAAACCAAAGAACAATTCCAACCAAAAAAATATAGAAAGAGAAATTTGCCTTTTGCTTCATTTTAAACAATGCACAAAAAAAAACATATTGAATCATGAAAAACTCTCGTATAGTATATTATTTTCTACCACCTACACTCCAATTGGTGCTCATGTTTCCCTGATTTATCTGAGTTACCTTCCTTGGAAAAGCAACATATACTAGCAAAAAATTCCAAAATGATCTCGAAGGTTGCATTTCCTAGAAGAGAAAAGAGGAAGAGAAAAAAATCCGGAGAATAAAAGAAAAAAAAAATTAAACTTTCATCATTTTTTGGAAGCAAAGGGTAATAGGAAAGCGAATAATTTTGTCCACTTCTCTATCATAACAAATTCGTCTAAATCAGATGAAAAATCATCTAATCTGCACCAAAGTTCCTAATATTCATGCTTAAAGGAGTTATGAGCCTTTCCACTGTCATCATAATTGTCTTCCTCTGATTTTACTTTGTACTTCTTCCAATTTTCTTTTCTACAAAATGAAGAAATTCTCTTTCCTTTTTATCTTTTCTGTATATTCATTTCTAACTCACCATTCTTCTCAGCCTATCAGTAGTAGTAGTAATCATTATTCAAGATGTCAAAAAAAAAAAAAAAAAAAAAAGACAATTCTTTGAATGTCGACAGTTTTCTGAACTGAAAATTATCAAGCATCTAATTGTTGCATTAAAACAATTCCACTAACAAAAACTCAAAAAAAAAAAAAAAAATCATCTTCAGGTTTCTTGCAAAGTATCGTTTTAATAAGCAGATGGGTTATTTCCCGGTTCATATTGTTAACATTCCCACCAAACAAAGATCTACAATCTTCGATTAGCATTACAAGCTCACATCAGCAAGAGAAGGGAAACACACCGTGTGCGCATGAGGATCAACAGCCGTGCAGCGAGCAAGGAAGAAGTACGAACCCGGGGCTGTTGAGATCGCGGGCTGGATGCGGCCGATGGGCTCAGCGACGGAGCGGAACTCGAGCGTGCCGACGCAAGTTGAGGCGAGAAGCGGGGTAAAGACCATGTGGTTCCTTGGGGAGACACAAACGATGTCGTAGAGGCGGGCATCAACGCCCTTCATCAACCGGCATCCGGCCCACCCGGTTCCGAGCACCACCAACCTCGGCTTGTCCAGCCCGGGCCTCGTAGGACCAAGGCCAGCATAGCCGTTCGAGGTGGAAGCACCGGAGCAGAATCCGGAAAACCTAGTGGTGGCGGAGAAGGAGGAAGGGGATCGATCGGGCGGAATCCCAGAGGAGAAAGATGAAGTGAAGCGGGATAGGCGAGAGAGAGATCGAAGCCAAGCCATTAGCGAGCGTATCAAATTGGGGACGGAGAAGATCGGATTTGATTTGAAAGGAGGCGAGGGAGGGGGCGGCGGCGGTGGCACCACCTTCGCCGCAAGGTGGCGGGGATGTAGCACTACCACTCTACCAGCCAGACACCGGAGGAACCGAAGCGGCGAGACGATCTGACGCTTGAAAATAGGTATGAAAGCTAAAACTGAAAGTGAAAATATGTACAGGAAAAATGGTTTTGAAGTTTAAATAATTCTAAAAATACAAAAATATTTTTTATTCTGATATAATTATAAAAGTTAATTAATTTATAAATATTATATATAATTATCTAGAAGGATATCATCATTGTCGGCAAGTTTGACCCAAAAAAAAACATACTGTCATAAATAAAAAATCATAATTTTTTTATGGAGTTCAGTAATAACATTTATATGTTTAGGTATGTGTAACAATTTTCTTAAAATAAAAAATAAAAATAAACTATAATTTTTCAAGAAACGGCTGCAAGATTTGTAATCTATGAGAACTATTAAAAGATATAATTTTTATAAAACTATACAATTTTTTTTTAAAAAATATCATAATTAATAGGGTCAAAATGGTACACTTTTTAAAAATTTAGATGGAAAATATTTTATTTTTAAAAAAGCAAAATGTAAATTTTTTTTATAATTTTGATGACAAATAATTATATAATATATAGTGTATCATCATGCAGTAATTTTGCTTAAAAGTGTTATATGGCTATATAACATTTTCACTAAAATTATTATCCCACTAATTTTTAGTGTTTTGATCATTTTTAAAATATTCAAGAAAATTATTAATATTTTTTTTAATTTTATTAGATAAATTAAAATCATATTTATATAGAATTTAATATTTTTATTTAAAATAAATAATATACTAATATTAGCCTGTGTCCATTTCTTACTCTTTCAACTTCACTTTAATGATGTTTTTAAAGTGTATTTATTTAAATAAAAATAATCATCTACCATTTTTAACAAAAGTGGGGGATGCAGGGGTATTTGTCAGATATCCCACGATTAAAAGGGTCAATAATTAAATCAGAATAATATACGGGATTAATCAAGGTTGACTCTAAGCTACGCTCGATAGTCAGCTCTTAGTTACTCTTGACTCCCGACTATACTAAGTAACTGACTCTCATCTACTCTCGACTCTTAACTTCCGGCTATGCTCGATCGCCGACTCCCAGCTACTCCTGACTCCTGTCTATACTCGGTGTCTGACTCTCAGTTACTCCCAATTTCTGACTCCTAATTATGTGGCTGATTCCCAGCTACTCTCGACTCCTGACTATGCTCAGTGATTGAGTCCCAACTACTACTCTCGGCTACGCTTAGTGGCCGACTCCTAGCTACTCTTGTCACGCCCCATGTAGTCTCTGTCAGAAGAAATTTCGGCAGCATCTCCCCTGTACGGCGGACAATATGAATCTCAGTATATATATATCTCTACCTCGGCCACACTCGGCCGGAACAATACACACAAATAGTAAACAATCCACGCAGTTATATTCAACATTTCTACACAGATATAATATGAACAATCCACGCAGTTATATAAAGAAAAGATGATATAGAAATTAACGAAGATATACGTACACATCCTACTCCACTACAACGAAGAAACGAAATCCACGAAGTAATGAAATATTCGCAGCGGAAAACAAAAGTAGTAAACCCAATGTGCGTCATAAAGTCCACAATACAAACTCACATCACAAGTATACGTATAAAAGCGAATACAAAAAACGATATCTAGAAATCCTCGCGACCAAGGGGCTAGCGACTGGAATCTCTCCTGACGGCCTCAACCTGAAAAGTAGTAACAACGGGGTGAGTTCAAAGAACTCAGCAGGTAATCCAATAGATATGTACAGCAACATATAACTACTAGCAATATCCTAAGGTACAGTCTCCTAAACCATAGGATCTATAGTACAGTTTCCTAACAGTACAATGTACGGTACAGTCTCCTAACAGTATAACAGATATGCATAGCTGAAATAAACTATAATAACCAACAATAGGCATAAAGTACAGTCTATAGCAAGAATAATAAGAAGATGCATAACTGAAATAAACTGTACTCACCTGCGAGGCTTGGGCGAATGACTGTAGACATACACAGATAAAGATAGTCAGAGCAAATACACATGTATCCTGTATGCATGTCAATCATATGCAGTCACCCAAGTGCACCATCCAATATGTAACAATCACAATAAATGCAATTTGTGCATATGATGCAATATGACATGGTCACCCCTGACGCCAGTCAGCATCTCATACACAATGGTGAGACCGCGTGGGTAGGGCTGTGACACCGTGCACTCTGCCGTCACTACCCCTGAAGAGTGACCGAGTGGACGGGATGCACCGGAGTACACCTATCCTCCAACCTCAACTATAGGAGGGAGCGCAATGCTCTCATCTCCCGGTACACAATGACGGGGAGGGACCCCGGTGTGCTACCACGCTGCCTATCACACTACCCATGAGTGGAGCCTCCAGCGGAGCACCACCGGGCAACCTACACACCCTGTGTGTTGTGCCACTACCCATGCAGTGGTCACGTGGTGCGCAAGTCAATGTAGCCGGCCGACGAGCTCAACAATAATGGAGTCGTCAATCGCCCAGCATGCAATCATGCGATATGGTGCATGCGGCTACAATATGTCATACCTGAACATATCCTCCATATGTGTAGATGCCAAACAGACAAACACATATATAACGATGATAATAAACAGCATAAATCCAAAGACATCACATATAACAATGATGTAAGTATCATGAATCCAAGAGCATGTATCACACATGTAAAGCAACTAATCCAGTAGAGTAGAGCACTATAGATATGCATCTCTATGAACATATATACGCATGGCAAGAGATATAATATCCAATCCTGAAGTAAAGCAACTAGCAGATGAAGCATGTGTTGGAACCCCATGGTTGTTTTGGTATGATTAACAAGTTGAGTTAGGTCTTGCGTTGTTTCTAACCTTGTGTCTAAGTGTGCAGGAGCTTAGGAGCACAGGTACTCGAGCGGAAGACGCAGCTAGTGAGAAGGACGGCACGCTGTGCGTCTGAGGGACGAGGTGCTGCGGAAGAGTACACCGGCGGACGAGAAGGAAGTGCGCTCGGTGGTTCCGAGGTACGAAAGCCGGAGCGGAAGATTGCTCGGGGAGCAAGAGACGCAGCTAGCGCGAAGGTCGGCACGGGGTGCGACCGAGGGACGAAGTCTGCGGATGAGTACCCTGGTGGACGAGAAGGAACACGCGGCAATTCCGAGGGACGAGAAGCCGGAGGGAAGCACGCTCGAGAAGACCAGAAGATGGGTTCGGGTGAGCCCTATTCCGGAAGGCCGAGATCACCCAAGCTAGCGGAGCCGGAGCGAACAGACCCGGACCAAGACGAGCCGAACTGAGACGAGTTGAACCGGAGTCGAAAAGTCAACTTATGTTGACCTTAGGGCTCCGGGCGCCCGGAACCGACCGGGGCGCCCGGAACTCTTCCGGGCGTCCGGAATCGACTTTTTCAACAGGATCGAGTTTTGACTCGATCCAACCGTTGGGGGATAAAATTTATCCCCCCCAGGGCGCCCGGAACCCTTCCAGGCGCCCCGACCAAGGCTATAAATATAGCCTTGGTCCAGAAGCTTTTCAACAATTCAGAACTCACGCTTTTCTTTCAAACACTTGTACGCTTTCTGTAGTTAGCTTCTATTGTGCGCTTCAACTTTGTAAGAGGCTTCTCCGCCTGAAGGAGAAATTCTAGTGCGATCATCTTTCTTGGATTAACAACCTTCCCGGTTGTAACCAAGTCAAAACCTGGTGCCTAGTTTTCTGTTCTGATCTTAGTTTATTGCTTTGATTATTTTTACAAGTGTCAGTTTAAGAGTTTGAGAAAGGTTGGTTTGTGTTTTGATTTCTGCAGGGCTATTCAACCCCCCCCCTTCTAGCCGGCCCAACGGTCCTACAAGTGGTATCAGAGCCGAGACGCTTCAGGAGGACTAACCGCCGAACGAAGCAACGCGATGGCCGGACCAAGCATCCACCCGCCGAAATATGAAGGGGACTTCGCTACCTGGAAAAAACTGATGCAGGTATTTCTTACTACAGATATTGAATTATTTTTAACAATGAAATTTGGCTTTGAAGCTCCAGAGGACAAGGAAATAGATAAATGGATAAAAAAGGAGCAGGCCGACTTCGTGGCGAACGGTAAAGCAGAGTACCATCTGCTAAGTGTCCTTCCGCCTCAAGAAGTCAACAGGATCGGTAAATATAACTCCGCAAAGAAACTTTGGGAGAAGTTCCTCGAGCTGCATGAAGGTACGTAAGCTCGCTAGACGAGATCGTCAGAATCACTCACCACTGCGACTTGGGAAGACAGTCGTACATCTGCACTCTAGAATAAAAGAAATCATCACCAGACTCACGAATCTCAAAGAAGAGGTAAGTAACCGAGATTCGCTCAGGTACGCTTTAAATTCCTTCCCTAGAAATTCAAAATGGGCATCACTAGTAGATGCATTTTACATTTCTAAAGATTTAGAAAAGACTTCATTAGAAGAATTCTTTTCAACATTTGAAGTGCATGAGTCAAGATGTGCAGGAATGAAGGAGCCTAAAAATAATGTCGCCCTCAAAGCCTCGAGAGACGAACCAGAATCTGAATCCTCTCTCGACGATGAGGAAATGGTAATGATGGTAAGAAGATTCAAGAACCTTTGTAAATCCAGATCTACTAACTATCCGCAGGGAAAGAAGAGAAGAACGATCCGCTGCTACCACTGCGACGAAGAAGGGCATGTCAAGGACAACTGCCCCAAGCTGAAGAACAAGGACAAGGAGAAGGGTAAGAAGCCTATCCAGAAGCGAAAAGCCCTAAAGGCGACGTGGGACGATACGTCGTCGGAGTCGAAAGTTGAGGCATTCTCCGGACTTGCTCTAATGGCAAGTCATCAAGACGAAGACTGCGAGTCGACCTCTTCCGAAATGAGCATTGAGAGCATCGATGAAGGGGGAGCTTCGTCAGAAGAAAGCAGCAGTTCAGGGGGAGATACGGACAACGAACTCGACAAGGTAAGTCAGGTACGTTCTCTTCCTCCGGATAAACTTTATAAATTTGTTAAGTTATTAACTAAAGACTGCTGTAAATTAGAAAGAGAAATAAAAAATTTAAAAATAATTTTAGCTAAATCCTGCCCTCTAGAAGAATTAGATAAATCAAATTTGGAAATGAAAAATTGAAACTTGAAAATAATGATTTGAAAATTCAAGTAGATAATTTGAAAAATTATGCTTGTTCATCTAATTCTAGAAAAATAAAAAATTTAAATTGGTATTATAGATATCACCCGGGACAAATTAAGAATATCTCTAGAAAATATGTCCCTAAGAAATTTTTAATTAATCCAGTAGGCTGGAACCTTTATTGGGTTCCTAAATCTTGCCTAATCTAAA
This sequence comes from Zingiber officinale, assembly GCF_018446385.1. NCBI lineage: Eukaryota > Viridiplantae > Streptophyta > Magnoliopsida > Zingiberales > Zingiberaceae > Zingiber > Zingiber officinale. The sequence goes on from NC_055995.1 coordinate 75,137,827, forward strand.
TTTTATAATTAAAATTAAACAAAGAATTTCTTTATGAGGTTTTGTTAAGGAAGTGGTTGTTGCTCCAATAACCAAGAAGGCCTAGTGCCTCGCCACGACCTGGAAGCCAAAATATTGAAATAAATGTTTAATTAACTTACTAATAAAGCATTAATACAAGAATTAATTAGTGCTTTAAAAAGGGTTATTCAAAACATTTTATTTCAATTTAGAAATTTACTTAGAATTTTTTTTACTTAGTCATTTGTTTTTTTTTTTAAAAAAATGTGCTTAAAAATTCTCAAAAATCATTCCTTCTTAAGTTAAAAGATTTTCTGAAATTATTTATGCTCAAATTACTTATAAATTTTTTTAAGTTAGAAATATTTTTCAAAATAATTCTTGCAAAAACTTAAAATTATTTTCATGAATTTATTTTAAATATTTTTTCTTTAATCCTTAGATTGTTTTTTTTTTAACCCCATTTTTTGTGATCAAAGGGGGAGAAGGGAAAGTATAAGTCTAGGGGGAGGTAGATAGATTTAATTTTTTTTCTATCTTTTTGTACTTAAATTGCAACTTAAGTTAAGTTACTTAATTTTATTTAAAGTCTATTTTACCCTATCTTAACTTGGGTTGATCACACCAAAAAGGGGGAGATTGTTGGAACCCCAAGGTTGTTTTGGTGTGATCAACAAGTTGAGTTAGGTCCTGCGTTGTTTCTAACCTTGTGTCTAAGTGTGCAGGAGCTTAGGAGCACAGGTACTCGAGCGGAAGACGCAGCTAGCGAGAAGGACGGCACGCTGTGCGTCCGAGGGACGAGGTGCTGCGGAAGAGTACACCGGCGGACGAGAAGGAAGTGCGCGCGGTGGTTCCGAGGTACGAAAGCCGGAGCGGAAGATTGCTCGGGGAGCAAGAGACGCAGCTAGCGCGAAGGTCGGCACGGGGTGCGACCGAGGGACGAAGTCTGCGGATGAGTACCCTGGTGGACGAGAAGGAACACGCGGCAATTCCGAGGGACGAGAAGCCGGAGGGAAGCACGCTCGAGAAGACCGGAAGATGGGTTCGGGTGAGCCCTATTCCGGAAGGCCGAGATCACCCAAGCTAGCGGAGCCGGAGCGAACAGACCCGGACCAAGACGAGCCGAACTGAGACGAGTTGAACAGGAGTCGAAAAGTCAACTTATGTTGACCTTAGGGCTCCGGGCGTCCGGAACCGACCGGGGCGCCCGGAATCGACTTTTTCAACAGGATCGAGTTTTGACTCGATCCAACCGTTGGGGGATAAAATTTATCCCCCCAAGGCGCCCGGAACCCTTCCAGGCGCCCCGACCAAGGCTATAAATATAGCCTTGGTCCAGAAGCTTTTCAACAATTCAGAACTCACGCTTTTCTTTCAAACACTTGTACGCTTTCTGTAGTTAGCTTCTATTGTGCGCTTCAACTTTGTAAGAGGCTTCTCCGCCTGAAGGAGAAATTCTAGTGCGATCATCTTTCTTGGATTAACAACCTTCCCGGTTATAACCAAGTCAAAACCTAGTGCCTCGTTTTCTGTTCTGATCTTAGTTTATTGCTTTGATTATTTTTACAAGTGTCAGTTTAAGAGTTCGAGAAAAGTTGGTTTGTGTTTTGATTTCTGCAGGGCTATTCAACCCCCCCCCTTCTAGCCGGCCCAACGGTCCTACAGCATGTGATAGGTATCAACTAGCTAAGACCAGGGAAGAAATAATCTACTATCTACCACTAGTAAATATATATAAGCTACACATATCATAAGACATTATCAAAAGATAAGTCAAAGGGTACCCACCTCAAATAGAAGGTACAATCCCAAATCCGAAGTCAACGTCGAGACGCCTGTCTCGAATCAGAATCCTGTGTCAAACAACATATATATTTTATTTAGCTAAATCCAAATGAAATAGCTAAATAAAATTCCCAAAACTAAATTAGGGCAAAACCCTAATCACCACAATCACAACTTACCAATTTAAATATAATGGTCGATTAGGGTTAGTTACCTAATCCCTAATCACCAATTAGATTATAAATCCAACGGTTGACTAGGGTTAATTACCCTAACCCTAACCATTCCATTAGATTTATTCTACACAATTAAATCTAAATAAAATCACTAACCATCTAGTAATCATGTAATCCAAATCATACCTAAATCTACACATCAAGTATCAACCTAAATTCCACTAATCAATGTGATCCAACTCATCTCTAATTCATCAATACATAAACCTAATTCCTCAACATGTAACAATTACCCTATACCTTACCTCAAATTCAAACCTCTGTTCTTGATCTAAAGCCACTGATGATGCTGGTTTGAATGCTGCCGGCGAGATCAATCCAAAATCTACATCCACAAGACAGTGCCTCTAGCTCACAACCATGCTTGTTAATCCTCAGCACTCAACTTGCTGGATCACCCGGATCAAGAAAGAATCAAGTAAAGATCACATATCAACATGAAATGGTGATCTCTGATCAAGCAACACATAATTCCAACTAGAACTCACCTTCAACCGGGACCTCAATTAGCAACGAGGAAGAGGAGACCCAAGATCACCTTCACAGAACACAGAACCTCACTGGAAATCAATCCCGTGACCTAAATCATTGATCCACAGCAGCCCAATGCTTCCTTTAATCAAGAACCGTAAGGTCATCACAACAGAAAAATAATCCAACAAGATCCTTGAATCTCCATAATTCCCAACATTACCTCAATTGATCGTCTCTAGAAAATGTCACCCGATCCAATCCGTGAAACAGAGTATCGAAGATCCTACTGACCCCCAATCAGCAACAATGAAGACGAAATCCAAGATCTGACCTGGGATCGCCAAGAATCAGAGAGGAAGAGAGCAGAATCGAGGAAGAAACTTGAAGCTAGGGCACAAATCAAAGAACAGGAAAGAGGAAGGATCGGTTGCTTACCCATGGAACCCTAATTGCCCCCTTCACGCCGGCGATCGGCGATGGCACGACTCAATCCAACGGCGCTGTCCTATTCGGCTAGAGAAGACACAGATCGCTCCGGGAATGACTCATGGAGAAGGAATGAAGGGCCGATACGCTGGGGACAACATAGATCGAGCACCTGTCGTGCCCTAGCCGCCTCGCCGTCGACACTCGGCCGCCGAATCCACCGAACAAATCTCCCCTCAGCCGAAGACAGCACGGCTCCGCTGGTTTCCGTCGTGTTCCAGCAAGCTCCGGTGGCTTCCTCCTCGGGCGGTGTCGACGCTCGACGAAGGTCCCTCGGCTTGGCTTCGATTTGTCCGCGAGACAAAGAGAGGGAACAGGAGAGGAGATCCTCTGGACCGCTTTTTGCGGTCCAGAGGAGGCTCCCTTACCATGCATTGGTGGGGATGCATGGTCCCCACCTATTTTACATGTGGGGACTATGCATCCCCACCAATGCATGGTAAGGGAGCATCCTCTGGACCACAAAAGTGGTCCAGAGGATCCGGCCTGAGGGAACAGAGGAAGGGAACGGGGAAGAAGAGAAGCTCGGGTTCGGCAATAGGTTTAGGGAAAATAAATAAGAAAAGAAAAGTATTTATATTAAAACTTTTCCTCACTTAAACGGGTATCCCAAACAGGCTTTATCCGTGCCGCCGATTGATCCCCTCAAGACCCTCCGTACAAGCTCAGAAAAATTCCCAGAAAATTTCTAAAAATTCCGGAAAAATTCTATAAGGCTATTTTCCAAATAACCCTATTAATTAAATTTTCCCGAGATCTCACAACTCCCAACTTCAAGTTACCCCAAACTACCGATTACTGACTGTCTACTTTTGATGTACGTTTCAGGTTCCTTCAAACTAAATTGAAACGGTTCGAACTATCAAGAACTAGAGTAACGAAGTATTACACTATTCTTGGAGGATAAGGAATAATGAAGCCATTATTGCAAGAAAACAGAAAACACAGTTATTAACTCCGATATAAATAGGTCGTAATGGGCATTTATTTCAGAGAACATGGCCACAACAGTGAGAAACGAGAGACACGGGAAGAACGTGCTAGAGATGCATGTTCGATCCTATAAAAAGTAGTCGACTCTCATGATCAAAGGTATGCAGACACTTTCAAAATTCTAATTTCCAACAACCACTTTCTTCTTCATAAAGAACTGACTTGAGCCTTAGAGTGGTTTCGACGGGGACTTCCCTGACCATCACTCTAACTTATTTTTTATGAATCTTCATTTTCTTCACAAATGGAAGTCACGTCACCTTCCTAATAAATAATAATAGTAGCGCATTATCGACGAGTTAAACGTCTTTGTTCTCAGATAAGATTACTTGATATATAATAGATTTTAACTAAAGTTATCATATTTTTTATTTTAAAAATCATTTAATCTTAGACTTATTGTTTTTATAAGGAAATTATAATTTTTGTCCATGTTATAATAAAAATATAATTTAATATGAGTCTGTTGGTGCGGGAAGTATCCGACGATCGAACCCAAGTTTTAATAATGATAAGGGATTCAAAGTTAAGATTATTTGTTATCTAACATGTGTGAATGAGGTTTCTCAGGAAAGTCCTAACTGCGGTTAGGCAGGTGGAAAACCCTAGGGGGTGGTAACCCTAGGTCATAGGGGGTGGTAACCCTAGGTGGAGGAAAATCCTAAGGAGCGAAACCTTAGGTCCTAGGGGGTAGTAACCCTAGGTGGAGGAAAACCCTAAGAAGCGGCAACCTTAGGTCATAGGGGGTGGTAACCCTAGGTGGTGGAAATCCTAAGGGGGGATAACCTTAGGTCCTAGGGGGTGGTAACCCTAGGTGGCAGATAATCCTAGGGGCGGTAACCCTAGGTCCTAGGGGTGGTAACCCTAGGCGAAAAGTTCAGTCGGTCTGGAGGATCAGACTGGCATCAGGTACTCTCTCCTAAGTAGAGTAGGCGAGGATGCGTTCCCCGAAGAGAGAGCAGTAGGCGTCGGTTCGACCTAGGATTTCCGGTCGGAAATCTGAAATCAGAACTGAACAGTCCGTGACTGTCAAACTTTCATATTATTATGTTTATTATGTGTGCTAACTTTGTTTTGCAGGATATGTGGTTGGTTTGTGGACTAACATGTTTTGCAGGGACAAAAGAGCAAGATTAGCCTCGGATGAACAGTACCCGAGGCGCCCTCATGGAGCTTGAGGCACCTCGGGTGCAAAGGAGCAGAGTTTGCGTGCAGTGGAGCTGGAGGCACCCTCATGGTGGCTTGAGGCGCCTTGGACAGCATTGGAGGCGCCTTCAAGGCTTATGGAGGTGCCTTGAACAGGATAGACGAAGACTTCTTTTCAGCTTATCCACACGCAACTGACTCGGCGAATGGAGGTGCCTTTAAGGGACTTTGAGGCGCCTCTAAAAGTCTTTATAAGGAGCACTCGACCAGCAACTCATTACAATAATTCTAAAGTGATCCTTCTGTAACATGCTGTTCACGAGACACTCCGACTAAGCTACGACAAGTCCCTGACGACCCGGAGCCTTAATTCTTGTAATTCTGTCATCAGTATAGCTTTCTAATTTCGATTTTGTAATACATATTTGTACTTTGTGATCTGATAGTGAATTGCTCAAAGTAAACGCTCAACGAGCGTGGGCCTTGGAGTAGAGGTCGCCTAAGGTTCCGAACCAAGTAAAAAAACACTTGGGTCCTTTTTGTGTGAGTGTTTTCTAATTCCGCTGCTTTACTCTCAAATGTCTTCCGAATATGAAAAGTGAAAGCCACGAGCACTATTCACCCCCCCTCTAGCGCTTCTCGATCCTACAATTGGTATCAGAGCGGGGTAGCTTCGATTTGGTGCAACCACCAATCAAGCACTTTTTCGTGGTATTTTTTAGTTTTTCGGAGTTGATCAGGAATCAGTATTCTTGTCATCTTCAAATCTAGTTTTTTCGTAATAGGATTTTTCTCGAAGTTGGTGCAACACCACTCAAGATTGCGCAATATTCTTCTTTTAAACTGTAATGCTAATCCAGGATCAAGTCCTGGGACACGTTTCTTTTTCATCCTTTCGTTCTAGATCTTCATGTTGGAATGTATACTAAAAGTCTAACTTTTGTAAACATTTATTTTGAAATAAAAGAATCATATTTGGTCAATATCTATATTTATTTGTTAAATGTAATTGTTCAATTAATTTATATAGTAGATAACATGGAGTGTGGTGTCACACTCAGAAGATCATGTTGTCAGTTCTTTATAAATTATAAATAGTTGCTCACGGCTAAGATGGAAAGGAACAAACCATCAGAATAGTCGTAGTGTAATTAAGTATTAGTTTATCTTGACTAATAAATTACACTGATACACTTTAAGTGTATTGAGTATGATCATTTAGATAAGTTCTTTTTGTACTGACTTAGTAAAAGAACTAGACCTTAGTTATTATGGAAGTGTGTGCTCTTAATCCTAATATAATAACAAGCACATATATTTAATATTTATTTCTTTGACTTATCAAAGGGTGAGGTTTAGCTCGATAAATCAATATGCCCGATAAGTTGGGAAATGATATTACTTATAGTGTGTGTTGTTGATTATAGAAGGAATCTGTGTCCTAGTTATCTAGGTTGAGAATGTCCCCAAGAGAAGCTCATAAGGATTTCCATGTTAAACCCTGCAGGTGGACTTAGTCCGACATGACAATGAAGTTGAGTGGTACTACTCTTGGAGCTAGATATTAATTAAGTGAGTTGTCAGTAACTTACTTAATTAGTGGACATTTGTAATCTTAAACACAGGGAGACTAACACACTCATAATAAGAAGGAGCCCATAATGTAATTTGGGATTGGTGCGGTAGTGCGGTAATAACTCTCTAGTGGAATGAGTTATTATCGATGAACTTGAGTTGTGTGTTCCATGCGAGTACGGGATACTCAAGCTCATCAGAAGGACAAAACCAATTTCTCCTCTAGGTCCCTGTCGTAGCCTCATTATAGCCTCAATTCCATCCAAAGTAAGGCTCATCTTGGTGTCCAAGAAGGGGGCCATGGTCGGCCACATCTCCTCTTAAAGGGCCGGCCCTATTGCTTGGTGACCAAGCTAGTAGGGGTCGACCACAATATTCAAACAAGGAGGGTTGTTTTTGAATTTTTAAAATCTTCTCTTTGTATAAAACTATAAGTTTTAAAAGAGAGATTTTAATTTTAAAAACTTTCCTTATTTGAATTTGGCCACATGTTTTAATAGAGAGTTTTAAAAGTTTTAAAAATTTTCTTTTTTAACCATCCTCATGGTTTAAGAAAAAAGGAGGAAGATAAGTTTTAAAATTAAAATTTTCTATCATCATGTTAAAAAAGGAAATTTTATAAGAGAAGTTTTAAATTTTAAAACATGGTTTTAATTTTTAAAACTTTCATTTTTTAACTCTAGGAAAGAGAGCTTGTAAAATTTTATAAGAGTTTTTTCTTCTTGTAAAATTTATAAAAAAAAATTATTATTTCTTTCCTAAATATGGTGGTCGACTGGTCGGCCACCTTGCTTGGTGCCCAAGCAAGGGGCCAGCCAAAGCTCAATCCTAAATCAAATAGGATTGATCACAACCATTGATTTGGTGATTGATTCAATCAAGAGGAAAGAAAAGGAAAAATAAAAAGGGAAAAGGAAAAACTCTTGGATGATTTTATTTTTGTAAAAAGTTTTTCCTTATTTGCCTTGGGCAAGTAATATAAAAGAAGGGATGAGGGAGCTTCATGAGATACAATTCTTATTCTCTTGCTTGGAGATCATCAAGTGGTCGGCCCTCCCTCTCTTCTCTCTTTTCCCTTTTGCTCTCTTCTCCTTGGTGGTGTTGGTGGCCGAATTTTAGAAGAAGAGGAGAAGCTCTTTTGGGTGGTGTTCATCTTGGAGGATTGTCGCCCACACGACGTCCAAGGCGAGGCGAGGAATACGGCAGAAGATCTCGAGGTCATTAACTTACAAAGAGAAGGTAAAACTAGTAGTTTTCTTCCGCATCATACTAGTTATTTTCTTTGTAAGAATTCTAAATACAAGAGGCAATTAGATCTAGTCTTTCGAATTTATTTTTCGAGTTTGTGTTTTCTTCTTTTTCGAATTTGTGATTCGATTGTTCTTTTTGGTTAACCTAGAGTTATTTAAGGAAATAAATATTAGCTTTCCTTAAAAGGCTTTGCCTAGGCGGTAGTGGTTGCTCCCATATCCAAGAAGGCCATGTGCCTCGCCATGTAGTCCTGGAAGCCAATTTTAGAAATTAATATTTATGAAATTAATAACTTAGGTAGATTTGAATCAATAGTGTTTAGTTCCGCTTATGATTCAAATCTAAACCATTAAGAACAGATAAGTTAAATTTGGAATCAATGATGTTAAGTTTCGTCTGCGATTCCTAATTTAACTTCTAAAGAACACAATAGGTTATTTAAGGAAAGGTACGACACTTGTACAAAAAAATTTTGTACAGTGGAACCGGTACGTTTTCCTAAGATTAACCAATACTTTAATGGCTCTCCAAGAAGGTTATAGCACCTCTCACCCACCGCTCTTCACCAGAGACGACTTCGGTTACTGGAAGGGCCAGATGGAGGCATATCTCTAGACTCATTTTGAAATTTGGATGATCGTCAAAATCGGACTCAAACTTCCAACTGACGGCATCGACAAACCGATACCTTGCGAGAACTGGGATGCAACCCTAATCAAGAAAGTAGAAGCAAATGTCAAAGCGACCTGCACTCTCCAGTGTGGCCTGACAAAGGAGGAACTCAACAGAGTAGGACTATTCTCAAATGCAAAGGAGCTGTGACAAAAGATGATCGAACTACACGAGGGTACATCATGTTGGGGTTGCAAGGTTACAAACATAGTCCTACATTGAAAACACATGGAAAAGATCATGGATTTATAAGAGAAAGATATCTCCATTGGCATGAGACCTTTTAGGTAGAGCCCAAGAGCAAAACCATGAGGGCATAGGCCCAAAGTGGACAATATCATGCAATTGTGGAAATATCTAAATTCTTTTTGATCCAACAATTGATATCAGAGCCCGGACTGTTAGAAGGTTTAACCGCCGACTACGCACAAAAGATATGGTATGATTGAGCAATGTGAGTACAATATTGACCTCGAACAAAGAAAGTGGGGGCTCCTATGTTCGGATCAAGAGGACCAGACATCAGGCAGAAGTTCTAGTTGCGGCTAGGCAAGGAAGTCCTAGTAGGTCGGGTGGACCGAGGAGCAGGAAGACCTGGTGGGTCGAGGATCGGACATGAGAAGCTTGTGGTCCTTTGTTTGAGGGGGGATTGTTGGGGTTGCAAGGTTACAAAAATAGTCCCACATTGAGAACACATGGAAAAGATCATGAGTTTATAAGAGAAAGATATCTCCATTGGCATGAGTCATTTTGGGTAGAGCCCAAGAGTAAAACCATGAGGCTTATAACAATGAAACTAACTTAACCGATTTTGTCATTCATCAAAACTTGAGTTAGACCGTTAGTGCTAACTGCACCAATAATCTCCCCCTTTTTGATGCAATGACAACCTGGTTAAGTTAGTGAAAAATATGCAAGTAAAAAACAAACATAAGGTTTTTAAGTTAGCTTTTTAAATTTTGTTATTTTTGCTGTTTGTTTAACTAACTTAAACCACCTAACCCTCCCCCTTTGACATTCATCAAAAAGATTAATATAGAACAACTTATAATTGAAAAATGCAAAGTAAAAATAATATAGAAATATAAGTCAAATTATCTTGGGGGAGTATAATATAGAAAAATAACTTAAGCTTTTAATTTTATCTTTTTCAAAAAATAGCTACGTTTAACTTTTAGAAAGATAATTGTAAATTTAACTTAATCTTTTGAAAAGAGTTTTACAATTTGACAACATAATTTGCAAAGATAAAAAATATTAGGGTTAAGTTCAATTTACAAGTCAAGTTTTTAAAACTAAGTAAATTCAAGTTTGAGTTTGTAAAACTTAACTAAGTAAATTTTCTTTTTTAAAATCTGACTTTGTAACCTTTTAGATAAATTTTAAAAATATGTTTTGAAACCCAAATATAATTTTCAAAAATGAAGAATTTAATTTTCAAAACCAATTTTTTTTAAAACTAAGTTTGGAAGGTTTAAATCAAAAACTAAGTTTAGAAGGTGTCATTTCAAAATTAAATTTGAAAATAAAGCTAATTTTCAAAAATAATTTTAACTTTCAAAACTAATTTTGAAAAATCTAAAGAAATTTTTAAAACACTTAGTTTGACTTGATTTAAAAAGAGGTATTTTGCAAAAATTAATTTTAAAATAAGTATAAAAATAATTAACCTCCCCCTGAACCTAACATTACAAAATCTGTCTAACTAGTTAGCTACTCACTGAATATTAGAGGATAGCAGCTTTCACTTGGTTAGTCAAGTTAAGTCTTAGCATCAGTTAGTGTTTGACTACACTGAATGACTTAACTTGATTAATATTTGTTTGGTATTTAACGCCCAAACTCATGTCGATGCACTGATATAAGCATCTTAAGTCCAGACAATTTGTCTATGCATCTCTCCCCTTTCTATGTTTGGCAATCACAAACAAGGGAATCCTAAAGTGATGGTGAGATGCTCAAGTACTAACCCTAGGGGAACATGCTTTCTAAGGAATTATCCTAGTTTAAGGCTAAAACAGATTTAAAACTCTAGAAATGGAAGATTTTAAAAGAAATAAAGGTTTTATCCTAGAATTTGAAAATATTATTTTTGAAAATAATTTTTGTAATCCTAGTCTATTAAACAAATCAGAATCAATCATTTTCAAAGTCGAGATATACCTAAGTAGGTGTAGCCCAGAATATCATAAGTCAATGTCAAAGTCAAGGTACAATGATCATTGTCACGCCCCAGGTAGTCCCTGTCCGAAGAAATTTCGGCAGCATCTCCCCTGTACGGCGGACAATATGAATCTCAGTATACATATATCTATACCTCGGCCACACTCGGCCGGAACAATACATACAAATAGTAAACAATCCACGCAGTTATATTCAACATTTCTACACAGATATAATATGAACACTCCACACAGTTATATAAAGAAAAGATGATATAGAAATCAACGAAGATATACGTACACATCCTACTCCACTACAACGAAGAAACGAAATCCACGAAGTAATGAAATGTTCGCAGCGGAAAACAAAAGTAGTAAACCCAATGTGCGTCATAAAGTCCACAATACAAACCCACATCACAAGTATACGAATAAAAGCGAAGAAAGAAAACGATATCTAGAAATCCTCGCGACCAAGGGGCTAGCGACTGGAATCTCTCCTGACGGCCTCAACCTGAAAAATAGTAACAACGGGGGTGAGTTCAAAGAACTCAGCAGGTAATCCAATAGATATGTACAGCAACATATAACCACCAGTAACATCCTATGGTACAGTACACTAAACCATAGAGCCTACAGTACAGTCTCCTAACAGTACAACCTACGGTACGGTCTCCTAACAGTATAACAGATATGCATAGTGAGATAAACTGTAATAACCCGCAATAGGAATAAAGTACAGTCTATAGCAAGAATAATAAGAAAATGCATAACTGAAATAAATCAACCTCACTGCAAAGGAGGTGCGTCGGTAATCTAGGGCAGAGATAAAAAAGTAAAGAAGAAAGTATCGGTCGAGGTATCATATCCTCGAATCACCAAATGATCATCACATACCAACGATCAGATGGATCTGGATCAATCCAGTGGCGTCGGATCGGAACAAAGGTCGGCTAGAGGAGATGAGACCCATGTCTGGGTGCACTCTGCCATCACTGCCCCTGAAGAGTGACCGAGTGGACGGGATGCTGTCGGAGTACACCTATCCTCCTACCTCAAACATAGTGAGGGAGCGCAATGCTCTCAACTCCCGGTACGCGATGACGGGGAGGGATCCCGGCTGCAACCCCGCTGTATCGTGCTACCCATGAGCACCCCGGCGGTGCACCACCGAGCAACCTGCCATACACACCCCGAGTCTTGTGCCACTACCCATGTAGTGGTCACGCTGTGTGCAGGCCCATGTAGCCGGCCGACGAGCTCAACAACAATGGAGTCGTCAATCGCCCAGCATGCAATCATGCGATATGGTGCGTGCGGCTACAGTATGTCATACCTGAACACATCCTCCTCCATATGCGTAGGTGCCAATAAAACGAACGCATATGTATAACAATGATATAAGCAACATAAATCCAACAACATATAACAAGTACCTACAGCAACTAGTCCAGTGGAAAGTAACACTAAATGTACCTATCCATCTCCATAAACATATATACACATGGCAAAAGATAAAAGTAAACCAGACTAATGTAAAGCATCTAACAGTAGAAGCATGTGATAGGTATCAACTAAGCTAAGACCAGGTAAGAGATAAATCTACCATCTACCACTAGTAATTATATATAAACTATACATATCATAAGACAGTATAAAAAGATAAGTCAAAGGGTACCCGCCTCAAATAGCAGGTAGTATCACGCCAAATCCAACGTCGAGACGCTTGTCTCGAATCAGAGTCCTGTGTCAAACAATATATATATTTTATTTAGCTAAATCCAAAAGAATAGCTAAATAAAATCTCTAATAACAAATTAGGGCAAAACCCTAATCAATATCATCTCAACCTTCCCAATTTAAATCTAACAGTTAATTAGGGTTAATTACCCTAACCCTAATTACCCCATTAGATTAATCCAAACAATTATATCTAATCACATCAATCATACTAATCACCATCTAAATCTAATTACAACCTCCAATTCAAACCTGCACATCATGAATCAACTAATGAATATATTAACCAATCTAGTAATCCAAATCATCTCCAATTCAACACATAAACCTAAATTAACCGTTCTATAACAAGATCAAAAACCTACACACAATCAATCATACTAAATCATACCTAATACAATATGTATCAACTACCTCTACGCGTACCTCAATTCCACCACTGGAATACAAGGTGATCTGTTGGAAGTAGGGGAGCTGCTGGTTGGAGTATTGCTGGACCAAGTGAACTGAATCAAGAACACCACAGAACAACAACCTACTGGATCAACCGGACCAAGGAATCAAGCAAAGATCACAGATCAACAAGAAATAGAGAACCCTAATCCAGCAATACCTAATTCTAACCAGAACTCACCTCCAACCGGAATCTCAATCAGCAGCAAGGAAGAGGAGGTCCACTAATCAAGCGTCAACCGCTCTAATCTCTGCCCGGCAACCCAAGCACAACTCCGTGACCTAATTCCGCAACTTAGAAATTGAGAATCAAGAACAAAGAAGGATCGAGGAACAGAGAAGAGGATTGAACAAACACTATGAAAATAAGGCTGTTACCTCACCACTGTCGTCACTGGACAGGTCCGACGAAGCCCTACTTCTCTGGATCACATCCCGATGGTGTCGCTGCCCAATTCCAGCAAGAAAGGAGGTGTGGACTGCTCTGTGAGCAACACGAGGGGAGGAGAGGGAAAGCCTACCAGTCGGAGATGATACGAGATCCGGCTCCTCACCGTACCCTAGCCATCGACCGTCAAACGATGGGTCGCAAAATCTGCCGAAATAGAATCCCCCTCGACCAGATCTGGCTTAGACTCCCTTGGCACCGTCGAGCTCTGGTGACCCCACTAGTTTCTGTCGAGGTCGACGATCGCCGGAACCCCCGGCTGTGCTTCGTCCGCGAGAAAGAGAGGTCGAGAGGAGTTGGGGAGATCGGGGGAAGAAGGTGTTCGGGTTGGGTGAAGAGTCAGCGTTTGGGGAAAGGAAATAAGAAAAAGAAAAAGGAATTTATATAATAAACATTTCCTCACTTAAACGGGTATCCCAAACAAGCTTAATCCGAACCCGCCGATCGATCCCCTCAAACTCTCCGTACGAGCTCCGAAAAATTCCCAGAAAATTTCTAAAAATTTCGGAAAAATTCTATAAGGCTATTTCTGAAATAACCCTATTTATTTAAATTTTCCGAGATCTCACATCCTCCCCTACTAAAAAAATTTGGTTCCCAAATTTCGCTATAACCAACAGCAAACACGGAAATATAACCATGTAGTATAAATGCTGAAAGAAACTCTAACCCACCTACCTCAAGTAAACAGATGAGAGTATCGAGTTTGAATCGTATCCTCCAACTCCCATGTAGCCTCCTCATCAGAATGATGCTGCCATCCGACTTTAACCAGTCGGATAGTCTTGTTCCGCAGCTGACGCTCTCTATGGTCCAGAATCCGCACCGGAACCTCCTCGTAAGTAACATCAGGCTGAATAGGAACAGATACATCTGACAGAACATGTGCCGGATCGGATACGTATCTCCTCAGCATAGATACGTGGAATACATCGTGAATGCCAGCTTGAGATGGTGGTAGCGCCAGACGATAAGCTACTGCTCCAATCCTCTCCAAGATCTGGAATGACCCAATATATCGGGGAGCTAGCTTACCTCGGAGACCAAATCTCTTCACCCCTTTCGTGGGTGAAACTCTAAGAAATACATGATCACCAATGGAGAACTCCAGGGGTCTCCGTCTCTGATCAGCATAACTCTTCTGACGGTCCTGAGCCTCTGACATCCTCCGTCTGATAGTACGAACTAACTCTGCATCCTGCTGAGCTCTCTGAGGTCCTACCAATTGGGCCTCCCCAACCTCTTCCCAGAGGATGGGTGTCCGACAAGGCCTACCATACAATGCCTCAAACGGTGCCATCTGCATAGCCGAATGATAGCTGTTGTTGTAGGCAAACTCCACTAATGGCAGGTGGTCCTCCCAACTGCCTCCGAAGTCCATGACACAAGACCTCAGCAAGTCCTCCAATGTCTGAATAGTCCGCTCTGATTGCCCATCTGTCTGCGGATGGAATGCCGTACTGAAACGAAGCTGTGTGCCCAAGGCCTGCTGCAGACTCTGCCAGAATCGGGACGTGAACCGTGGGTCTCTATCAGATATAATGCTCAACGAAACTCCATGCAATCTGATAATCTCTCGACAATATAACTCAGCTAATTGATCCAGAGAATCAGTCTTCCGGATCGCTAAAAAAATGTGCGGATTTGGTTAATCGGTCAACGATTACCCAAATCGCATCATGGCCTCGTCGAGTCCTAGGCAGCCCTACCACAAAATCCATAGTAATATGCTCCCACTTCCACTCTGGAATAGGGATCCTCTGAAGTAAACCAGAAGGTCTCTGGTGCTCAGCCTTCACCTGCTGACAGACAAGACATCTAGCTACAAAATCTGCAATGTCTTTCTTCATGCCGTTCCACCAATAGGAACATCTCAAATCGCGATACATACGAGTCCCACCTGGGTGGATAGCAAATCTAGAACGATGAGCCTCCTGAAGTAACTCCTCCATGACCGGGTGAGACTGAGGCACACAATCGCCTCGAAATAAACAATACCTCGTTATCTCGTAAACTCTGCTGGAAGCTATCCGTCGCTAATGAATCAGAATGCCGATCTCCGCCCGGCCTCTCGAATCCTCATCCCGATCGACGATGAGCAACCATGGTAACCGGAATACCCTGCCCCTCGCTCCTCAAGGCCCAACTCGGAGAATCCACGAATCAAGTCCGTGACTAAAACTCGGTGACAAGCTAAAGTCCCTCTGAACTTCCTGCTAAGTGCATCAAGAACCACATTAGCTTTACCCGATGGTAGCTAATAGTACAATCATAGTCCTTCAGAACTCCATCCATCTCCTCCGTCGGAGATCCTTCTGTGTGAAAATATATTTGAGACTTTTATGATTAGTAAGAATCTCAAAAGTAATACCATAAAGATGATGTCGCCAAATCTTCAAAGCAAAGATAATAGCGGCTAGCTCTAAATCATGTACTGGGTAGTTCTTCTCATGCTCCTTCAACTGACGAGAAGCATAGGAGACCACCCTACCGTGTTGCATCAAAACAGCGCCCAAGCCCTGAAGAGATGCATCTGTGTAAAGTACGAATCCGTCATCACCAGAAGGTAAAACCAAGACTGGTGCTGATACTAATCTCCGCTTCAGCTCCTGGAAGCTGGTCTCACAAGCCTCTGACCACGTGAACTTCACACCTTTCCTAGTCAGACGTGTCAACGGCATAGCAATACTGGAGAAACCCTCTACGAATCGTCTGTAATATCCAGCAAGTCCCAAGAAACTGCGAATCTCCTGGACTGACTTCGGCTGCTCCCAGCTAGTAATAACCTCGATCTTCTGTGGATCTACTGAAATACCTCGGCTAGACACCACATGTCCTAGAAAACCAACTAAGGATAGCCAAAATGCACATTTGCTGAACTTCGCATACAGATGATGTCGTCGAAGAGTCTCCAAGACTATGCGAAGGTGCTGCGCATGTTCCTCCTCGAAACGTGAATAAATCAATATGTTATCGATAAACACAATCACAAACTGATCTAAATACTCCAAAAAGATACGGTTCATCAAATCCATAAATACTGCAGGAGCATTGGTAAGCCCAAATGGCATTACCAAAAACTCGTAATGTCCGTATCTGGTGCGGAATGCTGTCTTCTGAATATCA
This sequence comes from Zingiber officinale, assembly GCF_018446385.1. Lineage (NCBI taxonomy): Eukaryota > Viridiplantae > Streptophyta > Magnoliopsida > Zingiberales > Zingiberaceae > Zingiber > Zingiber officinale. Next base: position 75,154,374 of record NC_055995.1, read on the forward strand.
GAATCTCTGACTCTTAGCTGATGATATCCAGACCGCAGATCAATCTTGGAATACACTGATGTATCTCTAAGCTGATCAAATAAATCCTCAATCCGTGGCAAGGGGTACTTATTTCTGATAGTCACTGCATTCAGCTGCCTATAATCGATGCACAACCTCAGAGTACCATCCTTCTTCTTGACAAATAGAACTGGAGACCCCCACAGAGATACACTAGTGCGAATAAATCCCCTATCCAATAACTCCTGGAGTTGGACCTTTAGTTCGTCCAACTCTTTCGGTGCCATACGATACGGAGCTTTCGATGCTGGTGCAGTCCCTGGAATCAGCTCAATAGCAAACTCCACTTGCCTCCCTAAATCTCGTCCAGGTAATATGCTGCTCGCCGATAATCGAGCGCTGCGTGTCCCACCAGATCTCTGCCTCATCTCGTACCTCAAGTACGCAGTAGTAGGCACGACTGGAGGGGGTGTCGGGTATACTGAAGGTGATACCACTAGTGGTACAGTCGAGGTATGTCCCTTTAAAGTCGGAACTATCGGGGTCTGATAATCCGATGTGCTTATAATATCCTGACGAGTCTGTCCCTGATGGACAGGCTCGACCCTAGCAAATCTCTCTGGACACTCTGTCTCCGGAGAATCTATCGGCATCTTACGTGGACGACCACGTCTCGATACCGGAATACGTGTATGTGCCATATCTGTAAACAAAATGCTACCAGATATCACTACAGGTATAAGAACTATAAAGTTACCTAGTTTACCTATTTGCCGTCTGGAGATATCCTGTCGCTGCTTAGCCCCAAATAGAACCAATAGATCCTCGTCACAATACCTCGGAATTCTGAAACGAGTAAGTCGACGAAAATCCGTACAAATCCAAAATACCGAGAAATGCTCACGAAGTATCGTAAATCCAAAACCCGACAAGTAGGTATCGCAAAACTTTGCTCTGATACCAAATAAATTGGTATCAGATAAAATCCCAAAAATCCAGATACGCTCGCAAACTCCAGGACACAAAAATCCGAAATCGGAGCCTAGCTCTGATACCAAATAAATTGGTATCAGATAAACCACGAAAATCCAAAACGAAGAGCAGGTATCGTGTAACCTTGCTCTGATACCAAATAAATTGTCACGCCCCAGGTAGTCCCTGTCCGAAGAAATTTCGGTAGCATCTCCCCTGTACGGCGGACAATATGAATCTCAGTATACATATATCTATACCTCGGCCACACTCGGCCGGAACAATACATACAAATAGTAAACAATCCACGCAGTTATATTCAACATTTCTACACAGATATAATATGAACAATCCACACAGTTATATAAAGAAAAGATGATATAGAAATCAACGAAGATATACGTACACATCCTACTCCACTACAACGAAGAAACGAAATCCACGAAGTAATGAAATGTTCGCAGCGGAAAACAAAAGTAGTAAACCCAATGTGCGTCATAAAGTCCACAATACAAACCCACATCACAAGTATACGAATAAAAGCGAAGAAAGAAAACGATATCTAGAAATCCTCGCGACCAAGGGGCTAGCGACTGGAATCTCTCCTGACGGCCTCAACCTGAAAAATAGTAACAACGGGGGTGAGTTCAAAGAACTCAGCAGGTAATCCAATAGATATGTACAGCAACATATAACCACCAGTAACATCCTATGGTACAGTACACTAAACCATAGAGCCTACAGTACAGTCTCCTAACAGTACAACCTACGGTACAGTCTCCTAACAGTATAACAGATATGCATAGCTGAGATAAACTGTAATAACCCGCAATAGGAATAAAGTACAGTCTATAGCAAGAATAATAAGAAAATGCATAACTGAAATAAACTGTACTCACCTGCGAGGCTTGGGCAACTGACTGTCAACATACAGAGATAAAAATAGTCAGAGCAAAAGCATGTATCCTGTATGCATGTCAATCATATGCAATCACCAAAATGCATCAATCATAACAAATGCAATCTGTGCATATGATGCAATATGACATGGTCACCCCTGTCAACCAGTCATGAGACCGAGTGGGTAGGGCTGTGACACCGTGCACTCTGCCATCACTGCCCCTGAAGAGTGACCGAGTGGACGGGATGCTGTCGGAGTACACCTATCCTCCTACCTCAAACATAGTGAGGGAGCGCAATGCTCTCAACTCCCGGTACGCGATGACGGGGAGGGATCCCGGCTGCAACCCCGCTGTATCGTGCTACCCATGAGCACCCCGGCGGTGCACCACCGAGCAACCTGCCATACACACCCTGAGTGCTGTGCCACTACCCATGTAGTGGTCACGCTGTGTGCAGGCCCATGTAGCCGGCCGACGAGCTCAACAACAATGGAGTCGTCAATCGCCCAGCATGCAATCATGCGATATGGTGCGTGCGGCTACAGTATGTCATACCTGAACACATCCTCCTCCATATGCGTAGGTGCCAATAAAACGAACGCATATGTATAACAATGATATAAGCAACATAAATCCAACAACATATAACAAGTACCTACAGCAACTAGTCTAGTGGAAAGTAACACTAAATGTACCTATCCATCTCCATAAACATATATACACATGGCAAAAGATAAAAGTAAACCAGACTAATGTAAAGCATCTAACAGTAGAAGCATGTGATAGGTATCAACTAAGCTAAGACCAGGTAAGAGATAAATCTACCATCTACCACTAGTAATTATATATAAACTATACATATCATAAGACAGTATAAAAAGATAAGTCAAAGGGTACCCGCCTCAAATAGCAGGTAGTATCACGCCAAATCCAACGTCGAGACGCTTGTCTCGAATCAGAGTCCTGTGTCAAACAATATATATATTTTATTTAGCTAAATCCAAAAGAATAGCTAAATAAAATCTCTAATAACAAATTAGGGCAAAACCCTAATCAATATCATCTCAACCTTCCCAATTTAAATCTAACAGTTAATTAGGGTTAATTACCCTAACCCTAATTGCCCCATTAGATTAATCCAAACAATTATATCTAATCACATCAATCATACTAATCACCATCTAAATCTAATTACAACCTCCAATTCAAACCTGCACATCATGTATCAACTAATGAATATATTAACCAATCTAGTAATCCAAATCATCTCCAATTCAACACATAAACCTAAATTAACCGTTCTACAACAAGATCAAAAACCTACACACAATCAATCATACTAAATCATACCTAATACAATATGTATCAACTACCTCTACACGTACCTCAATTCCACCACTGGAATACAAGGTGATCTGTTGGAAGTAGGGGAGCTGTTGGTTGGAGTATTGCTGGACCAAGTGAACTGAATCAAGAACACCACAGAACAACAACCTACTGGATCAACCGGACCAAGGAATCAAGCAAAGATCACAGGAGCAAGATGCTTGTAGTGGCCACACCTGTTTGAAGATAAGAAACTTAGTCGTCTACAGTGGATAAGGAAAAGTATCTAATGCTACAAATGGAGAGAAAAAAAAGAACCTCTGCAAATACACTAACCATGGTGCATAGAATTCAACAAGAACATCTTTATTTAGATCAAGAACAATCTGATCAAATGTCTGGAGTCAATACTACTACATTAGAAGGGATAGTTGCTAGTTTCACATTTGTTCCTACAACAATAAGCCCACAAATAAAAGGTAACAAATTAATTCAGGTGAAAGAATAATATTTGACCATATCTAAAATTGGCATTTCAAGAATTTTTAGTAAATATAATTTGTAATGTACCCCCTTCAGTATTCACAAACTCAGTAAGTGCTTCTGTAGTTCGTGGACCTTCATATCTGCATGATTGTTCATATTTATTATGCATCAGTTCGTGGACCTTCACATCTGCATGATTGTTCATATTTATTATGCATCATATGTAAAGAAGACTGTTCTGCGAAAGATTAAAGAAAAACATAAAACCAAAATGATGTATCTAATTCCAGGACAGGATCATACTCACTTTTTTGGTTCCAAGGACCCTTTAGGAAACCACTGAATTGTTGGGTATCCTGACACTCCATACTTGCTGCATATGCTCTTATGTCACAGTCCACCTAAATATAACAACAAAAAAAGGTAAATTAAGCCCAATCACTACATGGCAGTATAGCACACTAGTAGTGTGCTACATTTAGACTCAAAATGATCAAAAAAGATAAAACCAAAAAAGGAATCTGAGCATGTTCTATTCAGTAAAAGAGATGATGCTTCTTGGCCTGATTTAGAACGATGCTAACCTTCCCAATCAAAACAGATTTAGCCTTTTTAAAGCTCGATCCAAGATTTTCATATTCAGGGGCAAGCTTCTTGCAGTGTCCGCACCTGCAACACAATGGTATTAGAAGGGTTAAAATTATGCAATTAAAATACACGCACATGGAGATCCTTTGCTTTAAACTGGATACTTAATGGAGTCTACATTCATCTTCTATAGTCTTGGCAAACAATCAGTTATGAGAATTGACCATATATAGTGCATTTCAAGTGTATCTTCTAAAGAGAAATACAAGTCGTGGTTTCAATTTCCACATAAGAAGAAACAATGGTGAAGAGCAAATAAGAATTTCAACATCAAAGGCACAGAAGTAGGTTTCAATTTCTGAACTATAAGCTAAGATAAATAGGTGTTTTGTCGCCGACAGGCCCAAGTTTAGCAAGTCCAAAATCAGACAGCTTGGGGTTGAAGTTTTCATCCAACAACACGTTTCATATCCCTGTAAATTATGGGAGGGTTTGCAACATCGTGCAAGTATGTGAGCCCCTTTGCAGCACCGAGAGCAATCTTCATTCGTGTGTTTCAATCGATCGGCGCCTTGTCAGGAGTCAGATTTGCATAAACCCAAAGATTTAACAAATGACTAAAAGAATATTGTTGGCCTTGGATTCCTCCACCTCCACCACAAGTGTTAAACAGTCGATCTCAGACTTGGATAATCAAACAAGTAGCAGAGAACTTACCAAATAGGTGGTCTTCCAAGGTTCCTTTGCACATGTACTCTTAAACTAGCAGCCTCTCATCTCCCTCGGCGCAGTAGCCGATCAGGTTCACAAGATTGGGATGCCGCAGCACAGTGAGCATTAGGACTTCCACCAGGAACTTGTTGCTCCCCTGATAACCATCCTGCTTAAGTTGCTTGATGGCCACAATCTGGTTTCCGAGTTCCGGTGTTCAGACGAAGCCGCAAGATGGCAGAAGCAAGGAGGAGGGGAGTAGGAGTGAGCAACTTGCCTAGTCTGAATTGAATCACCCTTTGTAGACTCTCCCGAAGCCGCCTTCTCCGATCAGATTCGCCTCCCTAAAGTTGTGAGTGGTCGCGGCGAGATCTCTGAAGGTGAATTTTCTCGCGGATTTGTTCCTCTCGTCGCCGTCGAATGGAGCTGGCTTCTTATTCTCTGGCGAAAAGGGAAAAAAATGTGTTTTGAAGAGAGATCGAATTGCGCCGACCAAAAGAAGAGATTTTAGGGTTTAGAGATGGCGGCCACCAGGAGGATCGGAGGCGAAACGCGAACGGGGGCGGGAACGACCGCTGTCTTCGATTCTGCACCTCGCTTCTCTCCGGCGAGGGCTGAGACAGGGAAAACAGCTTAAGTGAGTAAAAGCTCCATGAGATTGGATCTCAAATAGCCAATGTGAGCTTGTTTAATCAAACTGTTGATAAGTTGGTAAACTTTAGTTGCTTAGTAAATTAAAGGACCGAAAATGCAAACGGAAATGGTAGATTTTAGGGAAGAAAAGAGACTTCTAACCATCAATCAAAGGGTAGATTTTAGGGAAGTAATCCCTTTTCTCTAAAAACAAAACATTGACAGAAAAAATAAAAAATCAAAGCAAAAGCAACTCGTTTTGAGGGGGAGAAATCCCCTCTTTTTTTCCTGCCTACAAGAAACACTGTGCAAAAATCATAAATCGCTTCCACAAAACCCTTATTTTTTCCCTTATGGAGAGCAACATTTGTACAAGAATATAAGGGAAAGTATATCGTAACCAGGAGCGGAGGAGGAGGAAGAAAGGGGAAGTGAGCAGCTGTTGCGAAGTGGTGGCTCTCTCCTCTTCAATTTGAGGGCGATCGCCGACGAATAACAAATGCAAGATGATCAAGCCCTTTTCTAGCCATTATTCCTCCTCAGGAAACGAGAAATATGTGTTAGAGAGCACCGCAACAAAGCAACGAGTGTCTTGAAGAGAGAGAAAATGAACCCTTCGCCGATGCTCCGCTGCTGTCGCTGACTTACCCTTTTAACAGCGAGCACAACAACAACAACAACAACAACCAAGCCTTTTCCCACTAGATGGGGTCGGCTGTATGAATCCTTTTACGCCATTGAGCTCTATCTCCTATTATATCATCATCTATATTTAAATAAATTTTATCTTGTTTTATTGTTGCTAACCAAATCTTTTTTAGTCTTCCTCTTCCTCGTTTGATATGCATGTTTATCATAGTTTCACATCGCCTAACTGGAGCATTTATTGGTCGTCTAAGTACATGTCCGTACCATCTTAAACGTGTCTCTCGGAGTTTTTCCTCAATAGATGCAACTCTGACTTTCTCTCTAATGCTCTCATTTCTTATTTTGTCCATCTTCGTATGCCCACACATCCACCTTAACATCCTCATCTCTGCAACTCTCATCTTCTGCTCGTGTGCTCGAGTCATAGCCCAACATTCAGCTCCATATAACATAGAAGGTCTAACTGCAGTTTTATAGAACTTACCTTTAAGTTTAAGAGGTACTTTACGGTCACATAAAACACTCGACGCTCCCCTCCATTTCACCCATCTTGCTTGTATTCTATGTAAGACATCTCTCTCAATCCCTCCATCATTTTGTAAAAATGATCCTAAATATTTAAATCGCTCGGTTCCAGGCAACTCGTCCTCTCCTATCTTAACAATTGTTTCATTACTTCTAATATTGCTAAACTTAAATTCCATATATTCTGTTTTTAATCTACTAACCTTAAAACCTTTCCCTTCTAGTGTTTCCCTCCAAGATTCTAGCTTAGCATTTACTCCTTCACGTGTCTCATCTACCAAAATAATATCATCTGCAAACAACATGCACCACGATACTGTGTCTTGAATGTGCGTAGTGAGTTCGTCCATAATTAGTGTAAAAAGATAGGGATTTAGAGCTGATCCTTGATGTAACCCTATCTTTATTGGAAATGCTTCAGTTACTCCGCCTGAAGTCTTTACTCCGGTCGTTACATCCTCATACATATCCTTAATTAGTTCAATATATGTTACGCTAACACCTCTCTTTTCTAAAATTCGCCATATAATTTCTCTTAGGACTCTATCATACGCTTTTTCTAAGTTAATGAATACCATGTGTAGATCTTGTTTTTGCTCCCGATATTTTTCAATTAATTGTCTAAGAAGATGTATATCTTCTATTGTTGACCTTCCAGGCATGAACCCAAATTGATTTTCTGTCACTGTTGTCTCCTTCCTTAATATTTTTTCTATTACTTTTTCCCAAAGTTTCATAGTATGACTCATTAGTTTAATACCCCTATAGTTTGCACAATTTTGTACGTCTCCCTTTTAACAGTGAGCATTTCTATAAAATGAAGGGCTCCTCTTCTCAACCTAAGGGTGGAGTTGGAGGAGATGCGGTTGGACGGAGAAGTAAGGGCGTCGTGTGTTGATCCTGATCGGGAGAGGAGGGGGCGTCAATCTAGGAAGGGGAAGAGGGAGATGAGGCTGAGAGAGATGGTCGGGCAGCTAGCGGCGAGGAGGAAAGTGGTGTGGTGAGGAGGACGGCGCGATATAGGTTTAGGTTTGGAGGAAAGAGTGAAGTGTTGCAAATTTCGGCTAAGTATTGGTGGAAAAATTAAATTATTTTATTTTATCATAGACACCGGGTTTTTAAAAACTGCTGTTAAAATCGATATCTATTAATAAAAAAAAAAGCGCTCATAGACATCAGCTTAAAAAACCGATGTCTATGAGCGAAAATCTGTGTTTATAGACACCGATTTTTGGAAAAACTGGTGTAAAATACTCAAAGACATCGGTTTTTGCTTAAAATCGTTGTTGTTCCACCGATGACTATGAGGGTTTTTCTTGTAGTGGAATGATTTAGGTCACGGGAAAACAGAACATCAACTTATCCCTTTTTATAACTCAATATTTCTGTTAACTCATTAAATAAATTTTTCTATCTTTTCTAAATAGAACTGCCCGCTTGGGTACTTGGTCAGCCGGATCTGCTTAAGGTTCGGGTTGGAGGTTGCGGGTTTGAATCTCGGCTGCATCCCTTTATTCCTATTTATTTTCTGTTTTCCTATTAACTATTACTTAAATAAATTTCATTCCCCTTTTTAATCGGCAACGCTCGCTGGGACACTTGGTCAGCCGCGCTTTGCTACATCTTGACCGGGTCAGAGGTCGCGGGTTCGATTCCTCAGCCGCCCATTTATTCCCATTTATTTTCTGTTTCCTATTAACTATTACTTAAATATATTTCATTCCCCTTATTAATCGGCAATGATCGCTGGGACACTTGGTCAGTGGCGTTTTGCTACATCTTGACTGGGTCAGAGGTCGCGGGTTCGAATCTCGACCTCAACCCTTTTATTCCAATTTATTTTTTGTTTATTAACTACCACTTAAATAATTTTCACTCCTCCTTTAATCAGCAACGCTTGCTTGAACACTTGGCTAGCCGCATTTCGCCCCGGTCAGAGGTCGCGGGTTCCATTCCTCATCCGAACTTTTTATTCCCATTTATTTTCTATTTCCCTAACTACTGCTTAAATAAATTTTGTTCTCCTTTTAATTAGCAACGCCCGCTTGGACACTTGGTCAGTCAGATTCGCTTGAGAGTTGGCTCGGCCAGAGGTCTCCGGTTCGAATCTCGGCTTGGACATTATTTTTGTCGAAACTTCTTTCGTTTAGTAAAAATACCAAACGAACTCCAAAAATTACATAAAAATACTCTAAAAATTTCTAAAAATCTCTAGAATATTTATAAAGTATTTCTAAATATTTTTAAATGCTATTAGGACTTGGAATGAGGAAATTTGGGTTGTTACACCAGTGGCTTACCTCCACTTACCTGCCAGACATCCGGTCAGCCCTTCGACCCATCTGGGTTTCGTGCCAGCTGTCCGATCAGCCCGTCGACCTAGCTGGACTTCGTGCCAAACGTCCGATTAGCCCGTCGACCCATTTGGACTTCGTGCCAGCTATCCGGTCGGCTCATCGACCTAGCTGGGCTTCATGCCAGACATCAAGTCAGCTCGTCTACTTGTCTGGGCTTCTCCTGCACACTCGATCAGAGTGTCAGATAACAATGAAACTAACTTAACCTATTTTGTCATTCATCAAAACTTGAGTTAGACCGTTAGTGCTAATCGCACCAACACATCAGACACAAAGATAAGCAAGAGAGACCTTATTTTAAATAAACTATATAACATTAAATTGCAGGAAAATGAAATGGCAAGACAACTGCATGCCCGCATACAAGACCTATTGAACGGACTTCACGCAATCGACCAAAGGGTGGAGAACAGGGACGTTATATGGTATGCACTCAACGCCTTTCCTAGGAATACCTTGTGGACATCCATGGTAGATGCTTACAAGGTATCCAAGGATTTCTCGTCAATAAAGTTAGATGAACTTTTTCTGAATTTGAATTGCATGAGCAGACTAATGCACGCCCAGCCGAGAAGGGTATAGCTTTGGTTACAGGTACAAGTAGAAGGCGCAGAACTGAACCAGAGTCGGAAGAAGAACCGGATTCGGACGACAACGACGACGAGCTCACGGCCGAACTTGTCAACTTGGTGAGGAAGCTCTACAGAAAGAAGAAGGGCTTCTACAAGAAGGATGTTAGAAAGGTGATCCAGTCCAAGGAGACCCAACCAAACTCAAAGCTAAAAGTTGAGGTGACGTGCTACGGATGCAACCAAATGGGGCACATCAAGGCGAACTGTCCAAACCAGAAAGACATGAAGAAACCAAGGAGAAAGAAGGCCTTGAAGGCAACCTAGGACAAGTCTTCTTCAGAGGAGTCCGACGACGAGAAACTCGAGCAGACGAGTTTTCTGGCAATGATGGCCTGGGACCAACTCAACGAATCCGGAAGCGAGGATGAATTAGAAGCTGAGTCCGAGAGAAGGCACAGATCCGTATCTGTTTCCGAAGGGTCTAACCCCTCTATAAGTACTACACGTTTGTATAATTTAATTAACTATTCGATGCACAAACTAGCTAAGTCTAATGTTCGGATCAAGTCGCTTCTAAAGGAAGTAACATCCCTTAAAGAAGTGACTAATATCGAATCATTGGCTGACCCTGTTTAGACTGGAATCTCAACTCAAGTCCAAAAACTTGAGGAAGAGAATTCCAGCCTGAAAACTCAAGTCAAGGATTTAAAAATTGCATTGGAACGATTTACACTAGGTTCCAAGAATCTTGATTTGATTCTTGGAAATCAGAAAGCCATATACAATCGATCCGGACTAGGATTTAAAGCTAAAAAGAAATATCAGTCTTATTTATCGCTTATTAATAGACCGAATATAAAGATAGTCCAAGCATGGGTACCTAAGTTCAACTTGGTCAATCAAGTTGGACTTGGTCAATATTGGGTCCCCAAGGATCAAGTACATTTCCTTGATAGACCATATCGAGACTATGATCCAGGGGGAGCCAATAGAAAAACTATCTTAATAAATAGATAAAAATTGCTTGATGCTTGTTTATTTTTTTTATAAGCATGTTTAGATTAGGATAGTTTAAGGACTCAAGTGTAATTTACACTTGTTTAGTTAAACCTAGGAGTTTCAAAAGGAAAATTAAATATATGTTTTCTTTGAAAGACTCTGTCTAGAAGTGGTGGATGATCCCATATCCAAGAAGGCCTAGTGCCTCACCACAGCTTGGGAGCTAATCTTCGAAATGCATATTTAATTAACCAATTGGAAAACCTAAGTTTAACTCAAATGTAAATTAATCTTTATAAATAATCTAAATTAAGATAACCATATCACAAAGCTACTCAAGGTTCCCTGATTGATAACTTAGAATAGGGTGAGATGGATCTAGGTTGAACTTAGTCTAATCTAATTAACTTAATAATTTAAACTAATTAATCAATAATTAACTTAATAATTTAATCTAATTAATCAATAATTAACTTAATAATTTAATCTAATTAATCAATAATTAACTTCATAATCTAATTAATCAATAATTAACTTAATAATTTAATTAATCAATAATTAACTTATTAACTTAATAATTTAATCTAATTAATCAATAATTAACTTAATAATTTAATCTAATTAATCAATAATTAACTTAATAAAATCTAATTAACTTAACTAATCGACTTAACTAACTTAATCAACTTAATAAACTAAAGTAAATTAATTTAAACCAATTAACTTAATAAACCATCTCACAAACACCTATAGGAATACCATGGTTGATCATCTAGACTGGGTGAGATAGAACATTAAGTTACTTTCAGTCAAACTATCCTCTTAATCCATTAAATTGACTCAAATCAAATACTTTATGTAGGAACATAAAGATTTGGATCAATGGATGGTAGATAGTGGATGCTCCAGATACATGACTAGAGGCAGACTAAAATTCACTAAACTGAAACTCAAGAACCTAGGGTCTGTTGCGTTCGGCAATGACAGAACCCTTAAGGTAATCGGTACAAGTAATATCCAATTAAATTCTGATTTTTATATTCGAAAAGTGTTATTGGTTGAACAATTTAGCTTCAATTTACTTAGTATTAGCCAGTTGTATGCCTCAGGATACTTAGTCATTTTTTCAAAAACTGAATGCATAATTAAGAATATTAATAATACTAAAATCACACTTAAGGGAATTTGGAAAAAAAACATTTATACAATAGACCTACCTACCTCTTCACTAGAGTGTCTATTGACACAACAAGTGGAAACTGAATTGTGTCATAGGAGACTGGGTCATACTCATACTAGACTCATTTCAAAAATGAGTCAAAATGGTTTAGTTAGAGGTCTGTCTAAATTAAAATTTATTGAAAATTCAACTTGTGATGCTTGTCAACAAGGTAAACAAACCAAGTTAAATCATAAGTTAACCAACCTAAACAGAACAACTTCAATACTTGAGCTCCTTCACCTAGACTTGTTCGATTCACACAGAGCCAAATCACTAAGCAAAAACCAATATTGCTTAGTAATAATCGATGACTACTCAAGATTTACTTGGGTAAAATTCATAAAAAATAAAGATGAAACCTTTAAAGTTTTAAAAATCTTTTGCAAATTAATAGAAAATGAAAAAGACACTCAAATAAAAAAAATTATAAGTGACCATGGGGGAGAATTTGAAAACCATAAATTTATCGAATTTTGTGAAAATAATGGCTATAAACACAAATACTCATGCCTTAGGACCCCCCCCCCCCCCCCCCCCCCCAACAAAATAGTCTAGTAGAACGAAAAAATAGAACCCTACAAGAAGTCGCTAGGATCATGTTGAATGAATACAAACTATCCAACCAATTCTGGGATGAAGCAATTAATACAGCCTATTATATATAAAATAGAATTTTACTTAATAAATATCAAAATAAAACACCTTATGAAATATATTATAATAAAATTCCTAATTTAAACTGTTTAAAGGTATTTGGCAGTAAAGTATTTATTTTAAACACTAAAGACTATTTAGGAAAATTTACATAAAAAATAACCCCAAGAATATTTTTAGGATACTCAATAACTAGTAGGGCATATAGGGTTTATAACAAAAATACCCTAAAAGTTGAAGAAACTACAAATGTAATTTTTGATGAAGAAAATAACTTACTTAATATTATTAATGAAAATAATAATACAGAAAATGCTAACTCAAGAAATTTAGAAGATGATGAAGAAAATCAACTTGAATCTAGTGAATTACCAGAACCAGTCACTGACCCAATTATAAGGCCAAATAGAACAAGTACCAATCACCCCTCTGACAAAATCCTGGGTGATCCAACTCTAGGAGTCAGAACTAGGTCATCTTATAGAAACTTAAGCCAAATAGTTCTCATTTCTAAAATTGAACCCAAAACTGTAGATGAAGCCCTACCAGACTGGACATTAGCAATGCAAGAAGAATTAACCCAATTTGAAAGAAACTAAGTCTGGGAATTAATACCTAAACCCATTAACAAGTCCATAATTGATATTAAATGGGATTTTAGGAATAAATTAGATGAACAGGACGAAATAGTTAGAAATAAAGCAAGATTAGTAGCCAAAGGGTTCAACCAAGTAGAAGGGTTAGATTATGATGAGACATATGCTCCCGTAGCCAGACTTGAATCCATTAGGATGCTGTTGGCCTACGCAGCACATAAGGGATTCAAGCTTTATCAAATGAATGTAAAATCCATATTCTTAAATGAATTTATCAAAGAAGAGGTATATGTAGGTCAACCCCCAGGATTTGAGGACTTAGAATATCCAAATCATGTCTTTAGGCTAAAAAGGCCCTATATGGACTAAAACAAGCACCTAGGGCTTGATATGAATGTCTATCCAATTATTTAATATCTAAAGAGTTCAACCAAGGTCAAATAGATCCAACCTTATTTGTAAAAACCCTAGAAAATGATATTTTTATAGCTCAAATATATGTAGATGATATAATTTTTGGCCCAACTAATTCCAAATTTTTAAAAGAATTTACCAAATTAATGGAAAATGAATTTGAAATGAGTCTAGTAGGTGAACTTAACTTTTTCCTAGGTCTACAAATTAAACAAACCAAAGATGGAATTTATATTTTTCAAACTAAATACGCAAAAGAATTAATTAGAAAGTTTGGAATGGATAATTCAAAAATTATTAATACACTAATGGCTACCAGCATTAAAATTGACTCAGACTTAAAAAGAAAATCAGTAGACCTGAAATACTATCGAAGCGCGATAGGAAGTCTACTGTACTTAACTGCTAGTCGATCGGACATTCTTTTTATAGTAGGTATGTGTGCAAGATATCAATCTTGTACAAAAGAGTCACACTTAACATACGTTAAAAGAATACTTAGGTATTAAGGGAACCCTAAATGTAGGATTATGGTACCCTAGATCTTGCACCCTTTATCTAATCGGCTATTCTGACTCAGACTATGTCGAGTGCAAGGTAGATAAAAAAACCACAAGTGGTAGCTGTCAATTTCTAGATCAATGCCTAGTAAGTTGGTCAAGTAGAAAGCAACACTGTGTTGCTTTATCTACCACTGAAGCTGAATATATAGCCCTAGGTGAATGTGCATCTCAATTATTATGGATGATGCATACCCTAAAAGACTATCAACTAGAATATCAAAAAATAAAATTTTCAATTGATAATATAAGTTCAATTAATCTAACTAAAAACCCAATTCACCACTCAAGGACTAAACATATAGAGGTAAAGCACCACTTTGTAAGGGATCACGTAGCTAAGGGTGATATTGTACTTAACTATGTTGAGTCAAAATCAAACCTAACTGACAGATTCACAAAGCCCTTACCTGAACTTGAGTTTAGTTCACTTAGAAGACAAATAGGGATGTGCTTAGTAGAATAGAACTTATTTTCTGCTTACTATATTTTCTCAACTTATTTCTAAAATTGGTTTTAAAATCCTAGGAAAAATAAATTTCAAAATTTCCCCTCTTATTAGTTTTTCAAAAATTTGGTTTAGCATAGGAATTTACCCCCTAGAAATCATGTACTCCTAGTTTCATCCAGACCATCTCACAAGCACACTAGGATTAACTTGCTTGTGTTTGAAAAAACTTAGAATGGTGTGAGATGCATAGGGTACTACCTGGACTTAAGAATGCTTATGTCTGTGCATCGACATAAGTCTGGGCTATAAATACCTAACTTACGTTAATCAAGTTAAGTTATTCAGACTTAGTCAAATATAACTGGATCACTAACTTAACTTGACTAACCTAGTGAAAATTGTTGCCCTCTAGGTAAACAGCTAGTAGCTAATGGTTAGACATGTGGCCAAGAAAATTAAGTATTGAGTTGTATTCTTTTTACTCATGCTTAGGCTATAAGACTTTTTGAATGTTTTTTGTGAGGATTGCCTTAGCTAAAATTATTTAAATCAAGTGGTGGTACTAAAATTTAAGCTAAATTTAAATCAACTTTTAACCTTAAAAGAGTTCTTTTCTAGAAGATTATTTTAATATTTTATACTTTAAAGTTTTATCATCTATTTTTACTAATTTTTTAGCTAAGTTACTTTTCAAATCAAAACTTTCCCTTAGCTAAATCTATTTCTAAAATTAAGTTTTGAGATTTTGAGTTCACTTGGCTAAAAAATCTTACAAGAAAATTTCCTCTAAAAAGCTAAGTGTTCTTGCAAAAGCTTTTCAAATTTAACTAAGTATTTTTCAAAAGTTTTTTAAATTTGGCTAAGTACTTTTCAAAAAGTTTTTCAAAATTGGCTAAATTTGGCTAAGTATTTTTTAAAAGCCTTTCAAATTTATCTAAGTACTTTTCAAAAAGGATTTTCAAAACTTAATTTAAAAGAAAAAGTTTTTTTAAATTTATGACAAAACTTTTGATTTCACTTAGCTAAAAGTGTTACAAGAAAATTTCCTCTAAAAAGCTAAGTGTTCTTGCAAAAGCTTTTCAAATTTAACTAAGTATTTTTCAAAAGCTTTTTAAATTTGGCTAAGTACATTTCAAAAAGTTTTTCAAAATTGGCTAAATTTGGCTAAGTATTTTTCAAAAGCCTTTCAAATTTATCTAAGTACTTTTCAAAATTTAATTTAAAAGAAAAAGTTTTTTTTTAAATTTATGATAAAACTTTTGATTTCACTTAGCTAAAAGTGTAACACCCGAAAATTCTCAAAACTATTTTAGAAATATAGTATGATTTTTCTGGAATTTTTAGATATTTTTCCGGAATTTTTAGAGTAGCGGAAGTAGCAAAAATAAATATAAGCGAAAAACGGCCTAAGCGGGAATTGAACCTGAGACTTATGGTTTACGGATAATTCTAGTAACCAGTTGAACCCAGCAGGACCGTGCTAAAAGGAAAGGGAAACATTTATATTTGAGTTTAAGTTGGGACGAAATACCCACTTAATATAAATAGGGAATTAATTAGGTGAAGGGTTATTTTGGTTCGGCAACTCCTTCTCCCTCACCCTAATTCCGCCGATCCCTTCTCCTCCTCCTTCTCTCGGCGCCAACCACAAGGAAGACCTAGGGTTCTCTCCCTAGGGCCCAAGGACATCTTCCGGCGATAACTCCGGCACGAGGACGCTCTCCTTCGCGAGGGGAACGCTTAGACGCGAGAAGATCGTCGAGAAGTCGTCTCCACCGGAATTCTAGCGAATAGAATTGTAAGGAAATTAGCATACGAGGTAAGAAACCCCTCACCTGCAGTATAAGTAGCTCCGTTTGGTTTTCTATGCATTAGTTTAGTTATATGCAGATTTTTCAGACACATAGGGTGTATTTAACCCTCCTCGCAGGTTTAGGGATTTAGTGAGTACCTTTGGATGAGTCGGACACGTCTTTTCCCCTTCAGTTGGAGGTTTTAGATGTTGTCGGGTGCCTAGAGGTAGTCTCCCTAATAGAGGGGAGAGTTTAAGCACACTAGATGTTCGATTAAATGATTAGCTCAGTAAAATGCAACTTAGGTATTTTTAATAGCTCAGTAAATGCAATAGAAGCATTTAAAATAGCTTAGTTAGCCTTACTACAGCTTACATGGGACTACGGTCCAATGGGTGGGCTCCCACAATCGCCTCTAGGTTTAGATAACCTAGCTCTAGGTTCAGATAACCTAGAAATAGCAAAATAAGCAATTAGTAGTTATGTTCAGTATTTTATTTTCAGTGGCACTGTACAGGATTAGATATCCACTGGGCTGGGCTCCCATAGTCGGTCCCTAGGTTTAGATAACCTAGTAAACCTTACTAAATTCGGGATTTGCAACCCCGGGTCTAGTTAAGGATGCGTGCATAGCATGTACAGTTGCCGGGCCCACTAGCAGTATGATTATGTACTTTAATCTATTACATTATTAGTTTTTTTTCAAAACTCACAAAGATTAGTTATGTTAGTTGAGTTTGAATTCAGCTCCAGCCTAGCTCAGTTTATGTTCAGATCAGTTTAGTTTTCTGTTGATACAAATGATAGTTTATCATTAGCTTTATTGCCATGATCAGTTTACTTCTATGTGTTGTATGCCATGCCATGCTTAGCATATTCAGTATGTATTTTCAAATAGCATGTTTTAAAAATATATGGCATCGTATGCATGTTTTAGTGAGTTAGATGGTTTCTTACTAAGCTTAAAGCTTACAGATACTATTTTCCCTTATACTGCAGATAAAGGTAAAGGGAAGATGGACTAGCAGAGGAAGCTGGAGGTCAATGCAGAGATGGTGTGTGTGGCAGGAACATGGAATAAAAGATCCTTAGGGGATCTAGCAAGCTTAAACAATTGAACCTTTAGTATTTCTATTTTCACGCACTTTTGATTGTTAAATGTCACGAACTAGTAAACCATGCTTTATATCCAGTTTAGAATGCTAGTTTTATGTCATTAGAATATATTCTATGGATTGTATAAGTGAAATGTGAGATTTTGGCACGAACAAGTGCTGAAATCAGAGTTTCAGTGCGAAATCAGAAACTCCGATCGATCCACGGATCGATCAGAGTTGAGTTGTGCCATTGGATCGATCAGCTGACCGATCCAGTCACGAACAGAGAGTTTATGGATCGGTTAGCCGACCGATCTAGAGGCGAACAGCGAGTGCAAAAGCTCACTGATCGGTCAGCCGACCGATCAGTGAGTCACTGGATCGGTCGGTAGACCGATCCAGCCGCGTACAGAAACAAGACAGCTTGTGGATCGGTCAGTCGACCGATCCAGAGCCTTCTTCAATGCCAGTATCAAGCTGGATCGATCACGGGATCGATCCGACAGCCCAATCGATCCATGGATCGATTGAAATGCCTGATTACAGCTAGCAGGACATCCGAAAGGCATAGAATATCTCCCCTAGCATGTGTACGACTCCTAGGTACACCTAGAATATTAAGTTCAGTTTACCGTAATTAGTTTAGTAAAAATTTTAATCAATCCAGATTTTCCGCAATAGAAATTTAGCACAGCATTACCTAACGATCGGCCTCGCAGCCTAGTCAGTAGGAGGCGGGTCGTTACAAAAAGTATTACAAGGAAATTTATTCTAAAAAGCTACGTGTTTCTCAAAGTATTTCTAGTTCTCTATTCAAACATTTTAAACTATCTCTCAAAAAGAAGTTATTCTTAGCTAAGGCCGTTGATTACTTTCCTTTACTTTCTTGCTTATTTTGATATATGGCAAAGGGGGAGAGTATAAGAAATTCAAAAGTATTCAAACAAAGTAATTAAAATTCAAATTAAATTTTTAAGAGGAGCTTTTATTAAGGGGATGTTTTTTAAGCTTTTATCAAGGGGGACCTTTTTTGTCCTATTTTTATATTGTTATCTTTACATCACTTCTTTATTGTGTCTTTTTGCTTAACTTTGAATTTTAGTTGCCATAATCAAAAACGGGGAGATTGTTGGTGCGGGAAGCATTCGACGATCGAATCTAAGTTTTGATAATGGTAAGGGATTCAAAGTTAAGATTATTTGTTATCTAACATGTGTGAATGAGGTTTCTCAGGAAAGTCCTAACTGCGGTTAGGCAGGTGGAAAATCCTAGGGGGTGGTAACCCTAGGTGGAGGAAAATCCTAAGGGGCAGCAACCTTAGGTCCTAGGGGGTGGTAACCCTAGGTGGAGGAAAACCCTAAGGGGCAGCAACCTTAGGTCCTAAGGGGTGGTAACCCTAGGTGGTGGAAATTCTAAGGGGGGATAACCTTAGGTCCTAGGGGGTGGTAACCCTAGGTGGCAGTAACCCTAGGTCATAGGGGGTGGTAACCCTAAACAAAAAGTTCAGTCGATCTGGAGGACCGGACTGGCATCAGGTACGCTCTCCTGAGTGGAGTAGGTGAGGACGCGTTCCCCGAAAGAGGGAACAGTAGGCGTCGGTTCGACCTAGGGTTTCCAGTCTGAAATTCGAAGTCAGAACCGGATAGTCCGTGGCTGTCAAACTTTCATATTATTATATTTATTGTGTGTGCTAACTTTGTTTTGTAGGATATGTGGTTGGTTTGTGGACTAACATGTTTTGCATGGATAAAGGAGCAAGATTAGCCTCGGATGAATAGTACTCGAGGCACCCTCATAGAGCTTGAGGTGCCTCGGGTGCAAAGGAGCAGAGTTTGCGTGCAGCGGAGCTAGAGGCGCCCTCATGGTGGCTTAAGGCGCCTCGGACAACATTGGAGGCGCCTTCAAGGCTTATGGAGGCTCCTTCAACAGGATAGATGAAGACTTCTTCTCAACTTATCCACGCGCGGTTGACTCGACGAATAGAGGCGCCCTCAAGGGGCTTTGAGGCGCCTCTAACAGTCCTTATAAGGAGCACTCGACCAGCAGCTCATTACAACAATTCTAAAGTGATCCTTCTGCAACGTGTTGTTCATGAGACACTCCGACTAAGCTACAACAAGTCCCCGACGACCTGGAGCCTTAATTCTTGTAATTCTGTTGTCGGTATAGTTTTCTAATTTCGATTTTGTAATACATATTTGTACTTTGCGATCTGATAGTGAATTGCTCAAAGTAAATGCTCAACGAGTGTGGGCCTTGGAGTAGGAGTCGCTAAAGGATCCAAACCAAATAAAAAAACACTTGGGTCCTTTTTGTGTGATTGTTTTCTAATTTCGCTGCTTTACTCTCGAACGTTTTTTGAATATGAAAAATGAAAGCTACGAACGCTATTCACCCCCCTCCTCTAGTGCTTCTCAATCCTACAGAGTCAACCTTAACTCTCCTTATGCTTACTATAATTGAGCCTTGGATGAGAAGAGTAGATACCATATTTTTTATTTTAAAAATAATTTAATCTTAGATTTTATAAGGAAATTATAATTTTTGTCCATATTATAATAAAAATATAATTTAATATGAGTCAACCTTAATCCTCCTTATGTTTACCTATAATTGAGCCTTCGATAAGAAGAGTAGATACGATATTTTTTTATTTTAAAAATAATTTAATCTTAGATTTATTGATTTTATAAGGAAATTATAATTTTTGTCCATATTATAATAAAAATATAATTTAATATGAGTCAACCTTAACCCTCCTTATGTTTACCTATAATTGAGCCTTGGATAAGAAGAGTAGATACGAGTCGTCGAGGTGTGTTTTGAAGGTGGATTTCTAAAAGACATTTAACTTGGTTGATTGGACCTTCTTGTGGGCTACTTTGAGGGCTACGAGTTTCCATAGATTATAATGTATCACTATCATCTGAGGATTAATGGGACTATCTATGAACATTTCAAGGGGCTTCGATAAGGGAATCCACGCTCATTGTTTTTGTTCGTACTTTGTGTTGAGGTTTCTCTCCATTTCTTTGAGACTTCGCATTATAGCTGGAGTTTCCCTATCAGCCATGCGTGTAGTCGTTGGCATCTCACACTTAGCTTGTACAGACGATCTTCTGTTTGTAAGAGGATGAATTATCTTTGCATACTTAGAGCATCCATATTAGATTCTTTAAATACAAAATTTATCTTAAATTTTATATTTTACATAAAAAAGATTTTTACATCAACTACCTTATTCATTCCCTAAATTTAAATTCATAAATAGTACTTATCTAAATTTAGAGAATAAAATATTTGTACAATTTGTACTAATGGTTTAATTCAGATTTTGATGAATAATAAGTGAGTTAAGTTAGGTGTTGCTTGATCTAATTATATATTTCCTGAGTGTGCAGGGTTGATTAACTTAGCAGGAAGTCCAATCAGGATGTTTGATTCTCGATAGGAAGGAAGTCTAGTCGGGATGTTCGATTCCCAATTGGCAGTCGGGATATTCAATTCTTCATTAGCTGAAGTTCGGATATATGATTTCTGAAGGAAGACTAGGATATTCGATTCCCGAAGTCTGGATGTGCGATTCTGAAAGGAAGATTGAGATGTTCGATTTCCGATGGGTTCACTCGACATTAGGTAAGTGAAGGTAAGTCACTAGAGGAGAGTGATTAAGTGATAATGTGTCTCGGTTGAGGGGACAATAGGCGTCGGTCCAATTGAGGTCCATTTCAGAAACCTAGATTGAGACCCTGACTAGATCATGGTCTGAAAGACAGGGTCTAAGTCATAAATTAATTATATTAATATTATACTAACTTTATTTTGCAGGTTAAATATTATCATGTTGGACTAACCTAACTTATAAGGCAAAAGAAGCAAAAATGTCTTGGGTGAATAGTATCCAAGGCGCCTTCAAGCATTAAAAGGTGCCTTTGCACTATTCATGCACATTCGGTGCTATGGAAGACACCTTCCAAGGGATAAAATTTAGACTTCATCGTAGATAAGGAGCTACGAGTTCGGGATCAGATTTTACACTCTGGAGGTGCTTTCGAGGCTATGGAAGGCGCCTTCCACACCCTATAAAAAACTATCTCGACCAAGCATTCAATATCAACTTCTATATGAGCTCTTATGTCACGCCCCAGAGGAGTCCCAGCCAGAGGAAAAATCTGACAACATCTCCTCGGTACTAGTGAGAATCTGAATCATTTCTACATCCATAGATATACATCAGCCACACTCGGCTGGAATATATACACAACCACACAGTTTATATTCAGCCAATTCGGCTGTATCAATAAAAATACAACCACGCAGTTATATATATATCTAACAGTCCACTCGACTGTACTAAAAAGAAGAACACAGCAGAAATACAACAGAAAATCATTACAAACCAAACGAATGACTGTTAGCCGGCTAGACTTACACAACACAACAAACAATACAAAACACTACATCACAACACTTCGGAACCAAAATCAAAATTTTACATTGCTAAGTAAACCAAAAACATAGACTAAATAAAGTACAAATGAAAACCAGAAACAGGTCTTCGGATGTGACGTGGGAACCGGCAGACAAGATACTCTAAGCGACTCCAAAATCTACCTACTACTTGAAATAGAAATAGCTCAACGGTGTGAGTTCAAAGAACTCAGCGGATATCAAGCTGACATGCCTAGTAAGATATAACTAACATAAATAATCATGGAATACAATATTCTTGAACAAAAGTAGGAAATGCAGACTGAAAAGGCTGAAGAAATTGTACTCACCAGGGCCTCCTATCTAGAACATACGATTGTCAGACCAAATACCTTACGTCTCCTGTATGCATGTCAATCATATGCCAACACAAAAATGCAGTAACCAATATGCAGCAATCACAAGCAATAAATGCAATCATGCAATATGATGCAAAATGACATGTGTCACTCCTGACGCCAGTCAGCTATCTCACACGCGATGGTGAGACCGAGAGGGTAGGGCTATGACAACTATGCACTCTGCCATCACTGCTCCTGAGTGACTGAGTGGATAGGATGATGTCGGAGTACACCTATCCTCCTACCCCAAACAGGGTGGGGGAGTGCAATTGTAAAATACCGGAAAATAGGCGAATATTAATAAGGGAATTTTTCAGAATTTTTGGAAATTTTTCGGGAATTTTTCGGAGCTCGTATGGTCGAGTTAACGGGGATAAAAACAGGGTCCGGAAAAGCCTGTTTAGGCTACTCCGCTTTAAAGAGGAAAAGTTTTACTTTTTATTTTCCTTTTCTTATTTATTTTCTCTCGTCACTGTGCTTCCTCCCCGCACGCCGACGCTGAACCCGCGCGACTTCTTCCCCCTGCCCTAACCGCCGTCCTCTCCCTAGCGATTAAAGCCTCACCGACCCCTTCCTCTTCTCCTTGTCGCCGAGCCCTAGTCCTCTTCTCTTCCTTCTCTTCTCTCCCGAGCCGAACCCCACTTCTCCTCTTCCGAGCACCGGCAGCCAACGCTCCTCTCGTTCCTTTGTTGCGCCGAGTGACCAATTCCTCTGAGCCAGCCACCGAGTTTCCCCAGCCTATCCTTCACTGTGCTTTAGTCATTTTCGACAGCGCCGACTCTTCCTTTTTTTCCCTCGCTGTGGAGATTCCGGTGCCACCGCCGCCAACAGCCGAACCTCTCTGCCGACGCCACTGCTCTCTCTGGACCGGAGTAGCCTGTGCCCTAGTTATTTTCCCCTTGCCACGGCTACTGCCGGCACACTCCAGCAACGTTGGTGTTCTCTCGTGCCCTAATTCCCGACTCTGTGCCCTAGCCAGCTCTGACGCCGTACCCTAGCAGCGATTTTGGAGGTAAGTATTATACCTAGCTGTGGTTTTGAACTTGATCTTGGTAGAGTGGTGTTGATTTGGGAGTTTTGTGTCCGAAGGTAGGAGATTTGCTATACTTCAGCCACTCCATCACTGTTCGCTGGGGTTTCTTTCTCCAGATTGTTCCTCACCTCGGATCAGTGGAGAGGAAGAGGTAAATGAATAGGTTGGTTATGGAATTTGTTAATGTTAACAAGAGGTGCAAATTTAGGTGAAATCATTGAATTAAGATGAATTGGGAATTTAGTGGATTAATTGTGTTTAGTTGTTTATTTATGGTGGGGTTATCTGGTGGTAAGTTGAAGACTGAATTGCCACTAGAATTGATTTAAGTATAGACTTAGATTTAAATGGAATTGATACTCTAGCTTCCTAATCGGATTAGGATTTAGTTTAGCTAATTTTGTTTATAATGAAAATTAGCTAAATCTGAATATCTATTGGATACAAGACTTTGACGCGAGACGAGTATCTCGGAGTCAGATTGGACCTTTATTTTCGGAGGCGGGTACTTTTGACTTATTGTCTTTGATATGCTTAGTAATGAAAATAATATGTTGCATTAATTGTGTTTCATATTTGTTTCGGTTAATCACTGCCCAATACATGTTACTTGCTTGATTGGTTGTTTGATTGCATCTCTTATTGATCTTGTACCTGATTTATCATGCTCATGGGTAGTGATATAACTATGTTTCACATGTTCAGGACCTAGGTTTGATACCTTATTGATCAGTATATCTTGATTTGATCTATTCACTATGGTGCCCATTGTTATATGTCCAGAGGTTGGTTTAGTATATTACCATGCTTAGTGACATGCACCATTTGCATGATCGCATGCTGTGCGATAGATTGCTCCATTATTGTCGAGCACTTTGCCAGTTTTCATCGTGCTCCGCTAGACACTCATGGGTAGCGTGACATAGCGTGGTAGCACGCCGGTGATCTCTTCGGTTCTCCGTTGATCCGCTCATGGGTAGTGTGACGCAGGTAGCACGTTAGAGATTCCTCTCCGTCATAGTGTCGGGAGATGAGAGCATTGCGCCCCCATTTATGATTTGGGGTAGGAGTATGTATGTACTCCGACAGATCCCGTCCACTCGATCACTCATCGGAGTAGTGTTGCAGAGTGCACGGTTGTCACACCCTACCCACTTGGTCCCACTTTTGTTGTGAGTTGGCTGACTGGGTGACCATGACATTGGCATCATATGCATGATGCATTTATTGTTTGTGATTGTGTTTGCTGCGTTTATATGCTGTGCATATTGTTTGGATACCTATGTTTGACATGCACATGGGTCTTCTATACCTTTCGATCTTTGTCCTTATACCGGTCTGGTTAGTACAGATTCTCTCCTGTCTACTTCGCTTTGCATTTATCTTTATTTTATCAGGAGACTGTACGCATGATTAGTGCTAGGTGTTATTTCTTTACTTTGCATATCAATTGTACCTGCTGAGTGTTGGACTCACCCCGCCTCCATTGTTGTTATTTTCAGGAGGGAGTTCCAGTCGCTAGTCCCCACTGCACGTAGTGCTAGATCCCCTGCAGACCTCGAGGATTGATTGACTTTTGAGTTTTCTTCTCGTTTGTCTATGTTTAGACTTGATTTGTTTGATACTTGGACGTTGTATTTATTTTTGTGATGTCGATGGATTTTATTTGGTCTTATTCTACTACATGCCTGCCGGGTCGGCATAAGAGGTGAGTTTCGTCGGATTTGAGTTTTACGAGTGTAGTTGAGTAGGGTGGTTTTCGAGTCAGAGTATTACTGCTTTGTTTGATTATATATATAGCTGCGTGGATGTTTGTGTGGTTGTGTTATATTTATTGTTATTATTCCAGCTGCATGTGGCTGAGGTATGGAGATATGTAGAAAGTTTCAGATTGTCCGCCGTACAGGGGAGATGCTGCCGAAATTTCTTCGGACGGGGACTCCTCTGGGGCGTGACAATTTAGTGGTATCAGAGCAGGTATACGATACTTGCTATGTGTTTTGGATTTTCGAGATTTATTCTGATACCAATTTATTTGGTATCAGAGGGCAGGTTATACGATCTTTTGTTTTCGTATTTTGGATGTTTAGGATAACCTGATACCAATTTATTTACTTGGTATCAGAGCGCCAAGTTTGGCGATACTTGTTGGATTTTTGTATTATGGATTTTCGAGATTTATCTGATACCAATTTATTGGTATCAGAGCGGGTTATGATACCTGCTTTTGGTGTTCTGTATTTTTGGATGTCTATTTCGGTTTGTACGGATTTCCGTTATGGTTATGTTTCGGATTTCCGTTTCGGATTTATATGGATTTCCGACGATTTTCTCGTTCAGAATTTTGAGGTCAGAAGTTGGGGACTGGACAGCGATGGAACATCTCCAGACGACATATAGGTATGATGTTTAATTTTATAGTTTATGATAGGTATTAACATTCTTTATGTAGTACCTGTTTGGTTGTTGTAGCACATATTACCTGTGATGGGTTAGCCATTGAGAATGGTTGATCTTAATAGAGATCAAGGATTATAGTCTCTGATGATTTTTCTTATCATACCATCAGTAGTTTAAGCTTCTGTTACTACTAGTAGGAGATGGAGGCACATACCAGCCTCTACTATTGTTAGCTGGGTAGTGGATGATGCCTACATAATTTCTGTTGATTTAGTCAGTAGAGTTTTTATACTCATATCTTTTGGATATTAGGGTATCCGATACGATGAAAATTGGTCATTTGGGGAGTTATCAGTTTTGATCATTGTTGAGAATGATTTGAGGTTGAGGAATATTGTGAGATCAGATATTGTGATGTGTTGATTTCTAATGATTTATGAGAGTAAATGTTATGTGGTTGTCTGATGATCTATTACTAGATATTTATTTTGATGATTTAGTAGTGGATAACTATTTTGATGATCTATTATTTGGGTTGTCATTGATGGTGATATAGTAAGTGTCATGTATGATATTCACAGGTTTGATGTTTATAGTTGGTGATCAGATTATAAATCGGGTGCTAGAGAGTTTATGGTTTAGAGTGCTTATGAGATTTTAATAAATCTGGTTAGTTGTGGTTAGTTAACAGGATAATAAAATTGATGTTTACTTCCTCTGATATTGGACTATGTTGATAAATAATGATTTGATGTTTAGAATGTTAACTTGCTCTCATGGGGAGTAGAGACTTATTCATCTGATATTTTGTGGGCTGATATTTTTGAGGATAAAAAAAAAATGAGAGTGTCTTGATGTTCTTGAGTTCTGACTTTATCTTTTGGGTTGTATACCTTTATACATATGATTATTGTGGGTTTCTAGTAGATTATACCCGAGTGGTTAGACATACATGTCTGATTGTTTATTGGAGGTATTTGTCAATTAAAAACTATGTTGTGGAATGTGCACATATGTTTGAGTGTTTTATTGGATGTATCTTATCGATCTAATCTGAGTTGTGATATGTGCAGATGTGTTGGGTGTAATATTTGAGCTATCTTGTTTATTATATGATTGTTTTGAGAGTATACTCGTGTCGATTATGATTTGTTGGAAATATTACGTTGATTATACTCTTGGCATAGGTGTACATATGTCATGTGAGTGTTGTTGAGGTGTATTGTTGATTATACCTATGTTGATATATGCACACGGGTTTGATAGGTATTGTTGGAGGATTATGTCGATTATACATATGTTGTGTGTGCATGTGTACCAGGTGTATGGTGGGTAGCATCAGGATGATTCTACCTATGTTGAATGTAGAATGCTGAGTGTCTACATTATGTTAATGGTTGTATAACCCTGTCAACTAATTCTCCTATTAGTGGGTGACCAACCCACTAGGATGATGATAGAGTTGACTATGGATTTGATTTGTTTACTAGGTTGTTTATACCTTTGGCTGCCTACAGTGATATGTGGTCGAGGGATCTCGTGCAGCCTCTAGTTGGATAGTTAGGTGCCTTGGACACTTATGGATCGTTTGTGGTGGAGCGGAGTTCCCACATATACATATTTCGGTTCGCTTGTAGCGGAGCATTGCTCTCATATCTATTGCAGATACATGTTATAGATTATTTGTAGTGGAGTGTTACTCCTACATATTGAGGATTTCTTGTGGTAGAGCGTTGCTCCTACATATGTGGTATTTTCTGTGATGGAGCGTTGCTCTCACACTGGAGGATCTATGCTTGGTGATTTATATCGTTAGTGATCAGATCTGTTAATTGTCGAGGATCTTATGGTTAGGAATGCTGTGATACGGACATTATGTGTTTTGGTTTTACCAGTAAGGCTTGCGGAGCCTTAGATGTTATCATGGACTCAATGATTTTGGTATTCCCAGGATGTTTGGATCGGTTTCCATTGTCTTTGTTGATGGTGTTGTGATCTATTTCGGATCCACGATGAGTTACGCACTTTATCTTTGCATAGTTTTAGAGATGCTTTGATGGAAACGTCTAGATGTGAAGATCAGTAGTGCGTATTTTGGTTGTCTTCTGTGAGATGTTTGAGACACACGGTCATGAGTAGGAGTATACCGTGGTTCCACAGGAGATTGAGTTTGTTACCGTTGGGAGTAGACGGAGTATATAGAAGAGGCTCGCAATTTCCTTAGTTTGGCTCGATATTTCCGGAGATACGTTGAGGGTTTCTCTCGGATAGCTATGTCACTGACACGCCTGACCTGGAAAGGCGTGAAGTTCACTTGAACTAAGGATGACAAGACCAGCTTCTAGGAGCTGAAGCGGAGACTAGTGTCGGCTCCGATTTTGGTTTTACCTTCTGGAGAGGACGGATATGTCCTCTACACCGACGCATCTATTCAGGGTTGAGCGCTGTTCTGATGCAGCACGATACGGTAGTCTCCTATGTTTCTCGTCGATTGAAGGAACATGAGAAGAACTACCCTGTATATGATCTGGATCTAGTCGTCATTATGTTTGCCATGAAGATTTGGCGACATTATTTATATAGCGTTACATTTGAGATTCTCACTGACTATAAGAGTCTCAAATATCTATTTTATTTAGAAGGAACTTAATCTCCGACAGAGGAGATGGATGAAGTTCCTGAAAGCTTTTGATTGTACCATTAGCTATCACCCAGGGAGAGCTAATGAGGTTGCCGATGCACTTAGCAGGAAGTCCAGAGGGACATTAGCTTGCCACCGAGTTGTGGTCGCAGACTTGATTTAAGGTTTCTCCGATTTGGGCCTTGAGGGGTAAGGACAGACAGAGCAGGGTACTCTGGTTATCATGGTTGCTCAGTCGTTAATCAGGACGAGGATACGATAGCCCTAGGCTGCTGATCAGTATTTGTAATTTATTTGCAGCTAGATAGCTTCCGGGCAGCAGACCGAGTTCACACGAGACGAGGAGAGTGTTACACTTCCGAGGAAGATTATGTGTACTTCAGTCTCACCCGATCTTATAGGAGTTACTTCCGGAGGCTCATCGCTCATGATTTGCTTTCCACCAGGCGGTACCCGTATGTGCCAAGATTTGAGGTGTTTCTATTGGTGGAACGATATGAATGACGACATGAAGGAAGACATCGCGGATTTTGTAGCTAGATGTCTTGTTTGTCAGCAAGTGAAGGCCGAGCACCAGAGACCTGCTGGATTACTTAGCGGATTCCTAATCCTGAGTGGAAATGAGAACACATTACTATGGACTTTGTGGTGTGTTTGCTGAGGACACGACGAGGCCATGACGCGATTTGGGTAATCGTGGATCGATTAACCAAATCCGCGCACTCGTTAGCGATCCGGAAGACTGATTTCCTGGATCGATTGACAGATCTGTATTGTCGGGAGATTATCAGACTACATGGTGTTCCATTGAGTATCATTTCGGATAGAGATCCACGGTTCACGTCTCATTTCTGGCAGAGTCTGCAGCAGGCCTTGGGCACACAGCTCCGTTTCAGTACAGCCTTCCATCCACAGACAGATGGACAGTCAGAGCGGACCATTCAGACTTTAGAGGACCTGCTGAGGTCATGCGCTATGGATTTGGGAGGCAGTTGGGAGGACCATCTGCCGTTGGTAGAGTTTGCCTACAACAACAGCTTCCATTCGGCTATCCAGATGGCACCGTTTGAGGCGTTGTATGGTAGACCTTGTCGGACACCCGTCCTTTGGGATGAGATTGGAGAGGCTCAGTTGTTGGGACCTCATAGAGTTCAGCAGGATGCAGAGTTGGTCCGTACTATCAGACGGAAGATGTCAGAGGCGCAGGATCGTCAGAAGAGTTATGCTGATCGGAGACGCAGACCACTAGAGTTTTCTGTTGGTGACCATGTATTTCTGCGAGTTTCACCCACGAAAGGGGTAAAGAGATTTGGCCTCAGAGGTAAGTTAGCTCCGTGGTACATTGGCCCTTTCGAGATCTTGGAGAGGATCAGAGAGGTAGCTTACCGATTGGCACTACCACCGTCCCTGTCAGGCGTTCACGATGGATATACGTGCCTGATCCGACACATGTGTTGGCAGATATTCCAGTTCCAGTTCAGCCTGACATTACATATGAGGAGGTTCCGGTACGGATTCTCGACCGGAAAGAGCGTCAGTTGCGGAACAAGACTATCCGGCTGGTTAAAGTCGGATGGCAGCATCATTCGGACGAGGAGGCTACTTGGGAGCTCGAGGATACTATCCGAGCTCGATATCCCCATCTTTTTACATGAGGTATGTGATTTGTTTGCCGTTCAGCATTTATACTTTATATCTGTTGTTGGTACTTGCTGATGGTAGATAATGAAATTTGGGGACCAAATTTTTATTAGTGGGGGAGAATGTAAAATACCGAAAAATAGGCGAATATTAATAAGGGAATTTTCCAGAATTTTTGGAAATTTTTCGAGAATTTTTCGGAGCTCGTATGGTCGAGTTAACGGGGATAAAAATAGGGTCCGGAAAAGCCTGTTTAGGCTACCCCGCTTTAAAGAGGAAAAGTTTTACTTTTTATTTTCCTTTTCTTATTTATTTTCTCTCATCACTGTGCTTCCTCCCCGCACGCCGACGCTGAACCCGCGCGACTTCTTCCCCCTGCCCTAACCGCCGTCCTCTCCCTAGCGATTAAAGCCTCACCGACCCCTTCCTCTTCTCCTTGTCGCCGAGCCCTAGTCCTCTTCTCTTCCTTCTCTTCTCTCCCGAGCCGAACCCCACTTCTCCTCTTCCGAGCACCGGCAGCCGACGCTCCTCTCGTTCCTTTGTTGCGCCGAGTGACCGATTCCTCTGAGCCAGCCACCGAGTTTCCCCAGCCGATCCTTCGCTGTGCTTTAGTCATTTTCGACAGCGCCGACTCTTCCTTTTTTTCCCTCGCTGTGGAGATTCCGGTGCCACTGCCGCCGACAGCCGAACCTCTCTGCCGACGCCACTGCTCTCTCTGGACCGGAGTAGCCTGTGCCCTAGTTATTTTCCCCTTGCCACGGCTACTGCCGCCGCCGATCAGCAGGCACACTCCAGCAACATTGGTGTTCTCTCGTGCCCTAATTCCCGACTCTGTGCCTTAGCCAGCTCTGACGCCGTACCCTAGCAGCGATTTTGGAGGTAAGTATTATACCTAGCTGTGGTTTTGAACTTGATCTTGGTAGAGTGGTGTTGATTTGGGAGTTTTGTGTCCGAAGGTAGGAGATTTGCTAGACTTCCACTACAAGAAAAACCCTCATAGACATCGGTGGAACAACATCGGTTTTAAGCAAAAACCGATGTCTTTGAGTATTTTACACCGGTTTTTTTAAAAACCGGTGTCTATAAGCACAGATTTTCGCTCATAGACATCGGTTTTTTAAGCTGATGTATATGAGCGCCTTTTTTTTGTTAATAGACACCGATTTTAACAGCGGTTTTTAAAACCCGGTGTCTATGATAAAATAAAATAATTTAATTTTCCCACCAATACTTAAGCCAAATTTGTAACACTTCAATATTTCCTCCAAACCTAAATCTATATCGCGCCGTCCACCATCTCTCTCAGCCTCATCTCCCTCTTCCCCTTCCTAGATCGACGCACGATGCCCTTGCTTCTTCAGCCAACCACACCGCATCTCCTCCATCTCCCCTTTGGGTAAGAAGAGGCTACCTGTGTGGATTGGAGTCATCGCCGAGTAGCTAGAAGTGGCCCTCCTCCACTCTTACTCGATCCCATATCTGGTAGCCTCGATTCCTCATCTCCTTCTTTTGATTTGATCCCTCCTTGTCGATCCTCGTGTGGCCAGGACTGATCGAAGCTCCTTGCTCGCTGATTTTGTTGCTCACGGTAGGATTCGGTGCTGCCTCCGGGTGTGTTATCGACTAATCGGTCGACATGGTAAGGGGGAAGACGCAGATGAGGAGGATAGAGAAACTGGCCAGCCGACAAGTGACCTTTTCTGAGCACCGGAGAGGCCTTCTAAAGAAGGCCTTTTAGCTCTCCGTGCTAGATTAAAAAGGGGTGTTGTGTCCTGGGAACCCTAAAGATGCTCCCGCTATGGGTTTAGGAAATGCATGATAAATATACCCAATTATTTACCCGGTCTTCCAACTTCCAATCCCGAAGCCATGGCTTCCTCCTCCAAAGCCCTAGGCGAGCTCCTCCGCTCGCCGAAGCGTCTCCGCCCGATCTCCCTCTCCCCGGAATCCATGACCCTCAAATCCCCCCTCTCCACCCTCCACGCCCCTCCTCTCGCCGCCGGTGAACACCCCTCCGCACTCACGTCGGAGCAGGCGAAGAGGGCGAAGAGGGTCGACTCCGGCCGATCCCTTTCCCGATGGAAGCGGAACCTCAGTATCTGTTCCGAAAGGATCGCGACAAGGAAAGGTACTCATTCCGATCCCTATGTGAAGCTGGGAGAGCTCTTGGTCGAGGATACATGGCTGGAGGCTCTCCCCGGCCAGCTTCAGAAACCCTACGTGCAGAACCTGTGCAGGTTTGTGGAGATGGAGATGCGCGGCAGCGTCCCTATCTACCCTCCGCCCCACCTAAGAGCTTATGCTGCTTGTTCGGTTTGGCGGTGTTCAGGATGATGGCTTACGCTGCTTGTTTAGAAGGGTCTGATCCAGTTCGGCTCTTTGACAAGAGAGTGAACGCGAAAAGAGGTATAACTTGCACAGTAGTTTACATCGTTGAAATCGGACAAAGATTGATTTATTTGTTGGGGTTGCTTATCGCTGGCTATTAATTGCTTTATAGATTGATTATGTATATATATTTTTTTGGTTTTGCACACTCAGAGCCTGGTTATGTTTTCGACAAGGTCGTCCTGCTGCAATACAATCACATGAGCTTTGGCGGGGCTCCTGTTGAGGTAGAGACAGAAGAAGAGGCAGAAGAGTTGATGCTACAAAATGATAAGGATTCTGCAAACGGTAATCAGCTCAATAGGTTTTAGAATATATAAACATTTTTGGTTGGCGTCTGTTTAAGCTAATAAAACCATTTGGTTGTTGCATACTTGCATTGATGCTTGAATTGTAGGCCGTGGTCATCATTTTCATAGTTATTTCAGTAGGTTAATCATTGTGAAAACACTATGGCTTGTGATCTACGCCTTCGGTAAGTTGAAGATAAAATGTAAATGTGAGTTTGTTACCAGAGATGAGAGATTTTTTGTGTCTCCAACTCCACCTGATGACTATGACATTCACATGGTGCTGATATGTGGATGATAGAAATTCTTCTCAATAGTGGGTTACTGTAAGAAAATTATCAGTTATTTTCATTTGTTGACATCATGCTGCCAGGAAATTGTTCATGTTCCCTAGCCAAAACTTGAATGTAATTTATATACTCAAACTTCGGGACTACTGATCTGCCTTGTGAAGCTTTTGGTTCTACCTTATATATGGTACCAAGGTTAATCTCTTCTAATCAATATTGCTAGAAAAAAATAGCCATTTCTTCTCTTTCCTGAAATGCACTATTTTTTACTTTTAAGAATAGAACTGACATGGAAAAGTGTGTTTCTGCGTCTATTATAACATGGGTTGAGATAGAAGCATACTGAAACTTCTGTAAGGGTGCAAGCATGTGTAATCACTACACACAGAGTTGGGAGAAATAATGATTATGTTGTTCCACATCATTTATTGTCCATCTTTTTGACTGTTTATTGTGCAGTTATGTAAGTTAATGCCTGTTAAGGTCTTAGGTGAAAGTTATCAAAGTTCATGCTATCTTTTCCAGCTCTTCATTTGACTTCCTTTGATGAAGTCAAGGCAGTCATTATTGGATAGGTAGACTCCTTGACCTGAATCATTTTGTTATGCCTCATTGTATGCCCTGTTCTTTGAGTTTCTTGTTTCTTACGCATGCTACAACTTTGACATTTTGTGCCTCCTGATTCCCATTTATTAACTAGATGAATATCAAGTTTATTCATACTGTCATAGTGTATTGATCTAGTAGCAATGGCTTGTAGAATGATGTTGGTCATTTTATCTGAGGCCTCCATTATTTGGTTCCATGTAGAAAATCGAAAAGAACATGATTTAAATTTTGGTTTCTATGTCTTGCTTTGGTTTGATGAGTTTGATAGTTTAATTATATTTGGTTCTTGTTTTTTTTGAAAAAAAAATTTAACCAAAAATGCCAAAATATAATTTGTAATATATTTTCAAGTAAATCCTCAAAGCCTTGTCCAACCATAATAATCTTGTCAAATTTTATGATGCATGTGAGGATGCACTTAACGTCTACGTAGTCATGGAGTATGTCTTAATTAACTCTAGTTAGCTTAACAATGAGTAACAGCGTTTCTACATCTGATATTTGTTCCATGTCACAAGATAGAGTTGATATATCCAAAACTTTTTGCATGTAGTATCCTACTAATATGCCTCTTTGCTTTCCACTTTGTATCCTACACTAAGGAAAAATGATAATACTTTTCCATACAAATTTTAAAATGAACACTTCTAAGATGATGGGCAGCAATTTTTATTTTTTTTTAAAATTATGTAGTATTTCTGTTAATTTGGAACTCAACAATATGTTTTCTCTTTTCCAGATTATGTGAAGGTGGAGAATTATTAGAAAGAATTTTATCCAGGTAAAAAAGTGATTTTATTGGCCATAATTTATATCTATTTGATTATTTGAATTTGAAAATTAATAACTTTTGATTGCTTTTTTTCCTTTGTGTTCTCAAGAGGTGGAAGGTACTCAGAGGAGGATGCAAAAGCTATAGTTATTCAAATACTGAGTGTAATCGTCTTTTGTCATCTTCAAGGTGTTGTGCATCGTGATTTAAAGCAAGAGGTTGGTTTGTATCATAGAGAACTTTGATTCAATTTATGCAGACATGATATTACTTTAGATCTCTTATTTTACAGGAGCAACTTAGGGTATTCTGCTGTTCATTTCTTTTTCAACATATATTTTTCAGCGCTGTTAATATTTCTTCCTTGTATTTAACAACAGAATTTTCTTTTCACCACTAGAGATGAAAATGCTCAGATGAAGTTGATTGATTTTGGCCTTTCCGATTTTGTTAAACCAGGTGAGCATTGTTTAGTGGCATGGTCTAGTTGATTGCTTTTTTGGTGATGTTAAACATGAAAAATGTTATCCTATTTTGTTATGGATTCCTTTTGTTGTTTTCTCTGGTACCATTTGTTGTGAGTTTCCTTTGCCACTGAAGTATTTGAATTTGGGATCGTTTCCAAGGTTTTTCTGAAGTAAAATTATTGCTTAGGATCTCAGCGTCCTATCATAATCGATGTTTTTGAGTTTTGTGACCTTGTGCCCTATGGTTACAGTAATTGGCTAGTTTGCATCAAGAAAATTCCCTGCTCTTGATAAGAAAGAAGATCATTAAATAGCTTCCTGATTGTGAATACTTCATTACTTGTAAATTAACCAGATATACACTTTTCAGTTGATCTGTTACAGTAAAAGCCAGTAATAGAAACTACTTAACCAGATATACACTTTTAGACCCCCATCTTCATGCACATGGCTAACTGTAACCCGCGAGGTCTTCTGACTTTGTGTTTTTCAGTTCAGGGTCTACTAGTTTACTTATCTCTTCTGGGTTTTGAAGATACTTTGTGGCCTGTATAACATAGAAGAACAATGAGCCGTGGATATATAGCATGAATCTACTAATATGAATCACAAACTGTTGGATCAAGAAGGATATATCTTGAGACTAGCGAACCCAAAGGGCAAACAATGTTATGTCTTTTCCAACTAATGAATCTCCAAAGGGAAGATAATGTTGAAAGAAACTTGTGATTTGCAGCGAGGCTATGGTTTCCTCAGTTGGGATGTGATAAGGTAGCTAAATAGAGGTAATACAACCTTTAACTTACCCTGACTATTGTATGAACTGATTAGAGGGCTTGTTGAGAATTAAGCTTCTAAACTACATGGAACAAATGATTATCGGAAGTTTGTAGGAAATAAGAACAAATTTGGGTTT
Source organism: Zingiber officinale (assembly GCF_018446385.1). NCBI lineage: Eukaryota > Viridiplantae > Streptophyta > Magnoliopsida > Zingiberales > Zingiberaceae > Zingiber > Zingiber officinale. Next base: position 75,190,159 of record NC_055995.1, read on the forward strand.
ATGCCCTCAGTATCTGTTACAAGAAGTCGATGCTGTGTTTGAGTATCAAATATTTTCAAATATGCATCTTACCCAATTTATCAGACACCCTCTTTCCTTGCAATATGGAGGTCTTCCACTGATTATTTCCAATAAAACTACTCCAAAAGCAAAGATGTTAGCTTGAATTTCCATTTCTTGTTGCTCTCGAGGAACATTATATTCTGGAAGAGAGACTCTGCTGAAGTAACCAGCACTTTTCTTAGATTCTGAGAAAATAATTTTCCAGCTCTCAAAATCAACCAACTGCAAAAGAAATGTAAGAGGGTTTTATAATCTTAATCCATTCCGCTAATACAAAGATGTGAAAAAACAGAAACCAAGTTAGCAGCAAAAATCACTGAAGGAATTATCTGGGAAAGATGAAAGCCGCAAAAAAAGCTCAGACTTGAGTCATGATTTGTTGCAGTTCCACTTAATTAACACTTTCACTACATATCAACCCACCTTGTGTTTGCCTGCTTCATTGATTGCGTGGTGATGGTGAATTTTATAGCTTTTGCTCCTTATTGTATTATGTCTATTAGCCATGTGTATACAAAGGGCACAGTTGCATTCTTGCTTATGAGATTTGGAAGATGGCATTAGAGGTAGTACAATAAATAGTATATCTCTTCATTTGCTTGTTAACTATGAACATTTTCTTTGTTCTTCTATGCTTCCTTCACTGTTATATTCGTTATCTTCCACAGCATCTTTTAAAAACTCAGTATTCTATTTTATTTGATACATGCACACATTTGTTTTAGTTATTTGACATATGGTGGATTTATGTGTTTTTACAGTTTACAAATCTCAAGTACTCCAGAGTTGAAATTGATGAAGTGCGGTTCGAGTGGGCTGAATGCATGCTAGATTACATTTGAGACAGTTGTACCTTGATGTGTTAACAGAATGTTATACTTTGATTTTGATATCTATTAGCTAGCTTTTGATGTAAAAAGAATGTTTGAGTATTTTATGGATATTGTTGTAAGAAGATTATTTATATAATTTATGAATATTTGTGTATTTTATGGATATTATTGAATGAAGAATATTTGTACAATTTATGAATATTTGTGTATTTTTTTATATTATTGTCGGTTTTAAAATCAAATCTGTGCTGTTAAAAAAATATACATATTACATCGGTTTTCCACCGATGTAAAACCGGTGTTATAAAGTAATATTACATCGGTCATTTACCGCTGCCAAAACTGGTGTTATTAACATACAATATTACATCGATTTTACACCGTTGATGAAACGGTGTCGTTAAGTGATACTACACCGGTTAATAACCGATTCGAAGACCAGTGTCGTTAAGTGATACTACACCGGTTTTAACCCGATGTCTAAAATGACAGACTTTTAACATCGGCTTCATAGACATCGGTCGAAAATCAAATAGACACCGGTGGAAAACCGATGTCTATGAAGGTTTTTGTTGTAGTGTTCAGCCACTCCATCACTGTTCACTGGGGTTTCTTTCTCCAGATTGTTCCTCACCTCGGATCAGTGGAGAGGAAGAGGTAAATGAATAGGTTGGTTATGGAATTTGTTAATGTTAACAAGAGGTGCAAATTTAGGTGAAATCATTGAATTAAGATGAATTGGGAATTTAGTGGATTAATTGTGTTTAGTTGTTTATTTATGGTGGGGTTATCTGGTGGTAAGTTGAAGACTGAATTGCCACTAGAATTGATTTAAGTATAGACTTAGATTTAAATGGAATTGATACTCTAGCTTCCTAATCGGATTAGGATTTAGTTTAGCTAATTTTGTTTATAATGAAAATTAGCTAAATCTGAATATCTATTGGATACAAGACTTTGACGCGAGACGAGTATCTCGGAGTCAGATTGGACCTTTATTTTCGGAGGCGGGTACTTTTGACTTATTATCTTTGATATGCTTAGTAATGAAAATAATATGTTGCATTAATTGTGTTTCATATTTGTTTCGGTTAATCACTGCCCAATACATGTTACTTGCTTGATTGGTTGTTTGATTGCATCTCTTATTGATCTTGTACCTGATTTATCATGCTCATGGGTAGTGATATAACTATGTTTCACATGTTCAGGACCTAGGTTTGATACCTTATTGATCAGTATATCTTGATTTGATCTATTCACTATGGTGCCCATTGTTATATGTCCAGAGGTTGGTTTAGTATATTACCATGCTTAGTGACATGCACCATTTGCATGATCGCATGCTGTGCGATAGATTGCTCCATTATTGTCGAGCACTTTGTCAGTTTTCATCACTGTTCGGTGCTCCGTTGTGACGCTCATGGGTAGCGTGACACAGCGTGGTAGCACGTCAGTTTGACTCTTCCGGTGCTCCGTTGATCCGCTCATGGGTAGTGTGACGCAGCGTGTAGCACGTTAGAGATTCCTCTCCGTCATAGTGTACCGGGAGATGAGAGCATTGCGCTCCCCCATTTATGATTTGGGGTAGGAGTATGTATGTACTCCGACAGCATCCCGTCCACTCGATCACTCATCAGGAGTAGTGTTGCAGAGTGCACGGTTGTCATAGCCCTACCCACTTGGTCCCACTTTTGTTGTGAGTTGGCTGACTGGCGTCAGGGGTGACCATGACATTGGCATCATATGCATGATGCATTTATTGTTTGTGATTGTGTTTGCTGCATTTATATGCTGCATATTGTTTGGATACCTATGTTTGACATGCATACAGGTCTTCTATGCCTTTCAGACTGTTTGTCCTTATACCGGGTCCTGGTTAGTACAGATTCTCTCCTGTCTACTTCGCTTTGCATTTATCTTTATTTTATCAGGAGACTGTACGCATGATTAGTGCTAGGTGTTATTTTTTTACTTTGCATATCAATTGTACCTGCTGTGTGTTGGACTCACCCCGCCTCCATTGTTGTTATTTTCAGGTTAATGCTGTTAGGAGGGAGTTCCAGTCGCTAGTCCCCACTGCACGTAGTGCTAGATCCCCTGCAGACCTCGAGGATTGATTGACTTTTGAGTTTTCTTCTCGTTTGTCTATGTTTAGACTTGATTTGTTTGATACTTGGACGTTGTATTTATTTTTGTGATGTCGATGGATTTTATTTGGTCTTATTCTACTACATGCCTGCCGGGTCGGCATAAGAGGTGAGTTTCGTCGGATTTGAGTTTTACGAGTGTAGTTGAGTAGGGTGGTTTTCGAGTCAGAGTATTACTGCTTTGTTTGATTATATATATAGCTGCGTGGATGTTTGTGTGGTTGTGTTATATTTATTGTTATTATTCCAGCCGCATGTGGCTGAGGTATGGAGATATGTAGAAAGTTTCAAATTGTCCGCCGTACAGGGGAGATGCTGCCGAAATTTCTTCGGACGGGGACTCCTCTGGGGCGTGACAGCAATGCTCTCATCTCCCTAAATCAGTCTAGAGGAGGGATCCCTGCCGGCTACCACGCTGCATCACCACTACCCATGAGCAGCCCAGCGGAGCCTAAAAGAGCAAAACTGCCACACACCCTGTCTGATATACCACTAACCCATGAGTGGTTGTGTGTGAAGATCCATGTAACTGGCAATGTACTCAACAATAATGGAGCTGACAATCGCACAGCATGCAATCATGCAAGATGGTGCATGACACTAAGCATGCAAATCCTAATCATAATCACCTCCACATAATATGTAGCAAACAGGAAAGTAAATTATACCATGACCTAGGTATCATAGATCTAAGTACACATGCTAGACAATAAAATCCAGAAAACTAGTCCTATACTCAGTGAAGCCTAGTATGTCACTTCCTCTAGGAACTAAAGTACACATGACAATAATCAAGAGATATAAACATGGATACATAACATGCAACAAACAGAACATACACTAGGTAATAAATAATGGCATACCAAGGGCAAATCTAAGTATGATCATTGCTACTAGCTATAAATTACTATGCATATCAAAGTGACAATATCATAAAAGATAAGTTAAGAGATACCCGCCTCAAAAAGAAGATCGTATCAACTAAAATCTGACGTCAAGGCGCTCATCTCGAATCAAAGTCCTGCAAATAATATAATATACAATTTAGCTAATCACATAGGCAACAACTAGCTAAACCCAAAGATTCAAACCCAAAGGTAAAACCCTAGTCATAACGATCAGTAATTATCCTAAATAAATGATTAACTTCAATTACACTCATCTATGAATCATCTAATCTTTTCAATTATAATCTAATCCTTTTCATCCACCAAAATAGATTAGGTTTTATCATATCATCCAGCAAATCCAATTAATATAAAATAATTCCTTAATTCTCTCTAATCAAATCCCATCATAATTCTAATCCATTCCTACACACCACAATATCAATCCAATGAATTCGATCAATGATCATGTAGTCATCTACAACAAACCACTCAACTAATCAACCAAACTGTAACATCTTATAACTCCAAGATTAACAACTGAGTATGACTTAATTAACTCAAATTCTCATTCCAGACACATATCTCCTCATCAACAACTAGTTAATCAATCCAACACAGAAATGAATTTAATTCTAAACTTACCCAAATCAGTAATCCAACAATTAATTCAATAAATTTCCAATTTTAACCACAACTTACCCAAATTGAATTCGCTCCTCAGAAGACTCCTGGCCGAAGAGGTTCACTATCGGAACATGATGGCCGGAACTGTGGTTCTCTAGTGAAGAGTGCTGGCCAACGCTACAAAGACCAACCAGACATCAAATCTCCTCATCTCAATACAAAGAATAGAAAATTTGATCTCTGTTAATCGAATATTAAGCATACCTTACCTCAATCCAAATCCACATATTCTTCTCAGCGAAAATCTAATTGTTGCTGTGGTGAAGAGCCGTGGCAGAGGAGAATGGCGACCTTGCTTGGTTAGGCTCGGCACCGTGAGTAGGCCGGGAGCTAGGGCACAGCTTGGTGGTTGAAGGAAGAGAACTCTAGTGCGAGGGGAAAGGAGTGGTGGCGATGGCAATCTAGGGCACAGATCAGCGATGTAAGGCTAGGAGAAAGGGATCGGCGCCAGCGCTAGGGCAGAGAGAAGGGAGAGGGCGATCGGCTCGGGGAAGAGGAGCAGGCGCCGACGCTAGGGCAGAGGAGGAGGTAGAGACGATGTCGGAGGAGGGACGACGGTGTTGCTCGACGTCGCGAGGTGGAGAAGGGTTCGACGTCGAGAGGTTAGGGCGGGCGCAGGTGAGGGAAAAAATATAAAAGACAAGGGAAAAGAAATAGAAATATTTAAAGAAATTAAATATTTCCTCATTTAAATAGGGTAGCTTAAACAAACTTTCCCATTGCCTAATAATTGATCCCCTTAAACTCGCTCATACGAGCTCCGAAAAATTCTCAGAAAATTTCTAAAAATTTCATCATGGTTATTCTCCCTTTTTCGGTATTTTACATCTCATGCTCCCGATTGGCCTTCCAACTACTTTGGTGTCCTATTGCTGCTCTGTTCTGACTCTACTATCTCCGACTGCCACCGAGAAACAGTCCAAACACCAAGTTCGAGCCAACTGTCTACAAAAGTGTCTGGTAACAAAACTTAATTACTATATGTAATTTCTACAAACGGAAAGTGTAGTCTGCACTCTTCCGATTCTTGTGTATTTGATCCCCTCTTCCGGTGGTTCTGGAAGAGGCTTTTTAGTGGATTATCCATCGATAGGTCCGCGGGACCTAGGTCTTGGAGTAGGAGTCACCGAAGGCTCCAAATTAAGTAAAACTGCTTGTGTTCATGTTTCTTACTTTTATTCTCTTTTTCTTTTCTATTCTTATTTCCGCTGCAAGTACTTTGTTTTCAACTTAGAAAAAGAAAAAGTTTTTTTGAAAACCATGTGATTTACTCCCTCCCCTCCCCCACCCCCTCTCATGTGCTTCTCAATCCAACAAATGATATCAGAGTCAGTTCTGCTCTAAACTAGTGCAACACCAATCAAGTCGGGGGAACCATTATTTTTCGAATTTTGATTTTTCATAGCTTATTTGAATTTGTAAAATTTACCTCTTTAAATAATTCTTTCTCATTCGATTTTTACTCAAAATCGCCACTCGAGTCACCCATATATTTTTTTCCCAAACACTACTAATCCAAGACCAAGTCTTGGTACCTTCTTTTTTCTTTTTCAGCAATCAAATGACCCAACTTGAGGGATTCAACACCGCTCGTCCTCCTCTCTTCAAAAAAAATGACTTTCCATACTGGAAGAAGAGGATGGAAATTTACTTGAAAATAGGCATCAAGCAATGGTTCTGTTGGAGCAATTCCAATGGTACGTGTGACCATGTGTTTTGGTGTTCGGGCAAAGAGTTTAAATTAGGTTCACCCTTATATTTGATATGCTATTTGAATTGTGTAGGTTTGCATGATACACATATGACTCAGGCTGATGGCTTCAGGTCCGGTAAAGGATGGAGCGCCCGAGGGATCATGGACAATGCAGCAAGGACAAGGGCAGAGGGAAGCGACTTCGAGGCATACGCGAATGATGGAATTAGGATGACTCGCGGGCTTGGGTCCATCCGAGGGACGTGAGCCAAAGGAAGTAGGTTTGAAGGCAAGTGATCAAGGCTACAAAGTGAAGAGCGCTGGGAATTTCATTCTGTGTAAATCCCCTGTACAAAAATTTATACGAGCACATAACCTTTCCTAGCAACCCACATGCTCGATCAGACATGTGTTTGATCAATCAAGCAAGTTCTTGATTGATCAAAGCGCACCTTGATCGAAGCATAAGATCGTTGACCTCTTGTGTTGGTGTTCAGGATCCATATGAAGAAAAACAAACTAATTGTGCTGCGGAATAAGAATTAGTTGTACCTTTCCTCGTATGCTAAGATCTCTTGATCTTCTGCTGTATTCCTCTCCTCCTCTTGGACGTCGTGTGGGCGACGATCTACCAAGACAAAACTACCTGACTCCTTCTTGTTTCCAATCTTTCAGCCACCAAGAGATGCTAGAATAGGATGCCTCCTTCTCTTCTTCTTCTCCTCCAAGCAACTGACCACAAAGTAGACTCTTCTCCAAAGGGGCGCCAACCCTAATGAAGAGGAAGGGAAAAATGCCGCCGGCCCTAGGGTAAGAAGCAAGGGGAAAATAAGAGAGGAGGGGCGCCGACCACAAGAGAATAGAAGAGGATTCTTAGGTTAGTTTTTGGGCACCACCCTCTCTTCTTTTATAATCTTTACTAACGGCTAAAAAGGAAAGATTTTAATAAAATTCTATTTTAAATAAAATTTTCCTTTTATTCCTATTGTGGATGGTTACAAAAAAGGAAAGATTTTAACAAAATTAAAATATCTCTTTTAAACCATTGTAAATAGCTATATAAGGAAATTTTTTAACAAAATTCTGTTTTAAATAAAATCTCCCTTTTATTCCTATTGTGGTCGGTCCTGTTGGAATGTATACTAAAAACCTAACTTTTTTTATAAATATTTATTTAGAAATAAGAATCACATTGGTCAAATGTCTATATTTATGCTAAATGTAGTTGTTTAATTAATTTATATTGTAGATAACATGGTGTGTGGTGTCACACACAGAATATCATGTTATCAGTTCCTTATAAATTATAAATAATAGCTCACGACTAAAATGGATAGGAACAAACCATTGGAACAGTCGTAGTGTAATTTGGTATTAGTCTATCTTGACTATAAAATTACACTAGTACACTCTGAGTGTATTGAGCAGGACCATTTGAGGTAGTTTCTTTTTATACTGACTATATAAAAGAACAATACCTCTGTTATTATGGAAGTATGTACTCTTAATCATGATATAATAATAAGCATATATACTTAATATTTATTTCTTTAATTTAGCAAAGGGTGCGATTTAGCTCGTTAAATCAATAGGGCCGATAAGTTGGGAAATGATATTATTTATATGGTGTGTTGTTGATTATAGAATGAAACTGTGTCCTAGTAATCTATGTTGATGATGTCCCCTTGAGGAGCTCATAAGAATTGTCATGTAAACCCTGCAGGTGGACTTAGTCCGCCATGACAATAAGGTTGAGTGGTACTACTCTTGGAACTAGATATTAATTAAGTGAGTTGTCAGTAACTCATTTAATTAATGGACATTCAATAACTTAAACACAGGGAGACTAATACACTCATGATAATAAGGAGCCCATATAGTAATATGGGATTGGTGCGGTAGTGCAATAATAACTCTTTAGTGGTATGAGTTATTATTGATGAACTTGAGTTGGATGTTTGGGGCGAACACGGGAAGCTCAAGCTCATCGGGAGACCAAAACCAATTCCTCCTCTCGGTCCCTATTGTAGCCTCTTATTTATAAAGTCTTATATCCACTAAACCCAACTTCTTACCCACCTTAAGGTGGCCGGCCAAGCCAAGCTTGGAGCCCAAGCTAGGGCTGACGAAACCAAGGTTAGATGGGTTCAAGTTGTGGCCGACCCTAGCTTGGAGCCCAAGCAAGGGTGGCCGACCACATTCACATTGAAAGAGAGTTTTAAAATTATAAATCTTTCCTTTTATATCTTTCTACAAAGGATTAAGAGAAATGTGTGATATCTTTCCTTATTTGTAGTTAAAAGGAAGATTTTTATTTTTTGATAAATTTTAAATCTTTCCTTATGTGGAAGACATGGTTTTAAAAGAGAGTTTTAAAATTATAAATCTTTCCTTTTATAGCTTTCTACAAAAAATTTAAAGAAAAATTTGATATCTTTCCTTATTTGTAGTTTAAAGGAAGATTTTAATTTTTGATAAAACTTTTCTTTTTGTAACCATCCACATGTTTTAAAAGAGAGATTTTAATTTATAAAACTTTCCTTTTATAACCAACCATTAAGGGATTTAAAGAAAGAAATTTTTTAATTAAAATTTCTTACCGGAAACAATTAAGAAAGTTTTAATTTTTTGTTTAAAACTTTCCTTGTTTGGAGGACAAGGTAGGGGCCGACCATTAAAGGTTTACAAGGGAGTTTTTAATTAAATTTTCCTTCTTAGACATTGGCAAGGAATATAAGGAAGTTTAAGTTATGTTTAAAACTTTCCTTATTTGTTAAGACAAAGAAATATAAAAGAGAGGGTAGAGGTGCCTCACCTCATAATAACACATCTATTATTCCTCTCCTCTCTTCCTTGGTGGTGGCCGACCCTCTTCTTCCTCCTATTCTTCTTCCTTGGTGGCCGACGACATCTCATCTCAAGGAGTTCAAGGTGGCCGGATCTTGTTAGAGGAAGAAGGAGAGATTGGAGGCATTGTTTCTTAGCATCCCTTGGAGCTTGGTTGGTGGTCGAAGTTCTTCATCTCTAGGAGATTGTTGGTGGTCGAAACATGGTAGGAAGAAGAAGATTTTGGTGGAGTCTCATCTTGGTAGATCGTCACCCACACGATGTACAAGATAAGAAGAGGAATACAATAGAAGATCGTGAGGTCTATAAGCTACAAAGAAAGGTATAACTAGTTTGTTGGTGCGGGAAGCATCCGACGATCGACCGTTGTTTTGATAATGGCAAAGGAATTCAAAGTTAAGTTGTTTTGTGATCTAATGCACTTAATTGAGTGTTTCAGGAAAGTCCTAGCTGCGGTTAGGTAGGTGGAAACCTTAGGGGGTGGTAACCCTATGCGAAAAGTCTTGGCGGGTCGAGAGCTTCAGGCAAAAGTCCTGGGGGGGGGGGGGGGGAACCCTAGGTGGAAAGTCCTGGTGTCGCGAACCAGGTGAAAGACTAGACCAGCCGGGAAGCGGAAGTCCAGCAGAAAGACCGGAAGCTTCGAACGTTGAGCAAAAGTCTAGTCGATCTGGAGGATCGCACTGACATCAGGTAAATCTCCTGAGCGGAGTAGGTAAAGACGCATTCCCCGCAGAGGGAACAGTAAGTGTCGGGTCGATCTAGGGTTTCCGATTGGAAATCTGAAGTCAGACCCGGACAGTCCGACGACTGTCAAGTATATTTATCATATTATCCATGTGCTAACTTTGTTTTGCAGGGTTTTGTGTTTGGGACTAACACAATTTGCAGGAACAAAGGAGCATCTTTAACCTCGGATAAATAGTGCTGGAGGCACCTCCAAGCCTGTCCGAGGCGCCTCTAGGCCGCCAAGTCGCACACATGGATCAACTCTGATCTGGTCGCACCTTATCCCACTGAAGGCGCCTCCAAGCTGCTCCAAGGGGCCTCAACGCCTGGTCCAAGGCACCTCCAGTGACCTCCGAGGCGCCTCCAGCGTCTCGGGACAATTGGCTTCGGCTAGCACCCGAGGCGCCTCCAAGCCCCATGGAGGCGCCTCGGACACTGTTCATCTGAGGTTAAAGATGCTCCTTTATTCCTGCAAATTGTGTTAGTCCCAAACACAAAACACTGCAAAACAAAGTTAGCACATGGATAATATGATAAATATACTTGACAGTCATCGGACTGCCTGGGTCTGACTTCCGATTTCCAACCGGAAATCCTAGGTCGACCCGACGCCTACTGTTCCCTCTGCGGGGAACGAGTCCTCACCTACTTCGCTCAGGAGATTTACCTAATGCCAGTGCGATCCTCCAGATCGACTGGACTTTTGATCAGCGTTCGGAGCTTCCGATCTTTCTGCTGGATTTCCGCTTCCCGGCTAGTCCAGTCTTTCACCTGGTTCGCGACACAAGAACTTTCCACCTAGGGTTACCCCCCTAGGACTTTTGCTTGAAGCTCTCGACCCGCCAAGACTTTCCGCATAGGGTTACTGTTAGGACCTTCGGACGCGGCTAGAGAGGGGGGGTGTGAATAGCCGACCCCAAATTCACGTTTCTTCCTACAATTTTAGTTAGCGTAGCGGAAATAAAAGATAGAAACGAAACAGGAGAATATCAAACCTCAAACGCTACGATATAACGAGGTTCGGAGATGATACTCCTACTCCTCGGCGTGCCCGTAAGGTGGACGAATCCTATCAATCCGTCGGTGGATGAGATCCCAGAAAACCGACTAATAAAAACTCCTTCTGGGTGGAGAAACCTCGCCACAATCTCTCTTACAACAGCAAGATCAGAGTACAAAGATAAAGCAAGAAGCCAAGAACAATATGAATGTAAAAACACTAGTTTGCTTGCCTTCTCGTCGACTGGTGATGAAGCAACCACTTCACGGATGCCAACAACAGCAGCAACTGATCAGTTGGAGTCCAGCCGAGGGAAGCTCACACGAAGCTTCAGCAGTGGAGAGCTCAACAAAGCTCAGATCGCAGGAGCAAGAAGAAGTTCACTTCCTGTAGAGGCCCTCCACCTCTTGATTTATATGAACCTGCGAAGAAGAAGACAGAAATCAGCCGGTGACTCAGCGGCTAGACTGGACCGATCAGCTCCACCGATCGATCCAGATGATCTGACGGTCGTGGGACCGATCAGCCCTAGGCCGATCGTTCCTCAGACCGATCCCAACTCTCAGCAGAGTTGGTTGAACTCTGATCGGTCCGTGGACCGATCAGGCCGATCGGTCCCTAGATCGATCCCAACTCTCACAGAGTTGGTTGCAGAGCTCTGATCGGTCTGTGGACCGATCGAACATAGTGGATCGGTCCACAGACCGATCCCTCCTATTCCTTCTCCCAATATGTTTGGTTACTGATCGGTCACCGACCGATCGAGTGATAATCTGGCCGTCTGGATCGGTCAGCAGACCGATCTAGATACCCATAGTATCACTGGATCGGTCAGCAGACCGATCCAATTTCCCAGCCTTAAACCCTAAAGCCTTCCTGATCTAGAGAACGAGCTACCGATCCCTCTCTGACCTAGTCCGGAGAACGAGCTACCGAGCCCTCTTCGACTTCCACGTCCGGTCCAGAGAACGAGCTACCGAGCCCTCTTTGACCTAGTCCGGAGAACGAGCTACCGAGCCCTCTCCGACTTCCACGTCCGGTCCAGAGAACGAGCTACCGAGCCCTCTCTGACCTAGCCTAGAGAACGAGCTACCGAGCCCTCTCCAACTTCGTCCGGTCCAGAGAACGAGTTACCGAGCCCTCTCTGACCTAGTCCGGAGAACTAGCTGCCGAGCCCTCTCCGACTTCCACGTCCGGGTCAGAGAACGAGCTACCGAGCCCTCTCTGACCTAGTCTGGAGAACGAGCTACCGAGCCCTCTCTGACTCCATCTAGTCCAGAGAACGAGCTACCGAGCCCTCTCTGACCTAGTCTGGAGAACGAGCTACCGAGCCCTCTCCGACTCCATCCAGTCCATAGAACGAGCTACCGAGCCCTCTCCGACCTCCCATGCCAAGCTTCCATACCTGGACTTTTCCCCGTGCCCAGCTCCCTGCTTGGACTTTTCCTGTGCCAAGCTCCCTGCTTGGACTTTTCCGTGCCAAGTCTCCATACTTGGACATTTCCCGAATCAGGTCAACTCAAGTCGGGTCAACTAGGTCAACCTTGACCAAAGGTTGCACCCACAATCCCCCAAGTTCCTATTCTTGTCAAACATCAAAATATAACTTCTCCATTCTTGTCAAACATCAAAATATACCTCGAGTCAGGTCAACTCGAGTCGAGTCACCCAGGTCAACCTTGACCTAAGGTTGCACCGACAATCTTTCCCTTTTTGATGTTTGACAAAAACCATAATCAAGTTAGGTTAACCCGATAATCTAACTTAGGTTTTCCAATAGTTTTCCAATGTTCTTCCTTGAACATTCTCTGAACATTCTCCCCAAACTCCAATGTTCTTCCTTGAACATTCTCTGGACATTCTCCCCCTTTTTGACACACATCAAAAAGAGTGAATCAAGGTCAAGAGTTTCTTCCTAATGAAAGTCCCATACCTTTCATTGAAACCCTTAATTTCCCCCTTGATACTAAAATCAACAATCAACTTAGTGATAATCACTTATTAAAAAAAAAACTTGACGAGCAAAAATTCTCCCTAAAAGTCAACTCCCCCTTGACCATTAGGTAAAACTCCCCCTAAAGTTCAACTCCTCCTTGACCATTGCACCAACAATGTCTTGGAGAGTTTCAACCCTTTAGAAATCTAAAGCACCAACTTCCATAGCTGAAATTTCAGATAACAGTCGAAAATCAGCATTTTGGCATGCTCTGATCGGTCATCAGACCGATCAGGACTGCACTGGATCGGTCACCAGACATCGGTCCAGTGACCGATCCAGACTTCCCTGGACCGATCAGAATCTTCTCTGATCGGTCCACAATTCTCTGATAAGAATTTCTGATTTTTCTCCCGAAATTCAGAAACCCCTAAAAAATTACAGAAAATTCCAAAAATTGTAAAATTTTGAGGATACATTCCTCATAACATATATTATCATGGAAAAATAGTTTTCTATGAAAATAACTCCCATTTTTTAATCTTGATACAAAGTTCGAAAGACTTTGAAATAGCTCAAGGTTAATCCATCTTTGTATCAACTTGCTCAATGATGAATGCTATCACTAGAAAAGCTTCATCAAGGTTTTTCAAATCAATTTTGAAATAATATTAAACCATTCAATTTAGGACCACAATCTTAGGGCTAAATGTACATGCCTTGTACACAAGTTTTCCCTATGATCCTCAAATTTGAATTAGGCTCATCTAGGTACAAGAACTATGCACCTTGATCCTAACTCATAATCCTAATATCTCACATACATCTAAGGTGTATCAAACACATCCAAGTCAATTTTGATGTGAGATATGGGTTTAGGTCATCTTAAGCTAAGTTCTCATGCATTTTCTAAACAACAATTTGATCTCCATATCAAACTGTGTTTCTATCCTTAAATCAAATTAATTGATCATAAATGCAAGAGATGATGACATGGCATAAAATAATATCATAAGTGGAAACATGTGCCAATGTCATGATGTCATGTCATCAAGTATGAAACTTAAATAAGGCATGACATATAACTAACCTAAGCATTATCATGACATTTCAAATGATAATAAAATAAATATGATGTCATGACATGACATATGAAAAACAATGTATGGAAAATGACATATAAAGGTATAGAAAATACCTAATTCTAGCCTTAGTTGCCATTTTTGATAATTTTGATCATTTTACCATAAATTCTATATTTCTAAGTGTAATAGACCTAAAATCATATACTAAAGATTTTTAGATCACTATGTGCCAATTAGATTGATCCTAGAAAACTCCTCAAATGTGGTTGACACATCCTAATCACCTTAGGAATAATTTTTAATTTTATTTTCAAGGCTTGAACACACCTTGAAAATTCCTAAAATGCCACCTTTTGCCATGAGTAGGTTAACTACCTATCCAATTAAGGTTGGCACACCCTAAACCATCTAGCGTGAAGGAATCACGCTCCTAAGAACCCAATACCTATTTGAGCTCATTGGGTTCACTAAATATTCACTAGGGATGACTTCCCTAGAAACCCTCCTAATGACCCTCCTAGGCTTTAAAGCCTTGGTCATTTGGGACTCATCAAGATCAACTCTAGGGGTGACTCCCCTTGTGACCTTGGTGATGGTCTTTTTAGCCCTAGGTCTTGTTCCATAATCGAATGGAACATTATGATAAGCGGGCTTGACCACTTGAGACTTAGGTTTGTGACCCGAACCTCTCATGTTCTTGGGCTTTGATTTTTGACCCTTAGACCCTAGAGTTGACTTCTCCAAATTCTTAAGAGCCTTTTCTAAAGTGTCAAGTCTTGACCTCAAGACTTGATTTTCCTTCTTTAATACCTCAAGCTTTAATTTTCCATTTTTCTTTGAGGTATTCCTAGGCATATGTCTAGTTGTTTTGGGATTCCTATCTAGGTTTTCCTTAACCTTAGATGAGTTAACTCTAGGGTTGGCATTTCTAGCATTGTCCTTATCTAGGCTAACATGTTTGGCACCTAAGCACATGTATCGGTTTCTATGGTTATCATGCTTATCATATTGACAATTGCAATAAAACTACTAGCATGTGTCTTATTAGAATTGCAAGAATGTGCCTTAAAGGATACCTTAGGGTTTGCCTTAGCTCCCCCCATAGATGTGCTTGGTCTCTTGTCCTTGTGAGGTTGCCTCCCCCTTGGACATTGACTCCTATAATGTCCCCTTTGCTTGCATTGGAAGCACACCACGTGCTCCTTGCCCTTGCGTATCGGGACTCCGGCTTCCTTGACTTTTGGTGCCGGTGGAGTCTTCCTAATCCTCTTTGGATATTTACTTTTGTAATGCCCATATTCCCTACACTCAAAGCACATTATATGTAATTTACTTGAAATTAAGTTGCTTGAGTTACCTAGGGTTGAGGATGGATATAAGCTCTCTCCTTCATCCCTTCCGGAGGTAGAGGCTTCCTCTTCTTGCTCCAATCTTGAAGAAGAACTCTCCTCCTCTTCTTCCTTAGATGTTGAGTAGCCCTCAACTTCTAATTCCATACCTCCATGATGTGAGCTACTTAGCTCACTTGACTCCTCTTCATGACTTGAATTGGAGCTCTCCTCATGGAACTTAGCCAAGTTGTTCCATAACTCTTTGGCATTGTTGTATCCACCTATCTTACACAAGATATCATTAGGTAATGAAAATTCAAAGATTTTCGTTACCTCGTCGTTGATTATGGATTGGTGGATTTGTTCCTTCGTCCACTTCTTCTTCTCGAGAGGTTCTCCTTCTTTATCCACAGGAGGAATAAAAACTACTTGTACACAATTCCAATTTACTAGGTTAGTCATAAGAAAATACTTCATTCTTACCTTCCAATACGTGAAGTCGTCGCGATCGTAGAAGGGTGGAATCGTGACGTCTTCTCCAAGTTGATCCATTCTCTAGCTCGTGCTCCCCCGAGTGTTAATCCGATGAAGAGCGACCTCGCTCTGATACCACTTGTTAGGACCTTCGGACGCGGCTAGAGAGGGGGGGTGTGAATAGCCGACCCCAAATTCACGTTTCTTCCTACAATTTTAGTTAGCGCAGCGGAAATAAAAGATAGAAACGAAACAGGAGAATATCAAACCTCAAACGTGACGATATAACGAGGTTCAGAGATGATACTCCTACTCCTCGGCGTGTCCGTAAGGTGGACGAATCCTATCAATCCATCGGTAAATGAGACCCCGGAAAACCGGCTAATAAAAACTCCTTCTGGGTGGAGAAACCTCGCCATAATCTCTCTTGCAACAGCAAGATCGGAGTACAAAGATAAAGCAAGAAGCCAAGAACAATATGAATGTAAAAACACTAGTTTGCTTGCCTTCTCGTCGACTGGTGATGAAGCAACCACTTCACGGATGCCAACAACAACAGTAATCGATGAAGCGGAGGGAAGCTCACACGAAGCTTCAGGTGGAGAGCTCAACAAAGCTCGGATCGCAGGAGAAAGAAGAAGTTCACTTCTGTAGAGGCCCTCCACCTCTTGATTTATATGAACTGCGAAGAAGAAGACAAAGAAGTCAGTGACTCAGCGGCTAGACCTGGACCGATCGGGCTCCACCGATCGATCCAATCTGATCGGTCGGGGACCGATCAGGAGGCGATCGTTCCCCAGACCGATCCCAACTCTCACAAAGAGTTGGTTGCAGAGCCCTGATCGGTCTGTGGACCGATCCCAACTCTCACAGAGAGTTGGTTGCAGAGCCCCGATCGGCGTGGACCGATCGGCCATAAATGGATCGGTCCACGCACCGATCCTCCTATTCCTTCTCCCAATCTGTTTGGTTCTTGATCGGTCACCGGACCGATCGGGACCCCTGTGGATCGGTGCATCGCCGTCTGGATCGGTCACAGACCGATCAGGATCACTAGATTGGTCAGCAGACCGATCCAATTTCCCAGCCTTAAACCCTAAAGCCTTCCTGATCTAGAGAACGAGCTACCGAGCCCTCTCTGACCTAGTCCGGAGAACGAGCTACCGAGCCCTCTCTGACCTAGTCCGGAGAACGAGCTACCGAGCCCTCTCCGACTTCCACGTCCGGTCCAGAGAACGAGCTACCGAGCCCTCTCTGACCTAGTCTAGAGAACGAGCTACCGAGCCCTCTCCAACTTCGTCCAGTCCAGAGAATGAGTTACCGAGCTCTCTCTGACCTAGTCCGGAGAACTAGCTGCCGAGCCCTCTCCGACTTCCACGTCCGGGTTAGAGAACGAGCTACCGAGCCCTCTCTGACCTAGTCTAGAGAACGAGCTACCGGGCCCTCTCCGACTCCATCCAGTCCAGAGAACGAGCTACCGAGCCCTCTCTGACCTAGTCCGGAGAACAAGCTACCGAGCCCTCTCCGACTCCATCTAGTCCAGAGAACGAGCTACCGAGCCCTCTTCGACCTCCCATGCCAAGCTTCCATACCTGGACTTTTCCCCGTGCCCAGCTCCCTGCTTGGACTTTTTCGGTGCCAAGCTCCCTGCTTTTTACTTTTCCGTGCCAAGTCTCCATACTTGGACTTTTCCCGAATCAGGTCAACTCAAGTCGGGTCAACCAGGTCAACCTTGACCAAAGGTTGCACCCACAATCCCCCAAGTTCCTATTCTTGTCAAACATCAAAATATAACTTCTCCATTCTTGTCAAACATCAAAATATACCTCGAGTCAGGTCAACTCGAGTCGGGTCACCCAGGTCAACCTTGACCTAAGGTTGCACCAACAGTTACCACCCCCTATGACCTAGGGTTTTCCACCTGCCTAACCGCAGCTAGGACTTTCCTGAAACACTCAATTAAGTGAATTAGATCACAAAACAACTTAACTTTGAATTCCTTTGCCATTATCAAAACAACGGTCAATCGTCGGATGCTTCCCGCACCAACAATCTCCCCCTTTTTGATTATAGCAACTGAAATTCAAAGCTAAGTTAAATAGATACATAAAGTTTAAGTCAGCAAGCTTAATAGATTTTAAATGTACGCGTGGTTAAGCTAAACACTTAGACTTCGTCAAGCTCCCCCTTAATAAAGGCATTCTTAAAAAAGAGTTTTTTTATATTTAGCCTTTCTTTTAAATTTTCCTTTTTTATATTTAGCCTTTCTTTTGAATTTGCCTACTCTCCCCCTTTGTCATTCATCAAAAAATAAGCACATTTGAAACAAGTCTTAAGTCTTTGTGAAGACTTTTAGGAAAGAGAGAAAAAAATCTGAACTTTTAAAAGCAACATTTCTTATTAATCAAATTCACTAAGTTAAAACAGTTTGAGCTCGAAGTTTGGTTTTCAAATTAAATTTGCTGGAGAAAGAGTTTTCTTTTGTAGTATAGCAAAAACAATTTTAGTTTTATTTGAATTTAATTTAATTTGATTTGATTTTTATTATTTTTCTTTTAGCTCCCCCTGGATCATAGCCTCGATATGGTTTATCGAGGTAATGTATTTGATCCTTATGGACCCAATATTGTCCAAGTCCAACTTGATTGATCAGGTTGGACTTGGGGACCCATGCTTGGACCATTTTTCTATTTGTTCTTTGTATAAGTGATAAATATGATTTATTTCTTTTTCGATTTGAATCCTAGTCCAGTTCTATTGTAAATTGCCCTTTGTGTTCCAAGAAGTAGGTCAAGGTTCTTGGAGCCCAAAGAGAATCGTTCTAACGTTTTCTCCAGATCCTTGACCTGAGTTTTCAGGCTGGAATTCTCTTCCTCATGTTTTTGGACTTGAGTCGAGTTTTCAGTCTGAACTGGTTCAGTCAAAGATTCAAAGTTAGTCACTTCTTTAAGGATAGCTACTTCCTTTAGAAGTGACTTAATTCTAAGATTAGACTTAGCTAACTTTCGTAACAAATAATTTACTAGGTTGTTAAGTCGAGGGATACTTACAGAGGGATCGGGCCCTTCGGAAATGGATACGGATCTGTGGCTTCTTTCCGATTCTGCTTCCGACTCGCTCTCGCTCTCGGATAGATCGATCTGGTCTCGGGCCATCAGGGCAAGAAGGCTCGTCTGTTCGAGCTCGTCATCGGTATCCTCTTCTAAAGATTCTTCAAAGGTTGCTTTTAGTACCTTCTTCTTTCTTTGCTTCTTTGCATCCTTCTGATTGGGGCAGTTGGCCTTGATATGCCCCTTCTGGTTGCATCCGTAGCAGGTCACCTCAAACTTGACCTTCGAGCTCGGTTGACCCTCCTTTGATTGGACTACCTTCTTTAGGTCTTTCTTGTTGAAGCCCTTCTTTTTCTTGTAGAGCTTCTTTACCAAGTTCACGAGTTCGGTTGTTAGATCGTCGTCTTCATCGTCTGAGTCTGGTTCTGGTTCCGACTTTGGCTCGGTTCTTCGTCGTGATCTTGGTTCTCGTGTTATACTGGTACCTGCAAGCAAAGCTACACCTTTCTCGGGTGGCTGTGTATTAGTCTGCTCATGAAGTTCAAATTCAGAAAATAATTCGTCTAATCTAATAGAAGATAAATCCTTGGAGACTTTGTAGGCATCTACCATTGATGCCCACAATGTGCTCCTCGGAAAAGCATTAAGTGCATACCTTATGATGTCCCTGTTCTCGACCTTTTGCCCGATCGCGTGGAGGGGGTTTAGTATGTCTTGTATACGAGCGTGAAGTTGGCTGTCCGTCTCGTCTTCCTGCATTTTCAAATTATATAATTTATTGAACAAGAGATCTCTCTTGCTTACCTTAGTGTCTGAGGTTCCCTCGTGGAGTTCGATCACCTTCTCCCAAAGCTCTTTTGCATTGGAGAATGGTCTAACTCTATTGAGTTCCTCCTTGGTCAGTCCGCACTGGAGGGTGTAGGTCGCTCTGGCATCAGTTTCCACCTTTTTGATTAGGGTCGGTTCCCATTTTTCGCAGGTGTTGGCTTGCTGTCTTCGTCAGATGGCAGTTGTAGTCCGATCTTGATGATCATCCATGTGTCGAACTGGGTCTTAAGAAAGGTTTCCATTCACCCCTTCCAATATCCGAAGTCTTCTCTGGAGAATAATGGGGGGTGAACGGTGCTGAAACCTTCTTGTTAAGTCATTAGCGATATGCAACAACAAAAAAAATAGAAATATCCCAAGACTAGGTCTTGGATTAGTAGTGTGGGAAATAAAGTTAAGAATTTGCGAACTCGAGTGGTGATGCACCAGTCTCGAGCAAAATCTGATTCGTAAAAAGAATTAGAATTTAGCTACAAAGCTAATTCTAATTGACTCCGAAAAGATTAAAAAGACCATGTAAAATTGCTTTGAATGGTGGTTGCACCAATTCAAAACGACCCTGAAATCAAACTAATATAGAAAACACAATTTGTCATCCCTGTCAACAAGGAAAACAAACCAAGTCAACCCATAAGTCAACTAATCTAGAAAGAACTAACTCTTTACTTGAGCTCCTTCACCTAGATCTATTTGATTCACATGGAGTCAAGTCACTAAGCAAGAACCAGTATTGCTGAGTTATAATTGATGACTACTCCAGGTTCACCTGGGTAAAATTTCTAAAAACAAAAGATGAAACTTTTGAAGTCTTTAGTAATTTTTGTAAATTAACAGAAAATGAAAAAGATACTAAAATTAAAAGGATTAGAAGTGATCATGGGGGAATTTGAAAATCATAGATTTATCCAATTTTGTAAAACCAACGGATACAAACACGAATTTTCATGCCCTAGAACCCCCCAACAGAACGGGCTAGGAGAATGGAAAAAGAGAACCTTACAAGAAGCCGCTAGAACCATGCTAAACGAATATAACCTAAATCATCAATTTTGGGCTGAAGCAATAAATACAGCAAACTATATTCAAAATCAAATTCTAATTAACAAACTTTGTAATAAAACCCCTTATGAAATTTATTATAATAAAATTCCCAACTTAAACTACTTAAAAGTATTTGGATGTAAAGTACATATTTTAAACACTAAAGACTACTTAGGAAAATTTACACCCAAATCAAACCAAGGAATCTTTTTAGGGTACTCTACAACCAGTAGGGCCTATAGAGTCTATAATCAAAATACCCTAAAAGTTGAAGAAACAACTAATGTAATATTTGATGAAGAAAATAATCTACCAAATATAGATCAAAATATTGACATTAACCCAATAATTATAGAAGACGATGAAATTTAGCTTAAAACTAGTAAACTAGAGGAACTAACTCCTAACACAAATATAAGACCAACAAGAATAGGTATTTCTCACCCACCTGACCAAATTTTGGGTGACCCAAACTTAGGAGTTAAAACTAGATCCTCGTATAGAAACCTGAGTCAGATTTCTCTTATTTCAAAGAATGAGCCATGTGGATACAATATTGACCTCGAACAAAGAAAGTGGGGGCTCCTATGTTCGGATCAAAAGGACCAGACACTAGGCAGGAAGTCCTAGTTGTGACTAGGTAATGAAGTCCTAGTAGGTCGGGTGGACCGAGGGGCAGGAAGACCTGGTGGGTCGAGGATCGAACGTGGGAACCTTATGGTCCTTTGTTTGAGGGGGGGGGGGGGGATTGTTGGGGTTGCAAGGTTGCAAACATAGTCCCATATTGAAAAGACATGGGAAAGATCATGGGTTTATAAAAGAAAAGATATCTCCATTGGTATGAGGCCTTTTGGGGAGAGCCCAAGAGCAAAACCATGAGGGCTTAGGCCCAAAGTGGACAATATCATGTCATTGTGGAGATATCTAAATTCTTTTTGATCCAACATAGTTGTCTTATTCCGCATCATACTAGTTTTCTTTGTATGGATTTTAAAATACCAAACACAAGAGGCTAACGAGTCTAGGTTTCAAATTTATGATTTGATTTTGTGATTCTTTTATTTTTTCGATCTTGTGATTAGATTGTTATTAGTGGTTAAACCTAGGGTTACTATAAGGAGATTAAGTATTGAATTTCATTGAAAGGTTTTGTCTAGGAAGTCGTGGATGCTCCCATAACCAAGAAGGCCTAGTGCCTCGCCATGTTTAACCTGGAAGCCGATCTCTGAAAATATATATTTAATCAAATTTGTAACATGGGTGGATTTGGATTAATAATGTTAAGCATCGTTTGCGATCCAAGTCTAAACCTCTAAGAATAGATAAGTTGAATTTGGAATCAATAATGTTAAATTATGTTTGCAATTCCAAATTTAATTTCTACATAACACAATAGGTTGTTAGGGAAGGTTCGGGACTTGTATAAAACTTTTGTACAGGGGAACCAGTACGATATTCTGAGTAGCAACCAACAGGCCCTATGCTTGGGCAACAAGCAAGGCTTGGTCGGCCCCTTGCTTAGGTAAGAAGCAGGGCTTGGGTCGATGTGGGGCTTTATATATATAGAGGCTACAACAAGCACCGAGAGGAGAATTGGTTTTGACCTCCTAATGAACTTGAGCTTCCTGTGTTCGACTCAAACACTCAACTCAAGTTCATCAATAATAATTCATACCACTAAAGGGTCATTATTGAACTACCGCACCAATCCCATATTACAATATAGGCTTCTACTTATCATGAGTGTGTTAATCTCCCTGTGTTTAAGATATCGTATGTCCGTTAATTAAATAAGTTACTGACAACTTATTTAATTAACATCTGACTCCGTGAGTAGTACCGCTCAACTTTATTATCATGTCGGACTAAGTCCACCAACAGGGTTTACATGATAATCCTTATGAGCTCCTCAAGGGGACATCATCAACCTAAATAAATAGGATACAGTTTCCTTTTATAATCAACAACACACCATATAAATCGTACTATCTCCTAACTTATCGGACCTATTGATTTAACGAATAAATCTCACCCATTGATAAGTTAAAGAAATAAATACTAAGTATATGTGTTTGTTATTATATCGGGATTAAGAGTACGCATATCCATAATAATAGAGATTATGTTCTTTTATATAGTTAGTATAAATCGAACAACCTCAAATGGTCTTGCTCAATACACACATAGTGTACTAGTGTAATTATATATTCAAGACAAACTAATATCAAATTACACTATAACCATTCCAATGGTTTGTCCCTATCCATCTTGGTTGTGAGCGACTATTTATAATTTATAAGGAACCGATAACATGATCTTCTGTGTGACACCACACACCATGTTATCTACAATATAAATTAAATGGACAACTGCATCGACATATATATAAATATAAAATGTAGACATTTGACCAAAGTGATTCTCATTTCAAAATATCTAAAAAATAGGTGTTCATACAAAAGCTAGGCTTATAGTATACATCCCAACAATCTCCCACTTATACTAAAAGACTATGCTGCCATATATGTTGTCATACATCTGATTCTCATCCCCTCAACATGCCCATCAAAAGCTCTCGTCGGAAGGGCCCTAGTGAAAGGATCTGCCAAGTTATCTGCTGATACAATCTTAGTGACAACAACTTCTCCTCGCTTTACGATGTCTCGTATCAGGTGGTACTTGCGCTCAATGTGTTTACTTGCCTTATGCGCTCGTGGTTCCTTCGAGTTTGCTACTGCACCACTATTATCACAATAAATTGTGATAATTTTGGGCAAACCAGGAATCACATCTAACTCCATCAAGAAGTTTCTGAGCCATACAACTTCTTTGGCTGGCTCAGAGGCTGCCACATACTCAGCTTCCATGGTGGAGTCTGAAACACATTTTTGCTTAACACTCCTCCATGTTATGGCTCTACCTCCCAAAGTAAACACATACCCTGAGGTTGACTGACTATTGTCCCTATATGATTGGAAGTCAGAATTCGTGTAACCCACAAGGAGCAAATAATCTACTAGGTAAACCAGCATATAATTTCTGGTCCTTTTTAGGTACTTTAATATATACTTTATGACAATCCAATGTGTTGGAACCCCAAGGTGTTTTGATGTGATCAACAAGTTAAGTTAGGTCATGTATTTGTTTAACCCTTGTGTCTAAGTGTACAGGAGCTTAGGAACACAGGAAGTCGAGCGGAAGACGCGGCTAGCGAGAAGGACGGCACGGGGAGAGAGCCGACGGGCTCGGTGCGTCCGAGGGACGAGGTGACCGCGGAAGAGTACACCGGTCGACGAGAAGAACGTGCGCGACATTCGAGGGATAAGAAACCGGGAAGGAAGGCTGCTTTAGGAGAAGGCTGGAACTTGGGTTCGGGTGAGCCCTATTCCGGATGGCCGAGATCACCCAAGCTAGCGGAGCCGGAGCGAACAAGACCCAGACCGAGACGAGTTTACCAGAGGCGAAAAAGTCAACGTTGTTGACTTTGGGCTCCGGGGCGCCCGGAGCAGTCTGGGGCGCCCGGAGCCCTCCAGGGCGCCCGGAACCCTCCGGGGCGCCCTGAGCAGTGAAATTGACCAAATCGAGTTTTGACTCGATTTGAACGTTGGGGGATAAGTTTTATCCCCCCTAGGGCGACCGGAACCCTTCCAGACACCCCGACCAAGGCTATAAATATAGCCTTGGTCCAGAAGCTTTGGAATGAACTCATTGATTGTAAATCCAGTGCTTGCATGCTCTCTTTTAGTCTAAGCTTCTGTTTTCTGCACTACATTACTGTACGAGGCTTCTCCGCCTGAAGGAGTTTTATTGAGCTTAATCTTCCTTGGATTAACAATCACATCGGTTGTAACCAAGTAAATACTTTTGCCTCGCTTTTTCTTTATGCTTTTAATTTACTGCTTAGTTTATTTATGCAAGTGTTAGCTTAAAGAGTTCGAGGAGGGTTGGTTTCTTTTTGTGTTAGCAGGATATCTAACAACCCCCTCCTAGCCGGCCCAACGGTCCTACAAGTGGTATCAGAGCCAAGATGCCTCAGAAGGACTAACCGTCGTCTGAAGCAACAAAACAATGGCCGGAGCTAGCGACTACCCACCAGCATTCGAGGGGGAGCTTGCTTCTTGGAAGCAACAAATGACGGTATTTCTTAACTCTGATATTGGCATTTCTCTAATAATGAAAACAGGTTATGAAGCACCAAAGACAACGAATGGAGAAGAACTCGATCTACGCCTATGGAACAAGAAGCAACGTGACGAGTCAATGGCAAACGGTCGGGCAGAGTTTCACATTTTAACAGCAATACCAAACGAAGACTTTGATAGAGTTTGCGAATACAACAGCACAAAAGAACTTTGGGAAAAGTTCTTAAAACTCTACGAAGAACCGATTGAAGCCGTCCCCTCAATATACATCGAGCCGTCATCAGAAGAATCTGAAACGGAAGAAATTACCGAGACAACCCCAACAACCAAAGTACATCCCGAGATCAAGGAAGGGGGAGAATCTTCGGAAGAAGTTAATTCAACAGGGGGAGAACCAACGACCAACGAGGTAAGTAAGGTATGGTCTCTACCTTCTAAACAACCAGTTAATTCAATAGAAAAATTGCCTGAAGATTTTTGCGATTTAAAAATTGAATTACCGAAAAAGTTTTTTGAATTAGAAAATCAATTGTCAAATTTGTCTTGCAAATTAGAAATATTATCAAAAGAAATTTGCAGATTTAAAAATATTTTGACAAAAGAATTATGCAAATTAGAAGAATTTTTCGAATTACAAATTACTCTCTCGAAAGAATTTTGCGATTTAGAAATTAAGTCACCAAAAAGGTGTTTCGGATTAAGAAATCTATTGTTAATAGATTCTTGTAAATTAGAGTTTTTGTTGTTAAAAAATTCTTGCAAATTACAAAATATTCTTTCGAACAAATTTTGCACATTGCCGAAAGAATTTTTTATATTGTCAAAAAATTTTATCAAGTTAGAATCTATGCTATTTGAATATTTTTGTGAAGTTGCAATTAAAAAAATAATAGAAATTAACATGATACAAATTATTGCATGTTTAATATCTGTGGCTTTAAATTTGAAAAAGTGTAATTTGAGAAGTTATGAAAAATTGAAATGAAAATTTAAAACTTGCTGATATAATTATCAGTATAAAATAAATAAATAAATGCATAGAAATTTTTTTTAATGCTATCAATTTTGTTAAATTTTCTTGCATAAATTTTTGGGCTTAGAAAGATTTATTTCTGGTAAAAACTTAGAAATTTTTCAAGAGTTATTCTTTGACTTAGAAATTTTATTTCTCCGAAAAATATTAAAATAGATTTCTATAATTTTTCTAAGTGTTAAACCCTTAGATTTTTTTTTTTGAAACCCCATTTTTATTGTGATTAAAGGGGGAGAAGTATGTTAAGTCTAGGGGGGAGGTAATATAATTTTTCATTTGAAAAATATTTGGACTTATTTGAATATAAATTATTTTTATTGCATGTGTTTACCCTAACTTAACTTGGGTTGCTCACATCAAAAAGGGGGGGATTGTTGGAACCCCAAGGTGTTTTGATGTGATCAACAAGTTAAGTTAGGTCCTGCGTTTGTTTAACCCTTGTGTCTAAGTGTGCAGGAGCTTAGGAACACAGGAAGTCGAGCGGAAGACGCGGCTAGCGAGAAGGACGGCACGGGGAGAGAGCCGACGGGCTGGGTGCGTCCGAGGGACGAGGTGACCGCGGAAGAGTACACCGGTGGACGAGAAGAACGTGCGCGGCGTTCGAGGGACGAGAAACCGGGAAGGAAGGCTGCTCGAGGAGAAGGCTGGAACTTGGGTTCGGGTGAGCCCTATTTCGGATGGCCGAGATCACCCAAGCTAGCGGAGCCGGAGCGAACAAGACCCGGACCGAGACGAGCTGAACCAGAGGCGAAAAAGTCAACATTGTTGACTTTGGGCTCCGGGGCGCCCGGAGCCCTCCGGGGCGCCCGGAGCCCCTGAGCAGTGAAATTGACCAGATCGATTTTTGACTCGATCTGAACGTTGGGGGATAAGTTTTATCCCCCTAGGGCGCTTGGAACCCTTCCAGGCGCCCCGACCAAGGCTATAAATATAGCCTTGGTCCAGAAGCTTTGGAATGAACTCACTGATTGTAAATCCAGTGCTTGCACGCTCTCTTTTAGTCTAAGCTTCTGTTTTCTGCACTACATTGTTGTACGAGGCTTCTCCGCCTGAAGGAGTTTTATTGAGCTTAATCTTCCTTGGATTAACAACCACATCGGTTGTAACCAAGTAAATACTTTTGCCTCGCTTTTTCTTTATGCTTTTAATTTACTGCTTAGTTTATTTATGCAAGTGTTAGCTTAAAGAGTTCGAGGAGGGTTGGTTTCTTTTTGTGTTAGCAGGATATCCAACAACCCCCTCCTAGCCGGCCCAACGGTCCTACACAATGTCCCTGTCCTGGGTTACTTTGATATCTGCTAACCATGCCCACGACAAATAGATATCCGGTCTCGTACATAGCATTGCATACATTAGGCTTCCTACAGCCGAAGCATAAGGAGCTACCTTCATCTCCTCTATCTCCTTTGGTGTCTTAGGAGACATCTCTTTAGATAAAGGTACTCCATGTCGAAAAGGTAGAAACCCTTTCTTGGAGTTTTGCATGCTAAAGCGAGCTAAGATAGTATCAAAGTACAAAGCTTGGAATAAGCACAACATCCTTTTCTTGTCATTCCTTATAACTTTAATCCCAAGAATATGTCCACATTCTCCCAAGTCCTTTATATCAAACTGCTTGGATAATCATACTCTTACGTCTAACAACACTTTTACATTGTTGCCAATGAGCAGAATGTCATCTACGTATAGTATAAGAAATATCACCACATTTCCGTCACTTTTCTTATATACATAAGACTCATCCAAACACTGAATGAATTCATAAGACTGGATCACTTCATCAAACCGGATGTTCTAAGATCTCTAAACTTGCTTCAGTCCATAAATGGATCGATTGAGCTTATATACAAGTTGCTCTTTTCCCTTCGTAATGGATCCCTCTGGTTGCTTCATATGGATGTTTTCTTCAAGACTTCCATTAAGGAAAGCTGTCTTGACATCCATTTGTCAAACCTCATAATCCATATGAGCAACTATAGATAAAAGAATCTGGATAGACTTAAGCATGATTCCCTCTTTCTGAGCATACCCCTTTGCAACAAGCCTCGCTTTAAAGGTTTCCAGCTTCCCGTCTGTCCCTCTTTTATTTTTATAGACCCATTTACATCCAATGATTTTACATCATTTGGTGGTTCTACAAGCTCCCAGACTTGATTAGAATACATAGATTCTATTTCAGAGTTCATTGCACTTTGCCAAGATGCTGCATCTTTATCTTGGAGTGCTTCATCATATGTCCAGAGATGAGGTTCATATTCACCAGGGATCAAGTCCAAAGACTCTCCCAAAAATATGAATATATCAGGTTGCCGAACAACCCTCCCACTACGACAAGGCACTACCTATAATTGTGCATCATTTGTGACACGTGTTGTAGTTTTTTGTGGTATACCATCTTGTACCGTTGGTACTAAATTAGACATGTCCTCTCTTATTTCCTCAAGAATAATTTTACTCATGGGCTTGTGGTTCATTACATAATCCTCTTCTAAAAATTGGGCATTAGTGCTAACAATGTCTTCTGATCTTTGGGACTATAAAACAAACCACCTTTCGTTCCTTTAGGATAACCCACAAACAAGCGAACTTCTGTACGTGATTCCAACTTATCAGCATCTTCCTTCAGCACATGTGCTGGACTACCCCAAATCCAAATGTGTCTTAGACTAGGTTTACGTCCATTCCACAATTCTGTGAGAGTAGAGGGTACTGACTTAGAAAGTACCAAATTCAGAATGTCTGCCGCCGTTTTCAGAGCATATCCCCAAAATAAATTTGATAATTCTGAATAACTCATCATTAATCTAACCATTTCCATAAGAATTATATTCCTTTATTCCGCTATATCATTCTGTTGGGGTGTACCAGGTGCAGATAATTTGGATTGAATCTCGACCTTTGATAAGTAATTCCTAAACTCTCCTAAGAGGTACTCTCCACCATGATCTGACCGTAGTGTCTTGATACTTTTACCATGACATTTCTCCACATCAATCTTATACTCTTTGAACTTATCAAAGCATTCAAACTTGCGGCGCATCAAGTAAATATACCCATTGTTAGGATGTATACTAAAAGCCTAGCTTTTTATATGAACATTTATTTTGAAATAAGAATCATATTGGTCAAATGTCTGCATTTATGTTAAATGTAGTTGTCCATTTAATTTATATTATAGATAACATGGTGTGTGGTATCACACAGAAGATCATGTTATCAGTTCCTTATAAATTATAAATAGTAGCTCACAACCAAGATGGATTGGAACAAACCATTAGAATGGTTGTAGTGTAATTTGGTATTAGTTTATTTTAACTATAAAATTATACTAGTACACTATGAGTGTATTGAGCAGGACCATTTGAGGCTGTTCTTTTTATACTGACTGCATAAAAGAACATGACCTCTGTTATTATGGAAGTGTGCGCTCTTAATCCCGATATAATAATAAGCACATATACTTAGTATTTATTTCTTTAACTTATCAATGGGTGAGATTTATTCAGTTGGATCAATAGGCCCGATAAGTTGAGAAATAATATTATTTATATGGCGTGTTTTTGATTATAGAAGGAAACTGTGTCCTAGTAATATAGGTTGATGATGCCCCCTTGAGGAGCTCATAAGGATTGTCATGTAAACCCTGCAGGTGGACTTAGTCCGGCATTGTAATGACCACCCTTCTTACTACTACTACACTCTAAGGATGACCGTTACTTAACTACTAACTTTACTTAACCGGTATGATTAAAATTCACATGGAAACCCTACCGAAAAATTCTGGCAGAGTCTCCCTTGTACCGGTGACCATAAACCAAGATACAAGCATAGTATACATCAGCCACAGGTGGCTGGAACATTTATCAAACACCCACGCAGTTAAATAAGTATCAAACACACAAATATCTACTTACTAAACTGAACTCATCCTACATGCAATCTAAACAGAATAATCTCAAATGACATGAACTTAAAATACAACTCAAATGTTTACAATAACTAAAATGCGGAAACTAAAATTAAAACTTCTTTCCTAGTCCCAAGGCTTCCATAGCCCTGGCATCACACATCCTTCGAACACCTCCTTGTCGCCTTCCTTTCTATATCTCTTCCTTTCCTGTATCTGCAGTAAGAGGAAGTGCAATCTATAAGCAAAATTTTCTTAGTAAGCGCTATCTAACTCACAAAATCATGAATGTGCATGTATACGAAAAGAACTAGAAATCATATGCTCTAAAAAGAAATAAAGCATAAACATACCTGCTCATGTCAAACTAATAGCAAAGAAAAGCTAAGGAATCTACTCATGTAATTCTAATAGCTAATCATGCTACTCATCTAATAGGTAAACATGAAAACTACTTATCCACTAGATAAACATGGTAGAATAAAGAACTAAACTTATTGATTTTCAGAACTATATGAAACTTATTTCATTTGTTCTAACTTAATCTTTAATACTTTATGTTTATGTAAAACTCGTTTTACTCGTTCAAAAACTTATACTTATAATACTTCAAAATAATAATCAACTTCTCTTGGGCCCGGCAACTGTGCTTTTACTTTGGCGACCCTCGGGTCGTAGACCGTCGGCCGTGCCGTTACTACTAGGTTATCTAAACCTAGGGACGACTATGGGAGCCCAACCCAAGGACAACTGAGAGTCCAGCACAGTGCCACTGATAAAAGTAAAATACTTGTTATCTTTGAATACTTCTATATAATGCCTCGGCATTTTCTTTAGCACCTTGTGTGCCAAAATCCCTAAAGTCTTGACTTTGAGATCTACTTAAGGCCTTGACCTTTTTCTTTCTTTCCTTTATCTTTCTTATACTTGTTAATACTTCTAAAAGAATACTTCTTTAAAAAGAAACTGAAATGTTTAAGCAAATTCTAACTTTGAAATGCTTAACCCAAAAATCTGCCTACTATGCTAATAAAATTCTGCATATTAAAATCTGCATATTATACTTATAAAAATCTGCATGCTATGCTTATAAAAATCTGCACACTAAAATGCTGCATATTAAGCTAACACAATTCTGCATATTAAGCTCTAAAGAAACTAGAAACTGATTGTTTTAAAAGGAAGGCTACTCATGCACATCTAATAACATAAAAAAACTAGAAATCTGCCCATGTTATTCCAATAGCAAAGGAACTAGAAATCTAAATCTGCACATGTTCATGTTATTTACTAAATCTAAATAGCAAAGGAACTGAATGAATATATAAATGCACACTTGAATGAATCTGTTCATGCCTACTTCTACTTGAATGAATATAAATGCTCACTTGAATAGATCTACTCATGCTCATGCCTACTGGTGGGAGTTGTCTATAGGTCCACGGCAAGAAAGTAATATAAGGGAAACAAAATGCTATACATAGCTATTCAAACAAACATATATATCAAATTCACAGCTTAACCCTTTTTGTAAGCAACCCTAATTCTCCAAATCATGCTTCATCAGATGGCAAAGAAAACCAACAACATAAACTTCAATTCATGGCAGTAAATAAAGGAATCCGAAACTACTCATCACTGTGACAAATGAAATAAAGACTACTTGCTCAAAAGAACTAAACTATTTCATACTCAGATTTAACAAAGAAATTTCTAAATTGAAATACTAAACTACACTATCAATGGATCTAAAAACTGCATGTACAACCAGAAAACACACAACCTGCAGCCTATCCCAAAAACAGAACCATCTAAAGAGGTAAAGCCATCTAAAGAGAAAGGAATCCACACAAGAAGCCAACTTGAACCCGAACTACTCTATTGCAAACCACAAGAAACCAAAGCTTCACCGTTGAAATCGAAACAACACAGCCCTAGGTTTCATCCAAAGCTTCAGGAACAAGAAAAGGAACAAGAATTAAACTTCGAAGCTATCCTACCGCAGGTGAGTATGTAACGACCACCCTTCATACTGCTACTACACTCTAAGGATGACCGTTACTTAACTACTAACTCTACTTAACCGGTACGCTACTTAACTACGAGGAATCCCTACCGAAAATTTCGACAGAGTCTCCCCTGTACCGGTGACCCCAAACTGGGATACAAACACTATATACACAGCCACAGGCGGCTGGAACATATTTTTCACAACCACGCAGAAATAATAACACGACACTAAAAAGAAACTATTCTAGCAATAGAAAACTATATAGTTCCAACAATAGGAAATAACTCAACTAACAATGCGGAATAGACTCAATTAATCAACATAGACAAAGGAAACAACTAATACAATCTCTATCAACTTAATAACTGAAAGAAAACTCAAAGGAGTCTTGACAGTTTCCTTAGCAAACTCATGATCTCTCCATAGTCCTGGCATCACACACCTTCATCACCACCACCTTGTCGCCTTCCTTGCTAAATCTTTTCCTTTCCTTTATCTGCAGTAGGAGGAAGTGCAGTCTATAAGCATAAAGCTTAGTGAGCGCTATCTACTCACAAAAACTCGATATGCATGTATATAAATAAAAACATGCTAAAACTGAATGCTAACATGTAAAGCTACTCATGCTCATAAATAGCAAAGGAATCAAACTAACTGAAATACTAATCATGTATAGCTAATCATGCTCAAAATCCAATAAAGGAATCATACTAACTGAAATACTAAACATGTATAGCTAATCATGCTCATAATCCAATAAAGGAAACATACTAACTGAAATATTAAACATGTATAGCTAATCATGCTCATAATCCAATAAAGGAAGCATACTAACTGAAATACTAAACATGTAAAGCTACTAAACTTGTAAAGCTACTCATGCTCACAAGAATAATATACTAACTGCATGCTGAAAGCAAATAAAGCTAAACATGCTGAATAATCTAATAGCAAGAAACAAATAAACTACTACTGCATGCTTCAAATAACAAGAAACTAAACTTTCTAATTCTAAACATATTTGAAGCTTGTTTCATTTGTTTCAAAACTTATACTTTAATACTTTAAAATAATAATCAACTTCTCTTGGGCCCGGCATTGTACCACTTTGCGCGTATTCTTAATAAGAATCGAGGTAGCTAATCCCGAAACTACTAAGATACTTCTAGGCCATGTGCCTAGGGGCAACTTGGAGCCCATCCCTTCTAGGCCATGTGCCTAGGGGCAACTTGGAGCCCATCCCTTGGATCTTGTGTCCGGTACATGCCATTTAAAAGTAAAATACTTTTTATCTTTAAATACTTCTTATAATAAAATGCCTTGGCATTTAATAAGCACCTTGTGTGCCAAAATCCCTAAAGTCTTGAATTCGGGATTTTACTTAAGGCCTTAGCCTTTTCCCTTTCTTTTCTTTATCTTCCTTTTACTTGTTAATACTTCTAAAAGTATTTAATAGGATTCTTATTTTTCCATTAGAATACATGGCTGTTCATGCTTGTTAAAATAGCAAATGGAAATAACTTTGAGCTTACTAATCATGCTATAAAATAGAGCAAAGAAAGCAACTTTAAGCTT
This sequence comes from Zingiber officinale, assembly GCF_018446385.1. Lineage (NCBI taxonomy): Eukaryota > Viridiplantae > Streptophyta > Magnoliopsida > Zingiberales > Zingiberaceae > Zingiber > Zingiber officinale. Next base: position 75,223,458 of record NC_055995.1, read on the forward strand.
ACTAATCATGTTGTAAAAATAGAGCAAAGAAAAGCAACTTGAGCTTACTAATCATGCTGTAAAAATAGAGCAAAGAAAAGCAACTTGAGCTTACTAATCATGCTGTAAAAATAGAGCAAAGAAAAGCAACTTGAGCTTACTAATCATGCTGTAAAAATAGAGCAAAGAAAAGCAACTTTAAGCTTACTAATCATGCTGTAAAAATAGAGCAAAGAAAAGCAACTTGAGCTTACTAATCATGCTGTAAAAATAGAGCAAAGAAAAGCAACTTGAGCTTACTAATCATGCTGTAAAAATAGAGCAAAAGAAAGCAACTTTAAACTTACTAATCATGCTATAAAAATAGCACAAAGAAAGCAACTTGGACTTTCTAAACATGCTGTGATAAGAGCAAAAGAAAGCTAATTTGATCTTTCTAAACATGCTGTGATAAGAGCAAAAGAAAGTAACTTTAAGCTTTCTAAACATGCTGTGATAAAAGCAAAAGAAAGCTAACTACCAGCCCCATTAATCCGAGATAATGCAAGCCACATAAGCTAAACCAAATCTGCAATACTTCTTCTACTTATATAGGCTATAATCTGCTGAAGTTTACACCTATGCAAAGCTTGATATGGTAGCAAAGGAAGTCAACTATTCTATTAAGAAATGCATTGGCAGATTTCTGTTAAGCACATGCTATTAAAAGGGGTGATTGCTATGACAATTTAAATCCCTTCTCCTCTTCTTAATCAACTCACGACAGCATAAAGGAAATGACCCAAGCCAATATATTTGTCCAGAAATTACAGAATCAATAAAAGCTAAAGCAACATCAATCAAGGCTAAATCCATTAAGCCCTTTCTCCATCCTGAAGGTCACGGTAGGAACTTTAAACTCATCCCTAGGTCACGGCAGATTCAAAAAAAACAAGGAGAAACAAAAACTTGATCCCTAGCAAGCTTAGATTCGGCGCAAAACTATCCTACATGCTCAATTAAACAAAACCAGTTCTTGGTCCCTCTTTGAAACCCACGGCAGAACACCCAAAACCAAAAATCTTTATAGCATGGTTCGGATTCAAGAAACTCGGGAAACAAGGAAACGAAACCGAAAGATCGGAGCAACTCCTACTGCAGGTGAGAAGCAACTCACCTTGGATTTCTTGGACTTACAGCCGAGATCGGCTTCTAGGGCTTGCAGAGACTTGAAATTTCTTCGATCTCTTCGTGTCTGCGTGCTCCCCTCGATGAGCCGGTCACGAATGTGTGAAGAGCTCTCGAAGAAAGGTGCTCGTCGGCCGCCGGATCGAAGCCCTAACGCCGCTGCGTTTTCGCCCGAGGAGAGGAACAGCGCCGTCGGGAGAGAAAGGTGAGGAAAATTAGGTCTCGGGTAAAACTCAAGTTCTCCTTTTAATACCTATTTATTTCCTAATCCTTAACTATGCTATAAACTTAGTTCTCACCATATAAGGTTAACAAAACCGTGTAGCTCAGCTGGTTGGACCGGTTTTGCTTGGGTCAGTCCGACCCGAGGTCGTGGGTTCGAATCTCACCTTCAACATTTTTTTAAGAAACTTCTTTCTTTTTGTAACCCTACTAAACGACCTCCAAAAATTACGTAAAAATACTCTAAAAATTCCTAAAAATCTCTAGAATATTTTAAAAGTATTTCCAAATATTTTTATGGACTTTTAGAACTTGAAATAGGGAAAATTGGGTCGTTACAATTCCCCATACCTTATAAAAAGTTCGTCCTCGAACTTAGAACAATTCTGGATACTTCTGTCTCATACCGTCCTCACGTTTCCAAGTGACTTCCTCATGCTTCTGGTTCTGCCAGATAACCTTCACTAGTGGCACTTCTTTGTTTCTTAGTCTCTTGACTTCTCTGTCCACTATCTGTGTAGGTCTGCTCTCATAACTAAGATCCTCTTGGATCTGCACTGACTGAGGCTGAATCACTTGGCTCGGGTCGTGGAGACACTTCTTTAGCATGGAGACATGAAATACATTGTGTACTGCTGACATGTCTTGTGGTAAATCCAGCTTGTAAGCTACTTTCCCAACCCTCTCTATGATCAGGTAAGGTCCTACATAACGAGGACTTAATTTGCCCCTCTTGTCAAATCTCATCACTCCCTTCATAGGAGCGACCTTGAGAAAAACTGAATCCCCTACTTGGAATTCAAGTGGCCTACAGTGTGTGTCAGCATAACTCTTCTGTCTACTCTGGGTAGTCTCAATTCTCTGTCTGATCTTCTAAATAGCCTGAGTAGTTTCATCTATCAGCTCTGTCTGAATGCCCAGCTCTACTTCCATTTCTTTTCTTTCACTTGCTTCCTGCTAGCAGATGGGTGATCTGCACTTCCTACCATATAACGTCTCATAAGGTGTCATCTTGATGGTGGCCTGATAACTATTGTTGTAGACAAACTCAGCTAAGCATAGATACTTGCACCAACTCCCCTTGAAATCTAGTGCACAAGCTCTGAGCATATCTTCTAGAATTTGATTTACTCACTCTGTCTGTCCATCAGTCTGAGGATAGAAGGCTGTGCAGAACTTGAGTTTGGTGCCTAGTGCGTTCTGAACACACTCCCAGAAGTGTGAGGTGAAGCGTCCACCTCTATCAGAAACAATAGATTTAGGAACTCCGTGAAGTCTGATCACCTCTTTAACATGCAGCTGTGTCAACTGCTCTATAGAGTGGGACACCTTGATGGCTAGAAAATGAGCAGACTTGGTCAATCTGTCCACTACTACCCATATTGCGTCATATCCATTTGTAGTTCTTGGAAGGCCTGTTATAAAGTCCATGGATATATCTTCCCACTTCCACTCTGGTATTGGGAGGGGCTGTAGGACTCCTCCTGGTCTCTGGTGTTCTGCTTTGACCCTCTGACATGTCAGGCAGGTACTGACATACTTAGCTACATCTCCTTTGAGTCCAAACCACCAGAACCTCTGTTTCACGTCTTGGTATATCTTGGTAGAACCAGGATGCATGGAGTAGGGTGTACTATGAGCTTCTTCTATAATCTTCTTTCTCAACTCTTCGTCATTAGGGACACAAAGGCGGTTCCCCTGGTAGAGGATTCCACTATTTGATACTCGAAACTCTGAATTTTCTTCTTCTTGTATCCCTTGCTTGATCTTTTGGATATCTGGATCTTCACTTTGCTTTCTCTGTATATCCTCAAGCTGTGGTTGACTCTAAGGTCAATGCAGAGAGTTGCCCATAAATAATTTCGACTCCAAAGTCTGACAACTCTTTCTGCAGTGGCAGGGCTAATGATGACAGAGACATCAGGGATGCACTGGACTTTCTGCTTAGTGCATCTGCCACTTTGTTAGCTTTACCTGGGTGTATTACTTCCTTCCGCTTTCAACTGATGGTTCCCAAAACGCAGGTATATTTTAGGGAACACTGTTGCTCTCTTTAGCTGATCAAATAGATCATCTATTCTGGAAAGAGGGTACTAGTCTTTAACTGTTACTTTGCTCAGCACTCTAAAATCTATGCACATTAGCATAGATCCGTCTTTCTTCTTGACAAACAACACAGGAGCTCCCCAAGGTGAGTGACTAGGGCGGATGAAACCCTTGTCAAGTAGCTCCTGAAATTGTTCTTGTAACTCTTTTAGCTCTGCTAGAGAAATTTGATACAGGGCTTTTGAAATTGGGCTGGCGTCAGGAACCAATTCAATTTCAAATTCCGCTTCTCTATTGTGAGGTAGTCCAGGTAGCTCTTCTGGAAATACCTATGGATACTTACAGACTACCTGAACATCTTCCTGCTTGGGTCTTTCTTGTTATCTTTGTCCTTCTAGTTCTGATTACTTGACTGAGGTCTCTGTTTCCCCACTGTCTTGTCTTCTATCTTGACTGGCTTGTGTTGCGTTTGTTGTACCTTGATGTTGTTCAGATAGTGCTCACTAATGCCCTGCTGACCAGCTCTTCACCAATCTATGGTCGGTGAGTTTCACTACTCACATTAGGTGTTATTTCTGGTCTCAGCATTAGGAGCATCAGTCTGACTCGTTCTTTCACTGTACTTACTAACTATAGGCAAAGGTGAGCTAGCCTGTTAAATCTTTTAACCGCTTCTTCTACTGGTAGGTCACCTTGTCTGAATTCCATAAGCTCTTTATAGTGCTTATTGGTGATCCGTTGACGGAAGAATTCTTCGTAAAACTCTGTCTCGAAGTCAACCCAGCTCATCTGGTTGACTGCTCTCCTACTCTTAACTCGCTCCCACCACGTACAAGCATCTCCAGATAGGCAGAAAGAGGCACACTTAACCTTCTCGACTTCGGCGAGTCAAGAAGCTCCATTGTGCTCTCAAGTCTCTTGAACCAAGCCCGGGCATCCCAGGGCTTAGTCGTGCCTGAGAAGCTTTCTGGTTTTAGCTTCAGCCACTGGATGAGGTATGCTTCTTGTCTTCTAGGTGTTGTGGCGACTTCCAGGGCAGCTGATGGGACTTCAGTCACCACCGGGGTCTCCACATTGATGGTTGGGGGAGTGGGAGGAGCTGGCTGCTGATTTGCCATCAGGTTGGCAATCACTTGTTGCTGCTCTACTACTTGTCTCTGGAGTTGGGCAACAACTTCAGAGAGATTGGGCTCAGTTAATCTAAGCTTTTCGTTCTCCTGATCTTGGTTCTCAGTACGAACGGTACGGGAACGTTCTCTTCTTGCCATCAAGTCAGGCAGAGGACAAGAAAACTTAAATTTTATCACTATACTTTCTAGATATATCTTACTTATATATGATTCTTAACTTTCAACACCTATGAGTAGGTACTTCTAAACATTTCTCTATCCTTTCTAAACATACATATTGTATATGAAGAAAGAAAACAGCAAAAACTCTTATCTTACTTAAGCACTTATAAACCATCACTCTATACTGCAAATAATAATAAAGGAAAGCAATAAAGAAAGAACTTAAATACTTTCTTACTTGAAGACGGCAAGGATGATGCTGATGTGTGTGATGCTGGAGAATGGGAACTGCTCTGATACCAACTGTAACGACCACCCTTCATACTGCTACTACACTCTAAGGATGACCGTTACTTAACTACTAACTCTACTTAACCGGTACGCTACTTAACTACGAGGAATCCCTACCGAAAATTTCGGCAGAGTCTCCCCTGTACCGGTGACCCCAAACTGGGATACAAACACTATATACACAGCCACAGGCGGCTGGAACATATTTTTCACAACCACGCAGAAATAATAACACGACACTAAAAAGAAACTATTCTAGCAATAGAAAACTATATAGCTCCAACAATAGGAAATAACTCAACTAACAATGCGGAATAGACTCAATTAATCAACATAGACAAAGGAAACAACTAATACAATCTCTATCAACTTAATAACTGAAAGAAAACTCAAAGGAGTCTTGACAGTTTCCTTAGCAAACTCATGATCTCTCCATAGTCCTGGCATCACACACCTTCATCACCACCACCTTGTCGCCTTCCTTGCTAAATCTTTTCCTTTCCTTTATCTGCAGTAGGAGGAAGTGCAGTCTATAAGCATAAAGCTTAGTGAGCGCTATCTACTCACAAAAACTCGATATGCATGTATATAAATAAAAACATGCTAAAACTGAATGCTAACATGTAAAGCTACTCATGCTCATAAATAGCAAAGGAATCAAACTAACTGAAATACTAATCATGTATAGCTAATCATGCTCAAAATCCAATAAAGGAATCATACTAACTGAAATACTAAACATGTATAGCTAATCATGCTCATAATCCAATAAAGGAAACATACTAACTGAAATATTAAACATGTATAGCTAATCATGCTCATAATCCAATAAAGGAAGCATACTAACTGAAATACTAAACATGTAAAGCTACTAAACTTGTAAAGCTACTCATGCTCACAAGAATAATATACTAACTGCATGCTGAAAGCAAATAAAGCTAAACATGCTGAATAATCTAATAGCAAGAAACAAATAAACTACTACTGCATGCTTCAAATAACAAGAAACTAAACTTTCTAATTCTAAACATATTTGAAGCTTGTTTCATTTGTTTCAAAACTTATACTTTAATACTTTAAAATAATAATCAACTTCTCTTGGGCCCGGCATTGTACCACTTTGCGCGCATTCTTAATAAGAATCGAGGTAGCTAATCCCGAAACTACTGAGATACTTCTAGGCCATGTGCCTAGGGGCAACTTGGAGCCCATCCCTTCTAGGCCATGTGCCTAGGGGCAACTTGGAGCCCATCCCTTGGATCTTGTGTCCGGTACATGCCATTTAAAAGTAAAATACTTTTTATCTTCAAATACTTCTTATAATAAAATGCCTTGGCATTTAATAAGCACCTTGTGTGCCAAAATCCCTAAAGTCTTGAATTCGGGATTTTACTTAAGGCCTTAGCCTTTTCCCTTTCTTTTCTTTATCTTCCTTTTACTTGTTAATACTTCTAAAAGTATTTAATAGGATTCTTATTTTTCCATTAGAATACATGGCTGTTCATGCTTGTTAAAATAGCAAATGGAAATAACTTTGAGCTTACTAATCATGCTATAAAATAGAGCAAAGAAAGCAACTTTAAGCTTACTAATCATGCTGTAAAAATAGAGCAAAGAAAAGCAACTTGAGCTTACTAATCATGCTGTAAAAATAGAGCAAAGAAAAGCAACTTTAAGCTTACTAATCATGCTGTAAAAATAGAGCAAAGAAAAGCAACTTGAGCTTACTAATCATGCTGTAAAAATAGAGCAAAGAAAAGCAACTTGAGCTTACTAATCATGCTGTAAAAATAGAGCAAAGAAAAGCAACTTTAAGCTTACTAATCATGCTGTAAAAATAGAGCAAAGAAAAGCAACTTGAGCTTACTAATCATGCTGTAAAAATAGAGCAAAAGAAAGCAACTTTAAACTTACTAATCATGCTATAAAAATAGCACAAAGAAAGCAACTTGGACTTTCTAAACATGCTGTGATAAGAGCAAAAGAAAGCTAATTTGATCTTTCTAAACATGCTGTGATAAGAGCAAAAGAAAGCTAATTTGATCTTTCTAAACATGCTGTGATAAGAGCAAAAGAAAGTAACTTTAAGCTTTCTAAACATGCTGTGATAAAAGCAAAAGAAAGCTAACTACCAGCCCCATTAATCCGAGATAATGCAAGCCACATAAGCTAAACCAAATCTGCAATACTTCTTCTACTTATATAGGCTATAATCTACTGAAGTTTACACCTATGCAAAGCTTGATATGGTAGCAAAGGAAGTCAACTATTCTATTAAGAAATGCATTGGCAGATTTCTGTTAAGCACATGCTATTAAAAGGGGTGATTGCTATGACAATTAAATCCCTTCTCCTCTTCTTAATCAACTCACGACAGCATAAAGGAAATGACCCAAGCCAATATATTTGTCCAGAAATTACAGAATCAATAAAAGCTAAAGCAACATCAATCAAGGCTAAATCCATTAAGCCCTTTCTCCATCCTGAAGGTCACGGTAGGAACTTTAAACTCATCCCTAGGTCACGGCAGATTCAAAAAAAAACAAGGAGAAACAAAAACTTGATCCCTAGCAAGCTTAGATTCGGCGCAAAACTATCCTACATGCTCAATTAAACAAAACCAGTTCTTGGTCCCTCTTTGAAACCCACGGCAGAACACCCAAAACCAAAAATCTTTATAGCATGGTTCGGATTCAAGAAACTCGGGAAACAAGGAAACGAAACCGAAAGATCGGAGCAACTCCTACTGCAGGTGAGAAGCAACTCACCTTGGATTTCTTGGACTTACAGCCGAGATCGGCTTCTAGGGCTTGCAGAGACTTGAAATTTCTTCGATCTCTTCGTGTCTGCGTGCTCCCCTCGATGAGCTGGTCACGAATGTGTGAAGAGCTCTCGAAGAAAGGTGCTCGTCGGCCGCCGGATCGAAGCCCTAACGCCGCTGCGTTTTCGCCCGAGGAGAGGAACAGCGCCGTCGGGAGAGAAAGGTGAGGAAAATTAGGTCTCGGGTAAAACTCAAGTTCTCCTTTTAATACCTATTTATTTCCTAATCCTTAACTATGCTATAAATTTAGTTCTCACCATATAAGGTTAACAAAACCGTGTAGCTCAGCTGGTTGGACCGGTTTTGCTTGGGTCAGTCCGACCCGAGGTCGTGGGTTCGAATCTCACCTTCAATATTTTTTTAAGAAACTTCTTTCTTTTTGTAACCCTACTAAACGACCTCCAAAAATTACGTAAAAATACTCTAAAAATTCCTAAAAATCTCTAGAATATTTTAAAAGTATTTCCAAATATTTTTATGGACTTTTAGAACTTGAAATAGGGAAAATTGGGTCGTTACAGAGTAAGCGACTTACCTATCCTTGGACTCAAAACTGGGAAGAGGAGCTGCTAGGGTTCGGAGAAAACTCAAGTTCTCCGGCTCTTCTTCGTGCTCACGGGTCCTCCTCGACGAAGAATCACGACGGTGAAGGAACCTTCGGAGAACGCCTTCGCCGGCCGCCGGAAACGAAGCTAGGGCTTCGTTTTCTTCACTCGGCAAAATCGGCGCCGTCGCAGAAGGGAAGAGGAGAAAAGGAGAGAAAGGTTTGGGGAAAAAGAAAACTTAAGTTCTCTCCTCTTCTAACTAGGGTTTCAATCATAACATATATATATATCTCGCACTCTACCTTTTCACGAAATACTCGCGGAAGAGTTGGTTGGCTGCGGTTTTGACCAAGTCAAGGATCGTGGTTTCGAATCCTCCGCCGAACCCTTTTTCCAATTTATTTTCTGTTTTAATCATTGCTTAAATAAATTTCGCTTCTTATTTTACCAGCAACGATCGCTAGCACACCTGGTCAGCCGGGTTTTGACCGAGCCAAAGGTCGGTGGTTCGAAACTCGGCTGCAATCATTTTTCTTCCTATTTATTTCCTATTCATTAACTACTGCTTAAATAGAATATTTCTCCTTCTTTAATAAGAAATGCTTGCTGGAATAGTTGGCTAGCTGGATTCGGTTAAGGCTCGGTTCAGGTCTGAGGTCCACGGTTCCACAGGAAGATTAAATAATGCACTCATAATAATAAGAAGCCCATAATGTAATTTGGGATTGGTGCGGTAGTTCAATAATAACTCTTTAGTGGTATGAGTTATTATTGATGAACTTGAGTTGGGTGTTCGAGGTGAACACAGGAAGCTCAAGCTCATCAGGAGACCAAAACCAATTTCTCCTCTCGGTCCCTGTTGTAGCCTTTATAAAGCCTTGTATCCACAAAGTCCACTTCTTACCCAAGTAATGGGCCTGACGCATCCTTGCTTGGAGCAAGGGGGGCCGACCAAGCATTATTTGGAGCCCAAGAGGTGGCCGGCCCTAAGCACATCTTGGTGTCCAAGATGTGGCTAACCACATAAGTTAAAAGGAAGTTTTAATTTTTATTTAAAACTTTCCTTTTTAGCGGCCACATGAAGAATAAAAGGAGTTTTTAATTTTGTGTTAAAAATTTCCTTTTATAGCCATCCTCATGGTTTTAAAAGAGAGTTTTAAAATTTTAAAATCTTTCATTTTATAGCTATCTACAAAGGATTAAAGAGAGACTTTAATTTTGTTAAAATCTTTCCTTATTTGTAGTTATCTAAAAAAGAGATTTTAATTTTTGATGAAACTTTCCTTTTTTGTAACCATGATTTAAAAAGAGAAGTTTTAATTAATCTTTCCTTTTTTGTAGTTGTCTACATGTTTTAAAAGAGAGAGACTAATTTTAAAACTTTGCTTTTGTTGCCATGTACAATAGAAAATTTAAAAGAGAGAGATTATAATTATTGTTAAAATTTCCTTTTTTAAATGGAGGTCATAAATAAGGATGTTTTAATTATGTTTAAAACTTTTCTTTTTTGCCATGACCAAGGATTATAAAAGAGAAGGAGAGGGTGCCTCATGAGACACACAACCTAAGCCTTGCCTCCTCTCTTCTTCCTTGTGGTCGGCCCTCTCTCTTCCTCTTCTCACTTTGTTTCTTCTCTTAGGTCGGCAGCACCATCTTCTTCTCTTCCCTTTCTTCTTTCTAAGGTAGGCACCTATCTCATCTTGGTGGCCGAAACTTGAAAAGAAAAGAAGAGATCCTTGGTGGCCGGTTGTTTAGAGGGGAACAAGAAGAAGAAGGAAATTTCCTATTTTGGCATCCCTTGGTGGCTCGAGTTTCTTGAAGGCAAAGAAGTGGTTCGGGTGGAGTTATCTTGGTAGATCGTTGCTTACACAACGTCCAAGAGGAGGAGAGGAATACAACAAAAGTTCAAGAGGTCTTTAGCTACAAAGAAAGGTATAACTAATTAATGGTTTCCGCTTCAAATTAATTAGTTAGTTTTCTTTGCATGGATTCTGAAATACCAACACAAGAGGCTAGCGATTTTATGTTTCGATTTCGTGCTATCGATTTTGTATTTCAATTTTACGTTTCGATCTTGTGTTTCTATTGTGGTCTCTGTAGTTAAACCTAGGGTTACTGTAAGAAGTTAAATATCCAATTCCTTTGAAAGGCTTTATCTAGGAAGTGGTGGATGATCCCATAACCAAGAAGGCCTAGTGCCTCGCCATATTTAACTTGGAAGCCAATCTTTGAAATAGATATTTAATCAACTTCTGTAATATGATTTAACTTAGGAAGATCACATCGATTAAACTTGGAGTAAAAATGTTAAGTATCGTTTCCAATCCAAGTTTAACTTCTAAAGAGCAACTTAGATTAATAATGTTAAGCATCATTTGCAATACAAGTTTAACTTCAGTAGAGCACATGGGTAGCTAGGTTAAGTTCTGTGCTTGTACACATTTTTGTATAGGGGAAACAGAACAGAATCTAGGTGTAGCAACCAACACCCATATTTCGAATAGTCCTCTATAAAAGAGATAAAATATTCGAAACCACCTCTCGCCTGGATAGTCATAGGTCCACACAAATCAGAATGAACCAATTCCAACACTTCTTTGGCTCTATACCCCTGTGCCTTAAAAGGTCTCTTGGTCATTTTTCCTTCCCAGCAAGATTCGCAGGTTGGAAAGTTTTCCACCACCAATGAACCCAAAGGTCCATCAGCTATTAACCTTTGAATCCTACTCAAGTTAATATGACATAGCCTTAGATGCCAAAGATATGTTTGGTTCATTTTCGAAGACTGCTTTCTCTTATTAGAATTAGAAGATGTGTTATTAATTTCCATTTATTACATCGTGGAAGTTATTGGATTAAGAATGTACAAATTGTCAACCAACGTACCAGAACAGATAACCTCCCTATTTTTCTTCACAACTACTTTGTCATCAAAAGAAACAGAATATCCATCCATAAATAATTTAGAAATTGAAATCAAGTTCTTTCTAAAACATGGTACGTAAAGATAATTTCTCAAAATCAATGTTTTATTCCTAACAAAAGATAAATAAACATCTCCCACTACAACAGTCGTCACTTTCATATCATTGCCCATGTAGACGGTGATCTCCCCTTCATGTAGTCGTCGAGTTTCCTGGAACCCCTGCAATGAATTATAAACATGATCAGTGGCTCCCGTATCTACACACCAGGTATTGGTAGATAACATCGCTAAACATGTTTCAATAACTAATGAATGAGATATACCTTTATTGTTCTCCTTTCTACGAGGACATTCCACCTTCCAATGTCTAGACTGTTTGCATGTGAAGCACTTGCCCTTCGGCTTCTTCACACGTGCTTGCGGTCTAGTCCCTTGAGGTTGAATTGCTTTCTTTACTGAACCAACTTTTTCCTTTTTCTTCTTTATGCTTTTCGGCATAGAAGTAGAAACATTTTTAGCAATGTGAATTTGAGAACTTTGACGAAATAACCCTTCTGTTGCTTGGAGTTCTGTCAGAAGTTCCGCCAACAAATAAGTCATTTTGTTCATGTTAAAGTTCAGGCGGAACTGCTCAAAACTCTTGGGTAATGTTTGGAGAATGATATCAACCTGGGTTTCCCCATCGATTTCAGCTCCAAGGATTTATATCTCGTTCAAGTGAGCCATCATTTTGAGGATATGATCTCTCACGGGTGTACCCTCAGTCATGGTGGTCGTCATCAGGTTTCTCATAGCCTCCTGCTTGGCAGCCCGATTCTGGTGTCCGAAGAGTTCTTCGAGATTGTACATCATGTCATAGGCAGTAGGCAAGGCCTGATGCTGATGTTACAGCACATTTGACATAAAAGTCAAAATATAACACCGCGGCATCTCATCTACCTTGAGCCATTTCCTATGTCTGTCAATCTCCTCTTCACTAGAATCGCTATTAGGCACATTAGGATAGACCTAAAAAAGTATGAACTTGTATCCTTCAGCAGTTAAGACAATGTCCAAGTTTCATTTTCAATCAATATAATTGGGACTAGTAAGTTTGTTTTCTTTTAAAATAACAACAAGAGGATTGAAAGCCATTTTGAAATCCTGAGAATCAAAAAATAAGATATTTGGTCAAAACTTTAGAATTTAAAATAATATTGATTCCTCAAACAATATAATTTAAATTCACCAACACCTCAAAACACCATGAATTTTGTATGCCACGATAGTGTGGGCATATACTAATTCAAACATTTGTAAGAGGAGGTTTTTACCCATTAATTTTATTATCTTATCATCCTAACTTTATGACAAATAAAATTAATAGTTGATTTGTCTTCGGCCACACAAATAATAGCAGTGACTCCGATGGTGAGGATACTATTAAATGCGCCTAAATGTATACCATTACTTGATATTTAGTCCCTTAATTAGAATTGTGCCCCTTCAGATGGAGAAGATCACACAAACCTAAATAACTTCCTATAATCATCCATAGAGGAAGTTTGATCTAGTGATCCATAAACAAGCTCATCCGATGTGGAGGAAGATACTTAAAGTCAACACGCAAGTTTGAATGCATCACTTACAAACCAGTAATGGAGACCGTGGAATTTATTTAAATAATTCCTCTCCCACTTAGTTATTTAAAATCAAGGAATTTTAACATGCACACACATCACACATGCACACAAGCACACAAACACAACATATAACGACAATAAATATGAAAATAAATTTCCAACTATTATGGCCTTATCCATCGTTGTCCTCTGTATGCCACCAACCCTAGCCGCCGCCAACCCTAACCAGGCGAGGAGGAGAAAACCTAGCCGCCAGCCCTAGGGTTTATGTCGTCGCGTCTATCTTGCTTCCTTCTTCGCCGCGCCTCCGCTCCTTAAGGTAGCACCACGCTAGCAAGCCGCAACAATAAGAAATAAAAAAAATTACATTTATCGATCCTATATTCCATGAAGGAACGTACATGTAATCTAGATCGAACAAAATGTAAAATAAACTAATACAGCTCTGACTGTATTTAATAATTACAATCATGCACACACAAAATACCCTCGACATGCCCGAGGGTTCAAATCACATACAAATACAATAGGCCATAATAGTTGGAACTAGGATGCCTGCAACCACAGAGTTAATCTATTTTGCATATCCTACTATTATCCTGCCTAAATTATATATGAATAGTGCATAATTTAACCGAAAACCAAACACTCAGAGGCAAAAACCTCACTCTGATACCAATTGAAGGGCGTTGGGAATTCTGTTCTGTGTAAATCCCCTGTACAAAAATTTGTACGAGCACAGAACCTTTCCTAGCAACCCACATGCTCGATCAGACATGTGTTTGATCAATCAAGCAAGTTCTTGATTGATCAAAGCGCACCTTGATCGAAGCACAAGATCGCTGGCCTCTTGTGTTGGTGTTCAGGGTCCATACGAAGAAAAACAAACTAATTACGCTGCGGAATAAGAATTAGTTGTACCTTTCCTCGTATGCTAAGACCTCTTAATCTTCTGCCGTATTTCTCTCCTCCTCTTGGACGTCATGTGGGCGACAATCTACCAAGACAAAACCACCTGGCTCGTTCTTCTTGTTTCCAATCTTTTGGCCACCAAGAGATGCTAGAATAGAATGCCTCCTTCTCTTCTTTTTCTCCTCCAAGCAACCGGCCACAAAGTAGACTCTTCTCCAAAGGGGCACCGACCCTAATGAAGAGGAAGGGAAAGATGTCACCGACCCTAGGGTAAGAAAGGGGAAAATAAGAGAGGAGGGGCGCCGACCACAAGAGAATGGAAGAGGATTCTTAGGTTAGTTTTTGGGCACGACCCTCTCTTCTTTTATAATCTTTGCTGGCGGCTAAAAAGGAAAGATTTTAACAAAATTATGTTTTAAATAAAATTTCCCTTTTATTCCTATTGTGGATGGTTACAAAAAAGGAAAGATTTTAACAAAATTAAAATATCTCTTTTAAACCATTGTAAATAGCTATAAAAGGAAAAAATTTAGCAAAATTATATTTTGAATAAAATCTCCCTTTTATTCCTATTATGGTCGGCCCCTTGCTTGGGCACCAAGCAAGGCTTGGCCAGCCCTTATCTTGGGCACCAAGCAAGGCTTGGCCAACCCTATGCTTGGGCAACAAGCAAGGCTTGGCCGACCCCTTGCTTGGGTAAGAAGTAAGGCTTGGGTGGATGTGAGGCTTTATATATATAGAGGCTACAACAGGGACCGAGAGAAGGAATTAGTTTTGGCCTCCTGATGGACTTGAGCTTCCTGTGTTCGACTTGAACACTCAACTCAAGTTCATCAATAATAACACATACCACTAAAGGGTCATTATTAAACTACCGCATCAATCCCATATTACAATATGGGCTCCTACTTATCATGAGTGCGTTAATCTCCCTGTGTTTAAGATATCGTATGTCCGTTAATTAAATAAGTTACTAACAACTCATTTAATTAACATCTGACTCTGAAAGTAGTACCAACTTTATTATCATGTTGGACTAAGTCCACCTGCAGGGTTTACATGATAATCCTTATGAGCTCCTCAAGGGGACATCATCAACCTAAATAAATAGGATACAGTTTCCTTTTATAATAAAAAAACACACCATATAAATGGTACTATCTCCCAACTTATCGGGCCTATTGATTTAACGAATAAATCTCACCCATTTATAAGTTATAGAAATAAATACTAAGTATATGTGTTTGTTATTATATTGGGATTAAGAGTACGCATATCCATAATAATAGAGGTTCTATTCTTTTATATAGTCAATATAAATCGAACAACCTCAAATGGTTCTGCTCAATACACACAAAGTGTACTAGTGTAATTATATAGTCAAGACAAACTAATATCAAATTACACTACAACCGTTTCAATAGTTTGTCCCTATCCATCTTGGTTGTGAGCTACTATTTATAATTTATAAGGAACCGATAACATGATCTTCTGTGTGGCACCACACAAGATGTTATCTACAATATAAATTAAATGGAAAACTGCATAGACATATATATAAATATAAAATGTAGACATTTGACCAAAGTGATTCTCATTTCAAAATATCTCAAAAATAAATGTTCATACAAAAGCTAGGCTTATAGTATACATCCCAACAATCTCCCACTTATACTAAAAGACTAGACTGCCATATATGCTGTCATACATCTGATTCTCATCCCCTCAACATGCCCATCAAAAGCTCTCGTTGGAAGGGCCTTAGTGATAGGATGTGCCAAGTTATCTGCTAATGCAATCTAAGCGACAACAACTTCTCCTCGCTTTACGATGTCTCGTATCAGGTGGTACTTGCGCTCAATGTGTTTACTTGCCTTATGGGCTCGTGGTTCCTTCGAGTTTGCTACTGCACCACTATTATCACAATAAATTGTGATAATTTTGGGCAAACCAGGAATCACATCTAAGTCTATCAAGAAGTTTCTGACCCATACAGCTTCTTTGACTGCCTCAGATGTTGCCACATACTCGGCTTCCATGGTGGAGTCCGAAATGCATTTCTACTTAACACTCCTCTATGTTATGGATCCATCTCCCAAACTAAACACATACCCTAAGGTTGACTTACTATTGTCCCTATCTTATTGGAAGTCAGAATCCGTGTAACCCACAGGGAGCAAATCATCTGCCTGGTAAACCAGCATATAATTTCTAGTCCTTTTCAGGTACTTTAATATATGCTTTACGGTAGTCCAATGTCCCTGTCCTGAGTTACTTTGATATCTGTTAACCATGCCTACAGCAAAATAGATATCCGGTCTCATACATAGCATTGCATACATTAGGCTTCCTACAGCCGAAGCATAAGGAACTGCCTTCATCTTCTCTATCTCCTTTGGTGAGACATCTCTTTAGATAAAGGTACTCCATGCCGAAAAAGGTAGAAACCCTTTCTTGGAGTTTTGCATGCTAAAGCGAGCTAGGATAGTATCGATGTACGAAGCTTGGGATAAGCACAACATCCTTTTCTTGTGATTCCTTATTACTTTAATCCCAAGAATATGTCCACATTCTCCCAAATCCTTCATATCAAACTGCTTGGACAACCATACCCTTACGTCTAACAACACTTTGACATTGTTGCCAATTAGCAGAATGTCATCTACGTATAGTACAAGAAATACCATCACGTTTCCGTCACTTTTCTTATATACACAAGACTCATCTGGACACTGAATGAATCCATAAGACTGGATCACTTCATCAAACCGAATGTTCCAAGATCTCGAAACTTGCTTCAGTTCATAAATGGACCGATTGAGCTTACATACAAGATGCTCTTTGCCCTTCGCAATGAATCCCTCTGGTTGCTTCATATGGATGTTTTCTTCAAGACTTCCATTAAGGAAAGTTGTCTTGACATCCATTTGCCAAACCTCATAATCCATATGAGCAGCAATAGATAAAAGAATCTGGATAGACTTAAGCATGGCTACCGACGAAAAGGTTTCCTCATAATCGATTCCCTCTTTCTGAGTATATCCCTTCGCAACAAGCCTCGCTTTAAAGGTTTCCACCTTCCCGTCTGTCCCTATTTTTCTTTTGTAGACTCATTTATATTCAATGGCTTTTACACCATTTGGTGGTTCTACAAGCTCTCAAAGTTGATTAGAATACATAGATTCTATTTCAGAGTTCATTGCACTTTGCCAAGATACTGCAACTTTATCTTGGAGTGTTTCATCATATGTCCAGGGATCAGGTTCATGTTCACCAGGGATCAAGCCCGAAGACTCTCCCAAAAATATGAATCTATCAGGTTGCCGAACAACCCCCCCACTGTTGGTGCGGGAAGCATCCGGCGATCGAACCCTAGTTTTGATGATGGCAAAGAGATTCAAAGTTAAGGTTATTTGTTATATGATATAATGAATGAGTTTATAGGAAAATCCTAATTGTAGTTAGGCAGATGGAAAACTCAAAGGGGTGGTAACCTTAGGTCCTAGGGGTGATAACCCTAGGTGAAGGAAAACCCTAGGGGGTGGTAACCCTAGGTGAAGGAAAACCCTAAGGGGCAGCAACCTTAGGTCCTTGGGGGTGGTAACCCTAGGTGGTGGAAATCCTAAGGGGGGTAACCTTAGGTCCTGGGAGGGGGGGTAACCCTAGGTGGCGAAAAACCCTAGGGGGTGGTAACCCTAGGTACTAGGGGGTGATAACCCTAGGCGAAAAGTTCAGTCAGGTTTGGAGGACCGGACTGGCATCAGGTATGCTCTCCTGAGTGGAGTAGGTGAGGACATGCTCCACGGAAGAGGGAACAGTAGGCATCGGTTCGACCTAGGGTTTCCGGTCGAAAATTTGAAGTCAAAACTGGGTAGTCCGGTGACTGTCAAACATTTATAATTATGCTATTATTATGTGCTAACTTTGTCTTGCAGGATATGTGTTTGTTTTTGAGACTAACATGTTTTGCAGGGTCAAAAGAACAAAGTTTACCTCAGATGAACAATACCCGAGGCGCCCTCCGTGGAGCTTGGAGGTGCCTCGGGTGCAAGGCAAAGTTGGCTGCGCAAAGGAGCTGGAGGCGCCTCCATGGGACTTGGAGGTGCCCTGGACGTTGGCTTGGAGGCGCCTCAGAGTGACGATGGAGGTGCCATCAGGTGGATAAGCGACAACGACCCGAAGCTCATCGCAACACAGAAATCGAGATAAGCTTTCATGTTTGAGGCGCCTCCATGAGGAGTTTGAGGCGCCTCCAACAGCCTATTTAAGAAGATCTCGACCAGCACCTCAAAGAATCAACTCTCAAGCGATCAATCTTCTCCGTGTTGCTCAATAGATGATCAAGAAAAGCTGTAGCAAGTCCCCGACGACTAGGAGCCTCAAACTTAGTGTTTTTGTTATCGGTATAAGTTTTATTACAGCTTTTAATTGTACTTAATTTGTAATACTCTTTTGAAATTATAGTTGTTGCCCAACGTAAATGCTCAATGAGCGTGGGCCTTGGAGTAGGAGTCACCCAAGGCTCCGAACCAAGTAAATCTTGGTGTCCTTGTGTCTTGCTTTTATTTTCTATTCCACTGCTTTACTCTTGTCAATTTTCGAATCCGAAATGTGTGAAAGCCACAAGCGTTATTCATCCCCCCTCTAGTGCTTCTTGATCCAACAATTAGTATCAGAGCGGGGGTGCTTCAACTTGGTGCAACCACTAGTCAAGCACTTTTTCGTGGTGTTTTTCAGTTTTTCAGAGTTGATCGGAATTGGCATCCTTGCCATCTTCCGATCTAGTCTTTCGTAATCGGATTCTTGTCTCGAAGTTGGTGCAACACCACTCGAGATTGTAATTTGTTTTTACTTTTATACCGCAATACTAATCAAGGACCAAGTCCTTGGACTCATTTTTTGTTCATTTTTTTTACAAGATCTTGAATGGCTCTCCAAGAGGGATATAGCACCGCCCGCCCACCGCTCTTCACCGGAGACGACTTCGATTACTGGAAGGGTTGGATGGAGGCGTATCTCCAGACTCACTTTGAAGTCTGGATGATCGTCAAAACCAGGTTTCAACTACCAAATGACGGCGCCGGCAAGCCAATATCATATGAGGACTGGGACGCGACTCTTATCAAAAAGGTAGAAGCGAATGCCAAGGTGACCTGGACCCTCTAGTGCTGCCTATCGAAGGAGGAGTTGAACCGTGTCGGTTCGTTCTCGAGTGCCAAGGAACTTTGGGAGAAGCTGATCGAGCTTAATGAAGGAACATCCGACACCAAGGTAAGCAAGAGAGATTTAATATTCAATAAACTATATAATATTAAAATGCAGGAAAATGAGACGGCTAGCCAACTCCACGCCCGGATACAAGACCTACTCAACGATCTACATGCAATCAGACAGAAGGTAGAAAACAGAGATGTAATCAGATATTCTCTAAATGTTTTTCCGAGGAATACCTTGTGGGCATCCATGGTAGATGCTTACAAGGTTTCTAAGGACCTTTCTTCAATAAAATTAGATGAGCTATTTGTGAAATTCGAATTACATGAACAGATTAACTCACGTCCAGCCGAGAAAGGTGTAGCTTTGGTTGCAAGTACTGGAAGAACCCGGGAAGCTAAAATAAAGTGCAGAACTGAACCGGAGTAAGAAGAAGAACTAGATTCAGACTACGACAATGATGAGCTCACGGCGAAACTCGTCAACCTGGTGAGGAAGCTCTACAAGAAGAAGAAGGGCTTCAACAAAAAGGATGTCAGAAAAGTCATTCGGTCCAAGGAGGTCCAACCAAACTCAAAAGTAAAGTTCGAGGTGACGTGCTATGGATGCAACCAGAAGGGGCACATCAAGGCCAACTGCCCGAACCAAAAAGATACAAAAAGGCAAGAAGGAAGAAGGCCCTCAAGGCGACCTGAGACGAGTCATCCTCAGAAGAGTCCGACGACGAAGAACTCGAACAGACGAGTTATCTCGCAATGATGGCCCGGGATCAAATCTGCGAATCTGGAAGTGAGGACGAATCGGAAGCTAAGTCTGAGAGAAGCCATGGATCCGTATCCATTTTCGAAGGGCCAAACCCCTCTATAAGTATGCGTCATTTATACAATTTAATCAATTATTTAATACATGAATTAGCTAAGTCCAACATTCGGATCAAGTCGCTTCTAAAGGAGGTAACCGTTAAAGAAGTGACTAATTCCGAATCCTTGACTGAATCGATTCAAATTGGAACCTCAACTCAAGTCCAAAAGCTTGAGGAAGAGAATTCCAGCCTGAAAATTCAAATCAAGGATTTGAAAGTTACATTGGAACGGCTTACAATGGGTTCCAAGAATCTTGACTTGATTCTTGGAAAACAGAAAACCGTATACAATCGATCCGGACTAGGGTTTAAAGCTAAAAAGAAATATCGATCTTATTTATCGCTTATTAACAGACCAAACAGAAAGATAGTCCAAGCATGGGTACCTAAGTCCAACTTGGTTAATCAAGTTGGACTTGGTCAATATTGGGTCCCTAAGGATCAAGTCCATTTCCTTGATAGACCATATCGAGGCTATGATCCAGGGGGAGCCAACAGAAAAACTATCTCTAGAATTGTTTGATGCTTGTTTATTTTTTCCTTGCTATTATGCATGTTTAGATTAGGTTAGACTAAGGACCTAGGCATAATTTACACTTGTTTAGTTAAACCTAGGGGTTTCAAAAATAAAGTTAAATATATATTTTCTTTGAGCGACTCTATCTAGAAAGTGATGGATGATCCTATACCCAAGAAGGTCTAGTGCCTCGCCATTGCCTGGGAGCCAACCTTTGAAATGTGTATTTAATTGACTAATTGAAAAATCTAAGTTTAACTCAAATATAAATTAATACTTAGAAATAATCTAAATTAAAGATAATTATCTGACAAAGCTACTTAAGATTCCCTGTTTGATAACCTAGAATTGGGTGAGATGGATCTAGGTTGAACTTAGTCAAATCTAAATAATTTATTCAACTTAATCAACTTAATAATTAATTCAACTTAATAGTTAATTCAACTTAATCAACTTAATAATTAATTCACATTAATCAACTTAATTAACCTAATAATTTAATAATTAATTCAACTTAATCAATTTAATAATTAATCCAACTTAATTAACTTAATAAACTTAATAATTATTTCAACTTAATCAACTTAATTAACTTAATAATTAATTCAATAAATTTAATTAACTTTATAATTAATTAAATTAACTTAACTAAAATTAACTTAATTGACCCCAATTAATCTAATATACCATCTCACAATCACCCATAGGGATACCATGGTTTGATCATTTAGAATGGGTGAGATGGAACATTAAGTTAATTTCAATCAAATTATCTTCTGAATCCATTAAATTGACCCAAATCAAATACCTTATGTAGGAACATAAAGATTTAGATCAATGGATGCTAGATGATAATTGGTCCATTTGGTTAAGGGATAAAATAGTGAAATTATGGATTCATTGTTTAGTTGAATTTAATTATTGGATTATGGACTTGATTAGTTGATATGAGTATTTATGTCTGGAATTTAGTTATCTAAAGGATGATTGTAATAGTTGAGGCTTAATCGATATAAAATTGATTTGTATGGTAAATTGTGGATTGTTGGGATCTGATTGTGGTTTGAGGTTGTTAATTTGCACTTAATTGGTTGGGATTGATTTGGTGATGTAGCAGATTTGGGATTCGATGGAATGTTGAAAATGGAGATCGGATTTCATGGTTTGTAGTGATTTGGTTAGCATTGATCTATGTTGTTTAAATTGGTTGGACTATGGAGTTTGGGTTTTAGGGTTTAGCTAGTTATTGCATATGTGGTTAGCTAAACTGTATATTGTGATTTGCAGGACTTTGATTCGAGATGAGCGTCTCGATGTGAGGTCATTTGGCACGATCGACATATATAGGCGGGTACTTCTTGCTTTACCTCTTTAGTATTTTGATCCTAGTGCATGAGCTTTATGTTCAGATAGTTGCTGTATCTATCTTGGCTCCACTCTTACTTTTCCTGCGTTTGATACTTCCACTCAATCTTTGAGCTACTCGTTTCTGTATCTATACAGTCTCTCGTTGCTATCCATGATATTTAGCAGATACTATAGTACTAGGTATTGGATACCAGATACCGGACATTAGATAGTAGGTATTGGATATATGGACACCTGATACCATGTTTACTTACTTTGATTACTGTTTATTTATGCTTCGTATTGAGCATGCGGATTCATGTAGCATACCGATTTCGTTATATATATATGATGACTATTGCATTATTCGCATCATGTCATTGCATGCATAGCCGACGACTTTGGCTCCCTTGTGGTTGAGACGGTCGTTGGCCCGGGCCGCACGCTCGGGAGTGGTGCTGCTTGTCCTGTCATGCCCCCCACTCGCACACTCATGGGTAGTGTTTGCTGGAGTCGCGGGCAGCAGGGACCCCGTCGCAGACGTAGCTATTCAGCTACTATGCAACTGTCCCCTCGGCCACTCGAGAGTAGTGGTAGCTGGAGTGGTGTACAGTCTGTCATTGTCCCGGCCTCTCGTCCATACTGGGGTCATGGACTTGAGGGGTGGGCGGGAGTGACCATCCGTGCATACGCTGTTATTATTATACCTGCTGATATTGTTGTTTACTTATGCTGTTGTTGCTTATCTATGCTGTTATTGCTAGATTATGCTGCTGTTGTTTATTTATGCTGTTATGGTTACATAGGTTGATTTATACCCATGATATGTGTTTAGACACTAGCTTACTTACCATTGACCTGTTTATACCTCACATGATACCATGTAGTTATGAGCAGTACTGTAGCAGGACTTTGCTACATCTACCTTCCCTTACTAGCCTAGGATATGGTTTCAGGTATGGACACTTATTATGATATCACTGTAGTATCTGCTATTACCATACGAGACTGTATACCTTTGCATTTCTAGTTCTTTACTTTACTCATGCACTATCTGTCTATTACCCGCTGAGTCTTTATACTCACCACCCCGTATATTGGTAATTTCACCAGGTAGCACGTAATGGATTTATGGAGTCGCCTGGAGATCCTGTCCGCCAGTTCCACGTCACATTCGAGGACGACCTTACGATTTTGGTATTTCTTACATTATTTGTATTTTGGATTTTGTACTTGTTTATGTATTTGTATTGTCTTGTATTGAGTTTGATATTATTGTGTCAAGCCGAGCCGGCTCGCAGTTAGTTGATTTGTGTTTTGTGTTGATTTTTAGTACAGTCGTGTGGGCTGATTTATATATCTATATAACTGCGTGGTTGTGTTTATTTCTGTTCCAGCCGAGTGGGCTGCTTATATAACTGAGTGGTTGTGTTGATATATTCCAGCCGTATGTGGCTGATGTATATTGTATGTATGTATGTATGCCTCAGATTGTCACCCGTACAGGGGAGATGCTGCCGAAATTTTTCGGTACGGTCTCCTCTGGGGGCGTGACAAAAATTAACTTAATTGACCCCAATTAATCTAATATACCATCTCACAATCACCCATAGGGATACCATGGTTTGATCATTTAGAATGGGTGAGATGGAACATTAAGTTAATTTCAATCAAATTATCTTCTGAATCCATTAAATTGACCCAAATCAAATACCTTATGTAGGAACATAAAGATTTAGATCAATGGATGCTAGATAGTGGATGTTCCAGACATATGACTGGAGATAGATTGAAATTCAGTAAGCTGAAACTCAAGAACCTAGGGTCTGTTGTGTTAGGCAACAACGGGACCCTTAAGGTAATCGGAATAGGTAATATTCAATTAAATTCTGATTTTTACATTCGAAAAGTATTATTAGTTGAACAATTCAGTTTCAATTTACTTAGTATTAGCCAGTTATATGACTCAGGATATTTAGTCACATTTACAAAAAACTGAATGTATAATTAAGAATATTAATAATCCTGAAATTACACTTAAGGGTATTGGGAAAAAGAATATTTATATTATAGACCTACCAACTTCCTCACTAGAGTGTTTATTAACACAACAAGAGGAAACTGAGTTGTGGCACAGGCGACTAGGTCACACTCATACTAGACTCATTTCAAAAATGAGTCAAAATGATCTAGTTAGAGGTCTGCCCAAATTAAAATTTATTGAAAATTTAATTTGTGATGCTTGTCAACAAGGTAAACAAACCAAGTCAAACCATAAGTTAACCAACCTAAACAGAACAACTTCAATACTTGAGCTCCTTCACATGACTTGTTTGATTCACATGGAGCCAAGTCACTAAGCAAAAAACCAATATTGCTTAGTAATAATCGATGACTACTCAAGATTTACTTGGGTAAAATTTATAAAAACTAAAGATGAAACTCTTGAAGTGTTTAAAGTTTTTTTATAAATTAATAGAAAATGAAAAAGACACTTAGATAAAAAGAATTAGAAGTGACCATTGGGGAGAATTTGAAAATCATAACTTTATTGAATTTTGTGAAATTAATGGGTATAAACATGAATATTCTTGCCCTACGACCCACCAACAAAATGGTCTAGTAGAACGTAAAAACAGAACCCTACAAGAAGCCGCTAGGACCATGTTAAACGAATACAAATTATCTAATCAATTCTGGGATGAAGTAATTAATACAGTCTATTATATACAAAATAGGATTTTAATTAACAAATTTCAGAATAAAACACCCTATGAAATATACTATAATAAAATTCCTAACTTAAACTATTTAAAAGTATTCAGGTGTAAAGTATTTATTTTAAACACTAAAGACCACTTAGGGAAATTCTCATCAAAAACAACCCCGGGAATATTTTTAGGGTACTCAACAACCAGTAGGGCATATAGAGTTTATAACAAAAATACACTAAAAGTTGAAGAAACAACAAATGTAATATTTGATGAAGAAAATAAACTACCCAATATAATAAATGAAAATAGTAATATATAAAACGTTAACTCAAGAAATATTGAAGATGATGACGAAATTCAACCTGAACCTAATGAATCTGAAGAAACAATTACTAACCCAAATATAAGACCAACAAGAACAAGCACCAATCACCCATCTGACCAAATTTTGGGTGATCCAACTCTAGGAGTCAGAACTAGGTCATCTTATAGGAACCTAAGCCAAATAGCCCTTATTTCCAAAATTGAACCCAAAACTATAGATGAAGCCCTACCAGACCCAGACTGAATCTTAGCAATGCACGAAGAGTTAGCTCAATTTGAAATAAATCAGGTCTGGGAATTAGTACCTAAATCCATTAACAAGACCATAACTGATACTAAATGTGTAACGACCCAACTTTCCCTATTTCGAGTTCTAAATGTACTTAAAAATATTTGGAAATGCTTTTAAAATATTCTAGAGATTTTTAGAAATTTTTAGAGTATTTTTATGCAATTTTTGGAGGTCGTTTGGTATTTTTACTAAACGAAAGAAGTTTTGACAAAAAAAGGTCCAAGCAGAGATTCGAACCGAAGACCTCGGACCCAAACCAAACCTTAACCGAACCCAGCTAGCCAACTATTCCTCAAGTGTTTCATGAACGATTATAGAACGAGATGTATATAAGTTCTAATTGATACATAAATACCTTAGGTTTAAAAAGTTTGTAGAAAAATGGTCGAGCCGAAGCTCGACCCGGCGACCTCCGACCCAACTCGGGACTTAAGCGGAGCGGATGACCAAGTGGTCAAGCGGCTATTTCATGAACTAATAGGAACTAAACTGTATTTAAGAGGTTTTAGAAACCGGAAATAAAACCTAGGTATTAAAGGATAAGTTAAGGAGAGGAGATTTTCTCTCGATTAAACCTCTTCTCCTCTCATCTTCTGCGTGCGACGGCGACTTTTGCTTGGGCGAAACTGAAGCCGACGTTAGGGCCCCACTGTCGGTGGCTGGCGAGGATTTCTTTTCGGGAGTCGTTCACGGATTCGTGGTCTCCTCGTCAAGGAGAACACGCGGATATGAAGGGATCGCCGAGATCTTCACCTCCTCCGAACCCTAGAACCATTTCCGTCGGTTGTAAGTGCAAGAACAAGTGTAAGTCGCTACTCACCTGCGGTAAGAGTTGTTTGAGTTTGGTTTGGTGTTTTCCTTGTGTTTTTTTGGGTATGCCGTGAGAAAGGATTGAACTTTGAAGTTCTACCGTGGGTTGAGGTTTCGGATTAGATTTGCAAGCTTCTTTTTCTTTCTTCCTTGCAATTCTGCTGAAGCAATGAATCAATTTATATAGTTTTTATTTTAAGTCTTCAGCAAGTTTAATTTGGTCTGTTTTGTGCTATATATGTCATTCATGAAAGTTGTTTTGCTAATTAAACTGCCAACATATATAGATATTAATAGTGGTTGTCTATTACTTGATGGTTCCTGGTTTTCATGGAGGAAAAGAACACGAAAGAGGATAGGTGTGAGGAGCATTTAGCTCCTTTTGGTTACCTGCCATGCCACAGTTCCAGGAGGAATTGCTCCCTTAGTTTTAGGGATTTTAGCACAGCATTCATTATATGATTTTAAGAAATTTGAGCATGAAATGGGTTAATTTGAAACATGCAGTTGGTTGCATTGGATAGTACCTTAGTTTAGACTTCTTTAGTTTTGGCAGTAGGCGTGTACTATATTTAGTAGAAGTGTAGAATTTTAGATTCCTATAAGCATCTAGTTCTTTGCAATTTGCAGTTTAGCAAGTATAAGATTTAGTTTTTCTTACCGTGTAGTTTTAGTTTTCCTCTTCGTGCTCAAGTTTCAGATTTAGCTCTCTTTAGTTTTCCTTTTGTTAACCTTGTATCTAAGTATAAGATTTCAGTTTCAGATTTAGTTTCTTATGCTTTCTTAACTAGTTGGAACAACCCTTATATTTAGCATACAAGTTTAGATCTTTTTGTGCCATTAATGGGCACGAATAGCCCTATGTTTAGCATTTTCTGTTTAGACCTTTTTGTGCTATTTAGAGGGCACGAACAACCTTTAATCTAAGTACATAGTATTAGTTTTCTTTGCTATTTTAACAAACATGATCAACCCTATTATTAGCATTGCAGTTTTAGTTACTTCGTTACTTTAACAAGCATGAACAGCTACTCTCTAAGTGTATGCAGTTTTTTTAAGAATGCAGATCTTTCTTTCTTTGATTTATTTCTGCTGTAGCATGCCTAAAGATTTCAGATTTGTTTTCCTTGGTTTTAAATCTGTTGTAGCATGTTGGAATAGGCTAGTATTTTACTTGAACAAGTATAAGAAAGATAAAGAAAAGAAAGAAAAAGGTCAAGACCTTAAGCAGATTCCCAAAGTCAAGACTGTAGGAATTTTGGCACACAAGGTGCTTGTTAAAATGTCAAGACATTTAAAGAAGAAGTAATAAAAGATAATAAGTATTTTACTTTAAAGAGGCTAGTACCTGACTTCCAAGGTTGTCGTTAAACAAATCCAGGTAACCAATTCCAAGGTCTTGGCCCTGGTAAGACCAAGATCTTTACCCTCGTAGGACTGATGATTAGCTACCACAGTCCCTATTAGGGAGCGAGCATTGGTACTAAGCCTGGGCTCAAGAAAGAAGTTTATTATTATTTTTAAGTATTAAAGTATAAGTTTTTAATCAAGAAGAACTTTATTATTGTTTTGAAGTAATAAAGTATAAGTTTTGGAACAAATGAAACAAGTTTCACATATGCTTAGAATCAGTAAGTTTAGTTCTTTTAAATTCTATCATGCAGTATTAGTTTTATTTGTTTCCTGATTAGTTTATTGAGCATGATTAGATTTATCTACTAGCATGCAGTTTATTCTTGTATATCATGAGTATGCAGTTTATAGTGCTTTATTAATGATTATGCATGAGCAGATTTATCTCTAGTTTCAGTATATTTAAACATGATGCAGTTTTATCCTTGTGAAGCATGATTAGCTATAAGAATTACATGAGTAGATTCCTTAGCTTTTCTTTGCTATTAGTTTGACATGAGCAGTTATGTTTATGCTTTACTTTCTTTTAGAGCATATAGTTTCTAGTTCTTTCTGTATACATGCATATTCGTGTTTTTGTGAGTTAGATAGTGCTTACTAAGCAAATTTTGCTTATAGATTGCATTTCCTCTTACTGCAGATAAAGGAAAGGAAAGGTTATAGCAAGGGAGGCGACAAGGTGGTGCGGATGGTGTGTGATGCCAGGACTGTGGGAGAGAACTGGGAAGTTTTGCATTTTTGTGTTTAGTGGATAAGAAGTAATTGAGTTGTACTCTATGGTTGATGTCATTGAGACTGTATTTTATATTCTATGTTCCTATTTAGTTTATTCGTGTTTTAGTTTGCATGCTGTGATGAGTTTTTATGTAATAGGTAGATATTATAGTTTTTGTCACTTATTAAACTGCGTGGGTGTTTGATATATGTTCCAGCCGCCTGTGGTTATGTATACTATGTATGTATTGATGTTCATGATCACCGGTATAGGGGAGACTCTGCTAAAATTTTTCGGTAGGGATTTCTTCGTGGTTTCAATCACACCGGTTAAGTGGAGTTAATAGTTAAGTAACGGTCACCTTAGAGAGTAGTATAGTATAGTAAGAAGGGTGGTCATTACAAAATGGGTTTTTAGAAACAAATTAGGTGATTAAGGCAAAATAGTTAGAAACAAAGCTAGGTTAGTAGCTAAAGGGTTCAATCAAGTAGAAGAGTTAGACTATGATGAGACCTATGCCCCTGTAGCCAGACTTGAATCCATTAGGATGCTGCTGGCTTATGCAGCACACAAGGGATTCAAGCTATATCAAATGGATGTAAAATCCATATTTTTAAATGGATTTATTAAAGAAGAGGTATGTGTAGGTCAACCCTCAGGATTTGAGGACTTAGAACATCCAAATCATGTCTTTAGACTAAAAAAGGCACTATATAGACTAAAACAAGCACCTAGGGCTTGGTGTGAATGTTTGTCCAATTATTTAATATCAAAAGAGTTCAACCAAGTCAAATAAATCCAACCCTTTTTCTAAAAACCTTAGAAAAAGACATCTTTATAGCCCAAATTTACGTAGACGATATAATATTTGGATCAACCAACTCCAAGTTTTTAAAAGAATTTACCAAATTAATGGAAAATGAATTTGAAATGAGTCTAGTAGGTGAACTTAACTTTTTCTTAGGTTTACAAATTAAACAAACCAAAGATGGAATTTATATTTATCAAACTAAATATGCTAAGGAATTAGTTAGAAAATATGGAATGGAAAACTCAAAAAATATTAATACACCAATGGCTACTAATATTAAAATTGACTCAGACTTAGAAGGTAAACCAGTAGACTTGAAATACTATCAAAGTGCGATAGGGAGTCTACTGTACCTAACTGCGAGCTGATTAGACATTCTTTTCGCAGTAGGTATGTGTGCAAGATACCAATCTTGTGCAAAAGAGTCTCACTTAACCTTTGTCAAAAGAATACTTAGGTATATTAAGGGAACTCCAAATGTAGGATTATGGTACCCTAGATCTTGCACCCTTGACCTAACCAGCTACTTTGACTCAGACTATGCCGAGTGCAAGCTAGATAGAAAAAGCACAAGTGGTAGCTGTCAATTTCTAGGTCAGTGCCTAGTAAGTTGGTCAAGCAGAAAGCAATACTGTGTTGCTTTATCTACCACTGAAGCTGAATACATAGCCCTAGGGGAATGTGCATCTAAATTATTATAGATGATGCATACCCTCAAAGATTATCAACTAGAATATCATAAAACAAAATTTTCAATTAATAATATAAGTTCAATTAATCTAACTAAGAACCCAATTCATCACTCAAGGACTAAACATATAGAAGTAAAATATCATTTTGTAAGGGATCACGTAGCTAAGGGTGATATTGTACTTAACTATGTTAAGTCCAAATCAAACATGGCTGACATATTCACAAAGCCCTTACCTAAACTTGAGTTCAGTGCACTTAGAAGATAAATAGGAATGTGCTAGAACTTATTATTTCTTAATATGTTTTTAAATCAGTTTGTTTTTAAAATTGACTTTAAATTCTAGGGAAAATGTTTTTCAAAATTCCAAGTTTTGTTAGACTTTCAAAAATCTGGTTTAGCCTAGGAATTTACCCCCTAGAAATCATGTACCCCTAGTTTCAGCCAGAGCATCTCACAAACACCCTAGGGATAACTTGCTTGTGTTTGAAAACACTTAGAATGGTGTAAGATGCATAGGGTACTACCTGAACTTCAGTATGCTTATGTCTGTGCATCGACATAAGTCTGGGCGTTAAATACCAAATAACAGTAATCAAGTTAATTTCCCTATTTTAGTCAAAACTAATTGAATCACTAACTTAACTTGACTAATCAAGTGAAAGCTACTGCCCTCTAGGTAAACAGCTAGTAGCTAATGGTTAGACATTTGGTCAAGAAAATTAAATAATTAATTTCATCTTTTTGTTACTCATGCTTGGACGTTAGGAATTTGTGTAAAGGAATAATTTTTTTGTAAAAATGACCTTAGTTAAAATTTTACAAGTTTTTCAAATTAAGTACTTTTCAAAATCATCTTAAGTATTTTTCAAAGGCTTGTGAAAATTTAGTTAAGTATTTTTTCAAAAGTTTCTCAACTTTAATTATGTTTTTTAAAAGCTTTTCAAATCTAATTAAGTATTTTTCAAAAAGTGTTTCAAACTTAACTAAGTATTTTTTTAAAAAAAAAAGTTAGTTAGTTAAGTGTTTTTTATGCTAAGTGCTTTGCAAAGCTTTTTAAATTTCACTAAGTATCTTTCAAAAAGTTTTTCAAATTTAGCTAAGTAGTTTTTTAAACTTTTCAAAGTTTAACTAAGAAGTTTTTCAAGCTTTTCAAATATAACTAAGTAATTTGTCAAAACGCTTTCAAATATAACTAAGTAAAAGCTTTCAAAATTTATGATAAATTTTTTTTAGCTAAAAGTGTTACAAGAAAATCGACTCTAAAAAGAAAAGTGTTTAAAATCCTATTAAAAATTTTTTCAAAATTTTAAAGTATGGTTAACCCTCTATTAAAAATCCTTTATTTTTCAAAAAATTTTCCCTCCTTTAAAAGCTAAGTGCTTATCTCTATTTTTCTTTTTTAAAAGATAAAAAATATTTCCGAAAAGATAAGATTTCTCAAACCTAACTAAGGCCATTGATCACTGTTCTTTCTTTACTCTCTTACTTATTTTGATATATGATAAAGAGGGAGAGTAGAAGGAAAATTCAAATTCAAAGAAAATTCAAAAATTTAAATTCAAGGGAATTCAGGGAAGCTTTTATTAAGGGGGAGCTTTTTGGTAAATTTATGCTTATCAAATTTACGCTTATGCTAGAGATGCTTTATAACATTTCTTTATTGTATCTCTTTACATAACTTTGAATTTTAGTTGTCATAATCAAAAAGGGGGAGATTGTTGGTGCCGAAAGCATCCGACGATCGAACCCTAGTTTTGATGATGGCAAAGGGATTCAAAGTTAAGGTTATTTGTTATCTGATATGCTGAATGAGTTTGTAGAAAAGTCCTAACTGCGGTTAGGCAGGTGGAAAACCCTAAGGGGTGGTAACCTTAGGTCCTAGGGGGTGGTAACCCTAGGTGAAGGAAAATCCTAGGGGGTGGTAACCATAGGTCCCAGGGGGTGGTAACCCTAGGTCCCAGGGGGTGGTAACCCTAGGTGAAGGAAAACCCTAAGGGGCAGCAACCTTAGGTCCTAGGGGTGGTAACCCTAGGTGGTGGAAATCCTCGGTAAGTCCTAGGGGGGTAACCCTAGGTGGCCTAAAAACCTTAGGGGTTGGTAACCCTAGGTCCTACGGGGTGGTAACCCTAGGCGAAAAGTCCAGTCAGGTTTGGAGGACCAGACTGGCATCATATATGCTCTCCTGAGTGGAGTAGGTGAGGACGCTTTCCCCGGAAGAGGGAACAGTAGGTGTCAGTTCGACCTAGGGTTTCCGGTCGAAAATTCGAAGTCAGAACCAGGTAGTCCGGTGACTGTCAAACATTTATAATTATGCTATTATTATATGCTAACTTTGTCTTGCAGGATATGTGTTTGTTTTTGAGACTAACATATTTTGCAGGGTCAAAAGAACAAAGTTTACCTCGGATGAACAGTACCTGAGGCGCCCTCCGTGGAGCTTGGAGGCGCCTCGGGTGCAAGGCAAAGTTGGATGCGCAGAGGAGCTGGAGGCACCTCCATGGGACTTGGAGACGCCCTAGATGCTGGCTTGGAGGCACCTCGGAGTGACGATGGAGGCACCCTCAGGTGGATAAGCTGCAGCGACCCGAAGCTAATCGTAGTTTCAGAAAGCGGGATAAGCTTTCGTGTTTGAGGCGCCTCCATAAGGGGGTTGAGGCGCCTCCAATAGCCTATTTAAGAAGATCTCGACCAACACCTCAAATCATCAACTCTCAAGCGATCAATCTTCTCCGTGCTGCTTAATAGACGATCCAGAAAAGCTGTAGCGAGTCCCCGACGACCAGGAGCCTCAAACTTAGTGTTTTTATTATCGGTATAAGTTTTATTACAACTTTTAATTGCACTTGATTTGTAATACTCTTTTGAAATTATAGTTGTTGCCCAATGTAAACGCTCAACGAGCGTGGGCCTTGGAGTATGAGTCACCCAAGGCTCCAAACCAAGTAAATCTTGGTGTCCTTGTGTCTTGCTTTTATTTTCTATTCTGCTGCTTTACTCTTGTCGATATTCGAATACGAAATGCGTGAAAGTCACGAGCGCTATTGACCCCCCCTCTAGCGCTTCTTGATCCAACACCCACTACGGTGAGGCACTACCTGTAATTGTGCATCATTTGTGACACGTGTTGCAGTTTCTTGTGGTATCTCATTTTATACCGTTGGTACTAAATTAGACGTGTCCTCTCTTATTTCTTCAAGAACAATTTTACTCATGGGCTTGTGGTTCATTACATAATCCTCTTCTAAAAATTGGGCATTGGTGCTAACAATGACCTTCTGATCTTTGGGACTACAAAACAAACCACCTTTTGTTCCTTTAAGATAACCCACAAACAAGCGAATTTCTGTACTTGATTCCAACTTATCAGCATCTCCCTTCAGCACATGTGCTGGACTACCCCAAATCCGAATGTATCTTAGACTAAGCTTATGCCCATCCCACAATTCTGTGGGAGTAGAGGGTACTGACTTAGAAGGTACCAAGTTCAGAATGTACGCCACCGTTTCCAGAGCATATCCCCAAAATAAATTTGGTAATTCTGAATAACTCATCATTGATCTAACTATTTCTATAAGAGTCTTATTTCTTCGTTTCGCCACACCATTCTGTTGGGGTGTACCAAGTGCAGATAATTGGGATTAAATCCCGGCCTCTGATAAGTAATTCCTAAACTCTCCTAAGAGGTACTCTCCACCATGATCTGACCGTAGTGCTTTGATACTTTTACCATGACATTTCTCCACATCAATCTTGTACTCTTTGAACTTATAAAAGCATTCAGACTTGTGGTACATCAAGTAAATATACCCATATCTCGAATAGTCATCTATAAAAGAGACAAAATATTCAAAAGCACCTCTCACCTGGATAGTCATAGGTCCACACAAATTAGAATAAACCAATTCTAACACTTCTTTAGCTCTATACCCCTGTCCCTTAAAAGGTCTCTTGGTCATTTTTTCTTCCAAGCAAGATTCGCAGGTTGGAAAGTTTTCCACCACCAATGA
Source organism: Zingiber officinale (assembly GCF_018446385.1). Classification (NCBI taxonomy): domain Eukaryota; kingdom Viridiplantae; phylum Streptophyta; class Magnoliopsida; order Zingiberales; family Zingiberaceae; genus Zingiber; species Zingiber officinale. The sequence goes on from NC_055995.1 coordinate 75,257,001, forward strand.
ACCCAAAGGTCCATCGGCTATTAACCTTTAAATCCTACTCAAGTTAATATGACCTAGCCTTAGATGCCAAAGATATATTTGGTTTATTTTCAAAGGCTGCGTTCTCTTATTAGAATTAGAAGATATGTTATTAATTTCCATTTGTTGCATCATGGGAATTATTGGATTAAGAGTATACAAATTATCAATCAACGTACCAAAACAGATAACCTCCCTATTTTTCTTGACAACTACTTTGTCATTAAAAGAAATAGAATATCCATCTATAAATAATTTAGAAACTGAAATCAAGTTCTTTCTAAAACATGGTACGTAAAGATAATTTCTCAAAATCAATGTTTTATTCCTATCAAAAGATAAATAAACATCTCCCACTACAACATCCATCACTTTCATAGCATTCCCATGTAGACGGTGATCTCCCCTTCATGTAGTCGTCGAGTTTCCTGGAACCCCTGCAATAAATTACAGACATGATAAGTGGCTTCTGTATCTGCACACCAGGTACTGGTAGATAACACCGCTAAATATGTTTCAATAACTAATGAATGAGATATACCTTTATTGTTCTCCTTTCTACGAGGATATACCACCTTCCAATGTCCAGACTGCTTGCATGTGAAGCACTTGCCCTTCGGCTTCTTCACACCTGCTTGCGATCCAATCCCTTGAGGTCGAATCACTTTCTTTGCTGAACCAAGTTGTTTCTTTTTCTTCTTCATGCCTTTCGGCTTAGAAGCAGAAACATTTTCAGCAATGTGAATTTGAAAACTTTGACGAAATAGCCCTTCTGCTGCTTCACTACAAGAAAATTGGGATTTTACAACACTTAAAAGACAATGCTTTTTTAAAAAAGCGTTGTCTTTTTCTTTTTAACAACGCTTTTAGTGAAAAACGTTGTCTATTTTTTTATTTTCTTACTAATAGACAACGCTTTTTTAAAAACCGTTGTTTATTAGTGATTTTTATGGATCAAACACAATGCTTTTTTGAAATACGTTGTCTATTAGCATTTTTTTAGTGTCTACAACAATGATTTTTAAAAAGCGTTGTCTATTGTTAAACCCTCATCTAAATCTGGGATAATACAAACCGTTGGATCAAGTACCCTTAGGTTTCACTCTCACAACTCCTCATATCATGCTTATCTTCCCGAACCCCTCTCACAAGTCCTCATCTCATGCCTATCTTCCCGAACCCCTCTCACGCCCTCTCCTTCCAACTCCTCCTCTCACGTCCTCTCCATCCAACTCCTCTCCAGCAAACCCCTCTATGGCGAACTCCTCTCCGTGAACCTCCTCTCCTCTAAATTCCTTCACCTCTTCGTCAAATAGTAAATGCCCTAATCACTCCGCTCTTGGATCGCTGCCTCCGCACTAGATCTACTCGCCGGTGGTTTCCTATGCAGAAATGGTAGGGTTTACGGTTAATTCGACAAGGTTTTGTTTCATCTGTTGATTCTTTTGTTTCTTGTTTTTTTTCCTGCGATTTTTACCATAGATTAGATTATTAGCGAATAGAAAAAAAAAAAGGGTTGAGATGACAGCTTAGGAAATTATTGGATCATTGGAAATGTATTTATCGGGACAATCAATTGACTTCAAATGTTCCAAATATGTCATTTGTGTGTGTAATGCTTCTGTCTAGGGCTTTCCGTAACCGAACTACTTAGTTTAATATGTTTAGATCAGTTGTTTGCTGATATCTGCTAATTACTCAAATTTACTTGCAACCGGTTTGTAACTAGGCACCAGTTCATTCAAACATCTGATTTTTCATGTTTTTGTGACATATCTCATGCATTTGATGATCATTTTATGGTACAAAGTAATTGTTGATATTGCATTGAAAGTCTATACTTATTTTTCTTGTGTTTGGTATTGTATGCCTATCATCCTTGGCATCAGATCATCCTTAGAGGGCATTTCTAATAGCCCTCTTTTTTTATGATCTCTTGACATAGGGATGCCTAACTGTTTGAGATAACAAGTAGGTGGCCCTTATTTACTCTATTGTAGTTATAGTTAAGTAAGCAAAAATTGTATATATAACTCATCCTTTTCTTATTTTTTATACTCATTTTTTCAGTTTCTCTAGAATTGTATATCTCATCTACCTTTAGGAAGATTGAGAAAAATGTCTGATCTGATTAACTTACAGCATTTAGTTATTCTATAAATAATTTGGATTTTCTGCTTTTCTAGTCTGACACCATTTGTTATTGTTTGTATAATAATTGCTAGTTATTCTGATTCTGAATTTATCAGTTTGGATGAAGTCTCATCTTGGTGTTGTTTCTCCTAAATTTAAAAAGAAACAAGCTAGATCATCACAGAAGTTAACTACCAAACTCCATAGTTCTTTGGAAGACCCCAACACAAATGATTTGGAGGATGTTCTACCCATAGATAATGCTTCAAAGCAATTGGTGCTTCATAATGAGGCTTCTAGTACACATTAGATACAAGTGAGAAGTAGTAAAGGTATGTGTAATTATATATAACATATATTTTAATGTGTATGTTTATCATTATTAATTTGTCTCTAATTAACATAGGCTCCTCGACAACAAGATGCCAAACAATGTGGTTATTATGTTATGCGATTTATGAGACAAATTGTTGAAGAAGTTGAAATTATCGAGAGAGATTCACTACGATCTATAGTAATGTTTTCTTGCTTATGTTTCAAATTATTTGAAATAAACTATTTAAAATTTGCAAAGTCAATGTTGATCTTTTTTTATTAATGTTCACAGTTTACAGAAGCGGAGTATTCTTGAGAAGAAATTGATGAGGTGCGATCGGAGTTGGCAGAATGTATATAAGATCATATTTATGAGTAGATGCATTCAAGTTTATGTAAGTTCATTACCTTCTTGATGGCCCAAAAACATCAGATGAGTTTAGGAATATGAATTTGGGATTGTCATACCTTTTCAGGTCAAACAAAATATGACTGACAGAACTCATCAACTTCTAGATGCTCGATCAAAGGGCAGGTAATATCCAAGAGTCGGCTTCAATATCTTGTAGAAAATACCATGTTTACTGGTTCAAAAATGATTTTTTTGCTACCTTCATGTTGACATGTTGAATTTTTAAATCCTTTCTTTGCACTCTAGAATCAAAGCCATATTTTATATGTATAGTTTAGTACACCAGAAAACTACATTTGCTATTGGAAAATTTCAAGTCAAATTGTGTTTGATAAAGCTATAAGTTCTGCAAACCAAAGAAATCAGAACATATGCTGATTTCGACTTTAGTTCATGTGTAAGAACTCAAATGAAATATATGCTATTCTTTTTGCACTGCATCTCCAATTATGTATTTAGGTCTCACAGTGGTTTCCCTAGCATCTCCAATTATGCTATTCTTTTTTCTATATTTCCATGGCGGAAACAAAGTAGCACATGTATTTTTCGTTTACTCTATTCCCTGTTATTTTATGCTTAATTCTTTTTCTCTTAAAAATTATTGTATGGTGTGAACTATGACCTTTATTTTCAGCTATTACCACCGAAAATTATTTTGCATAATACTGATGGTATTGTTTTCTATGACAGATACACAGTGGTGGGTGTTTTGTCCCAGCCTCAAGCCGTCAATCCATTTTGATCAATATATCTAGTAGAAGTAAGCATGCAGATCATTGTCTTCGAGGCCGGCTAGTTATTTTGTGAATTTTTTTATTTTAAATTTGAATGTCACTAACTACTTTGAAACAGAAATATTTAGTCTTTGTGTATAGTTGAATTATCCTATAAATACTAATACTTTGTAGTTGAATTCTATTGTTTGGTACGAGTTTGAAATCATTAGCTGAGCTAATTAATGTTATTTTATATGTTAAATTTGAATCTGCACATGGTAAAAGAAAATTAATAGTTTTGTAAATATAAAAAAATGATTTTGTAAATAGATTTTTTTAAAAAAAATTTAAAAAAGACAATACTTTTAAAGCGTTGCACAAGTGTTGTCTTTGCCAAAAACAACAACGCTTTTAAAGCGTTGCAATAATGATGTTTTTGCAAAAAATACACAACGCTTTTAAAGCGTTGCAAAAGCATTGTCTTTGCTACAAACGACAACGCTTTTAAAGCGTTATCTTTGAGCAGACTTTTAACAACAGTGCTTTTAACAATGTTTTTTCAGCCACATAGACAACGCTTTTAAAGCGTTGTCTATTAGCTTTTTTCTTGTAGTGCTTGGAGTTCTGTCAGAAGTTCCGCCAACGAATAAGTCCTTTTGTTCATGTTATAGTTCAGGCGGAACTGCTTAAAACTCTTGGGTAGCGTTTGGAGAATGATATCGACCTGAGTTTCCCCATCAATTTCAGCTCCAAGGATTTATATCTCATTCAAGTGATCCATCATTTTGAGGATATGATCCCTCACGGGTATCCCCTCAGTCATGGTGGTCGTCATCAGGTTTCTCATAGCCTCCTGCCTGACAACCCGATTCTGGTGTCCAAAGAGTTCTTTGAGATTGTACATCATGTCATAGGCAGTAGGCATGGCCTGATGCTGATGTTGCAGCACATTTGACATAGAAGCCAAAATGTAACACCGCACCATCTCATCTGCCTTGACCCATTTCCTATGTTTGTCAATCTTCTCTTCACTAGAATCGCTATCAGGCACATTAGGACAGACCTCAAAAAGTACGAACTTGTATCCTTCAGCAGTTAAGACAATGTCCAAGTTTCGTTTCCAATCAATATAATTGGGACAACGTCTGAGAATCACAAAATAAGATATTTGGTCAAAACTTTAGAATTTAAAATAATATTGATTCCTCAAACAATATAATTTAAATTCACCAACACTTCAAAACACCATGAATTTCGTATGCCACAATAGTGTGGATGTATACTAATTCAAACATTTGTAAGAGGAGATTTTACCCATTAATTTTATTATCTTGTCATCCTAACTTTATGACAAATAAAATTAATAGTTGGTTTGTCTTCGGTCACACAAATAATAGCAGTGACTCCAATGGAGAGAATACTATTAAATGCACATACGTGTATACCATTACTTGATACTTAGTTCATTAATTAGAATTGTGCCCCTTCAGATGGAGAAGATCACACAAATCTAAATAATTTCCTATAATCATCCATAGAGAAAGTTTGATCTAGTGATTCGCAAATAAGCTCATCCGATGTGGAGGAAGGCACTTAAAGCCAACGCGCAAGTTTGAATGCATCACTTACAAACCAATAATGGAGATCATGGAATTTATTTAAATAATTCCTCTCCCACTTAGTTATTTAAAATTGAGAAATTTTAACATGCACACACATCACACATGCACACAAGCACACAAACACAACATATAACGACAATAAATATGAAAATAAATTTCCAACTATTATGGCCTTATCCATCGTTGTCCTCTGTATGCCACCAACCCTAGCCGCCGCCAACCCTAACCAGGCGAGGAGGAGAAAACCTAGCCGCCAGCCCTAGGGTTTATGTCGTCGCGTCTATCTTGCTTCCTTCTTCGCCGCGCCTCCGCTCCTTAAGGTAGCACCACGCTAGCAAGCCGCAACAATAAGAAATAAAAAAAATTACATTTATCGATCCTATATTCCATGAAGGAACGTACATGTAATCTAGATCGAACAAAATGTAAAATAAACTAATACAGCTCTGACTGTATTTAATAATTACAATCATGCACACACAAAATACCCTCGACATGCCCGAGGGTTCAAATCACATACAAATACAATAGGCCATAATAGTTGGAACTAGGATGCCTGCAATCACAGAGTTAATCTATTTTTCATATCCTACTATTATTATACCTAAATTATATATAAATAATGCATAATTTAACCGAAAACCAAACACTCAGAGGTAGAAACCTCGCTCTGATACCAATTGAAGGGCGTTGGGAATTTCGTTCTGTGTAAATCCCCTGTACAAAAATTTGTACGAGTATATAACCTTTCCTTACAATCCACATGCTCGATCGAACATATGTTTGATCAATCAAGCAAGTTCTTGATTGATCAAAGCGCACCTTGATCGAAGCACAAGATCGCTGGCCTCTTATGTTGGTGTTTAGGATCCATACGAAGAAAAATAAACTAATTACACTACAGAATAAGAATTAGTTGCACCTTTCCTCGTATGCTAAGACCTCTTGATCTTTTGCTGTATTCCTCTCCTCCTCTTGGACGTCATGTGGGCGACGATCTACCAAGACAAAACCACCCGACTCCTTCTTCTTGTTCCCAATCTTTCGGCCACCGAGAGATGCTAGAATAGGATGCTTCCTTCTCTTCTTCTTCTCCTCCAAGCAACCGGCCACAAAGTAGACTCTTCTCCAAAGGGGCGCCGACCCTAATGAAGAGGAAGGGAAAGATGCTGTCGTCCCTAGGGTAAGAAGCAAGGGGAAAATAAGGGAGGAGGGGCGCTGACCACAAGAGAATAGAAGAGGATTCTTAGGTTAGTTTTTGGGTACCACCCTCTCTTCTTTTATAATCTTTGCTGGCGGCTAAAAAGGAAAGATTTTAACAAAATTTTGTTTTAAATAAAATTTCCCTTTTATTCCTATTGTGGATGGTTACAAAAAAAGCAAAGATTTTAACAAAATTAAAATATCTCTTTTAAACCATTGTAAATAGCTATATAAGGAAAAATTTTAACAAAATTCTATTTTAAATAAAATCTCCTTTTTATTCCTATTGTGGTCGGCCTCTTGCTTGGGCACCAAGTAAGGCTTGGCCGACCCTTATCTTGGGCACCAAGCAAAGCTTGGCCGGCCCTATGCTTGGGCAACAAGCAATGCTTGGTCGGCCCCTTTCTTGGGTAAGAAGCAGGGCTTGGGTGGATGTGAGGCTTTATATATATTGAGGCTACAATAAGGACCGAGAGGAGGAATTGATTTTGGCCTCCTGATGGACTTGAGCTTCCTGTATTCGACCCGAACACTCAACTCAAGTTCATCAATAATAACTCATACCACTAAAGGGTCATTATTGAACTACCGCACCAATCCCATATTACAATATGGGCTCCTACTTATCATGAGTGCGTTAATCTACCTGTGTTTAAGATATCGTATGTCCGTTAATTAAATAAGTTACTGACAACTCATTTAATTAACATCTAACTCCGAGAGTAGTACCACTCAACTTTATTATCATATCGGACTAAGTCCACATGCAGGGTTTACATGATAATCCTTATGAGTTCCTCAAGGGGACATCATCAACCTAAATAAATAGGACACAATTTCCTTTTATAATAAAAAACCCACCATATAAATGGTACTATCTCCCAACTTATCGGGTCTATTAATTTAACGAATAAATCTCACCCATTGATAAGTTAAAAAAAAAATACTAAGTATATGTGTTTATTATTATATCGGGATTATGAGTATGCACATCTATAATAATAGAGGTTCTGTTCTTTTATATAGTCAGTATAAATCGAACAACCTCAAATGGTCCTGCTCAATACACACATAGTGTACTAGTGTAATTATATAGTCAAGATAAACTAATACCAAATTACACTACAACCGTTCCAATGGTTTGTCCCTATCCATCTTGGTTGTGATATACTATTTATAATTTATAAGGAACCGATAACATGATCTTCTGTGTGTCACCACACACCATGTTATCTATAATATAAATTAAATGGACAACTGCATTGACATATATATAAATATAAAATGTAGACATTTGACCAAAGTGATTCTCATTTCAAAATATCTCAAAAACAGATATTCATAGAAAAGCTAGGCTTATAGTATACATCCCAACACAAAGAAGCGTCAAGTGAGTCGTAAGGATGAGGGTCCGAGTGCAGAGGGGTTGTACTCGGGGTACTAGTAGACTGGGCAGTCATCTGGGAGCGAACAGAATGCTTCTGTTCACTTGGCCAATGTGGAGCAGTCGACTGGTACTTTCACCAGTCGACTGGTATCGAGCCATTGGGTTGTAACGATCGAATCTCCACAAAGGGCAGTCGACTGGCACTTTCACTAGTTGATTGGTAGGCGGGGTTTTTCAACTCATGGCCTATATAATCAAGGCTTAGAAGCTTGATTAAGGTTGACGAAATTAGTGGTAGTCAATCCTAATTAGTAGTCAACTAGTGCCCTAGCAATCCAAGTGCTCTTGGTCGAGTTGTGGCGAGTTTTCTCCACCAACAAGGAGGATTGTGCTAGCTAGAGATTTCGGGGATTAATCCATCGACGAATTAAGGGATCGTCCATCTTACAGATAGCCGTGGAGTAGGAACAAGTTATCTCCGAACCACATAAATGAGCTTGTTAGCGGTTTGCATTTCTTTCTTAGTCTTTAACTTATTTGTTTGTATTATTCTGCTGGGCAAACTAACAAGTGTAGGAAGCTATCGATTTGGGGGCACCATCTATTCAACCCCTTCTTCTAGTCGACCATACACTAGATCTCCAACAAGTGGTATCAGAGCAAGGATGCTCTCTTTCGGACTAATCACCGAGGAAACAAGAAGATAGCTGACTTGATAGCATCTCCAAAGTTTGAAGGAGGAGGCTTATGGGGCATCACGTATTGGATGATGAAGATGGAGGTCTTCTTCAATACAGATTGGGACACCATGATGGTGGTCAAGGAGCCATTCAAAGTCCCAAGAGACAAGAAATGAAAGAGACTCCGACCACGTCATTGGACGGAGGAGCAAACCTCACGATCAAAGGCAAATGATAAGGTAATATCTATTTTGATTGATATTTTCCTAATGACATGATGAGCCCTGTAGGTGAATACGAGAATGCCCATGATTTGTGGAGCAAGATAAAGAAGGTTCCTTGGGAAGAACCTATGCCTACACAAGAAGAAGAAGAGCCCAAGGAAATGAGTTCAATTGCTCAAGGAGAGGAGGTGGAGTAATCGGAAGTTGAGCCATGCTCAACATCCGAGGAGGAGAAGGAGGATGAGGAAGCATCATCAACATCCTCAAGACGGATGAAGAAGAGGTCTTGGAGGTCAACCTAGTTAGCACCTCCACTGAAGTAGAGGCAAAAGATCATATCATATGCTTCGGGTGCAATGAGAAGGGACACTACAAGAGTAGGTGTCCATTGGGTAAGAAAGAGGTATCTCCTAAACCTACTCAAATTATTTTAGATACTAATGTGGGTTGTAGGAATGATGGTGCCAAGAAGAAGGAGAATAAATGGCACATAGTGTGCTTCACATGTGGTGAGTGGGGACATTACCACACAAAATGCCCCAAGAAAAGGGAGATTAAGAAGATAGAACATTTAAAGAAATGGGAGAAGAAGAAAAGCTCAAGTTGAGGGGGAGCTTCAAGGGTAAGGGAGGTATATCCTAACTTGAAGGTTATTTTAAATTCTTATACTCCCATGCATGCCAGGAATAATTTTTATTATTTACCCATGCAAAATTTTGACTTTAGGTATCATGATAAAAATAGGGTAAATGTTAGAGATAACCCTAAGGTACCTATGCATGATAAACCTAGGCAAGTTAAATTCTCATTACCTAAGGAGAAGAAGGTAATGGAGAACCTAGGCATTAATCCCAAGAAGGGGAGACATATGCCTAGAAAAATGGGTAGGTCTAGGAATGTCCAAGGTGGACATGTTGACTCTAATTTTAGGAACCTAGAAAGGGAAAATCAAGTTTTGAATGCAAAACTTGATAGTTTGGAGAAAACCCTAGCTAGATTCACGGTTGGATCTAAAGGGTTAAGCATGGTGTTGGGTAGCCAAAGATCCAACAATGATAGATCGGGTTTAGGATACTGATCTAATGTCTCCAATGCTAAGAGAAAGTCTTATGCTAGGGTTGCATATGACTATAGCAAGGAGAAGCCAATAAATGGCAAGGGAAAGCCATTTAAAGGTAAGGAGAAGCCAACTAAGGACAAGATGCCCAAGGTTAAGAAGGTGAGGTTTGTAGGCCAAGTGTCACCGGAGGTGCACCAATGTGGCCTAGCATTTGTGGATGAGTCACCTAGGGAGGTGACTAAGGTTAAGAGCTCTAGGGGGAGCTCTAAGAGTCAAGTTGGGACCCATGGTAAATGGATCTCAAGTGCATTTTACTTGGAAGTGTAGATTGGGTCATGGAATGTTCCAAATGGTTTGGAGACAGATTTGAATCTCAAGCTTAGGAAATTGGCACAATTAGGATGTGTTTCATGCAAGAAATATGGCATTGGGGGTCACATTGCATGATAATTGGTTTTGGATGTATAAATGTCATATAAACCAATGCTAGGGATGCATTGATGTTTAGTATGGCCAAATACATCAAAAGAAAGCCAAAACTAGAACTTTACGTCAAGGTTCAATTGAACCATTTAACTAATTTTAGGTTTTGTGTCAATCTTGGGATTGGTGAAAGATACATTTTTGAATATATTTTTTCCAAGTATACATGGGTAAAACAGACCTCTCCACTAAATTTGGAGATTTTTAGATGTTTGTGAAATTTATGGTGCATTTATGAAATTGGGTTCAGAATGTTGGTTAGACTGAAATCAGGGTATCAGTCGACTGGTACAGTTACCAGTCAACTTGTAACAGTGTTTATCAAACACAAAATAGTTCTATGGGTTTGTTTCAATAAGGGCAGTCGACTAGTACTTTTGGCAGTCGACTGATACAAGTCTGAAACTATTTTTAGCATTGGTTTATAACCGGGTCAACTCACATTGGTGTATGAGATTCTAGCAGGATAAATACACGAGTTTAGGGTTAGTTTTGGTGATCAAGTTTCTGACAATTAGGATATTGTTTGAGCTTTTTGATATTAGGCAAAGGGGGAGAAGCATGGTTTAGTTGGGAAAACTTTAAATGCCTTTACATGATATTCCTAACTCAATAGGGTGCATAGGTGTAGGGGGAGCCTTGGGATAGGTTTCAATGCATGTTTGCATTTTTGATTCGGCGGTGTAAGTCCAAGTGTGTAGCCTTGACAACGTAAGTTCATTCGGAGCTATAAGTCCAAGTGTGTAGCCTTAGTAACGTAAGTCCATTGTTTTTAACATATTGTTTTGCTATTATGTTTTCCCTAACTTAAACGTATTGCCAAACATAAAAAAGGGGAGATTGTTGGAGCAATCCCAATGGTCTGTGCGACCATGTGTTTTGGTGTTTGGGCAAAGGGTTTAAGTTAAGTTCACCCTTGTATTTGATATGTGTATTTGAGTTGTGCAGGTTTGCAGGATACACATATAACTCAGGTTGATGGCTTCAAGTCCGATGAAGGATGGAGAATCTAAGGGACCATGGACAACTTTTATTCCTGCAATATAATTTCAATTTATTTTCAGTTTCTCCATTACTGATTTCTGTAACTTGATTCTGCAACTCTTGTTTTTAAAGATCTTATTCCTACACATCAATTCTTCAACTAGTTTTAGCAAATTCTATTTCTGCAATTTTAATTCTAAATTTTTGTTTTGTAATTTTGATCAGCTGTAATTCAATTCTGCATTTTCTCTTAGTTTTGAAACTCTTGTTACTTCTGATTAGTTTAATTTGATAATCTTGCATTCATTTGTTTATCCTAATTTTTATTAAGTAGATATCTTGTTCTTAAGTGCAAGTTAGTTTAGCTTCTTGAGGGTGATGATTAATTGTAGTTTTGATTTGTTAAGTTTTTAGTTTCCCTTAGGGTTAATTTCTCTGTTTTAATCAGATTCAGCTAATTGTGTTTTGTTTCTTGGTAGCATTTTGTTTCTTAATCTAGAATCCAACAAAAATCCAACCATCACCAATTCTATGGAGAAAATCCCAAAAATAGTCCTTAATCTAAAACCAACGCTCTACTGTTAGTTTTCCTTGTGAGATTCGACTTGGGCCCCATGCTATATTACTTCTTTGGGTAGTGAGGGTTTTCAAAAACTTAATTACTTTGGAGTTCATTCGTGACACTTAGTTTTGAGCTTTATCACGGACCATGATCCTCATATATATTATAAGGATTTATGCTACAATGTACAAGGCCGACGCCTGCAGCCACTTCCCACATATGTTCTCTTTATTAGACGGATAGCTACTACAACGTTGTAGTAGTTACTTGAAATGTTAGCGTTGTATTAGCTACTTGGAATGTTAACTGCTATAATGGTGTAGCAGCTACTTCGAAGGCTAGATGATACAACGTTGTAGCAGTCACTTGGAATGTTAATTACTGTAATTGTGTAGCAGCTACTTTGATAGCTAGCTGTTATAACGTTGTAGCAGCTACTTCGATAGGTAACTATTACAACAGTATAGCAGTTACTTCAACGGCTAACTACTACAACATTATAGCAGCTACTTGAAATATTAACTGCTACAATGGTGTAGCAACTACTTTGACAACTAGCTGCTATAATGTTGTTGCAGCTACTTCGACTAGTAACTGCTATACTGGGGTAGCAGCTACTTTGACAGTTAGTTGCTACAATGTTGTAGCAGCTAATTGAAATGTTAATTGCTAGAATGGCGTAGTGGCAACTTTGATTGCTAGCTGCTTCAACATTATAGCAGCTACTTCGACGGGTAGCTACTACAATGTTATAGCAGCTACTTCGACAGGTAACTACTACAACGATGTAGCTGCTACAACGTTGTAGCAACTACTTAGAATGTTAACTACTACAACGGTGTAGCAGCTACTTCGATAATTATCTGCTACAATATTATTGTAGCTACTTCAACTGGTAACTACTACAATGGGTAGCAGCTACTTCGATGGCTAGCTGCTATAATGTTATAGCAGCTAATTGGAATGTTAACTGCTAGAATGGTGTAGAAGCAACTTCGATGGCTAGTTGCTACAACGTTGTAGTAGCTACTTCGACGGGTAGCTGCTACAACGTTATAGAAGCTACTTGGAATATTAACTATTGCAACGGTGTAGCAACTACTTTGAATGTTAATTACCACAACGGTGTAGCAGTTACATCGACAGGTAGCTGCTACAATATTGTAGCAGATACTTCGATAGATAACTGCTACAATGGTGTAGCAGCTAGCTTGACAGCTAGCTGCCTAACTGCTACATTGTTGTAGCAGCTACTTTGATAGTGTAGCAACTACAATACTATAGCAGCTACTTCGATGGTTAGCTACTACATTGTTATAGCAGCTATTTTCTTTATGTATATAAACATTGGTAAAAATTTATTTAAAATTAGTTTAATCTTTAATTATCTCTAATTCTAAGATATTATTAAAATTTATATTACAATATACAAGAACTAACTATTATACATGTAGCAACTACTTGAACAGTTAGATATTACAGCTGTAGAAGCTACTTGGAAAGTTAATAGTTATACGTTGTAGTAGCTACTTGGAAAGTTAACTTCCACAACGTAGTTGTAATTCCCTCTATTCATAATATGTATTGTTTATATGTGATTCTAATTGATATATTTAATTATATAGGGCAAAACATATGTTATCTTTATTGGTTATCAGCCAGGTGTTTATAACACATGGATAGAAGTATCTACACAAGTTAATCATTTTAGGGGTTCTATACACTAGTCTTTCGAGAGTAAACATGACACAAATACGAGCTTTTAAAGCCTATAATGTATTATCTTACAATGTTATTAATCTTTTTATTTTAAATAATACCTTATATTTATTTTAGTTGTATAAATTGTAGCAAACTTGACAATTTGGGGAGCTTCAATTTCCCACATTTCATTCGATGGTAAGGCATTTAAATTTAAATCTTAATCCCTGCACTATGTTGTAAGCAGCTACTTCAGCAACTAGCTTCTACACGTGGTAGCAGCTACTTTGATAGATAACTGCTATAACATTGTATGAGCTACTTGGAATGTTAGCTGCTACAATATTATGGCAGCTACTTGGAGTTGCTACAACGTTGTGGCAGCTACTTTAATGGATAACTGCTACAACGGTGTAGAAACTATTTTGACACTCTAAACAACATTTTTTTACTATTTTTTTCTATAATTTGCAGAAAACTTGCCTAACATCATTTTCCACAAATCATTTGTTGGTAAGTCTTTTCAAGTTAGCTACTTAGGTGCTACTAAATTGTTAATAGACATTTATATTTGTATGGGTTTCCATTTTTTATATCCAATATTATAGTTTGCATGTTTGATGCATTTTAATATTTTATCTACTACAACATGTATCAGTTATCAATGTGGTAGCTGCAACAACTTATAGCAGCTATCCGACACGAGCTGCTACACAATGTAGCAGTTACCCTACTATAGCTGCTCCACTTTATACCAACTACCTTACATTAGCTGTTACACGTTATAGCGGCTAGCTGACATCGATTAATATATGATGACTCATGAATTATTATTTTAATGGAGACCTACCTACTCTAGTTCATTGATCCGTCACTTTTATAGAATGACCACTCATACATGTTATAAACAATGGGTCATGAACACAAGAAAAATTCGACTTTGCTAGAAGGGCAAGTGGGCAATTGTGGGTGTGTGATACTCCTATGCCCGGATTTTACAATGTCCTTGTTTTCCTATAAAAGAATGGTGTCGCAAAGGGACGCTTCTCATTATCGCGTCCACATTATCACTCTTTTATGAGCCTCATAACTTTCTCTATCATTCTTCGTTTCATGACACTTAAGAGTAGCATAACTATGGCGCCATCTTCCCTACACCACCTTCATCATTCTTTTCAAGGCATCCACTATCTTTGTCTGAAATATGGTATTGTGTCTTCCTTCTAAAATGGAAATGACAAGGCGGTCATGTTATCTTTCACGGTGTATTATAAGCTTTCATATGGCTGTATGCAGCCAGTTTGGGGTTCAGATAGGAATATCTTTGTTCAAAATCTGGTTGTGTGTCTTCCATGTTCTATTCTTTCATCTTCCAGACTGTGTGCTTCTATGAATTTTGAAGAAGCCTCTTCTATAGATCTAATTTGCCAAACTTCTCCCACCACTACGCAAGGTAAATGGAAAAGACAAGAAGGGCGATCAGCTAGTGGACTAGCATATTCTTGGAATGTCATAGCGACCATCTGTAAAAGTTAAATTAGATGTCAATGTTTACAAATCTACACCTACAATACAATATGACAAGAAGTTCTCCAGCTCGCCATTAAATTATGTCAAAGAAATATATCAGATCTTAATGATAATCTTGATGATACATTAAAATATTAGTTATCAACCGGTAGCAGCTAACTGTCCAACTATCTGCTACACATTGTATCAGCTAGGGCTTGTACGTTGTGTCGTTGTAGTATAAACCATATTAAAAATAATTTGGCAAATAATATTTTCTTTCATTGTAAATATGTTTTGTTTATAAAATTAATTTTTTTGGTTATATAATATTTTTATAGCAGCTTCATTTTCTAGCAGATAGTATATCCCTAAAAATATTTTTGCTATGTATATCAACTTGGTAAATAATTATTTAAAATCATTTTAAGCTTTAATTATTAGTAATCTAAATATACTATTAATATTTATACTACAATGTACAAAAAGTAGCTACTACACATTGCAACAACTACTTCGACGGTTAGTTGCTACAATGGGTAGCAGCTACTTGGAAAATTAGCTGCTGCATGTCGTAGTAGCTACTTAGACAGTTAACTTCTTCAACGTGTAGTAGCTATTTGGTAAGTCATTTCATTTAAAGTTGTAATTCCCTTTATTCCTAATATATATTGTTTATACGTGATTCTAAATGATCTATTTAATTAATATAGGAAAAAATATATGTTATCTTTATTGGACGTTAGCAAGGTGTTTATGAAAACTAGATATAAGCATCTACACAAGTTAATCATTTTAAGAGATACACCGGTCCTTCAAGAGTAAACAGGATGCAATAAGAGCTTTTGAAGCATTCAACGATAAAAATTGAGAGAATACCTCCATTACATCGAGAGGAAAAAAAAAGTTTATGTGCATCCTCAAATATAGTATCAAGTTCAAAATCAGAGAAAACTATCGAAGACTAACAAATTTGAAAAATTGAAAGATGCATTGGAAGAGATAGAACAACAATTAGATTCTATACAAATTAGTGATAAAGATTAGATATGGTATTTAAAGTTGTAGTATTTATAAGTCTTCTGGCTTAAAATCTTCCATGATGTATTAACTTTTCAACAAATTACTTATGAAGATTAGACATTTATATTTGTCTTGTTATCATTGTTTCTATCTAATACTATAGGTCACATGTTTGATACATTTTAATATATTATGATTCAAGTTATAATTTGTTGTTACAGTAGCAGCTAATCCAAACTAGCAGCTACCACAAATATTACTAGACTAGCTTATTGTAGTAGTTACCAGACAATAGTTGTTACAATGACAAACTTGTGTTGTAGCAGTTATATAATCGATAACGTATTATACAAGGTCGAGATAAATCAACCCACAGTATAAAATTAAAAGTAAAAATTACTGATTCTATTAAACAGACAAAATACGGAAGATAGTCATTATAAAACACCAATAAAATAAGCAAGGAACATCAACATAACAAAATGAAGTGCTACAAAATGACCCTTCCCTAGCCTAAGGACTTATAAGGTGAGCCCCTAGCATTCCATGCTTTCCAGCAGATCGATGGATGCTTTAACAACTGTCTCAGTCTCCACCAGTGTTTGAAGGGCTCGCTTCAATTGGATCACTACTTGATCCCACTTTTGCTGCAAAGATGCCGATGGTTTAGAAGGGAGGGAGGCCGAAGAGTCTTCCCAAGACCCCAAAGAAGAGGAAGATGTCGATTCATTGATTAGTATGATGGGCCCAGGATAAGGTATTATTTTCTTACCTCCTAAAGGAGAAGTCATTATCTAAAATTGAATAGTTTAGGATAATGAAGGATAAAGGATTTAGGATGTCATCTTTATAATGGTATAATTTCATCAATTCCAGAGGTAAAATGCGATGGATGTTGAAATTTATTTCAGAGAGTTGAAACATCATTTCCAGATAGCATATTAAATGGAATGAGAGGCAAAGGAGTTGGTGAAATTTAATAATTATAATCAAGAGGATGTTGTAGCAGCTGCTGGTCTATAACTGCTACAACAAAGACTTCATGTTGTAGTTGTACATGTTGTAGCAATAACTGTGCACTTGCAGCTACAATGGGTAGAATTTTAAAATTTTGGTGAATAAAAGTTTATTCACCCCATTATAAAAACAGATTGTTGCATACTTTTTTATGAGTGAATAGAGCTTGTAATATTTTCGGAATAATTTTAAGATGTGACACATTGTAGTAGCTTCTGTACTATAGGTGCACGGAAAGATTCAAGGGTCGACGGTTGGTTATCCTTGTCTTTACTCTATGCCTTATCTTTTCATAGGTTTTGATGAGTTGTAGTGAGTCTTTTGATGACCCTATTTATAGTATCAAAAAGACGCTTCTGTTTGAGCTATCTTTATCAAGAGTTAATGTTGTTGGATCCAATTTTCCTATAAATCATCTATCAACCAAACTCTCTTTAATGCTGGCTAGCCCTTCTTCCTCTTATACAGTGGCTTTAGTATAGCTCTTCAAGGATCATGTCTTGCTTTACCAGGAAGACGAAACCCACTCAGGGTAGTGTTAAAGAGCCCCCTAACGATGAGGATTCAAGCTCTATGTCTTTTGCCTTTGAAATATCATCTCTATTAGTAAACTCGTCTACTTCTCGGTTTGTATTATCCATCCTTCTTCTATTATATATATCTTTCTTTCCTTGAATTTATAAATTTTCTAAATTAATCCAAACAAGTATCTCAGTCTAGCCATAGATTATCATGTTATTTGTGGCTATATTAAGATTCTCACAGAACAACGGAATCAGGCTAGGAAGGAGTTGGATGCTGCCCTTTCATGAGAGAAACAGAATCAAACTGAACTTGTATAGTTGTGATGACAACTATCCGAAGTTAATGTAGCATTAGAGGATGCTATAAATCAAATGACTGAGTGAAACATCTTTTCCTATGAAGTTCAGCCTAACATCTCCCTATTGATGTTGCCCCTCTATGCGAGGAAAAGAATCAAACTAAACTTGTGCAAGTGTGATGATAACTGTCTCGAGTTAATATAGCATTAGAGGATACTATAAATCAAATGACTGGGTAAAATATCATTCTTTGTGAAGTTCATCCTAACATCTCCCTATTGATGCTACCCTTTTACGAGAGAAAAAGAATCAAACTAAACCTATGCAAGTGCGACAACAATTGTTCCAAGTTAATGTAGCATTAGAGAACACTAATAATAAATTTATTATAGCATTAGTGTTTGTATTAATTTTTTGGATTTAGATCTTCTTACATGTCCTATGTTATTATCTTTGTTTAAAATATTAATATTATTCCCTTCATGTATATCAACCCAACTAAAGTCTCCAACTATTTCTTTGTTTATACAAGAAGTTACTCTACATTTTAAATCAATAATAGATCATATCAATCTCAGTTTTTCATCTAGATCAAATCAAATATCTTCTACACATTGTATCAGTTACTGTCTACATAGCTAGAAGTTGCTACACGTTGTAGTAGCTACTGCTGCACGTTATAGCAGCTTATAGGCAGAAGCTTCTACAACGTGTAGCAGCTTTTCAAGAGTAGCTACTACACGTGTAGCAGTTATTGTGGATTAGATGCTACACATTGTAGCAGCTACTCTAGAGTTACTGCTAATGCAGCTAACAAGCCCTAATCTCTATTAATAATTTAATGGTCATTTATATAATTTGAAATTAATGAATTTATGAAAGCACATCGATTAATTAGTGGCGAGTTACCAAATCTAGTTCATTGATTCGTGACGTCCATAGAATGACCACTCGTAGCTGTCATAAATCATATGACTAGTTATACCTATCATAAATCATGACCCGTGAATACTAGTAAAATCTTACTTTGTCAGAAGGGCAATTGTGGGCTCGTGAATATAACTATTCTCAGATTGAATAGAATAGCACCTCTATTTTCCTATATGTCATGACATCCAAAGATAAACGAGTAGCTTATTAATGCATTGACATCATTTTCCCCACACCACCTTCATCATTTCTTCCATGGCAAAATCCACTGTAAATCTTAAAGTGTTTCTTTCTCCCAAAGTAGGAATGACAATGTGATCAAGTTGCCTTTAACGATCTAGTGTAAGCTTCCATATTCATAAAGGAATATCTGTAATACGAACACGAATGTCTAGCCCCGATCAACGTACATTGATGAGGTTAGGCCGCACATGGAGTGATCTAAGTTAGGCCAAAATCTTATGTGCACGATGAAGAGCCTTAGGAATGCCCTGAGTAATGCTCCTGGAGTAGCCATAGGATGCTCCCCTCCATGAACTTTTTCCATTCGTGACCAAATGACGTGAGGGAGATGAAAAATAATAGATACTGTTTGGGGGGCAGATCATTGTGTACGTTGATCAATGATGATTGCTCATGGAGAACACTGTGGATGCAGCTCAGCCAATATGAAATTGACGTTGTACATTATGAGAACAATGAGAGCGCTCATGGGGGTTCAGAACACTATGTTCAATATTAAACTTACGATGTAATCGAAATGTAATTTTATTGATAATATTTTGTCAATAAAGATATAATGTATTCTATAACTGTTGTAGAAAATGGTTAAATCCATTGTATACCATATGTAAATGTATTATTTGTTGGGATTTTCGAGCCGCAAAAATCGCTTTTTGCATTGCGGAAACCCCGAAATTCCATGCCACCGGATCCGTGCGAATATTAAAATTTTACATGTACAAGTTTTCTAATCCTAGATCTACATGTTTAGGAATTTATACCTTTGATGCGAAGCCCTTCGCTTATCCCGCTCGTCCAAGGTTCGCTGGATCTCAAGGATGTCAAGTGAATAGCCCTCTATGTGTATCCACACGAACAAAAGGTGGAGAAGAAACCTTTAGAGTGTGCTAGCACCCTTGAAGGTTTCGGCCAAGGTGGAGGAGAGGGAGAGAAGAAGAAGCAAGGAGGAAGAAGATGAAATCAATGAGCACACCAAATGCATTAAGTGGTCGGCCACTTCAAAGGAGGGGTTTTAAACCTCCATGGGATATCAAGAGTCACAACTCTTGATCTCCCTAATGATGTGGCACACACATAAGCCAACCTTGATGATGTGGAACATCATCATTGGCCCACCTAACGCCAACTCACAAATGATGTGGCAATGGTCAAGTCAAACTTGACCTTTCATCTTCCCTCTCAAGTCAAGTCAAACTTGACCACTTCTCTCCCATGGTTGATCAAATCTAACCATTTGATTCAAATTAATTTAATATAATGAATCTTTATTCATTAATTAAATTGATTCAATGAAACATAATCTAAATTAGATCCATTGAACACATGAATCAAATCGAGTCCAACTCAATTAATTTAATTTGGATTACTCTTAATCCAATTTGGTTTATCACATGAACCTAATCCTCTTGGTTCATCAAATGAACCTAATCTCCATCTAATTATCCTTTGTGTGTGACCCTATATGTTTTGTAACGTTGGCAATACTCCTAAACCCATTTAGAAGCATAAGTAATGAGCGGTATCTAGCAACACATCATTACTACCCAAGTTACAAGAATGTTGAGATCCAACATCACCTTGTGACTACTAATTGTGACTCTTCACAATATATGACAAGTGTCCTTCTATCCTTGACATCTAGGTTGATCAATTTGAGGCATAGACAGTGTTATCCTCTGATCAATCTAAATCTTGAACTCCAAGTAGACTCACTATAATCAAATAAGCTCAATATCTCATATTGACTCATTTGGGCATGGTCATGCACTTAGTGGTCTCACTCTATCAACAATAATGATGTCACTCCCGTTATATAGGAGGGATAGATCCCATCTACATCACTCACATCCCTCCGCATAATTTGTTACATACACAGTAATCGCCTTTATAGTCCACCCAGTTACGGGTGACGTTTGACGAAGCCAAAGTATGTAACTCCTTATGTAGGGAACCATAATGACTTCAGGTCCAAGGACTAATAGTCATATTAATAGCCACATGAGAAAGTATATGACACTCATATAATAATTCATGATACTTTCTCATGGTGGGTCATTCAGTATATATTCTCCAATGCATACCCATGTGTCAACTTGATATCTCTATATCCATGACTTGTGAGATCAAGTCATCGAGTTGACCTATATGTTAGTCTCTGCATTAACATTGTCCCCGAATGTTAATACTTGACCAGGAATGATTAAGAGTAGTGTTCTTATATCATCTCACCATCGATTCAACCAATCGATTGATATAGATAAGAACCTTCTACTCAAGGACGCTATTATACTTAGTTATTTGGCACCAATACAAGTAAGTATAATAACCAAAACAAATGTCTTTATATACATAGGAATATGATACAATGAGTCCATACAACAATCATCATATGATTGGCTCTAGGGCTCTAACTAACAATCTCCCACTAGCACTAGTGTCAATCAGTGTAGGCTCTAAGGCCCAATGACCTAGTGTGACCATCATGCTTTCTCCGTGCTAAAGCCTTGGTCAAGGGATCTGCGATGTTAGCCTCTGTGGGTACTCGCAAATTTTCACATCTTCTCTATCGATAATCTCTAATGAAATGTTGTGAACTCTTCCCGCTCACAGACCACCACTCAAGCAAAACACGAACCCAGCAATCTATAGTCATCCCGGTCGGTTTGGAAGGCGGCATCACTGTAACCCTTTACGCCTATCACATCATCGCCTCCATGTATCAAGAAATATTCTTTAGTCCTTCTCAAGTACTTAAGAATATTATTAACCGCTATCCAGTGACTTTCACCTGGATCTAACTGGTATCTGCTCATCATGCTCAAAGCATACAAGACATCAGGACGAATACATAGCATGGCGTATATGATAGATCCTATGGCTGAGGCATAAGGGATCGTGATCCATGCGTCTCTCTCCTCTCTAGAAGAGGAACTTTGAGTCTTGAAAAACTCACACCATATGACATCGGTGAAATCCCTTCTTGGAGTTCCATGGCAAACCGTAGTAATACCTTGTCAATATGTACTCGACTTAGGTCAAGCAATCTCTTAGATCTATCTCTATAGATCTGTATGCCTAGAATACGGGCTGCTTCACCTAAGTCCTTCATTGAGAAACAATTCCCCAGCCAAGTTTTTACAGATCAAGCAAGGGATGTCGCTCCCAATCAAAGAGTATGTCATCCACATACAACACAAGGAAGACAATGTTCTACAACCTTCTTGTAGACACAAGATTCATCGTCAGCGTTGTATTAGCTACTTGGAATGTTAACTGCTATAATGGTGTAGCAGCTACTTCGAAGGCTAGATGATACAACGTTGTAGCAGTCACTTGGAATGTTAATTACTGTAATTGTGTAGCAGCTACTTTGATAGCTAGCTGTTATAACGTTATAGCAGCTACTTCGATAAGTAACTATTACAACAGTATAGCAGCTACTTCAACAGCTAACTACTACAACGTTATAGCAGCTACTTGAAATATTACTGCTACAATGGTGTAGCAACTACTTTGACAACTAGCTGCTATAATGTTGTTGCAGCTACTTCGACTAGTAACTGCTATACTGGGGTAGCAGCTACTTGACAGTTAGTTGCTACAATGTTGTAGCAACTAATTGAAATGTTAATTGCTAGAATGGCGTAGTGGCAACTTTGATTGCTAGCTGCTTCAACATTATAGCAGCTACTTCGACGGGTAGCTAATACGATGATATACCAGCTACTTTGACAAGTAACTACTACAACGATGTAGCTTCTACAACGTTGTAGCAACTACTTAGAATGTTAACTACTACAACGGTGTAGCAGCTACGATAATTATCTGCTACAATATTATTGTAGCTACTTCAACTGGTAACTACTACAATGGGTAGCAGCTACTTCGATGGCTAGCTGCTATAATGTTATAGCAGCTAATTGGAATGTTAACTGCTAGAATGGTGTAGAAGCAACTTCGATGGCTAGTTGCTACAACGTTGTAGTAGCTACTTCGACGGGTAGCTGCTACAACGTTATAGAAGCTACTTGGAATATTAACTATTGCAACGGTGTAGCAACTACTTTGAATGTTAATTACCACAACGGTGTAGCAGTTACATCGACAGGTAGCTGCTACAATATTGTAGCAGATACTTCGATAGATAACTGCTACAATGGTGTAGCAGCTAGCTTGACAGCTAGCTGCCTAACTGCTACATTGTTGTAGCAGCTACTTTGATAGTGTAGCAACTACAATACTATAGCAGCTACTTCGATGGTTAGCTACTACATTGTTATAGCAGCTATTTTCTTTATGTATATAAACATTGGTAAAAATTTATTTAAAATTAGTTTAATCTTTAATTATCTCTAATTCTAAGATATTATTAAAATTTATATTACAGCATACAAGAACTAACTGCTATACATTGTAGCAGCTACTTTGACAGTTAGATGTTACAACGTGTAGAAGCTACTTGGAAAGTTAATAGTTATACGTTGTAGTAGCTACTTGGAAAGTTAACTTCCACAACGTAGTTGTAATTCCCTCTATTCATAATATGTATTGTTTATATGTGATTCTAATTGATATATTTAATTATATAGGGCAAAACATATGTTATCTTTATTGGTTATCAGCCAGGTGTTTATAACACATGGATAGAAGTATCTACACAAGTTAATCATTTTAGGGGTTCTATACACTAGTCTTTCGAGAGTAAACATGACACAAATACGAGCTTTTAAAGCCTATAATGTATTATCTTACAATGTTATTAATCTTTTTATTTTAAATAATACCTTATATTTATTTTAGTTGTATAAATTGTAGCAAACTTGACAATTTGGGGAGCTTCAATTTCCCACATTTCATTCGATGGTAAGGCATTTAAATTTAAATCTTAATCCCTGCACTATGTTGTGAGCTACTTCAGCAACTAGCTTCTACACGTGGTAGCAGCTACTTTGATAGATAACTGCTATAACATTGTATGAGCTACTTGGAATGTTAGCTGCTACAATATTATGGCAGCTACTTGGAGTTGCTACAACGTTGTGGCAGCTACTTCAATGGATAACTGCTACAACGGTGTAGCAACTATTTTGACACTCTAAACAACCTTTTTTTACTATTTTTTTCTATAATTTGCAGAAAACTTACCTAACATCATTTTCCACAAATCATTTGTTGGTAAGTCTTTTCAAGTTAGCTACTTAGGTGCTACTAAATTGTTAATAGACATTTATATTTGTATGGGTTTCCATTTTTTATATCCAATATTATAGTTTGCATGTTTGATGCATTTTAATATTTTATCTACTACAACATGTATCAGCTATCAATGTGGTAGCTGCAACAACTTATAGCAGCTATCCGACACGAGCTGCTACACAATGTAGCAGTTACCCTACTATAGCTGCTCCACTTTATAGCAACTACCTTACATTAGCTGTTACACGTTATAGCGGCTAGCTGACATCGATTAATATATGATGACTCATGAATTATTATTTTAATGGAGACCTACCTACTCTAGTTCATTGATCCGTCACTTTTATAGAATGACCACTCATACATGTTATAAACAATGGGTCATGAACACAAGAAAAATTCGACTTTGCTAGAAGGGCAAGTGGGCAATTGTGGGTGTGTGATACTCCTATGCCCGGATTTTACAATGTCCTTGTTTTCCTATAAAAGAATGGTGTCGCAAAGGGACGCTTCTCATTATCGCGTCCACATTATCACTCTTTTATGAGCCTCATAACTTTCTCTATCATTCTTCGTTTCATGACACTTAAGAGTAGCATAACTATGGCGCCATCTTCCCTACACCACCTTCATCATTCTTTTCAAGGCATCCACTATCTTTGTCTGAAATATGGTATTGTGTCTTCCTTCTAAAATGGAAATGACAAGGCGGTCATGTTATCTTTCACGGTGTATTATAAGCTTTCATATGGCTGTATGCAGCCAGTTTGGGGTTCAGATAGGAATATCTTTGTTCAAAATCTGGTTGTGTGTCTTCCATGTTCTATTCTTTCATCTTCCAGACTGTGTGCTTCTATGAATTTTGAAGAAGCCTCTTCTATAGATCTAATTTGCCAAACTTCTCCCACCACTACGCAAGGTAAATGGAAAAGACAAGAAGGGCGATCAGCTAGTGGACTAGCATATTCTTGGAATGTCATAGCGACCATCTGTAAAAGTTAAATTAGATGTCAATGTTTACAAATCTACACCTACAATACAATATGACAAGAAGTTCTCCAGCTCGCCATTAAATTATGTCAAAGAAATATATCAGATCTTAATGATAATCTTGATGATACATTAAAATATTAGTTATCAACCGGTAGCAGCTAACTGTCCAACTATCTGCTACACATTGTATCAGCTAGGGCTTGTACGTTGTGTCGTTGTAGTATAAACCATATTAAAAATAATTTGGCAAATAATATTTTCTTTCATTGTAAATATGTTTTGTTTATAAAATTAATTTTTTTGGTTATATAATATTTTTATAGCAGCTTCATTTTCTAGCAGATAGTATATCCCTAAAAATATTTTTGCTATGTATATCAACTTGGTAAATAATTATTTAAAATCATTTTAAGCTTTAATTATTAGTAATCTAAATATACTATTAATATTTATACTACAATGTACAAAAAGTAGCTACTACACATTGCAACAACTACTTCGACGGTTAGTTGCTACAATGGGTAGCAGCTACTTGGAAAATTAGCTGCTGCATGTCGTAGTAGCTACTTAGACAGTTAACTTCTTCAACGTGTAGTAGCTATTTGGTAAGTCATTTCATTTAAAGTTGTAATTCCCTTTATTCCTAATATATATTGTTTATACGTGATTCTAAATGATCTATTTAATTAATATAGGAAAAAATATATGTTATCTTTATTGGACGTTAGCAAGGTGTTTATGAAAACTAGATATAAGCATCTACACAAGTTAATCATTTTAAGAGATACACCGGTCCTTCAAGAGTAAACAGGATGCAATAAGAGCTTTTGAAGCATTCAACGATAAAAATTGAGAGAATACCTCCATTACATCGAGAGGAAAAAAAAAGTTTATGTGCATCCTCAAATATAGTATCAAGTTCAAAATCAGAGAAAACTATCGAAGACTAACAAATTTGAAAAATTGAAAGATGCATTGGAAGAGATAGAACAACAATTAGATTCTATACAAATTAGTGATAAAGATTAGATATGGTATTTAAAGTTGTAGTATTTATAAGTCTTCTGGCTTAAAATCTTCCATGATGTATTAACTTTTCAACAAATTACTTATGAAGATTAGACATTTATATTTGTCTTGTTATCATTGTTTCTATCTAATACTATAGGTCACATGTTTGATACATTTTAATATATTATGATTCAAGTTATAATTTGTTGTTACAGATGAGCTAATCCAAACTAGCGGCTACCACAAATATTACTAGACTAGCTTATTGTAGTAGTTACTAGACAATAGTTGTTACAATGACAAACTTGTGTTGTAGCAGTTATATAATCGATAACGTATTATACAAGGTCGAGATAAATCAACCCACAGTATAAAATTAAAAGTAAAAATTACTGATTCTATTAAACAGACAAAATACGGAAGATAGTCATTATAAAACACCAATAAAATAAGCAAGGAACATCAACATAACAAAATGAAGTGCTACAAAATGACCCTTCCCTAGCCTAAGGACTTATAAGGTGAGCCCCTAGCATTCCATGCTTTCCAGCAGATCGATGGATGCTTTAACAACTGTCTCAGTCTCCACCAGTGTTTGAAGGGCTCGCTTCAATTGGATCACTACTTGATCCCACTTTTGCTGCAAAGATGCCGATGGTTTAGAAGGGAGGGAGGCCGAAGAGTCTTCCCAAGACCCCAAAGAAGAGGAAGATGTCGATTCATTGATTAGTATGATGGGCCCAGGATAAGGTATTATTTTCTTACCTCCTAAAGGAGAAGTCATTATCTAAAATTGAATAGTTTAGGATAATGAAGGATAAAGGATTTAGGATGTCATCTTTATAATGGTATAATTTCATCAATTCCAGAGGTAAAATGCGATGGATGTTGAAATTTATTTCAGAGAGTTGAAACATCATTTCCAGATAGCATATTAAATGGAATGAGAGGCAAAGGAGTTGGTGAAATTTAATAATTATAATCAAGAGGATGTTGTAGCAGCTGCTGGTCTATAACTGCTACAACAAAGACTTCATGTTGTAGTTGTACATGTTGTAGCAATAACTGTGCACTTGCAGCTACAATGGGTAGAATTTTAAAATTTTGGTGAATAAAAGTTTATTCACCCCATTATAAAAACAGATTGTTGCATACTTTTTTATGAGTGAATAGAGCTTGTAATATTTTCGGAATAATTTTAAGATGTGACACATTGTAGTAGCTTCTGTACTATAGGTGCACGGAAAGATTCAAGGGTCGACGGTTGGTTATCCTTGTCTTTACTCTATGCCTTATCTTTTCATAGGTTTTGATGAGTTGTAGTGAGTCTTTTGATGACCCTATTTATAGTATCAAAAAGACGCTTCTGTTTGAGCTATCTTTATCAAGAGTTAATGTTGTTGGATCCAATTTTCCTATAAATCATCTATCAACCAAACTCTCTTTAATGCTGGCTAGCCCTTCTTCCTCTTATACAGTGGCTTTAGTATAGCTCTTCAAGGATCATGTCTTGCTTTACCAGGAAGACGAAACCCACTCAGGGTAGTGTTAAAGAGCCCCCTAACGATGAGGATTCAAGCTCTATGTCTTTTGCCTTTGAAATATCATCTCTATTAGTAAACTCGTCTACTTCTCGGTTTGTATTATCCATCCTTCTTCTATTATATATATCTTTCTTTCCTTGAATTTATAAATTTTCTAAATTAATCCAAACAAGTATCTCAGTCTAGCCATAGATTATCATGTTATTTGTGGCTATATTAAGATTCTCACAGAACAACGGAATCAGGCTAGGAAGGAGTTGGATGCTGCCCTTTTATGAGAGAAACAGAATCAAACTGAACTTGTATAGTTGTGATGACAACTATCCGAAGTTAATGTAGCATTAGAGGATGCTATAAATCAAATGACTGAGTGAAACATCTTTTCCTATGAAGTTCAGCCTAACATCTCCCTATTGATGTTGCCCCTCTATGCGAGGAAAAGAATCAAACTAAACTTGTGCAAGTGTGATGATAACTGTCTCGAGTTAATATAGCATTAGAGGATACTATAAATCAAATTGACTGAGTAAAATATCATTCTTTGTGAAGTTCATCCTAACATCTCCCTATTGATGCTACCCTTTTACGAGAGAAAAAGAATCAAACTAAACCTATGCAAGTGCGACAACAATTGTTCCAAGTTAATGTAGCATTAGAGAACACTAATAATAAATTTATTATAGCATTAGTGTTTGTATTAATTTTTTGGATTTAGATCTTCTTACATGTCCTATGTTATTATCTTTGTTTAAAATATTAATATTATTCCCTTCATGTATATCAACCCAACTAAAGTCTCCAACTATTTCTTTGTTTATACAAGAAGTTACTCTACATTTTAAATCAATAATAGATCATATCAATCTCAGTTTTTCATCTAGATCAAATCAAATATCTTCTACACATTGTATCAGTTACTGTCTACATAGCTAGAAGTTGCTACACGTTGTAGTAGCTACTGCTGCACGTTATAGCAGCTTATAGGCAGAAGCTTCTACAACGTGTAGCAGCTTTTCAAGAGTAGCTACTACACGTGTAGCAGTTATTGTGGATTAGATGCTACACATTGTAGCAGCTACTCTAGAGTTACTGCTAATGCAGCTAACAAGCCCTAATCTCTATTAATAATTTAATGGTCATTTATATAATTTGAAATTAATGAATTTATGAAAGCACATCGATTAATTAGTGGCGAGTTACCAAATCTAGTTCATTGATTCGTGACGTCCATAGAATGACCACTCGTAGCTGTCATAAATCATATGACTAGTTATACCTATCATAAATCATGACCCGTGAATACTAGTAAAATCTTACTTTGTCAGAAGGGCAATTGTGGGCTCGTGAATATAACTATTCTCAGATTGAATAGAATAGCACCTCTATTTTCCTATATGTCATGACATCCAAAGATAAACGAGTAGCTTATTAATGCATTGACATCATTTTCCCCACACCACCTTCATCATTTCTTCCATGGCAAAATCCACTGTAAATCTTAAAGTGTTTCTTTCTCCCAAAGTAGGAATGACAATGTGATCAAGTTGCCTTTAACGATCTAGTGTAAGCTTCCATATTCATAAAGGAATATCTGTAATACGAACACGAATGTCTAGCCCCGATCAACGTACATTGATGAGGTTAGGCCGCACATGGAGTGATCTAAGTTAGGCCAAAATCTTATGTGCACGATGAAGAGCCTTAGGAATGCCCTGAGTAATGCTCCTGGAGTAGCCATAGGATGCTCCCCTCCATGAACTTTTTCCATTCGTGACCAAATGACGTGAGGGAGATGAAAAATAATAGATACTGTTTGGGGGGCAGATCATTGTGTACGTTGATCAATGATGATTGCTCATGGAGAACACTGTGGATGCAGCTCAGCCAATATGAAATTGACGTTGTACATTATGAGAACAATGAGAGCGCTCATGGGGGTTCAGAACACTATGTTCAATATTAAACTTACGATGTAATCGAAATGTAATTTTATTGATAATATTTTGTCAATAAAGATATAATGTATTCTATAACTGTTGTAGAAAATGGTTAAATCCATTGTATACCATATGTAAATGTATTATTTGTTGGGATTTTCGAGCCGCAAAAATCGCTTTTTGCATTGCGGAAACCCCGAAATTCCATGCCACCGGATCCGTGCGAATATTAAAATTTTACATGTACAAGTTTTCTAATCCTAGATCTACATGTTTAGGAATTTATACCTTTGATGCGAAGCCCTTCGCTTATCCCGCTCGTCCAAGGTTCGCTGGATCTCAAGGATGTCAAGTGAATAGCCCTCTATGTGTATCCACACGAACAAAAGGTGGAGAAGAAACCTTTAGAGTGTGCTAGCACCCTTGAAGGTTTCGGCCAAGGTGGAGGAGAGGGAGAGAAGAAGAAGCAAGGAGGAAGAAGATGAAATCAATGAGCACACCAAATGCATTAAGTGGTCGGCCACTTCAAAGGAGGGGTTTTAAACCTCCATGGGATATCAAGAGTCACAACTCTTGATCTCCCTAATGATGTGGCACACACATAAGCCAACCTTGATGATGTGGAACATCATCATTGGCCCACCTAACGCCAACTCACAAATGATGTGGCAATGGTCAAGTCAAACTTGACCTTTCATCTTCCCTCTCAAGTCAAGTCAAACTTGACCACTTCTCTCCCATGGTTGATCAAATCTAACCATTTGATTCAAATTAATTTAATATAATGAATCTTTATTCATTAATTAAATTGATTCAATGAAACATAATCTAAATTAGATCCATTGAACACATGAATCAAATCGAGTCCAACTCAATTAATTTAATTTGGATTACTCTTAATCCAATTTGGTTTATCACATGAACCTAATCCTCTTGGTTCATCAAATGAACCTAATCTCCATCTAATTATCCTTTGTGTGTGACCCTATATGTTTTGTAACGTTGGCAATACTCCTAAACCCATTTAGAAGCATAAGTAATGAGCGGTATCTAGCAACACATCATTACTACCCAAGTTACAAGAATGTTGAGATCCAACATCACCTTGTGACTACTAATTGTGACTCTTCACAATATATGACAAGTGTCCTTCTATCCTTGACATCTAGGTTGATCAATTTGAGGCATAGACAGTGTTATCCTCTGATCAATCTAAATCTTGAACTCCAAGTAGACTCACTATAATCAAATAAGCTCAATATCTCATATTGACTCATTTGGGCATGGTCATGCACTTAGTGGTCTCACTCTATCAACAATAATGATGTCACTCCCGTTATATAGGAGGGATAGATCCCATCTACATCACTCACATCCCTCCGCATAATTTGTTACATACCCAATAATCGCCTTTATATAGTCCACCCAGTTACGGGTGACATTTGACGAAGCCAAAGTATGTAACTCCTTATGTAGGGAACCATGGTGACTTCAGGTCCAAGGACTAATAGTTATACTAATAGCCACATGATAAAATATATGACACTCATATAATAATTCATGATACTTTCTCATGGTGGGTCATTCAGTATATATTCTCCAATGCATACCCATGTGTCAACTTGATATCTCTATATCCATGACTTGTGAGATCAAGTCATCGAGTTGACCTATATGCTAGTCTCGTCGCATTAACATTGTCCCTGAATGTTAATACTTGACCAGGAATGATTAAGAGTAGTGTTCTCTATATCATCTCACTATCGATTCAACCAATCGATTGATATAGATAAGAACCTTCTACTCAAGGACGCTATTATACTTAGTTATTTGGCACCAATACAAGTAAGTATAATAACCAAAACAAATGTCTTTATATACATAGGAATATGATACAATGAGTCCATACAACAATCATCATATGATTGGCTCTAGGGCTCTAACTAACAATCTCCCACTAGCACTAGTGTCAATCAGTGTAGGCTCTAAGGCCCAATGACCTAGTGTGACCATCATGCTTTCTCTGTGCTAAAGCCTTAGTCAAGGGATCTGCGATGTTAGCCTCTGTGGGTACTCTGCAAATTTTCACATCTTCTCTATCGATAATCTCTCGAATGAAATGGAAGCGTCGTAGGACTGCTGTGAACTCTTCCTGCTCACAGCACCACCACTCAAGCAAAACACGAACCCAGACTGCAATCTATAGTCATCCTGGTCAGTTTGGAAGCTGGCATCACTGTAACCCTTTACAGCTATCACATCATCGCCTCCATGTATCAAGAAATATTCTTTAGTCCTTCTCAAGTACTTAAGAATATTATTAACCGCTATCCAGTGACTTTCACCTGGATCTAACTGGTATCTGCTCATCATGCTCAAAGCATACAAGACATCAGGACGAATACATAGCATGGCGTACATGATAGATCCTATGGCTGAGGCATAAGGGATCGTATCCATGCGGTCTCTCTCCTCTCTAGAAGAGGAACTTTGAGTCTTCGAAAAACTCACACCATATGACATCGGTAGAAATCCCTTCTTGGAGTTCTGCATGGCAAACCGTAGTAATACCTTGTCAATATATGTACTCTGACTTAGGTCAAGCAATCTCTTAGATCTATCTCTATAGATCTGTATGCCTAGAATACGGGCTGCTTCACCTAAGTCCTTCATTGAGAAACAATTCCCTAGCCAAGTTTTTACAGACTGCAGCAAAGGGATGTCGTTCCCAATCAGTAGTATGTCATCCACATACAACACAAGGAAGACAACTGTGTTCCCTACAACCTTCTTGTAGACACAAGATTCATCGTCATTCTTGATGAAACCAATCTGTTTGATTGCATCATCGAATCAAAGATTCCAACTCCGAGAAGTTTGCTTTAGTCCATAAATGGACTTATGCAGCTTGCATACTCTGCAGTATGCTGTGGATCTACAAAACCCTCAGGTTGTGTCATGTACACATCCTCGAGTAGGTTTCCATTCAAAAACGTGGTTTTGACATCCATCTTCCAGATCTCATAATCGTGGTATGCTGCAATAGCAAGCATGATCCGAATGGACTTAAACATCGCTACTGGAGAAAAGGTTTCATCATAGTCAATACCATGAATTTGCTTGAAACATTTAGCTACCAGACGACCCTTATATATAAGTCCATCTATGTTAGTCTTTCTCTTAAAGACCCACTTACACCCAATGGGTTTGACCCCCTCAGGTGGATCAACCAAAGTCCATACTTGGTTGGTTTACATGGATTCCATTTCGGATCTCATGGTCTCTAGCCATTTCTCAGAATCTGGTCTAATCACAGCTTCCTGATAAGAGGTAGGTTCATTCTCAATGAGCATAGCGTCATCATGGTCAGACAAGAGAAATGAGTATCTCTCAGGCTGACGACGTAGCCTATCAGACCTGCGAAGAGGTATGTCTACTTGAACTGGTTGTTATTCCTCAACTCCTTGTGGAACAATCTCATCATCCACAACTCTTTGTGGCTCCAGTTCAACTTCCATCAAGGCTTCAGTGCTATGGTCCATATTTTGAACTTCTTCAAGATTGAACATACTCCCACTAGTTTTTCTAGAAAGGACTTCTAGAAACAAAGTCCCTTTCTAGAAAAACCCTAGTCTTAGCCACAACTACTTGTGTTGACTAGGAATGTAGAAGTAATATCCCTTAGTTTCCTTGGGGTATCCTATAAAATGGCACTTATCAGATTTAGGTCCCAGTTTGTCCGAGACTTGACGTCGAACGTAAGCCTCACAGCCCCAAATCCTCATAAAAAACACCTGGGCATATCTCTCAGTCCATATCCTATATGGTGTCTTTATCACAGCCTTGGATGGAACACGGTTGAGTATGAAGGCTGTTGTATCCAGAGCATAGCCCCAAAGAGATATAGGAAGATTTGTGTGACTCATCATAGATCGTACCATATCTAATAGGGTACAATTCCTCCTTTCAGATACACCATTCCACTATGGTGTTTCAGGAGGAGTGAGTTGGGATAGAATCCCACACTCAGTTAGATAGTCACGAAACTCATGGCTAAGGTATTCACCACCTCGATCTGATCGAAGTATCTTAGTACTCTTGCCAAGCTGGGTTTGTACTTCATTCTTGAATGCTTTGAACTTTTCAAAGGATTCTGACTTATGTGTCATCAAATACACATAACCATATCTACAGAAGTTATCAATAAATGTAATGAAGTACCTATAACCACATCTGGTAGTGACATTGAAAGGGCCATATACATCACTATGTATAAGTCCTAACAAGTCAGTCGCTCTCTCGCTGTGTCCACTAAAGGGAGTCTTGGTCATCTTGCCTAGTAGGCATGACTCGCATGTCTCATATGATTTGAAATCAAATGAGTCCAGCAAACCATATTTATGGAGTTGGGATAAGCATTTGTCATTTATATGACCTAAGCGACAGTGCCAGAGATAAGTTTGGTTCATTTCATTTGATTTGAACCTTTTGGTATTTATGTTATAGATGGGGTTCTCTAAGTCTAGAATATAGAGTCTGTTTATTAGAGGTGCACTACAATAGAACATATCATTTAAATAAACTGAACAACATTTGTTCTTTATTAAAAATGAAAAACCTTTCTTGTCTAAACAAGAAACTGAAATTATGTTCTTAGTAAGAGCAGGCACATAACAACAATCATCTAGTTCTAGTACAAGCCCAGAGGGCAGAGATAGATAGTAAGTCCCTACAGCAACAGCAGCAACCCATTCTCCATTACCTACTCGTAGGTCCACCTCACCCTTCATCAATGCCCTGCTATTTCTCAACGCCTGCACATTAGTACAAATGTGAGAAGCACATCCGGTATCTAATACCCATGATGAAGAAATAGAGAGATTAACTTCTATAATATATATACCTGAAGTAGAAGTCTCACTTCTCTTCTTCTTAAGATCTTCCAGGTAGACTTTGTAGTTCCTCTTCCAGTGCCCGGTCTGACCGTAGTGGAAGCAGGTAGCATCCTTGGCGACCCCTCCTTTGGGTTTCAGTGCCTTGCCTTTGCCCTTGGCTTGGGACTTTCCCTTACCTTTAGGCTTGCCCTTGCCTTTGCCCTTTTGCACCATCAAAATGGAGTTGGGCTTAACCTTCTTAAGGTTGATCTCAGCAGTTCTCAACATACTTAGAAGCTCAGGCAGTGGCTTGTCAATTTTATTCATGTTGTAGTTCATGACGAATTGACTGTAGCTCTCTGGCAAGGATTGCAAGACCAAATCAGTGGTCAGCTCTTGGCCAAGGGGGAATCCCAACCTTTGTAGGTTTTCTATGTACCCAATCATCTTGAGTACATATGGACCTACGGGAGTCCCGTCTTGCATCTTGCACTGAAATTGTGCCTTAGATATCTCGAATCTCTCGTGCCTAGCCTGTCCTTGATATAGTTGACGAAGATGTTCAACCATATCATAAGCACCCATCAACTCATGTTGCTTCCGAGGCTCAGAGTTCATGGTCGCGAGCATGAGACATGACACATCTAATGCGTCATCTTGATGCTTCTTATAAGCATCACGGTCAGCTCGCGTGGCAGTGGCAGGAGTTGCTTCGAGAATAGGCTGCTCCAGGACGTACAGTTTCTGTTCCTATGTGAGAATAATTCTCAGGTTCCTGTACCAGTCCAGGAAGTTAGCTTCGTTGAGCTTGTCCTTATCAAGGAAAGAACGCAGGGAGAAGGTGTTCGTGTTTGCCGACATGGCAATCTACAACAGAAAATGCAGAAAATAAATAATCATATTGCATTAATTATTTAATTAGCCCTTTAACTAAATGATGCTCCCACTGAATTATAGAACTTTTGTAGAATCAAGTCATGGATGTGTTCAAACCACACCTACTAGATTCTAACCAACTAGCTATAATTCTTGCGGGACAAGATCCACATCATACTAAGCCCTGAGTTAGCTTTGGCTAAATCGCCCAAGACTTAGTATGATCGGTAGGTAACTAATTACCAATTACATCTCTATGCAACTCTTGTTTATAGGATCAAGATCCGCATGTATATTAAAACTTGAGTTAACTTTGGCTAAATCGCCCAAGACTTAATATAAATGTGATTTTGACCTATCTACCAACCATTGGAAAATGTCTATAGTTAAACCAGATCCAATTGAGTTTTACTAGTTTTACTCAATCTAATTGAGTTTGTACTCACCCATGCGTTGATAGGCGGGACCAAGATTGTCCCTCCGCACCCTACCAAAATAATATGTGTTGCTCTGCTTTGACAGATTCAACAACAACATGTGATCGAGGTAGTGATGGGTATCACGGCATGGTAGGCATTTTGAGTTAACGCAATTTAGATCTAATCTAATCATTGATGTGTATCATATACTCGATTTAGATCTAATCTAATCGTGGTGCATCATATACATGATTTAGATCTAATCGTAATCGTTAAAGCACTAATTAATTACTATACTCTAGCATGCATCACATACACACACACAAGCAATTAATTAAATTGTGATTAGTCATGGCCCTACTACGATCTTCTCAAGCCAATGAGAAGATTGGATGGTCAACCTAGGGTCAACAACTTCTCCAAGCTCCTCCCTTTGACCGCCATGTGTTGCTCGCACCCTCCTCGTAACTCCTCCTCGAGTGGACCTTCCACCGCTCCAATTTTGTACATTACAAATTTGAAACTCGAGTTACATTCGAGTCTAAACTATTTACAATAGGAATATATAATAAAGGAAGGCACGACGCGCAGGTCACGATCATATACAACACACACATTCATACAAAAATGGCACGTAGGCCATATTATGAATTACAACATATATTTCCAATCAAATTGGGTTCTTTGGGCTATGACCATCACAATATCATACATAATTCTAAATTATGTATTTTATATAAATTTTTGTGATTTTACTGCTATTTTTACAATTTTATGAGTAACAATTTCCCGACGATCCCATTTAGCGATTTTCGGGCGCGATCGCGGGACAATGCCCCTTGCGGGGTTAGGGGTAGCACCCCTTCTCAAGAAATGAGTCTCACGAGTGTCCCACGACAATATTACAGCGCCCTAAGCCGCTGTCCCAAAAACATTTTGGGCGAGAACTTGCCGTTACGAAAATTTTTCTCGGTAGTCGAAGCCTACAAGTGTCCTAGAACTCGTTGCTTCGCTTCTATGAGAAAAATACTCATAAAAATCATAAAATCACAGAAACTTACAGAACTTTATTTTTTCATAAAAATTAAAATAAAAACAAGTACATGTTCGCACGTGGCTCTAATACCACTGTTGGAATTTTCGAGCCGCAAAAATCGCTTTTTGCGTTGCGGAAACCCCGAAATCCCATGCCACCGGATCCGTGCGAATATTAAAATTTTATATGTACAAGTTTTCTAATCCTAGATCTACTTTAGATCTACATGTTTAAGAGTTTATACCTTTGATGCGAAGCCATTCGCTTATCCCGCTCGTCCAAGGTTCACCGGATCTCAAGGGTGTCAAGTGAACACCCCTCTATGTGTATCCACACGAACAAAAGGTGGAGAAGAAACCTTTAGAGTGTGCTAGCACCCTTGAAGGTTTCGGCCAAGGTGGAGGAGAGGGAGAGAAGAAGAAGCAAGGAGGAAGAAGATGAAATCAATGAGCACACCAAATGCATTAAGTGACCGGCCACTTCAAAGGAGGGGTTTTAAACCTCCATGGGATATCAAGAGTCACAACTCTTGATCTCCCTCATGATGTGGCACACACATAAGCCAACCTTGATGATGTGGAACATCATCATTGGCCCACCTAATGCCAACTCACAAATGAGGTGGCAATGGTCAAGTCAAACTTGACCTTTCATCTTCCCTCTCAAGTCAAGTCAAACTTGACCACTTCTCTCCCATGGTTGATCAAATCTAACCATTTGATTCAAATCAATTTAGTATAATGAATCTTTATTCATTGATTAAATTGATTCAATGAAACATAATCTAAATTAGATCCATTGAACACATGAATCAAATCGAGTCCAACTCAATTAGTTTAATTTGGATTACTCTTAATCCAATTTGGTTTATCACATGAACCTAATCCTCTTGGTTCATCAAATGAACCTAATCTCCATATAATTATCCTTTGTGTGTGACCCTATAGGTTCCTGGAACGTTGGCAATGCTCCTAAACCCATTTAGAAGCATAAGTAATGAGCGGTATCTAGCAACACATCATTACTACCCAAGTTACAAGAATGTTGAGAACCAACATCACCTTGTGACTACTAATTGTGACTCTTCACAATATATGACAAGTGTCCTTCTATCCTTGACATCTAGGTTGATCAATTTGAGGCATAGACGGTGTCATTCTCTGATCAATCTAAATCTTGAACTCCAAGTAGACTCACTATAATCAAATGAGCTCAATATCTCATATTGACTCATTTGGGCATGACCATGCACTTAGTGGTCTCACTCTATCAAGAATAATGATGTCACTCCCGTTATATAGGAGGGATAGATCTCATCTTCATCACTCACATCCCTCCGCATAATTTGTTACATACCCAGTAATCGCCTTTATAGTCCACCCAGTTACGGGTGACATTTGACGAAGCCAAAGTATGTAACTCCTTATGTAGGGAACCATGGTGACTTCAGGTCCAAGGACTAATAGTCATACTAATAGCCACATGAGAAAGTATATGACACTCATATAACAATCGATGATACTTTCTCACGGTGGGTCATTCAGTATACATTATCCAATGCATACCCATGTGTCAACTTGATATCTCTATATCCATGACCGGTGAGATCAAGTCATCGAGTTGACCTACATGCTAGTCTCGTCGCATTAACATTGTCCCTGAATGTTAATACTTGACCAGGAATAATTAAGAATAGTGTTCTCTATATCATCTCATTATCGATTCAACTAATCGATTGATATAGATAAGAACCTTCTACTCAAGGATGCTATTATACTTAGTTATTTGGCACCAATACAAGTAAGTGTAATAACCAAAACAAATGTCTTTATATACATAGGAATATGATACAATGAGTCCATACAACAATCATCATATGATTGGCTCTAGGGCTCTAACTAACATTATTAAGCTGACTAGTGCACGTTATAGTAGCTAGTCGGCACTAGCTGCTACACCTTGTTTTCTTACTCCCGAGTAGCTGCTACATGATGTAAGAGTTACTGTCAATTAGATGTTGTGATTATTCTATGGGGTAGATGTTAAATACTGTGCTTGAATTTAATTTTCAATATTTTTAATCACCTAATAAAATTATTTTTGTATATATTATTCCTATTTTATTTCTTAAGTATGTTATCATATCATGGTGTGGTAAATTAAAGTGGACTCATGAGTCATGATCAACCTCACAAATAGTGAACATGAGGTCCACGTTGTAGTAGCTAGTGTGTGGTAGATGTTATACCATTGTAACAACTGAAACTTCATTTTTCAGATAACACAATAAATTCAACGGGAGAAGTCGGTGAAATATAATTTTAATCAAGTTGATGTTGTAGCAGTTACGGGCCCGTAACTGCTACAACACAAACTTCATGTTGTCGTAGCTACTTATCCGTAGCTACTACAACAAGGGAGGCTTTATGTAATACATCTCAGATTATTAATAGAATAATAGCGTAGGAATCAGAGTAGAATAAAAAAGTCTACAAATCCAGGTTATTTTAGGAAAAAGGTGGCGGTGTGACTAAATCTTACCTTGTGTAAAAGATCAAAAGAGGAAGCCTTAAAAATAAAAAAGGAATGAAACCATTTGTGATTTCTCCATTATAATAGTTAAAAATAATGTTTTGACAAATAATATTTTCTTTCATTGTGAAAATGTTTTGAAAATCAGAGAGAACTTGTGCAAGTGAGACGATAATTGTCCCAAGTTAATGTAGCATTAGAGGATGCTATAAATCAAATGACTGAGTGAAATATCATTCTTTGTGAAGTTCAACCTAACATCTTCCTATCAATGCTGCCCTTTTACGAGAGAAAAAAAAATCAAACTGAACCTGTGCAAGTGCGACAACAACTATTTCAAGTTAATGTAACATTAGAGAATGCTAGCAATCAATTGATTATAGCATCAGTGTTTGTATTAACTTTTTAGCTTCAGATCTTCTTGCTTATCCTATGTTATTATCTTTGTTTAGAATATTAATATCATTCCCTTCATGTATATCAACTCAACTAAAGTCTCCAACTATTTCTTCGTATATATAAGATGTTACTTTGCATTTTAAATCAATAATAGATCATATAAATCTCAGTTTTTTTATCTAGATCAAATCAAGTAGCTTCTACACGTTGTATGAGTTAATGTCTTAATAGCTAGAAGTTGCTACACATTATAGCAGCTACTACTACATGTTGTAGTAGCTAGTCAGCAGAAGCTACTACAACGTGTAGCAGTTTCTCAAGAGTAGATGTTACACTGTGTAACAGTTATTGTGGATTAGTTACTACACATTGTAGCAGCTACTCCAGAGACGTGAGCTAGTATAATGTGTAGCAGTTACTGCCGATGTAGCTAACAAGCCCTAATCTCTATTAATAATTCAATGGTCACTTATATAATTTAAAATTAATGAATTTATAGAGACCCATCAAATAATTAATGACAACTTACTAAATCTGGTCCATTAATCTATGACGTCCATAGAATGACCACTCATAACTATCATAACACATATGACTAGTCATACCTATCATAAATCATGACCCATAAATACTAGTAAAATCCTGCTTTGTTAAAAGGGCAACTGTGGGCTCGTGAATACAACTATTCCCAAATTGAATAGTATAGTGTCGCTGCTTTCCTATATAACAGAGGGAATCTCCTTTCATGACATCCAAAGGTAAATGAGTAGCTTATTAATTTCTAGACACTTCATTTCTTTCATGGCATCCACTATAAATCTTGAAGTGTTTCTTTCTCCCAAAGTAGGAGTGACAAAGCGGTCATGCGGCCTTCCACAATCTAGTATAAGCTTCTATATTTGTAAAGGAATATCTTTAATATGAACACCAGCATCTAGCCTCGATCAGTGTACGTTGATGAGGTTAGGCCGCTCATGGAGTGGTTTAAGTTTACCCAAAATCCCCTATGCGCAACAAAAAGCCTCAAGAATGCCTTGAGGAAGGCTCATGGATTAGGGAGAGGATGATCACCTCGACAAACTTCTCCCATCCTCGACCAAAGGACGTGATGAAGATGGAAAATAATATATGTTGTTCGGTGTTCAGAACACTATGTACGTTGATCAAGGATGATCGCTCACGGAGAATACTATTGACACAGCTCGACCAATATGAAATTGATGTTGTACAATATGAGAACAATGTGAGCGCTCATGGGGGTTTTGAACACTGTGTTCAATATTAAACTTATGATATAATCGAGATATAATTTTATTAGCAATATTTTGTCAATAAAGGTATAAATGTATTGTATAACTGCTATAAAAATTGGTTAAATCTATTGTATACCATATGTAAATAGATTGTCAAGCTGGCTAGTGCACGTTATAGTAGCTAGTCGACACTAGCTGCTACACTTTGTTTTCTTACTCCTGAGTAGCTGCTACATGATGTAGTAGCTACTGTCAACTAACTGTTATGATTATTCTATGGGGTAGATGTTAAACACCGTACTTGAATTTGTTCTCCAATATTTTTAATCACCCAATAAAATTATTTTTGTATATATTATTCCTATTTTATTTCTTAAGTATGTTGCATATCATGATGTGGTAAATTAAAGTAGACACATGAGTCATGATCAAGCTCACGAACAGTGAACATGAGATCCATGTTGTAGCAGCTAGTTTGTGGTAGATGATACACCATTGTAGAAACTAAAAAATTATTTCTAGATAACACATTAAATGCAATAAGAGGAGTCAGTGAAATTTAATTTTCATCGAGTTGATGTTGCAGCAGTTACGGGTTCGTAACTACTACAACACCGACTTCATGTTGTAGCAAATACATATTCGTAGCTACTATAACACAGAGGCAGGCTTTATGAAATATATCTCAAATTATTAATAGAATAATAGAATAAGAATCAGAGTAGAAGGAAAAAGTCTACCAATCCTAGTAATTTTAGGAAAAAGGTGACGATGTCACTAATTCTTACCTTATGTAAAAGATCAAAAGAAGAAGCCTTAAAAATAGAAAAGGAATGAAAATGTGTGTAATTTTCATTGAATAATAATTAATCTTTTATTATAGCCAAGGGTGCATATACATGCGCCGCTCTACATACAAAATGTCACAATAGCTATTATCAACATTATCATACAAGTTTGTCAAATTCATCTGTAATAACCAACAAGTTTGTCAAATCCATTTGTAATAACTAATAATTGCTCGCCGAGAGTTTAGTAAACCTAGCTTCATAACTCAAAAGGTATGTTGTTAGAACCTGCAACAACAAAGATAATTATAAGCTGAACTTTATCAAGATCCAGTATTAAAGTAAGCTACTATAACGTAAAGCAGTTTATCATGAGTAGTTGCTACAATATGTAGCAGTTAGTGCAGATTAGCTGCTATGCATTGTAGCAGCTACTCCAGAGACGTGAGCTGCTACAACCTATAGCAGTTGTTGTC
Source organism: Zingiber officinale (assembly GCF_018446385.1). NCBI lineage: Eukaryota > Viridiplantae > Streptophyta > Magnoliopsida > Zingiberales > Zingiberaceae > Zingiber > Zingiber officinale. The sequence goes on from NC_055995.1 coordinate 75,299,381, forward strand.
GATGCAGCTAACAAGTCCTAATCTCTATTAATAATTCAATGGTCACTTATATAATTTGAAATTAATGAATTTATGGTGACCCATCAAATAATTAATGGCAGAAAGAGGGATTAGGGATGAAAGCAAGATCAATGGATTAATGAATTTGTTACAACACATAGGGAGGCTTTATGTAATACATCTCAGATGATTAATGGAATAACAGCGTAAGAATCAGAGTAGAAGGAAAATCATTTGTAATAACTAATAATCGCTAGCTGAGAGTTTGGTAAACCTAGCATCATAACTCAAAAGGCATGTTGTTATAACCTGCAATAACAAAGATAATTATAAGCTAAAATTTATCAAGATCCAGTACTAAAGTGAAATAAAACTATGATAATACCAGCTATAGATGTCAAATCTTCGTCATATGATTCGTCATTGTTGGTATGATGATTCTTTATAGAAGTTGATCTGGTAATCGACTCGTCATCAAATTTACTATTAATAGATAAAAATTATTGATTCAGGAATAAAATTGTACTACAAATGCATAATTAATGGACGCATACCCTTCTTGTAAAATTGGACAGTTGCGCTTGTCGTGTGAGATACCCCGATGATCGCACCCACGACATAGCTTGGACTTTGAGGTTGACGTCTTTTTTGATGATTTCAATCTCTTCCCACAACCCTTTGCCTTTACTAATGAAGGATCAACAATAGAGGGGGCCTCATCCATGGATTTCTTCCTTTGACTTTGATTATCACATATTCTATTAATGTTCATCTCTTGAATTTTACTGAATATACAATCAAATTATTCATCCAAGAAGTTTATCTCCTCATCAGTCAAAGATACATCATCAATCACTACTGAAACTTTATAGGATAACCTCGAGTGTCTTGACATCAAATTCACATCTGGACTATCGATGAAAGTTTGCTCACCCAAAGCATAGATTACTCCAACCTTTGCATTTCTTGTCCATCATTTGAGTATGTACTTAAAAGGTAGTAGAAACACTTGGTTGATACGAAAAAAAGCTAACATATGCCTACATGGAATGCCCTCGAACTCAAATTTCCTACAGTTACAAGATATCTACTCTGTATCTTTGTCATGCGTGAGCACCCTTGGTTTTGTGGATGAACCACTTTAAAAATTCTTGATATGATAAACCACTAATTCACCACCTATAGATGCTTTTTGTACATAATAACCATGACTCACACTCATTTCATTTTAAAAATCCAACCATTTCTTTTTTGTGTACAACTTAACCATTTGAGTTTCCATAGGCCAGTTTGTTTTAATCTTGGGATGCTCAATTATATCAATATAGTCGGCAACTAACTCATTGTGTTTTTGGTGTCGCAATGCCCTATTGAAACACGTGATAAAATCCATCAATGAGTTCTTATTTGAGACATACTTCTTGAAAAATGAATGCGAGCTTTCAGATCGCTGACTACTTGATATTCCAACAGAAAAACCATGGCTAAAATATAATGGGACCTACCTTTGTCGTAATTCATACATTAATGACAATCAATCATTTTTCTCCAAGCTAGAACACTTGATAACTTCTTCCCATGACTTCTCAAATTCATCAAGTGTTCAGGAGTTCACAATGACATCCTTTATGGTTTGATAGTAGTTGTGAAAAATCAAAGGGGGTAATTTATTTGGAAATTTATTAAGTATGTGTCACAAACAATATCGATACACTATTTGAGGAAAAACTTGGGCAATGACCTTCGTCAACACTAGATCCTGATCAGTGATGATCACGGTTGGTGGACCTTTAGGCATCGCTTCTATGAACTTTTTAAGCAACCAAACAAAAGACTCAGTTTTCTCATCACTTAGAAAACCACAACCAAATACAATGCTCTGATGATCATGATTAACTCCTACAAAGGGTGCAAAAATCAACCAATATTTGTTGGTGTTATATGTTGTATCAAATACAACTACATCACAAAAGATGTTGTATACCCTCCTTGATATATGATCCGCCAAAAAAACTTAGTGAATCTTTAAGTTGAATCAGTCTCATAATCAAAGAAAAATGACTGAGTTCTTCTCTTTCTTAGTTACAAATAACTCGATCAGTGTTTCTACATCAATACCCTTTTGTTCATCCCTTAGCTCTTTCTTAAAGTTTCTAATATCTCTTTCTGTGCAACCTAGATGCTTAGGCCCTCCATAATCTATCTCCAATATTTGAATTTCTTAACAAGTTGGCATATTAGCCTCCAAAAACTGTTGAGTTAATACTTTCTTGGCTTCAGAAACATAACGATGTGAGCATAGCAAATGCACCTTTGAAGGAGTGAAGAGTGGATGATTATGAATTTTCATGAGGTTTATGATAATCTAATTTGGTCTCGTCTATTCTTTAACAAGTGAAATTTTTTACTTACATCCAGTCCTTATTTCGCCATATGCTCTTTCCTTTTTACTATAAACTTGTGCTTATTGTTTCCATTTATCATCTGTATGTCCTTCTTTAAAGCATACAAATTGATTCCGTCCAACTTTATTTATCCTCTTTTTTTTTTTTGTTGCCTAATCTGGCACTAAATCAGACTTATCGTGCATATTGGTTACAGAACAAAAATGCCTCATCTACTAATGCAAACTCCATCTCAATTCGTGGTTTTCGATCTTCAGCAACTTAGGGATTGTATAGTTGATTAGCATCACAAGTTTCTTCCTTTGCTAGAGAATGGCATATTTATCTCAAAATAAATTTAAAATTTTCAATCCTACATGAAGAATAATAAGGAGAAACTATAACATAGAGAAAATATTTAAATGCTCGTAAAGGTAACTACACTATTCTAGAAGGTGATTCAAAACCATACAAAGCCTAAAAGTCTAAACCCTAATCGCTAGGTGAAGAGTCAAATTAAAATAACTTACGATAGGGATTTAAATTCGAAGGTGAAAACTAGGACATTAATCTAGCTTTTATTTATCCCTTGTAACAGCTACTCGACAGTAGCTGCTACACGTTGTAGCTGCTACCGTCGAGTAGTTGCTACACGTTGTAGCAGCTACCGCTAAGTAGCTGCTACACGTTGTAGCAGTTACTTGATAGTAGCTGCTATACCATGTAGCAACTACTAGAGAATAGCTACTACACTTTGTAGTAGCTTGATAAGACATTTACAGTAGTTTTACAAAATATTTGCACCACCTAGGCAAAATAATGGGGCAACTTAAATTGCCATCAGTTTTACAATCAATTTACACCTCCATCTTGTCAATAATACAGTGTTTGCAAGTAAACATTTTAGGACAAACATTAATACTAAATTCTCTCATTCCCGCTTATCCAAAGTTTGTTAGTCTACATGTTGTAGTAGCAACAACCGATTAGTTGCTACAACGTGCACTAGACATCTTGACAATACATTTACACATGATTCACAATAGATTAATCCAGCTTTTATTTGTCCCTTGTAGTACTTATTGCTGATAAGCTGCTACACATTATAGCAGCTACCACTGATTAGCTGCTACACATTGTAGCAGCTACTCGATAGTAGTTGATTCACCTTGTAGCAACTACTCGAGAGTAGCCGCTACACCGTGTACCATCTTGACAAGATATTTACAACAGTTTTACAAAACATTTACACCACCTAGGCAAAAATGATAGGGTAACTTAAATTGCCATCAGGTTTACAATCAATTTACACCTCCGACTTGTTAGTAATTCAATGTTGCTAGTAAATATTTTATGGCAAACAATAAAACTAAATTCTCTCATTCTAGCTTGTCCAAAGTTTGTTGGTCTACATGTTGTAGCATCAACAATTGATTAGCTACTACAACGTGCACTAGACAGCTTGACAATGCAATTACAAGTGCTTTACAATAGATTAATCCATCTTTCATTTGTCCGTTGTAGCAACTATTGCCGATAAACTGCTACACGTTGTAGCAGCTACCGCCGATTGGCTGCTATACGTTATAGTAGCTACTCGATATTAGCTGCTTTACCGTGTAGCAAATATTCGAGAGTAGCTGCTATACCATGTAGTATCTTAACAAGATATTTACAACAGTTTTACAAAACATTTACACCACCTAGGTAAAAATGATGGGGTAACTTAAATTGACATCAATTTTACAAGAAATTTATACCACCATCTTGTCAGTAATCAGTGTTTGCTAGTAAAAAATTTATGACCAACATGAAAACTATATTCTCTCATTCCAACTTGTCCAAAATTTGTTGGTCTTTGGTACATTAAACTGTCGGCATACCGCATAACAAAAAAAGCACAATCTAACCTGAAAGATAGAGTTGATTTCACACTGTTAATAATCTAATTGCAACCAAGAATATGAAGATGTATAAAAAAACATGGATAAGCATATTCTTACGATTTTACTTGTGTTGGACTCGGGATTATAGATATGTCAAAGTCTCTTAACATTAATGAATGTAGCTCTGGATACCACATATCATTGTAAGATGGGTCCAAATTTTTTAAAATATTCACCTGCATTAGGATGAAGTTTATAACCAATACACACTAAAATCCAATACATGTTGATTTCTTTAACATGGTAGGTACTTACAGAATTTTGAAACTTATATGTGTACAGTTCTAAGGCTCTAATGGAGTTATAAGGCATATAGTGAGCTTCTTAGAGGTCTATGATCATTAGATGTCAGTGATCGTCTGTGTTATTTAATAGACAGAATATATATCTGATTGGCTTGTCATTGTCAGTATTGTTAGGACCGTTGGTCGACTAGAAGGAGGGTTGAATAGCCCTACACAAACAAAACAAAATAAACCCTTCTCAAACTTAAAAGAACATTTGCATAAATAAAAGATAAATTGAAAAAGACAGAGACTCAAAGGATTTACTTGGTTACAACCGGAGAGTTTGTTAATCCAAGGAATAGAGTAGCACTAATTTGTCCTTCAAGCGGGGAAGCCTCTTTACAATAATGTAAGCACAGAAAATGAGAAGCTAAATGAAAACTAAGATGCGTACAAGTGTTGATGCAAGAATGCTTGCTGTACTTTAGCTTCTGGACCAAGGTGTTGATGCAAGCTGCACCAGAGTCAAACCTGAGTTTTGATGTTGTCAAAGGTTCAAGTTAAGTCTTGCTGTGATCTAACAAGTTGACTGAGTGTGCAGGATGTTTACTCAACCGGGAAAGACCTAGTTGGAGGCTAGGCAGGAGAAATCTTAGCAGATCGTGGAACCCAAGTGCAAGTCCAAGGAGGTCGAGAGGACCTGAAGCTTGGCAGTATGATCGAGAGGTCTGGAGGACCTAAGATCAAGGGAAAAGTCCTGGCGAGCCTATCAAAGCTAAGTGAAAAGTCCAAACTAGATCTGGAGGATCTAAGTTTGGCAGGTAAGTTGAGGTAAACAACTGGAGGAGCAACAGTGAGGTCGGGTTCCCGAAGGGAACAACCTTAGGTCGCTGATCTAACTGAAGAAATCGGGAAGGTTTCCAAGTTGAGATCAAGACAGTTATACTATCTTTCATATTATTAATCTTGCATTATATTACTACTGTTCTAATATCTGTTTTGCAGGAAATAGTTTTTGCTTAACTTTCTGTTGCAGGACCGACTGGATTGGTCGACCGAACAAGATCAATACAAAGCAGCTAACATCTCAGAACAGATCAGATCAGAGTCCGACCAAAGACTGATCGGTCGACTGAACAGTAAGATCGGTCGATCGAATCTTAGTGACTCAGCACAGGACAGATCATCAGCATCGATCAGCAGCAAAGGAAATAAGCTGATCGATCGACCGAACCTGGGGATCGATCGACCGATCCAAACACATTTATTCAACATTAAAGGATGATCTCGGCAGAATCACGACGAACAGGGAAGGAAGCTGTTCAGTCGATCGAAAGGCATGATCGGTCGACCAAATATTTAAAGACAAATTAATGCCAGAGATTCGAGCCAGCGTCAGATTCCAGCTGGAGGGGATCGAAGCTAGTTCGGTCGACTGAAAAGAATGATCGGTCGACCGAACCTTCATACTCCTATAAATTAAGGCTCGAAGTAAGAGGCAATAAGAACTTTTCTGATCGACTCCTGTGTACTTCTGCAAGCTGCTCATGCGACAAGTCATCATCAACTTTGCAAGCAACTTCATACGATTGTCGACCGAGCTACGATTTACTACTACTTTTATCGGTATAGCTTTACTTTTTGCACTGCACTTTAAATCTATAAGATAGTAGAAGTGTTACTATCTTATATATCTGTACTTGTATGATTCACTTCTTTCCGAGGAGTTCGGAAAGAAGGATTATAGTATTTTTCCCATCGGTGTGGTCAAGGACCGCAGGCCTTCGAGTAGGAGTCGAGCTAGGCTCCGAACGAAGTAAAAAAATCTTGTCTCTTGTCTTATTTCCGCTGCACGACTTTGGTTTCAAAAGATTAAAAGAATAGTTTTTATACGAGCGATATTCACCCCCCCCCTCTATCGCTTCAAACGATCTATCAATTGGTATCAGAGCCGGTTAGCTCTGAAATTTCTTAACCGATTTTCAAAGCATTTTTTTAAAAAAACTTTCTTTTCTTTTCCTTTAGAATATTTTTATTATTTATTCTTCAAGCACTACTAATCCTAAGATGAAAGTCTTGGAAATATTTTTTTAATTTTTGTCTTGCAAGGATGACGAACTCGTATCAAGAAGGATATAGTACTGTCCGACCTCCACTATTCAAAGGAGAAAATTTTAGTTATTGGAAGAATAGGATGGAGTGTTACTTGAAGTCCGATATCGAGCTCTGGTTCACCGTTTTGAAAGGATATACTCCCCCAACAAAGGATGGAACAACACTAGAACCAGGTGAATGGACTCCCCAAATGATCAAAAAGGCACAATTGAACTACAAGGCGATCAACACCACTCAGTGCGGGCTTACTATGGAGGAGTTGAACCGAATTCCCTACGACGACGCCAAAGAATTATGGGACTCGCTAGTCAAGCTACACAAAGGAACTGACGACTCAAAGGTAAACAAACGAGATTTACTTTTAAATAATTTATTGAATATAAAAATATTTCCCGGAGAGACGGCCTCGCAACTACACGCTCGACTGAAGGACATCTTAAACGGCCTCCACCTGATCGGGCATAATCTTGAAAACCGTGACACAATAAGGTATGCTCTGAACGCTTTTTCGAGGAATGCTTTGTAGGCATCAATTGTAGATGCATACAAAGTTTCCAAGGATCTTTCAATTCTTAAGTTAGACGAGTTATTTTGTGAATTGGAATTACACGAACAGTCTAACATAAGCCATGTCGAGAAAGGTGTAGCTTTGTATGCAGGATCAAGCAAGGAAACAAAATCAGAAAAGAAGATCGAGTTAGAAAGCGAACCAGACTCGGACTCAACAAACGAAGAAGAATTAGTCAACATGGTCCAAAGGTTGTTGACTAAAAAGAAGTTTAGAAGAAGCACCAAAAAGACCCCACCGAATCAGATCCAAAACAAATCAAAAGTGATCTGTGATGGCTGCAACAAGAAGGGCCATTTCAAAAATGAATGTCCAAATCGGAAAGAAGAAGGACCCAAATCAACAAGATGAAAGAAGGCTCTTCAAGTGACATGGGACAAAACTGTTGATACAGTCTGACCTGGATGTTGTTTTGATGTTGACACTGATTTAAGTTTCAATCAGATATTGAATTAACTCAGACAAATCAGGGTTGACTTGGTTGACCTGATTAATCTGATTGGGAAAAGTCCGAGCAAGGAGCTTGGCACGGGAGAAGTCCTGGTGAGTGAAGCCAGGCAATTGGAAAAGTCCTGGTGAGTGAAGCCAGGCAATTGGAAAGTCCTGGTGAGTGAAGCCAGGCAATTGGAAAAGTCCTGGTGAGTGAAGCCAGGCAATTGGAAAAGTCCTGGTGAGTGAAGCCAGGCAATTGGAAAGTCCTGGTGAGTGAAGCCAGGCAATTGGAAAGTCCTGGTGAGTGAAGCCAGGCAAGGGAAAATCCAGATGGATCAAGGGTGATCGGACATCTGGTATTGGGAAGTCCAAGTATGGAAACTTGGCATGTATAGTCGGAGAAGAGCTCGGTAGCTCGGTCTCTGGACTGTCAGGATTAAGGGTAGCAAGCTTGGAAGCTTGCCTCTTAAATCACAACCTTGGATCGGTCTGATGACCGATCCAGTGGCACAAGTGGCACGGGTGATCGGTCGGCAGACCGATCCAGTGACACTAAGTGTGCCCTGATCGATCTACGGACCGATCAGTAAACACTCAGTAGCATACTGTGTTGTTACTGATCGGTCCGCCGACCGATCAGTGAGAACTCAGTAGCATACTGCGAATACTACTGTATCGATACTGACCGGTCTCGGGACCGGTCAGATTGATGCCTGATCGGTCCGGAGACCGATCAGGCTTGTGCGCGCGACATCTGATCGGTCTGAGGACCGATCAGGTTAGTTCCTGATCGGTCCGCAGACCGATCAGTAACGATCGAAAAAGAGATTTGAACGTATGGATCGGTCTGCAGCCCGATCCATACTATAGTCTGTTTTGCATGCACTTTCTCTGATTCTTTCTGATTCAAAGTTGCTTTTGCCTAAATATTTCTAACCATCTGCTGCAAGATTTTGAGGTGCAGGTTACTGGTAATTTGCAATTGGTTGATTTCAAATTGAGCTTCATTAGTAGAGGATACCAGAGAGACTTTTGCTATGTTCCACTGTAAACCTGTTAAAGCAGCAAAGTCGTGGCTGCGATCTGGCGGTGATCTGGCATCGATCAGCTCAACTCATGGTGATTGGGTGGAGCTCAGAGACACCAGTGAAGACCAGAATTCCATTGGTGTGAGCTCAGATGATCAGATGAGAAAGAAGCGTGATTGGCGATGCTATGGCTGGATGCAGAGATTTGCTGCAGTTTGGCAGGGATCCGTTGCGGGCGAAAGGCAGAGATGGCAGAGACATAAAAGGCTGGTTGAAGAGAGGGTTAAGTAGAAGTTTTTTTTGGAAGGAAAAAAAACCTCTGTCGATCGGTGCAAAAGCTTTGACGCTCGGGGCTGAGAAGCGGCTGTCTCGACTTGCTCTCTGTTTCACTGACCTTCGCGTGACTGTAAGCTTAATTTTCATTCTCCTAAGTCACCAAGCTCAGTAAGTCTTGTGCTATATTCTACATACCCGTTGAGATTTTGTTGAGAGGTCACTCCACCGAGAAGGAGAAAGTTCATAGCCGGGTGTTCACCGGGGTTGATCTACCGAAGATCGGCTTGTCCACCTTACGGACACCGAGGAGTAGGGGCAAGTTATCCCCGAACCTCGTAAACACTTGAGTCACTGTGGTTTGCTTTGTTTCTTCTCTTATTCTTATTCTGTTCTTAACTTGTTTTCCACTGCGCTAACCACTCGTGTGAGTTTTATCTTTAAGTTGTAGCTTTTGAAGAGGCTATTCACCCCCTCTAGCCATCCAAGATCCTAACAAGTGGTATCAGAGCTTGGAGCTCTTCATCCGGCTTAACAACCTAAGAGCAAAGAGATGGCCATGAGGGAAGGTTTTAGCACAAATCGACCACCTTACTTTGAAGGGGCAGATTTCCAGTACTGGAAGGGACGCATGGAGTATTACCTAAAGACGGACATTGCCATGTGGTTCTCAGTCAAGGAAGGCTACACACCACCAAGAGATGAGGAAGGTAAGGAGCTCGAATCGTCAAGGTGGTCTACCGAACAACTCCGCAAAGCACAAGCCGATGCCAAGGCCATGGTCACCTTGCAATGTGGAATCGCCAAGGACCAACTAGTCAAGGTAGGTCCTTTTACTAGTGCAAGAGATCTATGGAACAAGCTCATTGAGCTTCAAGAAGGGACTCGGGACTCTCGAATTGCCAAGAGAGACTTGTTCCTCAACCAACTCCAGAACCTCACCATGAAGGAAAATGAGAATGTAAGTGAACTTCATGGTAGGTTTAAAGAGATCATTAACGGTCTCCATTCCATAGATGAACATGTAGAAAACCGCGATCTTGTAAGGTATGCACTTAAAGCTTTTCCTAGGAATGCCTTGTGGTCATCTATGGTAGATGCCTACAAGGTATCCAAGGATCTTTCAATTGTCAAGTTAGATGAATTTTTCTGTGAAATGGAATTACATGAACTTGCTAACAAAGGCCAAAAGGAGAAAGGTATTGCTCTTGTTGCAGGAGAAAGGAGCAAGGATGGGAGAAGGAAGAAGGAAAAGAAGAAAGAAAAGGAGATCTCCTCATCCACCTCTTCCTCCGAGTCCGATGACGAAGGCGAATCATCGTCATCAAGCGAAATGGCGAATTTCGTGAGGAGGATCATGAGAAGAAGCCGAAGATACAAAGGTAAACCTAATGATCCGAACATTGATAAATCTAACGTTACGTGCTATGAATGTAGTAAGAAAGGGCACTACCGAAGTGAGTGTCCTAAGCTCAAGAAGGAAGAACGAGCCAAGAAGAAGGAAGAACGAGCCAAGAAGAAAGAAGAAAGAAGCAAAAAGAAGAAGGCCCTTAAGGCCACTTGGGATGAGTCATCTTCAAGCTCATCCGAGGAAGAAGAGAAGAAGGAGAAGAGCACTCGCCATTTAGCACTCATGGCAAGGGAGGACTCCGGAAGCGATGGCAACTCAAGTGATGCTTCAAACGCGGCCTCATCATCCTCGGATGATGAAGAGGTAACCTCTTCTCATGTAGAAAAATGTTATAAGACTATTACTCATTTATCTACATTGCTTAAAAAATCGAAAACAGAAAATAAATTGTTAAAAGAAGAAGTAGAAATGCTAAAGGCTCTTAGGGAAGATGAGGTTGATGACCTCCATCTAGAGCTTCTTGAAGATGAGAACAAGGCTTTGAAGAGTGAGGTTGAGAAGCTCAAGAAAATGCTTGAGAAATTCTCAACTAGCTCTAAGACATTAGACATGATCTTAAATGCCCAAAGGGCAGTCTACAACAAAGCCGGGATAGGTTATCAACCCAAAGAATCGAGTTTTATCTCATTAGTGTCTAGGACCCAATACCATAGATCAAATGATTCTAGGGTTCATGGAACTAGGAAGGGTATGACCAAAGCATGGGTTCCTAGGTCACTTCTTGTAGATGCATTAGGTCCCAAGATTTGGGTACCTAAAACATCTATCTTTCGTATCTTGTAGGCATTGATCGAGGGGGAGCACCTATCAACTTGGTTTGTTGATAGTGGATGCTCCAAGCACATGACCGGGGACAAATCTCTATTTGCTTCTCTTCAAAACAAAAGTAGAGGTAATGTGTCCTTTGGTAACAATGGTAGTCTTAAGGTAATAGGAGTTGGAGACATTCATATATCCGAATGTCTTCATATCAAGAATGTCCTTCTAGTCAAGGGAATGACTTTTAATCTCCTAAGTGTCAGTCAATTGTGTGATACGGGTTACACAATTGAATTTCATTCAAGTCAATGTTTGGTTAAAAACATTGACACACTTGACACAGTACTAGTAGGCACAAGGGTAGACAATATTTATCAAGTATCATTTAAAAGTGCTACTAATGCTTTGATTAAGTGTTTCATGTCAAAAGAAGAAGAGTCTTGGCTATGGCATAGAAGGTTGGCACATGTAAACATGAAGAACATCCGGAAGCTAGCAAACAAAGGATTAGTGCGAGGCTTACCAAGCATCAAATATCAAAAGAACAAACTATGTGATGCATGTCAAAAGGGTAAGCAAACAAAAGCGGTTCATAAAGGTAAAAGCATTGTAAGTACTTCTACTCCGTTAGACTTATTGCACATGGACCTATTTGATTGCAGTAGTGTAATATCTTTGAATGGAAGTAGATATTGTCTTGTGATTATTGATGATTTCACTAGATATACTTGGACCTTCTTTTTGAAACATAAGGACCAAACCATAGATATTTTCATTTCTTTTTGTAGAAGAACGGAAAATGAAAAATCAACCACAATTAAAACCATTAGGAGTGATCATGGTGGTGAATTCCAAAACCATAGGTTTTTAGAGTTTTGTCAAGAGAAGGGTTATAGACATGAGTTCTCTACTCCGAGGACCCCACAGCAAAATGGGGTTGTGGAGAGAAAGAACCGAGTCCTACAGGAAGCTGCACGAAGCATGCTCAATGAGTACTCTTTGCCGAGCTACTTATGGGCCGAAGCTGTGAGTACAGCTTGCTATGTGCAAAATCGAGTCCTAATACACAGATTTTTAGGAAAGACCCCTCATGAACTTTGGTTTGGGAAACCACCTACAATTAAACATCTTAGGGTGTTTGGTTGTAAGGTGTTTATCTTAAACACAAAGGATCATCTTGGGAAGTTCACGGCTAAGGCTGATGAAGGGATACTGGTCGGGTATTCACTCATCAGCAAAGCCTATCGAGTCTACAACAGTAGGACTAAATTGATTGAAGAGTCCTCTGATGTAGCTTTTGAAGAAATCCCTAATTTAAATGATCAATCAAGGGATGTAGAACAAATTCAATTCGAACTTAGAAGGCTAAGTTTGAATGACCAAAACATCGAAAGAGTCGAAATTGACTCTGATAATGATGAGCAAGGACAACAAAGAACTCAGGTGGATCCATTGCCTGATATTGAGTCCTTGTCTGTGCCAAGTGAGACCACTCATGAGGCACCATCAGCACCAAGGCAGTCTAGGCTAGACACTAGTCACCCCCAAGACCAGATTGTGGGAGACATCCATCAAGGGGTTAGGACTAGGTCATTCTTTAGAAATGAGTCCAATGAGGTCGCTTTGATCTCAGAAATTGAACCTAGATTAATTGATGAGGCATTGCATGATCCTGAGTGGATCATAGCTATGCAAGACGAATTAGGTCAATTTGAAAGGAGCCAAGTATGGGACTTGGTTCCCAGACCTAAGAAGACCACCATTATTGGAACCAAATGGGTCTTCAAGAACAAATTGAACCAAAAGGGAGATGTAGTTAGAAACAAGGCAAGACTTGTAGCCAAGGGCTATAGTCAAGTTGAAGGCCTTGATTATGATGAGACATATGCTCCAGTGGCCCGATTAGAGTCCATTCGCTTAATGCTAGCTTTTGCTGCACATAGAGGTTTCAAGCTCTATCAAATGGATGTAAAATCGGCCTTCTTAAATGGTCTCATTAAGGAAGAAGTTTATGTTGAACAACCACCGGGATTTGTGAATACCGAATCTCCAAATCACGTGTACAAGCTCAAGAAAGCACTTTATGGGCTTAAACAAGCACCACGAGCTTGGTACGAAAGGTTGTCAACATATCTACTAGAGAAGGGCTTTGTTAGAGGACAAATAGACCCAACACTATTTCTACGTAGAGATGGTGAAAATATTTTTGTAGCCCAAGTATATGTCGATGACATAATTTGTGGCTCAAACAACAAGGGCTATTTAAATGAGTTCATCACTCACATGGAGAGTGAGTTTGAGATGAGTCTAGTGGGAGAATTGACTTTCTTCCTTGGACTCGAAATCAAACAAACTAGAGATGGTATTTATGTCCATCAAGCAAAATACACTCAAGAGATGCTCAGAAAATTCAATATGAGTGACTCTAAGGAAGTGTCCACTCCAATGGCGACAAACACTCGCCTTGACAATGATGAGAGTGGAAAACCAGTTGATCTAACGCAATATAGAAGCATGATTGGTAGTCTTCTATATCTCACAGCCAGTAGACCCGATATACTTTTTGCTGTGGGCATGTGCGCTAGGTATCAAGTCTGTGCAAAGGAATCTCATTTAATTGCAGTTAAAAGAATTTTGAGATATCTTAAGGGCACAAGAAGAGTAGGTCTTTGGTATCCTCGTACCGAGTCTTTTGACTTGATAGGTTATACCGATTCCGATTATGCTGGGTGCAAATTGGATCGGAAAAGTACGAGTGGGGGTTGCCAATTTTTAGGGTCATCTTTAGTTAGTTGGTCAAGTCGGAAGCAACATTGTGTTGCTCTCTCCACGACCGAGGCTGAATATATTGCCATGGGAGAGAGTGTATCGCAATTGTTGTGGATGATACACACCTTAGAGGATTATGGATTTTCTTACAAGGGTGTACAAGTGCTATGTGATAACATTAGCACGATTAACCTAACTAAAAATCCAGTCCATCATTCAAGGACAAAACACATTGAAGTGCGTCATCACTTCATTAGAGATCATGTAGCTAGGGAGACATTGCACTCACATATGTTGAGTCAAAGTCAAACCTAGTTGATATTTTCACCAAACCCCTTCCGGAAAATGAATTTAGTCATTTAAGGAGGGAGTTGGGAATGTGTTTGGCTCCTTAGGTCATTAGAGTTTCACCATGATCAATAAGGACTATTAAAATGACAAGAGTAATTGGGACAAAAATTTGGGCAACTTGGGAACATCTCACATACACTATAAGGTTTAACAAAATGTTTTTGTTTGCTAGAAATGGGGTGAGATGCTAGGATCAACCAAATTATTCAAAATGTATCATGCATCCCTTGAATAATTAGGTTGAAGAGACATTAATTGAGTTTGGGGAACACCATTACACAATTCATGTGTATTTGGTTCCTAGATCTTACTCATACATTCCAACCAAGGAATCTTGGTTGGACTTTTGTCTAGAAATTGTCTAACATAGTTAATGTGTTTGGTTGATACTTTTTGCTTGATACATTTCATGACTTTGATTGATGTTAGGACAAGTTGATAAAGAAGTATTAGGAACTAAGACTTATTTTGACAAACTTGAAACTAATCATAGAGAGGACGAATTTTGGAATAGGTTATAGGTAGCCTATGTCAGTTTTGGGACTTTGCTTCACTACAGATTGTAGTTTCAGCAATTTCCTAAGTTTGTGGAGATTCACTGATTTTGAAGCTAAGAATCGAGAAGGTTTAAATTTTGAATTTCTAAGCCTTGAATGAGTTCAATTCTTGAGAGCAAATCATTAGGAATTATCCATCTGATATCACTAACTATAATCTATGGGCTTCTAGGATCCTAGGAAGTTGTTGGAACAAAATTTAGGACTTTTGATACGAGTTTCAGATATCAGAAGTCTGAAGTATCAGACACTGATCGGTCGCTGGACCGGTCAGGAGACTCCCTGATCGGTCCACAGTCCGGTCAGGGGCTCTCTTGCGACAATCATATCTGAACGGTCTGCAGACCGTTCAGATATCGAACAGAGAGGTTGCGGATCGATCAGGAAATTTCGATAGGTTCTGTTCGCGTTTTGAACGGTCCCGGGACCGATCTGAAGGATGCCTGATCGGTCCAGGGACCGATCCGCTATCTCCGATCCAAGGATCTGATCGTTCAATCCTTCTCCTGATCGGACGGCCGTCCGATCGGGTTGGTCACCTACCCTCTTAAAACCTCCCATTCTTTGGCGTCTCACGCGAACCCTATCTCTCCGCTTCTCTCGTTTCTTCTTCCCAGCGCCGGCCGACCCTCGTTTCTTTCTCCGACGAACGAAGTAATGCCTCCAAGGTAACTTCCTCTTCCCATTCTATTCATCCTTAGCATTTTTTTTAATTTAGTTCGTTGGTCTACGTCTCCACATTGACCGACGCTTTGAGACCCTACAGAGACATCAGCTGGCTACTCATCAGGCGTTTATGGGATGGATGGCCAGCCACCCACCACCTCAGCCTTCTACAGACGATCCATCTTCAGGCAGCGGCGTGCCCCCTCAGGGATTCTCTTATCCTGTTGCTGATGACACTGCTCCTCATGATGAGGATGCGAGTTGATTTTGATTATGTGATTGATTGTTGATTGTGCTACTTTGTTCTAGATACGATGTTGATTGCCTGTCCTGGATGGTTGCTATTTTAGACATTATGTTTATTTTCATGCGTTTTGTACTCCTATGATATCTTTTTCATGCTATGTATATGACATTGCTTGAGT
Source organism: Zingiber officinale (assembly GCF_018446385.1). NCBI lineage: Eukaryota > Viridiplantae > Streptophyta > Magnoliopsida > Zingiberales > Zingiberaceae > Zingiber > Zingiber officinale. Next base: position 75,315,292 of record NC_055995.1, read on the forward strand.
TCTATCATATCTTACTTCTTTTTGTGGATTATGATATGGGTTTAAGGGGGAGGTGTTTGTCAGTCCTCATATTTTTTATATATACCTTTTCGGTGTTTGACAAAGGGGGAGAGAGTATTTGAAGTTTAGAGACGAATTGTAAACTCAATATGAAAAGGGGGAGAAGATATTTGAGATATATCCGTCTTAGGGAGGGTCCCGATTTCCCTAAAATTATGGATATGAAAGCACTTGATCTAAACTTAAATCGTGTTGTCAAACAACAAAAGGGGAGATTGTTGATACAGGACCTGGATGTTGTTTTGATGTTGACACCGATTTAAGTTTCAATCGATATTGAATTAACTCAGACAAATCAGGGTTGACTTGGTTGACTGATTAATCTGATTGGGAAAAGTCCGAGCAAGGAGCTTGGCACGGGAGAAGTCCTAGTGAGGAAGCAGGCAATTGGAAAAGTCCGGTGAGTGAAGCGAGGCAATTGGAAAGTCGTGAGTGAAGCTAGGCAAATGGAAAAGTCCCGGTGAGTGAAGCCAGGCAATTGAAAAGTCCGGTGAGTGAAGCGAGCAATTGGAAAGTCCGGTGAGTGAAGCTGGCAATTGGAAAGTCCCGTGAGTGAAGCCGGGCAGGAAAATCCGGATGGATCAAGGGTGATCGGACATCCGGTATTAAAGTCCAAGTATGGAAACTTGGCATGTATAGTCGGAGAAGAGCTCGGTAGCTCGGTCTCTGGACTGTCAGGATTAAGGGTAGCAAGCTTGGAAGCTTGCCTCTTAAATCACAACCTTGGATCGGTCTGATGACCGATCCAGTGGCACAAGTGGCACGGGTGATCGGTCGGCAGACCGATCCAGTGACACTAAGTGTGCCCTGATCGGTCTACGGACCGATCAGTAAACACTCAGTAGCATACTGTGCTGTTACTGATCGGTCCGCCGACCGATCAGTGAGAACTCAGTAGCATACTGCGAATACTCAGTATGCTACTGTATCGATACTGACCGGTCTCGGGACCGGTCAGATTGATGCCTGATCGGTCCGGAGACCGATCAGGCTTGTGCGCGCGACACCTGATCGGTCCGCAGACCGATCAGTAACGATCGAAAAAGAGATTTGAACGTATGGATCGGTCTGCAGACCGATCCATACTATAGTCTGTTTTGCATGCACTTTCTCTGATTCTTTCTGATTCAAAGTTGCTTTTGCCTAAATATTTCTAACCATCTGCTGCAAGATTTTGAGGTGCAGGTTACTGGTAATTTGCAATTGGTTGATTTCAAATTGAGCTTCATTAGTAGAGGATACCGGAGAGACTTTTGCTATGTTCCACAGTAACCCTATTAAAGCAGCAAAGTCGTGGCTGCGATCTGGCGGTGATCTGGCATCGATCAGCTCAACTCATGGTGATTGGGTGGAGCTCAGAGACACCAGTGAAGACCAGAATTCCATTGGTGTGAGCTCAGATGATCAGATGAGAAAGAAGCGTGATTGGCGATGCTATGGCTGGATGCAGAGATTTGCTGCAGTTTGGCAGGGATCCGTTGCGGGCGAAAGGCAGAGATGGCAGAGACATAAAAGGCTGGTTGAAGAGAGGGTTAAGTAGAAGTTTTTTTTGGAAGGAAAAAAACACTCTCTGTCGATCGGTGCAAAAGCTTTGACGCTCGGGGCTGTCTCGACTTGCTCTCTGTTTCACTGACCTTCGCGTGACTGTAAGCTTAATTTTCATTCTCCTAAGTCACCAAGCTCAGTAAGTCTTGTGCTATATTCTACATACCCGTTGAGATTTTGTTGAGAGGTCACTCCACCGAGAAGGAGAAAGTTCATAGCCGGGTGTTCACCGGGGTTGATCTACCGAAGATCGGCTTGTCCACCTTACGGACACCGAGGAGTAGGGGCAAGTTATCCCCGAACCTCGTAAACACTTGAGTCACTGTGGTTTGCTTTGTTTCTTCTCTTATTCTTATTCTGTTCTTAACTTGTTTTCCGCTGCGCTAACCACTCGTGTGAGTTTTATCTTTAAGTTTTAGCTTTTGAAGAGGCTATTCACCCCCCTCTAGCCATCCAAGATCCTAACAAAAACTTCTTCCGACGAATCCGACATGGAGCAAACGAAGCACTCGAGCCACCTTACATTTATGGCAAGAAACGAAGATTCCGGGTCCGAGTCTGACGAAGAGTACGAATCCGAGATCGACATCGAGTCCAAGAAAAACCCCGGATCAGAAGATTCAAATATGGTAACGATTTATTCAAAGTCTAATTTGCTTAAAGTAGTTAAATGTTTGTTTAAAAAATTGTCAAAATCAAAAAAATAAAATAACTTGTTACTTAAGGAAATAGACCACCTTAAGCAACAAGTTAACTTGAGTGACTCAACTAACCGAGTTCAAATCAGAACTTCTACTCAAGTTGAAAAACTTGAGGAAGAAAATTCCGATTTGAAAGGTCAAGTCGAGCGACTCAAGAAAACGTTGGAAAGGTTCGAAATGGGATCCAAGTGTCTAAATATGGTATTTGGATCACAACGAGCTGTGTACAACAAATCAGGACTTGGTTACAAACCCAAACAAACAAACAAATCATATTTATCCTTAATCAGTCAAAATACTAGAAGTCAAGTCCAAGCATGGGTTCAAACAAAACTTTTAACCAAAAAAATTGAACCAAACCTCTACTTGGTCCTTAAGGGTCAAATTCATTACTTAGATAGACCTTATCTAAGCTATGACTTAGGGGGAGCAAATAGAAAAACAATCCAACCAACTTGATTAAACCAAACTCAATACTTAGGCTTAGGATTATTTTCTGCTTAGAACGATTAGATGAAAAAGGTTTACCAAACCCTACAACATAGCATCGGAATGGATTGGGATGATAGTACGTCAAGGAAACTTTGTCGAAGGCATGTCTAGGCTGAATATGGAATTCTACCTGGTGCACTAGACTTAGTGGATCTGACCGAAGTTACCCCAGTCAAATATGGGCTAGTTAGACCAAAATTTAGTACTAAGTTTTTTTGGACAGGAACAGTTTGGAAAGTCTTCAGCAAGTGGTCTAATGATATTCAAGTAGGTCATATGCCTCGCCACTGAACTGAAACTTATCCTTAGGACGCCTGCTTGATTAACCCAAAACTAAGTTTGAATCTAACATGGGTTCAATAACCTCCTTCAAAAAATTCAAAATTAATTGAAATCTAATTCAAATTTAATTCAAACTTAATTAATTCTAAACTAAGTTAATTCTAACTTAATTAATTTAAATTCAAAATTAATTGAAATCTAATTCAAATTTAATTCAAACTTAATTAATTCTAAACTAAGTTAATTCTAACTTAATTAATTAAAATTCAAAATTAATTGAAATCTAATTCAAATTTAATTCTAACTTAATTAATTTAAATTCAAAATTAATTGGAATCTAATTCAAATTTAATTCTAACTTAATTAATTAAAATTCAAAATTAATTGAAATTTATTTTAAACTTAATAAATTCAAATTCAAACTTATTTCAAACTTAATTCAAACTTAATTAATTCAAATTAAAACTTATTTAAAACTTTTTAAAATTAATTATCTTAAAAATTAATTTAAAACTTATTTAAAAACTTTTTAAACTTAATTATCTTAAAAATTATTTTAAAACTTATTTAAAAACTTTTTAAAATTAATTATCTTAAAAATGATTTTAAAATTATTTAAAAACTTTTTAAAATTAATTATCTTAAAAATTAATTTAATTTAAAACTTATTTAAAAACTTTTTAAACTTAATTATCTTAAAAATTAATTTAAAACTTATTTTAAAACTTTTTAAACTTAATTGTCTTAAAAATTATTTTAAAACTTATTTAAAAACTTTTTAAAATTATTTTAAAACTTATTTAAAAACTTTTTAAAATTAATTATCTTAAAAATTATTTTAAAACTTATTTAAAAACTTTTTAAAATTAATTTAAAACTTATTTTAAAAATATTTTAAATTAATTATCTTAAAAATTATTTTAAAACTTATTTAAAAACTTTTTAAAACTTATTTAAAAACCTTTTAAACTTAATTATCTTAAAAATTATTTTAAAACTTATCTAAAAACTTTTTAAAATTAATTATCTTAAAAATTAATTTAAAACTTATTTAAAAACTTTTTAAACTTAATTATCTTAAAAATTATTTTAAAACTTATTCTAAAACTTTTTAAACTTAATTATCTTAAAAATTATTTTTAAACTTATTTTATAAAAAAAAACTTTTGATGTTCCGTTGATTGAACGGAAGGTTCGGTCGACCGACCATACGTGACAGCAATTAATCACATATTCAATTAATCGGTCGACCGAACAAGTTTATCGATCGACCGAAAACATAAACTTCAACCATTCACCTATTTTGACACCTACCACTTCTCTCTGTAAAATAAATATATCGGTTGACCAAATAAGTGTCCGGTCGACCGAACATCGTTTCACCTGTCAAAAAGAGTGGCGATATAAAGGGATCAGTCGACCGAACCTGTGATCGGTCGACCGATCACCCTCTATATATACAGAATCGGGCAACCTTTAGAACTCACCAACTCCATTCTCCTCTCTTCAAATATGTTCGCCGATTCTAGCCTCACCTCACCTCCGATAATGCCTCGGTAATTATCTACTCTTTTCTTAATTAATTATATACTGCAATATTAATTTTCATTATTATCTTTATAGTAAGAAAAGTAGAGCTATTGCACAACGAGAGGCTAGCTCTCTTAATCCCAGCCAAAACCCTAGGTTTTCTTCCGAAGAATTGCATCAATCTTTTCCTAATAAGAAATTTAAGGTGTTAGGAACGCGTTGTCTAGATCTTCAATTATATCAAACCTTCTATCCTGAGGTCATAGACATCACACAGCACTTTCAACTAGACAGTATTGTCTTTTGTCGTCATGCATATAATTCTATTTTGTGTTCTGAGTTTTATCACAATCTGTGTGAACTTGATCCCCATCATTATAGGACTAGAGTTGCTACTCGAGATATGTTATTTGATCTTGACATGTTTATTCGATTTCTATGGATCCGACCTTCGGTTAACCGTATCTTTTTTAGTAAGTCTCTTTCTGATCCATTACCTGCTCCCTTCTCTCATCTGACCCTTGACATCATGTATGCCGACTTCTTTGAGGGACCTCGTCCTAAAAAGATGTCAATTGTACCCCTTAGTCCAAAAGATAATGCTTTTTATAAGATGGTCGTGTCTTGCATTTATCCATTATCATCTGGAGATCAGGGTGTCTTGCGTCTAGTTCATCTTTTTCTGATGTATGCTCTTAGACATAAACTAGACTTTGACTTAGGATACTGGGTATACAGATCTATCATTTACTATTCAGGGTGCAGTACTTCATATAAGGTTCATATGGTTCAGTGTCATGTTCTTACTGCCTACATTGCTTCTCTGGGTGTGGGAGTTCATCGGGGTGAGTTGATTGAGCTATCGGATTTTGATCTTGTCGGGATTAGGCAGTTGTCCTTGGCTGGGATTAAGACTAGCGCTGAGGGGCTTGTGTACAAACGAAATCATCCACACTACATCCCACCGGCTGTCGGTGACCCTATTGCTGAGGATGATCTGATCCCAGTTACTGCGCCTCCTCCTGTGTTTATTGATCCTGGATTCGCCATGACGCCCTGCTTTGATTTTGCTCAGAGCAGTTCATATGCTCCTCCTCCTCCGACTAGTGACTTCTTTACCCGTCTGCAAGATGATATTTTTAGTCGTTTTGACTCCTTGGAAACAAAAATGGATGATCAGTACAGCTCTCTTCAGGGACAAATTACAGATTTTCGTCAAGAGATGATGGAGCGTACTGATGCTTTAGAGAAGGAGCAGCGAAGGATGTTTGATTATTATCGAGATGATGAGAATGAGGATGAGTGATTCTGGGGATCTGTTGTTTGTGACTTATTATATCTATTGACTTGAATTATGACTAAGTTTAATCTTAAGAAATTTCTAGTTAGTCATGTTTTTTTCTAAAGTAATTTTTTGCTAAATTTTATAGAATAGGTTTGTTTGTTTTGGAAATTATTACTTAGTTTATTTTTCAAAATTATTTTTGTAAAATTTCCCTTTCAAATTTTTGGTTTTCAAAATTTCTTTCAAATTATTTTCAATTTTCTGGAGTAGCCTAGGTCTTACCGTAGAATTACATGATCCTATAGTCCTAGGAGCCAGCATCTCACAAGAACAGTAGGATCCCTTGTTTGATAACTTAGAATGGGTGAGATGTTTAGGTCTTAGCCCTAGATTTCAGATGTTTATGTCAGTGCATCGATATAAATCTGGGCTTTAAACAACATACATGAATCAATTTGAGTTAACTAACTAGTAAAAATCTAGTTAGTACTTAATACTCAAATTGACCAACCTAAGTAATTAGGTACTATCTTGTGGTAGTTAGCCTTGAACAAAGGTTGGACATTTCATCATAAGGATATATTTTACTTATTTTTCCTACCCATGCTTGGACATTTAGGAATTTGTCAATTTTAGGGGGAGCTTCAAAACAAGATTTTTTAAGTTTATATTATTTTTACTTAGTGATTAAAATATTTTCAAAATATATTTTAAAAAAAAAATTCATTTTTTTTCAAAATATTATGTTTCAAAATGTTTTTCAAAATTCATTCTTTTCAAAATATTATTTTCAAAATGTTTTTCAAAATTCATACTTGTCAAAATATTATGTTTCAAAATGTTTTTCAAAATTCATTCTATTCAAAATATAATTTTTCAAAATATTTTTCAAAATTCATTCTTTTCAAAATATAATTTTTCAAAATATAAAATTTTTAAAATGTTTTTCAAAATTTATTCTTTTCAAAATATAAAATTATTTTTCAAATTTATTTTTTAAAATGTTTTTCAAAATTTATTCTTTTCAAAATATAATTTTCAGATATTTTCAAAATTTTATTGACTTAGTAAATTTCATAGAAATGTTTTTCAAAATATTATTCAAACTTAGTATTATGTTCTTTGATAATTCCATTCAAAATTTACTTTACTTAGTTAATATTTTCATATTTTAATCATTTTTATTTAGAAAACGTTATGGTTAGCATCTTACTTGATTTTTGGGACTGCCCCTATTTTTGATGTGTGTCAAAGGGGGAGAGATAGTGAATTCAGGGAGAGTTGTTTAACTCAGGGGGAGAAAAGTTAAATTGTTTGTTTATTTACTTTTTGCATATTTAAACTTAACTTTAAACCTTGGTTGCCAAACATCAAAAAGGGGGAGATTGTTGGTGCAAGCTGCACCAGAATCAAACATGAGTTTTGATGTTATCAAAGGTTCAAGTTAAGTCTTGTTGTGATCTAACAAGTTGACTGAGTGTGCAGGATATTTACTCGACCAGGAAAGACCTAGTTGGAGGCTAGGCAGGAGAAATCTTAGCAGATCGTGGAACTCAGGTGCAAGTCCAAGGAGGTCGAGAGGACCTGAAGCTTGGCAGTATGATCGAGAGGTCTGGAGGACCTAAGATCAAGGGAAAAGTCCTGGCGAGCCGATCAAAGCTAAGTGAAAAGTCCAAACTAGATCTGGAGGATCTAAGTTTGGCAGGTAGGTTGAGGTAAACAACTGGAGGAGCGACAGTGAGGTCGGGTTCCCGAAGGGAACAACCTTAGGTCACTAATCCAACTTAAGAAACCGGGAAGGTTTCCAAGTTGAGATCAAGACAGTTATACTGTCTTTCATATTATTAATCTTGCATTATATTACTACTATTCTAATATCTGCTTTGCAGGAAATAGTTTTTGCTTAACTTTCTGTTGCAGGACCAACTGGATCGGTCGACCGAACCTGTGGTTCGGTCGACCGAACAAGATCAATACAAAGTAGCTAACATCTCAGAACAGATCAGATCAGAGTCTGATCAAAGACTGATCGGTCGATCGAAAAGTAAGATCGGTCGACCAAACCTTAGTGACTCAGCACAGGACAGATCATCAGCATCGATCAGCAGCAAAGGAAATAAGCTGATCGGTCGACCGAACCTGGGGATCGGTCGACCGATCCAATCACATTTATTCAGCATTAAAGGATGATCTCAGCAGAATCACGACGAACAGGGAAGCAAGCTGTTCAGTCGACCGAAAGGCATGATCGGTCAACCGAATATTTAAAGACAAATTAATGCCAGAGATTCGAACCGGCATCAGATTCCAGTTGGAGGGGATCGAAGCTGGTTCGGTCGACTGAAAAGAATGATCGGTTGACCGAACCTTCATACTCCTATAAATTAAGACTCGAAGTAAGAGGCAATAAGAACTTTTCTTATTGACTCCTGTGTACTTCTGCAAGCTGCTCACGCGACAAGTCATCATCAACTTTGCAAGCAACTTCATACGATTGTCGACCGAGCTATGATTTACTACTACTTTTGTCGGTATAGCTTTACTTTTTTCATTGCACTTTAATTCTATAAGATAGTAGAAGTGTTACTATCTTATATATTTGTACTTGTACGATTCACTTCTTTCCGAGGAGTTCGAAAAGAAGGATTATAGTGTTTTGCCCATCGGTGCGGTCAAGGATCGCGGGCCTTCGAGTAGGAGTCGAGCTAGACTCCGAACGAAGTAAAAAAACCTTGTCTCTTGGCTTATTTCCGCTGCACGACTTTGGTTTCAAAAGATTAAAAGAATAGTTTTTATACGAGCGATATTCACCCCCCCCCCCCTCTATCGCTTCAAACGATATATCACAAGGTTGTATTTATAGCCTTGGTCGGGGTGCCTGGAAGGTTTACAGGCGCCTAGAGTGGGATAGAATTCTATCCCCGACGAATCGGTCAAAGTCCACGCCGAATATGATAATATTTGAGTTCCGAGCGCCCGGAAGGGTTTCGAGCGCCCAGAATGGATCCCAGCGCCCGAACCCATAAAGTTAACCTGGTTGACTTTTTCGGTCCGGGCCCTCTGCTCCGGTTCTTCTTGCCTCGGTCTGGGTCTTCCGCTCTACACGCTTAGGTGATTTCAGCCATTCGGAATAGGGCTCACCCGAACCCAACTTCCGGCCTTCTCCTCAAGCAAGCTTCCACTCCGGCTTTTCGTACCTCAGAATTGTCCCATGCTTCCTTCTCGTCCGCCAGTGCACTCTTCCAAAGCTTCGTCCCTCGGACGCATTGAGCCCGACAGCTCTCTCTCGTGCCAACCTTCTCGCTAGCTAAGTCTTTTGCTCCCCGAGCAATCTTCCGCTCCAACTTCTCGTCCCTTGGAAACATCACACGTTCCTTCTCATCCGTTAGTGTACTCTTCCGCAACACCTCGTGCCTCAGACGCACCGAGCCCGTCGATTCTCTCCCATATCGTCCTTCTCGCTAGTTGTGTCTTTTGCTCGACTTCCTGTGCTCCTAAGTTCCAGCACACTTAGACACAGGGTTAAACACAACAAGGCCTAAATTAACTTATTTGATCATATCAAAACAATCTTGGGGTACCAATAATCTCTCCCTTTTTGATATGAGTAACCCAGGTTAAGTTAAGGTAAACAAATATAAAATTAAAAGCAATAAATTTGCAATTCAAGTGCAAAAATTAAAAAATTTAATCTACCTCCCCCTAGACTTAATCTTCCCTTCTCCCCCTTTGATCACATAAAAAATGGGATACCAAAAATAATCTAAGGGTAACTTTTATAAAACTCTGATTTTCAAATAATTTTTGAAAAATTCAAGATTGAAAATAATTTTGATAGCACTAAAAATGCAATAATTTTTAGAAAAAATTTCTAAGTAAAAAAAATTTTGAGAAAAAAATTCCTCAGTTAAACAAAATTTCAAAAACAAATTTTGTAGAAATTTTGGTAAAGTAAATCTGATACTTATAAAAGAAACTTTAAGTCTTAAAAAAAATCTAAGAAAAATTTTCTAAATTAAGTATATTATAAAATATTTAAGTAACTATTAAAGCATTATCTAATTTCAATTTTAATGCTCTATCAGGTAGTCAATTAAATATTTTATTTCAATATTCGACTTTTAGGCTATGGCGAGACACTAGATCTTCTTGGTTATTGGAGCAACAACCACTTTCTAGACAAAGTCTTATAAGGAAATTTAAATGTTTAATGTACTCTCTGAAAGCCCTAAGTCCAATTTTAATTAAGACAAGTCTTTGGAACCCAATATAGGTTCCTTCCAACTGGGTTAATTAGGAATTTCTTTGGAATGTATCTTTGAGATATGATCTGGCAGTAAGGACAGGGGACCCCTTTGAGGGGAATCAATGACACGTAGAGGTCAAAAGTCAAAAGGGTCAGCCTGAAGGCCAGCCGATCGGAGAAGGGTTGGGTCGACCGGCCGAACGGGTCCGGAAGGAATCAAAGATAACCCGATGGGGAGTCGGGTTTCCGACGCTCATGGTAAATAGGGTCGTCGGGCCGAGCGGGTAGTCCGCTCGGCCGAGGCGTAAAGCGGTAATACTGTGAAGGAACTGTCTCAGCCGAGCACGCGACCGGGAATCTTCCGGTCAGACCGATACCTACGCCCGGTCGGAAGTAATGTGCTTGCCGAGCGGCTGGACGCTCGGCGCGAGGAGAGAAGAGACAAAAGGACAAGGGGACATTAGTGAACATCATCTTCTAACAGCAGGCATATTCGACGACCAGACCATACGCAGAATCGTACGACGGAAGGTTCTGCTGTCCCATCAGAGAGGTGCTCAGACTGTAGCAGTATGGTGTCAGGCATGCTCCTCTGGCAAGCCCATACTAAGGTATGGTATAGGACACGTGTATGCCTCAGTAGGTGTGCACAAGCCTTCCCACAGTTCTATATAAGAGCCCTCAGACTTCGCCGGAGGTACGCAATCTCTGATCTTTGGATCCACTTCGTCGTTTTCCTCTTGCCTGACTTGAGCGTCGGAGGGTCGTCGCCGGGAACCCCTTCCCGGCTCGACTTCTTTGCAGGTTCGCCGGAGATTCGTTCGGCCAGTCGAAGATAGCGGAGAGCGCCACATCCCCAACGTCCGTCGACTCAGCGTTCGGACAGGATCAAATTGGCGCCGTCTGTGGGAATGCACCTGCATCCGAGCGGAAGCGATGGACGAAGCTGGACGACCGCACACCGTGATGCTCTCCCAGGAGGAACTCGACGCTCTAATCGAGGCAAGAGCAGCTAAGCTCATGGAGCAACAGAAACAGAAGGCGCAAGCCGAGCAACTGGAGCAACAAGCGACGTCAGCGTCAGGAGGCCGAGCGGAAGCACCACATGCCCCCGTTCCATTTCATCGGGCCCTATTACGTACGCCTCCTGAAGTCGCACCAGCTAACCTTGATCGAGGATCTTCATCCGATGAGGCGCCCAGGCGAGACTACAGAAAAGGCAAGGCTCCCCGAACGGACGCATCCCCCGAGCGGATCAACCAGCAGTTTTCAGAGGTCATCCTGCGGGACCCTCTGCCCAAGCATTATGTGCCCCCGGCGATCGGGGAATACAACGGAACCACTGACCCGGACGACCATCTCGGAAAGTTCGACAACACATCTACACTACATCAATACACAGATGGACTGAAATGCCGGGTGTTCCTTACCACCCTCTCGGGATCGGCGCAACGATGGTTCCGGAGGCTGCCGGACGGATCCATCACCAGCTTTAAAGAGTTTCGCATCGCTTTTCTCCATCATTTTGCGAGCATTCGGCGTTACCAGAAGACCAGTGTTAGTCTATTTGCCATCAAGCAAGAGCCCAGGGAGTCGCTCCGAGCTTACATCCAACGATTCAACCGAGTGGCCATGGATATTCCAACGACCACCTCAGAAACAATGATGAATGCATTCACGCAAGGCCTCGTGGATGGTGACTTCTTCCGTTCACTTATTCGAAAGCTGCCCCGAGACTATGATTATATGTTACATCGAGCCAATGAGTACATTAATATGGAGGAAGCACAGGCGGCCCGAAGAAAAGAAGCTCCAACTAAGCGACTAGCCCCTGCCAAGCGGAAGCCGCTCACTGACCACCAGCCGCCCAGAGGACCGTGAGCCGAAGTAGTCCGCCCTCACCACGCAAGGTCCCAAGCCATCCAAGAGGTAGCTACCGAGCTGCCCAAACCAAAAAAGAAGGTATGGACCCCCATGTTTTGCTCGTTCCACCGGACGAACACGCATAACACACGAGATTGCTGAAACCTTCCCCTGATCGCCCACCCCGCTCCCCGGAGTGGTCGTCGTCGATCGCCATCATCGAACAGGCGACAGCGACACCATGAAGCCGATCGGAGGATATCCAGAAAGTCTCCCGAGCGATATCATCCTCAGGGGTACGAGGGCAATCCCCGGGTATCTAAGGAGCGGCCTAGGTCGTCCGCCCGGGAGGAAGAAAATAGAAGCAACACGTCCCGGGGCGAAATCAACATCATCTCGGGTGGGCCGACCGGAGGCGACTCCAATAGAGCGAGGAAGGCGAGTGTCAGGCAGCTCAGGATCCATGCGGTCCGCTGCAGTCAAGAACGGGCGAGCGGGCCCGAAATCAGCTTCGGGCCTAGGGACCTTGAGGGAGTTGAAGTGCCACATGACGACGCCCTCATCATCAAAGCGGTAATAGCTAACTATACTATTCACCACATTTTCATCGATACAGGCAGCTCGGTCAACATCATATTTAAAAAGGCTTTCGACCAACTGCAAATTGATCGAGCTGAGTTGCTGCCCATGACAACCTCCCTCTACGGGTTTACGGGCAATGAAGTTCTACCGGTCGGACAGGTACGACTGGCTATTTCGCTGGGAGAAGGGCCGCTCAGAAGGACGCGGACTGCCAACTTCGTCGTGGTCGACTCTCTCTCAGCATACAATGTTATCCTGGGGAGACCAGCGCTCAGTGAGTTCCGAGCGGCCGTCTCCACCTTCTACCAGAAAATTAAGTTCCCGGTTGAAGATAAAGTTGGAGAAGTGCGAGGAGACCAGCTGGCGGCTCGGCGATGCTACGTCGCTAATTCCGCGCGGAAGACGCCACGGATCGAGGTGAACGCCATAACCGAAAAACCACCCTCTTTGGTTTATGAAGAAAAAGAGGAGGTGCAGATCCACCCGACCCGATTGGAGGCCACCACATTCATTGTGGCCGATCTAGAGGCAAGCCAGAAAAAGGAGGTGATCAAGTATCTCTAGAGAAATTGTGACGTCTTCGTTTGGTCGACGCATGAGTTGCCGAGAATTTCGCCAAGTATAGCACAGCATGAGCTTCACGTCCGACCGGACGCTCGGCCGGTGAAGCAAAGGAAGAGGGACTTTAGCGCTGAACAAAATGCCATCATCTGAGCGGAGGTCGAGAAGCTTTTGGAGGTCGGCCATATAAGGGAGGTCCAGTTCCCGAGCTGGCTCGCAAATGTAGTGCTAGTCTCCAAGCCGGGCAACAAGTGGAGGGTTTGCATCGATTTTCGGGATCTCAACAAAGCATGCCCAAAGGATTTTTACCCTTTGCCCCAGATTGATCAACTGGTGGACTCCACAGCCGGGTGCGAGCTGATATGCATGCTAGATGCCTATCAGGGCTACCATCAGGTGCCGCTCGCCCAAGAAGACCAAGAGAAGGTCAGCTTCGCCATAGCCGACGGCACTTACTTTTATAATGTAATGTCATTCGGATTGAAGAACGCGGGAGAAACTTACCAGCGCTTAATGAACAAGGTATTCAAGGAGAAGATCGGACGCAATTTAGAAGTGTATGTGGATGATATTCTCATCAAGTCTGTCCGAGCGGCCGATCTTTTTACGGACATGGAGGAGACCTTTCGAACGCTGAGGAAGTATGGAGTCAAGCTGAACCCTCAGAAATGTCTGTTCGGAGCAAAAGGCGGGTGTTTCTTGGGCTATATAGTGACCGAGCGGGGCATAGAGGCAAATCCCAGCAAGGTAAAAGCGTTGCAAGATAAGCCGCCCCCAAGAAATCTAAGGGAAGTACAGCGCCTGACCGGGCGGATAACAGCATTGTCAAGATTCATCTCCAAGACTGCCGACCGAAGTCTCCCTTTTTTCAAGATCCTACGCAAAGCTACTAAGTTTCATTGGGACGAAGAATGCGATCGGGCGTTTGAGGAGCTGAAGACATACCTGAACTCCTTGCCCGTGTTAGCCAAGCCAGTTGTAGGTGAGCCGCTCTGTATTTATTTATCTTCAACCGAGCGGGTAGTAGGCTCAGCATTAGTGAGGACGAGCGGTGAAGAACAACCCGTGTACTTCTTGAGCCATATTCTAAAAGATGTTGAATCTCGCTACACTGGGCTCGAGAAGCTGGCTTTTGCTTTGGTCCTCGTCGCTCGGAGACTGCGTCCTTATTTCCTGGCACATACAATCATCGTCCAGACAAATAGCCTATTGGGAAGAGTGCTACTGAATCCAGAAGCGTCCGGACGGCTCATCAAATGGACAACGGAGTTGAGTGAATTTGACATTCAGTATCAACCCCGTTCGGCGATAAAGGCGCGGTCCTTAGCAGATTTTGTTACCGAAGTGCAAAATCCTGAACCCGAAGCTATCTGGAAAATATTTGTGGATGGATCGTCCACTCGGCGTGGGAGCGGAATTGGTGTGCTACTACTCTCCCCCCAAGAAGAACGGATGCACCTATCCGTCCTGCTGGACTACAAAGACACAAATAATGAAGCGGAGTATGAGGCCCTCATAGTCGGCTTGCAGGAAGCCCAGCATGTAGGAGCCGGTCGGGTGACACTCCATTCAGACTCCCAGCTGGCCGCTCAACAGCTCTCAAGCACTTTTGAGATTAACAACACTCGGCTCAAGCTCTACGCTGAGGCCTTCGAAAAGCTCAAGGCCCACTTCAGAGAAGTCATTATCCAGAAGATACCCATAGCAGAGAACCAGGCGGCAGATGAGTTAGCCAAGCTCGCAAGTTCAATATCACCGGTCATCATCCAGCAGCCGATTGAGCAAGTATCCTTGGTGGTGCACATTGATCAGATGGAGGGCCTCGCATTCCCGAGCGATTGGAGGACAGCCATCATGGAGTTTCTGCGCTCGGGTGCGACACCGTCCGATCGGGAGGAAGCCCAGCTATTGAGGAGGAGAGTCGGCCGGTTCACACTCGTTGGAGACCAACACTACAAGAAGGCTTTCTCCCGCCCACTTTTGAAGTGTGTAAGCTCGGAGGACGCGGAGTACATCCTCCAGGAAGTGCACCAAGGATCGTGCGGAGGACATCCGGGCGGGCGATCGCTGGCTAGGAAGATTCTGCTGGCCGGGTACTTCTAGCCAACCCTGCAAGCAGACGCCGCTCGGACCGTCGCGACGTGCCTCTCCTACCAGAAGTACCACAACATCTCCCACCGACCAGCGGAGGAGATGAAAGCATCTACAGTGTCCTGTCCGTTCGATCAGTGGGAAATGAATATCGTAGGTCCGTTCCCTATGGCGGCCGGTCAGCGCAAGTTTCTACTAGTGGCGGTCGATTACTTTTCCAAATGGGTGGAGGTCGAGCCACTGGCCAAGATCACCGAGCAGATGGTCAAAAGATTTATCTTGCAGCATATAATATGTCGGTTCGGCATTCCTCGCCGACTCATATCTGATAACGGGCGACAGTTCGTCGGGAAGCATCTTGAAGAATGGTGCAAAAGTTATGACATCGAACAACACTTTACTTCCGTGGCGTATCCCCAGAGCAATGGTCAAGCCAAAGTAGCCAATCGGGAGATTCTTCGAATTCTTCGGGCTCGGCTCAACCATATGGGAGGAAGCTGGGTGGACGAGCTGCCGGGTGTCCTATGGGCTATCTGCACGACTCCAAAGGAGGGAACGGGCGTCACGCCATTCCATTTAGTGTATGGCAGCGAAGCAGTTTTCCCAATTGAAGTCAACGTAGAGTCCGTCCGGATCCAGAACTATGATGATGACAATGCCGAGCGGAGGAAGATGGAGTTGGACCTGATCGACGAAGAGCGAGCCAAGGCGTCCGTCCGGCTGATGTCGTACCGGCAGAGAATGAAACAGAACTACAACCGGCACGTGATCCCTAGAGCATTCCAGGTTGGCGACCTAGTTTGGAAGAAAGTAAAGCCGGTCGGGGACGTTGGCAAGCTAGAGGCTCCTTGGGCGGGCCCCTTCAAAGTCATCGAAAAGCTCCGCTCGAGGGCCTATTATTTGGAGGATGAAGAAGGGCGGCAGCTGGATCGACCATGGAGCACGAACCACCTCCAGCCTTACCGGGTGGGGTGAAAGGTGCGCCAATGTAATGTATGTTGTATACTTTCCGTTCGGCTGTATATTTGAAATGCAGAAGTAAAAAATCAGAAAATTAGCGCAAGTATAGGGCATCGTCAGCTGAATCGGAAAACCGTCGAGCTCCGACGTTAAAAATCGAGAGTCGCACCGGCGACTATAAACCCTCCGGTCGGAAGAACCGTCGAGCTCCGACGTTAAAAATCGAGAGTCGCACTAGCCCCTATAAACCCTCCGGTCGGAAGAACCGTCGAGCTCCGACGTTAAAAATCGAGAATCGCACCGGCGACTATAAACCCTCCGGCCGGAAGACCGTCGAGCTCCGACGTTAAAAATCAAGAGTCACACCGGCGACTATAAACCCTTCGGTCGAAAAAACCGTCGAGCCCCGACGTTAAAAATCGAGAGTCGCACCGGCGACTATAAACCCTCCGGTCGGAAGAACCGTCGAGCTCCAACGTTAAAAATCGAGAGTCGCACCGGTGACTATAAACCCTCCGGCCGGAAGACCGTCGAGCTCCAACGTTAAAAATTGAGAGTCGCACCGGCGACTATAAACCCTCCGGTGGGAAGAACCGTCGAGCTCCGATGTTAAAAATCGAGAGTCGCACCGGCGACTATAAACCCTCCGGTCGGAAGAACCGTCGAGCTCCGATGTTAAAAATCGAGAGTCGCACCGACGACGATAAACCCTCCGGCCGGAAGACCGTCGAGCTCCGACGTTAAAAATCGAGAGTCGCACTGGCGACTATAAACCCTCCGGTCGGAAGAACCGTCGAGCTCCGACGTTAAAAATCGAGAGTCGTACCGGCGAATATAAACCCTCCGGCCGGAAGACCGTCGAGCTCCGACGTTAAAAATCGAGAGTCGCACCGGCGACTATAAACCCTCCGGTCGGAAGAATCGTCGAGCTCCAACGTTAAAAATTGAGAGTCGCACCGACGACTATAAACTCTCCGGCCGGAAGACCGTCGAGCTCCGACGTTAAAAATCGAGAGTCGCACCGGCGACTATAAACCCTCCGGTCGGAAGAACTGTCCAGCTTCGACGTTAAAAATCGAGAGTCGAACCGGCGACTATAAACCCTCCGGCCGGAAGACCGTCGAGCTCCGACGTTAAAAATCAAGAGTCGCACCGGCGACTATAAACCCTCCGGTCGGAAGAACCGTCGAGCTCCGACGTTAAAAATCGAGAGTCGCACCGGCGACTATAAACCCTCCGGCCGGAAGACCGTCGAGCTCCGACGTTAAAAATCGAGAGTCGAACCGGCGACTATAAACCCTCCGGGCGGAAGACCGTCGAGCTCCGACGTTAAATATCGAGAGTCGCGCCAGCGACTATAAACCCTCCGGTCGAAGACCGTCGAGCTCCGACGTTAAAAATCGAGAGTCGCACCGGCGACTATAAACCCTCCGGCCGGAAGACCGTCGAGCTCCGACGTTAAAAATCGAGAGTCGCACCGGCGACTATAAACCCTCCGGTCGGAAGAACCGTCGAGCTCCGACGTTAAAAATCGAGAGTCGCACCGGCGACTATAAACCCTCCGACCGGAAGACCGTCGAGCTCCGACGTTAAAAATCGAGAGTCGCACCGGCGACTATAAACCCTCCGGTCGGAAGAACCGTCGAGCTCCAACGTTAAAAATCGAGAGTCGAACTGGCGACTATAAACCCTCCGGCCAGAAGACCGTCGAGCTCCGACGTTAAAATCGAGAGTCGCACCGGCGACTATAAACCCTCCGGTCGGAAGAACCGTCGAGCTCCGACGTTAAAAATCGAGATTCAAACCGGCGACTATAAGCTCTCTGGTCGGAAGACCGTCGAGCTCCGACATTAAATATCGGGAGTCGCACCGGCGACTATAAACCATCCGGTCGGAAGAACCATCGAGCTCCGACGTTAAATATCGAGAGTCGAACCGGCGACTATAAACCCTCCGGACGGAAGACCGTCGAGCTCCGACGTTAAATATCGAGAGTCGAACCGGCGACTATAAACCCTCCGACTAGAACGAAAGACGCTTTAGGATAAGCGACAAGGGAAAGTAGTGACAAGTCGTATGCCACCTACGGCCTCTCGGGAGGCCTAGTTGGCCGAGTTGTGTGTCATAGGCCCCGACCAATCATCCACAAGCATGCAAAGTAAAAACGAAGTTGCATAAAGATAAATTTTTCATTGAAATTAGAAAAATTAGGGCCGAGCAGCCGAATTACAAAAAAGGAAGTTTTTTTGGCCGAACGGCCGAATTACATGAAGACTTTTACTCCAAAAAATCATAAAGGTCCTTAGGGATGTTGCTGAGGAGCGCCACATAGTCTTGGGTCGGGATGTTGGCGGAGTCAGGGAGCTGAGCCTTGGACTTCAGGTAGTCCGTTGTGGCGGTGATGGCCAGCTCAAAGGCATTATGCATCTACTCGCATACTTTTTCTGAAAATTCGGTCGAGCGGATGTGCTTCAGCCTCAGGGCAGCGACTCGGCCGAGTTCCGCCTCTTGATATTCCTTGAAGACAATTTGGGAAGCTTCGAGAGACTCCTGCAATGTCTTCAATTCATCTTTATGTTTAATCGCCTAAGCTGAGCGGCTTGCCTTCTCGCCGTCCAGCTGCTCCATCAGCTCTTTGACTCGTTGCTCCAGGCCCCGAGCCTCGACGTTCTTCTTCTCCAGATCGACGATAGCCGTTTTCTTCCGCTCAATTGCTAGGCTTATTTTGCGATCCAGTGATTTGACCTGTCGTTTGAGTTCGGCTAGAGTATGGGCCTAGCCGACCGTCTTCTTTTGCTCTGCCGACAACAAATCTTGGGTCTTCTTGAGCTCCTTCTGCAGCTCAGCGTATAAAGGACCCTGGGCGGGAGCGCCGCCCGATCTCCTTAGCCTTTTTAACTCTTCGTCGTCCATGGTCAGATGATTGGAGACAGCGATCTCCTCTACCCATCTCTGGCATGAATAAGGAATGTTAATAGCCGATTGGAATTACGGCATAAAAAACTTCGGAAGAAAACACACTTACCCCAGTGGCCTGCTGCTTGTGGCTATTGGCCAGATTGCCGAGCGGAATCATCACGACACGCGCCCGAGCGTCGGCCCACATTTCGGCTAGGGGCCCCTTCATAGTGATCATGTGCTCAGGCGCGGTTGGCCGCTCGAACTCAGGCATCAATTCTTCGGTGGGGAGATGCAGGGAGACCCGATGGTACGGTGCCGACCGGGAGTCGTCTGGGCGGAAGCTGGGGAAGGATCGGAGGCCGGTGCAGAAAACTGAGACAAAATGGCCGAGCGTTGGACTCGGCGGGGAGAGGGCGGAAGAGTGCTGACAGGTATGGCCTCGAGTGGATCCGCGGACACGCCCAGTTGGGATGGGGTCCAATCGGACGAGATCGCCTCAACTGCTGGGGCTTTGCCGCGAGAATCGGAGGTGGTCCGCTCGGACGGCTGGAACGCGGAAGTGGCCGATCGAAGTGGTGTCTCCGCTCGGCGCCTCTTTTGTCGAAGAGGGCGCTCTTCCTCCTGAGCGGAGCCTTCCTCCCGGACGGAAGGCCCTCGGCTAGAAGTTATGCCAACTGCCAGCTCCGGGAGAGAAGCCTGAGCGGCCGACTCCCCCGCATTCGTTTCGCTCTCTCCTTCGTTAGAGCCGACCGGGGTGATGCCCAATTACTCCATCTCTTTGGCAGCTGCGGCCTTGAGCGCCGCCGCTTTCCTCTTCAAAATTCCGACCATCACGAACTCCATGACAATGTCCGCTGCAAAGGAAAAAGGAGAAAATTAGTTAGCAATTAAGGTGAATGTACAAATAAAATTCTTACCGAAGCCGCTCGGGAGGGGGTCCGGATCGAACTCAGACCAAAGATGTACATCACCCCTTCAGGCAAGAACTTATTGATGTCGAACTTCAGACCGGCTAGCATGTTGGCAGCGTGAAGATAGTTCGGTCGGGTCTTGAACCTCTTTAGCTCAGGGGAGATTGGTGGTCCAACCTGCCACTGGGTTCGGAAGGAGGCCCGTTCTGGAAGACGAAGATAGAAGTAGTACTCTTTCCAATGTTTATTGGAAGAGGGCAGTTTATTAAAGAAGACTAAACTGGGCCGAGCCTGGAACATGTAAGTGCCCAGCTCGGACTGTTTAGGATAATAGAAATAATAGAAGACCTCCGGTCGGAGGGGAATGTTGTGGATTTTGAACAAGATAACAACGCCGCATAGAAGGCGGAAAGTGTTAGGGACTAAGCTTCCGAGCGGAATGCCGAAAAAATTACAAACTTCTACGATAAAGGGATGGATTGGAAAGCGCAGACTGGCTATGAACTGGTCGTGGAAAACACAGAAAGCTCCGCGCAGCGGTTTGTGTGGCCGAGCGGAGGGGGAGGGTAAGATAAGTTCAAAATCAGAGGGGATGTCAAAATTATCCATCAGAATATTGGCGTCACGCCGATCGAAGCGCGACTCCATGGTGGTATACCACGGGCCGAGGGCTTGGTCTTGAGGCTGAGAGGAACTGGCCATTGTCCGAACGGATGAAACCACAAAAGGCGAAGAGAGGCGAATGATAGAAAGAAGAAGATGACAAACAATACAGCAACCAGAGAGCGAGAACTCGGCAAAAAACACGAGGATAATAGAGAATGGGTAAGGACCTTACAAAGAAGCTGAGGATCGAAAGGAGGAGGCTGGAGATCGCCGAAAATGGAAAAGCGGGATCGCTGGAAGTCTGAAACGCCGAAGGAAGCTATGGAGCACGAGAAGGCACAAATGCGGCAAGGGGGGGGAGAAGGAGAAGGCTTTATAGGGTTGAACCCGAGCGGCCTCCACCGTCGGATGCAGGTCACGGGAACCGAAGCACGCATCGAGCCGTCCATTTCAAACCGCCTCGGTCTCGTCACCCGCGACGCCGCTGCCGTACGATGACGGCAGCACCGCCACGTGGCATTCGACCACTGGAGGGCATTTAATGAGCACCTTCACGAGGCGCAGAGCGCATGCTCGGCCTTAATGTCGAAGATTGGCGTAAATTTCGAAGAGATCCGAGTAATGTTGGCGTTGACTGAGGTCATAGCTATCCCCATGGGGGTCGAGCGGAGGGTAGTTTCATAGAGACGCCGCTCGGCGTAACTGACGGTCCAGTCAGTCGGGCTAATCGCCTCCTTCGACTAGACTTGAAGGGGAGGAAAGTGATCCGGCAGTAAGGACAAGGGACCCCTTTGAGGGGAGTTAATGACACGTAGAGGTCAAAAGTCAAAAGGGTCAGCTTGAAGGCCAGCCGATCGGAGAAGGGTTGGGTCGACCGGCCGAACGGGTCCGGGCGGAATCAAAGATAACCCAATGGGGAGTCGGGTTTTAGACGCTCATGGTAAATAGGGTCGTCGGGCCGAGCGGGTAGTCCACTCGGCCGAGGCGTAAAGCGGTAATACTGTGAAGGAACTGTCTCAGCCGAGCACTCGACCGGGAATCTTCCGGTCAGACCGATACCTACGCCCGGTCGGAAGTAATGTGCTTGTCGAGCGGCTGGATGCTCGGCGCGAGGAGAGAAGAGACAAAAGGACAAGGGGACAAGGGGGCATTAGTGAACATCATCTTCTGACAGCAGGCATATTCGACGACCAGGCCATACGCAGAATCGTACGACGGAAGGTTCTGCTGTCCCATCAGAGAGGTGCTCAGACTGTAGCAGTATGGTGTCAAGCATGCTCCTCTGGCAAGCCCATACTAAGGTATGGTACAGGACACGTGTACGCCTCGGTAGGTGTGCACAAGCCTTCCCACAGCTCTATATAAGAGCCCTCAGACTTCGCCGGAGGTACGCAATCTCTGATCTTTGGAGCCACTTCATCGTTTTCCTCTTGCCTGACTTGAGTGTCGGAGGGTCGTCGCCGGAAACCCCTTCCCGGCTCGACTTCTTTGCAGGTTCGCCGGAGATTCGTTCGGCCAGTCGAAGACAGCGGAGAGCGCCACGTCCCCAGCGTCCGTCGACTCAACGTTCGGACATGATCAAGATATTTTCCTAATTTATCCTTTGTGATATTTAAAATACTAGTTTGAATTATATCTTCTAATACTTGTACTATATGTGCATGTATTATTTTTCAAGTTTTTTATTTCTCTTTATAAATTGTCATTTTATAGCTTTAATTTATCAAAATCTTCTAATGGACAAGATTTTGCTAGAATTACTTTTAGCTCTTTAATTTATTTTTCTAATTTGCAGCAATCTTTAGTTAGTACTCTAACAAATTTAAATAACTTATCAGGTGGGAGAGATGGTACTTGACTTACCTTGTCGATCTCGTTATCCGTAGCTCCCCCTGAACTGTTGCTTTCTTCTGATGTAGCTTTCCCTTCATCGATGCTCTCGATGCTCATTTCGAATGAGCTTTCTTCGTGTTTGTCTTCTGGTAGGTACTCAGCTATTAGAGCTGTTCCGGCGATTTCCTCATTTTCAGATTCTTCTGATGACTTGGTGTCCATCGAGGAGTTGGATTCGGCTTCTTTTGGTTCTTCATGAAGCTTCAAGAACTTTTCCCAAAGTTCTTTTTCACTTTAATAGTCGCCGATTTTATCGAAATCTTCAACCGGTAGTACGCTTAAAAGATGAAATTCAGCCTTACCATTTGACGTAAAATCGTCACGCTACTTTTTAGTCCAGAGGTATTTTTCGATTTCTTCTCTATTCGTATTCTTCAGTGCTTCATAGCCATATTTCATTATTAATAAAATATGAAAATCTGTTTTAAGAAATACCTCCATTCGTCGGTTCCAAAATGTGAACTCCCCCTCGAACATTGGTGGGTAGATGTTAGCTCCGACCATCTCGTTGCTTCAGTCGGCGATTAGTCCTTCTTAGGTGTCCTGGCTCTGATACCACTTGTTAGGACCATTGACCGGCTAGAAGGGGGGTTGATAGCCCTACGCAAACAAAATAAAACAAACCCTTCTCAGACTTAAAAGAACATTTACATAAATAAAAGATAAACTAAAAAAGGCAGAGGCTCAGAGGATTTACTTGGTCACAATCGGGGAGGTTGTTAATGTTAGGACCTTCGGATAGCGGCTAGAGAGGGGGGGTGTGAATAGCCGACCCCAAATTTTCGTTTCTTCCTACAATTTAGGTTAGCGCAGCGGAAATACAATGTAGAAACGAAAGTGGAGAAGATCAAACCTCAAACACGATGATGTAACGAGGTTCGGAGATGATACTCCTACTCCTCGGCGTGTCCGTAAGGTGGACGAAGCCTATCAATCCGTCGGTGGATGAGACCCCGGAAAACCGGCTAATAGAAACTCCTTCTGGGTGGAGAAACCTCGCCACAAACTTCTTGCAACAGCAAGATAGGAGTACAAAGATACAGCACAATACAAAGGCAGTAAGAATGTAAAAACACAGTTTGCCTTCTCGTCGACTGGATGAAGCAGCAACTTCACGAAACACCTACAACAGCAGGAACCAGCCGAAGGAAGCTTCCACGAAGCTTCAGGAAGATGAGAGCTCCCTTTCCCCTCTTGACATTCTTCGAAGAAAGGTGATCTCCTCGATGTCGTCCTCACTGCCACCTAAGTGCACCGTCATCAGATGTCATTCATCACCGTGAAGCGAAGGTTTTTTCCTTGCTATGAGGCCCCTCCCTCTCTGCCACCTATGGGCACCGTCGTCGGATGTCGATCCTTGTCTAGTGAGCTTTCTCCTGAATGTTTAGGATTTTGTTGTGCATCTTCTTCTCCCAATCTTCTTTTTCATACTTTTAAACTATTTTTTTCATATCAAAATAAAAATAAATACTTTCTCGGCAATTCCAGTGGATCCCCTAAAACTTAATTTGATGCGATCTGGATCGATCGATCCAATGAGAGCTCCCACCCAACCCCACCCGGTCCCTCTCGACCTAGTCCGAGAACGAGCCACCGAGCCCTCTCGACTTCATCCGTCCGAGAACGAGCTACCGAGCCCTCTCCGACCTAGTCCGAGAATGAGCTACCGAGCCTCTCCGACTTCATCCGGTCCAGAACGAGCTCCCGAGCCTCCGATCTAGTCCGAGAACGAGCTATCGAGCCCTCTCCGACTTCCACGTCCGGTCCAGAGAACGACCGAGCCCTCTCTCGACCTAGTCAGGAGAACGAGCTACCGAGCCTCTCCGCTTCGTCCGGTCCGGAGAACGAGCTACCGAGCCCTCTCGGACTAGTCCGAGAATGAGCTACCGAGCCCTCTCTCACCTAGTCCGGAGAACGAGCTACCAAGCCCTCCGACTTCCCATGCCAAGTTTCCATACTTGACTTTTCCGGTCAACCTGCTCGCTGCTTTTCCGTGCCAAGTCTCCATACTTGGACTTTTCCGCCAAGTCTCCATACTTTGACTTTTCCTGGCCACAAGCTCCCTTGACTTTTCCGTGCCAAGTCTCCATACTTGACTTTTCTCGCCAAGCTCCCTACTTGACTTTTCACCGATATCCGTCAACCTGACCTATCTGGATTTCCCTTGCCCGCTTCACTCACCAGAACTTTCCAACTGCCTGGCTTCACTCACTAGGACTTTCCCTTGCCTGGCTTCACTCACCAGGACTTTCACCTGGCTTCACTCACCAGGATTTCCTGAATCAGGTCGACTCACCTTGGGTCAACTAGGTCAACCTTGACCAAAGATTGCACCCACAATCTCCCAAGTTTGTATTCTGTCAAACATCAGAATACAACTTTTCTACTCTCGTCAAACATCAGAATAGAACTTTTCTATTCTCGTCAAACATCAAAATACAACTCGAGTCAGGTCAACCAGGTCAACCAGGTCAACCTTGACCTAAGGTTGCACCAACAGTTAATCCAAGGAATAGAGCAGTACTAATTTCTTCTTCAGGCGGAGAAGCCTCTTTATAGTAGTGTAAGCACAGAAAATGAGAAGCTAAATGAAAATTAAGATGTGTACAAGTGTTGATGCAAGAATGCTTGTTGTACTTTAGCTTCTGGACCAAGGTTGTATTTATAGCCTTGGTCGGGGCACCTGGAAGGGTTCCAGGTGCCTGGAGTGGGATAGAATTCTATCCTCGATGCCTCGGTCAAAGTCCATGTTGAATATGATAATATTTGAGTTCCAATCACCCGAACCCACAAAGTCAACCTGGTTGACTTTTTCAATCTGAGCCCTCTGCTCCGGTTCTGCTTACCTCAGTCCGGGTCTTCCGCTCCGCACTCTTGGGTGATTTCGGCCAGCTGAAATAGGGCTCACCCAAAACCAACTTTTGACCTTCTCCTCAAGCAAGCTTCCGCTCTGGCTTCTCGTACCTCGGAATCGTCGCATGTTTCCTTCTCGTCTGCCAGCGTACTCTTCCACAGCTTCGTCCCTCGAACGCACTGAGTCCGTCGGCTCTCTCCCGTGTCGACCTTCTCACTAGCTGCGTCTTTTGCTCCCCGAGTAATCTTCCGCTCCAACTTCTCATCCCTCGGAAACATCGCACGTTCCTTCTCGTCCGCCAGTGTACTCTTTCGCAACACCTCGTCCCCCAGATGCACCGAGCCCATTGACTCTCTTCTGTGTCGTCCTTCTCGCTAGTTGCACCTTTTTCTCTACTTCATGTGCTCCTAAGTTCCTGCACACTTAAACATAGGGTTAAACATAACAGGACCTAACTTAACTTGTTTGATCACATTAAAACAACCTTGGGGTACCAACAAGCGTTTACTGATACATTAAATGTATCATAAGACAGCATTTCAAACAAATCCTATGTATGCAGACACACATTGTTAGAGGAATATATGGAGAGAAAAAACTTGGTAGTAGCAGTTGATGTTATACCTACAACAAAACCAGCAACACAAAATATAGATGGCTAATATGGTATGCCAGAGATTTTAGTTTCCTCTGCAATGGTTGCAAAATATGCATTTATGCAATCACCATCTGTGGCTACGGTCCAATAAAAAATACATAGGAAAGATGACATATTTAATGAAATCGTTCTATTGAACCATATTGCCTTTGTCGTAGCCCTACATAAACAAAAAAAATAAAACATGTCCATAAATTATGTTTTACAACACTAGTGCCTATTGCTGCTACAATTGGAGCAGTTACAAAAATTATGTGTTATAGCAACTTCTAAATTAGCCATGATTGATTTATTTCAACAATATGAAATGTTTGTTTAACTATACAATAAGAAGATAATTCTAATGTAATTTATCCTTGTGTTCACAATAGAATTATTAACATAATTCATCATATATTTGTATTACGGTAAGTGTATAACTCAACAAATATTTGACTTACTTTACCTAACTCAGTTTTAATAATGCCTCTGCTGCTACATCATCTTCATTTTTCTTAAAATATGACTTCGCTTGTTGAACAAATACATAGATAAAATTTTTATCCATGAGTAATTATATGTGATATAGGAATAAAAGATAAAACATTTAACCAACCTAAATCGAACCTTCATAATTTTTGGATTTTTGTTTAACAAGCTATATAAAAGTTTAGATGATGAAGATGTGACAGCTACATCCGCAAATGAGACAGAGGCTTCTTGAACTTTAACAGGATGCTCAATATTTTCATCTCCTTTGCCCTTACGCATCTTTGTCTCATGCTCATCTTAGAAACTGACTTTTTTTTAATTCTTTTGGCCACGGGCACTCACTCAATCCCTTTTGCAAGTGGGGTTGTGATTCTCTTTGTAGCACTCATCTTTGACCTTGTTATTAACCGATTAGAAGGTAATGCCTCTATTTCCTTTGCAAGCAATTGACTTTGAAGATCTTTGATTTTTCTCTCATATTCTACTATAATTTTATCTTTTTCAGCTATAATTCTGTCCTTTTCATTAATCGTTTTGTCCTTGGCATCTATTATAGTTTTTGAATTACTGGTACAGATTTTAATCTCATCACTTAACTCACTAATTTTGGCCTCCATCTTTGTAATGAGTTGGTCCTTGCCCTCAACCACATACTCCAAATGATCAATTTTGCCCTCCCTTGCTTGACAATTTGTACTAGCCTCTTTCTCCTGAATGCATTCTGCAATATATTCCTAAGCTTCGGCTACCTATTCAGGAAATTGTTCTGGAACTTGTTCAGGATTTTCCTCAGAAATTGATTGTATAAACCTCTCAACAATTTGTTGATCTATACGCTCTACAACATCTTCTAGGGAATCGTTTGAGAGCAGCCGTGTCTCTAGATCTGATGGACTTAAATCAATAATTATTTTGGCACAAGTAATTTTGTAATCCTAGACTTTATTGTCTCCACACGGGAGCCTAACCACTTTCATCTGCATATTCTTGGAAGGGTACATTGTCTGTAAGGATCCATTATTCTGACATGTTTACACATCCACACCTGCAATTCAATAAAAATGGTTAAATATGAAAATTTATGCATAAATTATATGAGTCTATCATTAAATTTAAGAACTTACAGCAAAAAGATGTGTGAACCCTTTGAGCATGGGAGCTTAATTTACCTCAAGGCCCTCTAGCTTCGGCTTCTGTGAAAGCATCACACCAATGCCCCCCCCCCCCAAGTTGTGGGCTCATATAGTCATATACAGCCTTACACCAATTATACCTATCTAAATTAGCAAAATCATCTACACAATCTATTAGTGATTGTACTGGTAATCTAGATATACTGCTAGTAGAAGTAAATAAAATGCAAACAAAGAAATACAATATTAAAAAGTAGCAAAAGAGAGTATCAAATTCAGCAGATGAAGGTTGTTTGCTGAGGTTGATCATCTTGTTCTCTAACCCCTTTCGTGTACACTTCACATTACTGAAGTGTTAAAAAAATAGTGGGGTGGTGACTACATGCTTCTGTAAATTTACTTCGTCGCCTTAGTCTGGGAGTCCTAGAATCAATGAAACATCTTTCCTTGTGAAGATAATTTTCTTGTTATGAAAGGTGAAACATCTGGCTTTAATGTCCTAATTATCAAACATATTTTGCATAAAGCTTCAAATATTTTCAATTTTAGGAATGGCTATTGCCCAAGCAAATGGGCTTCCCATTATCAACTCCATCTGTCAATCGTTTATGTGTAGTGATGATAAAAAAAACTCTTGAAGTGAGGGTAATTACTTTTCCAATGCACTTTCTTATAATATGCATGAGAAGCAGAAGTTCTCTGGCTCACCATTTAATTCTGTCAAACAAATACATAAGATCTTAGTGATACTCATTTGGCTTCATTACAATGTAGTTAATTTTCACCCATAATATGTTACATTACACTGTTATTTTTTAACCATAATATGATATATTGCAATGTCTATAATTTCTCCTAGCTACTACAAAGTGATTAGCAACTACTACAACATGGCTACTTATTACGTTGTAGCAATTAGGGTCAAGTAGCTGCTACAATAATGAGAAGCCAATAGAGACTGTAGGGTTTAACCACGTTGTATCAATCATTAGGATTTCACTACGTTGTAGCACTTGCTGTCGTGTAGCTGCTACAACAAAGATTAACATTTTTTAAACCCCCTATTTCCTCAAAGTAAAATCTTTAATCCAAAGACCTATAATCATTAAATACCATTGTAACAGCTAGGAGACGAATCAAAACACTAAAAATTCAAACCCATAAACAAAATGAGAAAAATCAAAACTTTAAACTCTAATACAATACTTACGATGGAGGCGAAGATTTGGATGAAAAATAAGTTGTCGCGGTGAGATTAATTGACGAAGACACCGTGGGGCACCGATCTACTATCAATGAAATTCTTTTGAAATATTCGTCACACGGCGAGTTTAGGGGGTAAAACTTTGGCCGATGAGGGTAAAAAGATAATTGCACAATATATTTTCACTTTCTCCGCCCGTGCATGCTGATAGATATTAAAATTAGAGGGATTTACAACTTATCTTGAAAAAACTTACCAACGAAAGGTTTGTGGGAAATGATATTTGCCAAGTTTTTTGCAACCTATATAACAAAAAATGGTAAGAAATGTTTGTTTGGAGTGTCAAAGTAATTGTTACAATGTGTAGCAGCTATTATAGGATAGCTGCTATAACGTGGAGCAGCTATTGTAGGGTAGCTGCTACATTGTGTAGCAGCTACTATCGGATAGCTATTACAAGATGTTGCAACAACTCAATTGAAAGTTGATACATGTTGTAACAGTTATAACTTAAATCATAAAAAATTAAAACCCTAAACCCTAAATATAAATGTCTACTACCTACTTAGTATAGTATCATCTAAGTAGCTACCTTGAAATTACTATAAAAAATGATTTGTGAAAAATGATGTTTGGCAGGTTTCCTGTAAATTTTATAACAAAAAAAATATAAGAAAAGATTGTTTGGAATGTCTAGGTAGCTAATATAACGTTGTAGCAGCTAACCGTCAAATTAGCTACTATAGCGTTGTAATAGTTACCATTCCAAGTAGCTGCTACAACGTTGTAGTAGCTAATCATCGAATTAGCTGCTACAGCGTTACAGCAACTATCATTCCAAGTAGCTGCTACAATATTGTAGCAGCTAACCATCGAATTAGCTGCTACAATGTTATAGTAGCTATCATTCCAAGTAGCTACTACAATTGCTGGGATATGCCCGATGCGGTGTGTGTTAAAACACATTTGGTAAACATGCGCAACGAAAAATAAAATAATAATAATTCATAAATTATTACATCACATGCATCACACGCATACAAGGATACAACATGTCAAACATGATTTCATAATTAAATTTTTATGGAAAGTAAATTTACACTGGGTGTACCTTACGGATGACCTGTAATGAGAAGGGCATCACCCATAGCAACGTTATCGAACCTCGCCTCTATTCATATCCACCCTGAGCTCCTCAAGACAACTCCTTGAGCATAAGCCTCTCCTTCGGAAATTACTAGCCACGAGCGAAGAAGAGGGATCAAGAGAAAGAGGAAGAGAAGCACACAAGGAAGAGATTTCTTCCTTGTGGTGGTCACAGCAACAAGGGGAAGGGCTTCCCCTTGTTGGCAGCGGCAAAGAGAGAGGGGAGAGGGAGAGGAGAAGAGAAATTGGGTTAAGGTTTTTCAAAAACCTTACAAGTCAATTAATTATCTCATGTGTATAATCTTCTCTCAGCCATATCAATATATAGCTCTCATTAATGAGCTGGATTAGAAAGCCCAAATCCTACCCATTATCCCTTAACCAAAATATTAGCCTATTAACCCCTTGGTTTGATTCACAACTAAACCAAATTGGTTCATGACTAATTCATGATTAAATCAAATATGGTCCAACTTTTCCATAAGAGATGTGGCCCATCCGCACTTCCATTGCGACAATATTTTCATATTTGTCTTATGTATGGTCCAATCAAACATTTATCTATTGATCTAAAAATCATATTCTTTAACTTGTTTTACATCTTTTAGAGACTCATTAGTGCGTGTGACCCAATTGGTCCCCGGTTTATCTTGATCATCCATAATTAACTTCTTAATTATAGAACGATTATGAGTGACACCTAGTAGTACATCATGATCCCCAATTAGTCAGAAAATCATAGTTGATCTTAGAATTAATTCTAAACCCTTCAGCAATTACAGTGAGTCGTGTCTCGTTCCTTTTACTCGTCTTATACCCACGTGGTTCAGGACATGGTCTATATGTCTTGTCCCCACTAGGCTTACTACGTCACATCTAGCCCAAGTAATATTTTCTTGTTCAGCGGATTCAAATTACTCATACATGTGTACAAGAGTCTCACACTCTTAACATGTGTTGCTTTGGCCAAAGACTTTGAGTAATAATCCTAACGAGTGGTCATAAGGTATACGTCTCCTCGCAAGGAGCGGTGAATCCTCTGTGGGCTATCCAAACATCTTTGGGCACTTCAACTTATACCCAATCATCTCGAGTCCACACCTCAATGAGATGTTTGCTTAAGATATCAAAGTATAAGTCTCCATGACCAAGATGACTTGTATACCTCAAGTCGAAGGAAACTTGCACTCGTGCTGCGGTAAGAAATTCACAGACATATCTATATATATGTAGATAACCATATGAAGTCTTACAGCGAGTCACTCCAATGAACTACTTACCATGACCATTATCCATGTTTAACTCTCGACATCCCAATATCTCTTGCTAGTGAGAAAACAGCCGCTTGGCCGAATCAAAAAGTATAACCCATACTAGTCTTACAGAATTGATGATGTTCGAATGCATCAATTCGATGACTAAGGATATTTCAGTATATTCATAATTGCACATGTAGAGATAATCACTAGTTGTGATCCAATACCAAATTCTCTCATGCTATGAATTATATTACGAGCATTCGGTAAATAAGTTTAAGATAATCAAACATATAATATGCACTCAAAGAGTGAATCGATACTTATCAAATAAATAGAAAAAATCATAAGGTGATTGTCTTAGGACATCCCTCAAATTCTAACAATGACGTTGTAGCAGATAACCATTGAATTAGCTGCTACAGCACTGTAGAAGCTATCATTTCAAATAGCTGCTACAATATTGTAATAGCTAACCGTAGAATTAACTGCTATAGTGTTGTAACAGCTATCATTCCAAGTAGCTGTTACAACGTTATAGCAGCTAACTGTCAAATTACCTGCTACAGCGTTATAGCAACTAACATTCCAAGTAACTGCTATAACGTTGTAGCAGCTAACTATGGAATTAATTAACAATTTAACACCCAGGACATTCAATAAAGATAATCAAGTATAAATGGTATATAATAAGAATAGAGGAGAGGGAATTACAATTTAAAATGAAATGACTTACCAAGTAGTTGTTACACATTGTAGCAGCTACTTGGACAGTTAGTTGCTATATGTTGTAGTAGTTACTTCGACAGTTAACCGCTACATCTTGTAGCAGCTAACTTTCTAAGTAGCTGCTGCACCTTGTAGCAGCTAACTGTCCAAGTGGTTGTAGCCTGCAAGCGTTTGTAGCAAGCGTCGACCTTGCACATTGTAACATAAATCCTTCCTTCCTTATAATATATATTAGGATCATGGTAGGGAATTACAACATAAAATGAAATGAATTACCATTGGTTATGAAATGTGGGAATTGATATTTGGCAAGTTTCCTGCAAATTATATAAGTAAAAACTTGTAAGAAAGCAGTTAGGGCCTGTGCGTTGTAAGATCTATCAGGGCTAAAAATTGTTATACAAAGCTGAACAGCAGACAATAGAGTGGAATGGCTTACAATCGAGAATGGAGAGGGGTGCTAAGCAAACCGACATCGACTATGTGTTTAGTGGCAGATTGGGGAGCTGTCAGCCAGCTAGTGAACAAGCAAGCGATTGTAACGAGGGTTTAGCTTGCAACGCCTTTGCCTTTGCTTGCCCAAGGGGGCCCTTCGAAAGCTTAGCTTATGACTTCTTTTAGCTGAGGGGTTGCATGCGTGTGTCAATGCCATTTGAAAGCTCTACATCATGTTGAAACATAGCTTCACTTTGTGGTTGCTTGTACATTGACACTTCAAACCAAAGATCATCTCTACCTTATGTGCAATGAAAGATGTTCTTGTTATGTCAAAGGGCAGATGAAACACTTGATCACAACTTCTTTTAGTGCACAAACAACATGGTCCAATGGGCCAAAGTGCAGACATGGCAAGGAATGCGATAAGAGATCAACATGACAAGGAGAATATTGCAAGTCCTCAAGAGGATGATTTAAGGGAGTTGTCATCGTGTAATTTTCAACTATGTCATGCATGATATACCTCATATGACAAGTTAGGAACATATGTACTGATACGGGATATAATGAGTGAACCCAGAGAATGATATGACAATCAAAGTCAAGATGAGGTGGAGGTCAAAGTCAAGGCAGGGTGACAGTCAAAGGGTCACCCTAGGGCAGAGTTTAGATTCTCGACCTAGCGCTAAGGCCTCTGACATAAAGACGGTCTACTTAAGAGCCAGTCGTTCGTGAAGAACGAGCATTTAAGTCCCCAGGGCAGGTAGGTAGCCCTGTATATAGTAGGGTGGTCATAAGGTCGTCCAAACCCAAAGGACTTGTTTCAATGACTTCATATGTTTTAGCTACCCTAAATACCGAGCGGTACCTCGCCCAAAACTCCATATGATTCCATATCCAAGTGACCCTAAATACCGAGCAGTACTTCACCTGGCTAGGTTTGAAGCACTTATCCTCATATCACTACCCGGACGGCTCTCCAGCAGAGTATAGGTTGTCAAATGGACTTCTAGAAAGCATAAGACATCATATTATTCTCTAAACGAATGTCTCAATGTTGTGCAGAACATAACTGAGTGGCTTAATACTGAGACAGGTATAAAGGCAGCCGACCTTACTGGCTGACCAAGATACAGATAGTATAATACATAATAGGATAGACTATACAAAATGTAATTGAGTAGCTCAATAAAGACGGTCGGCTTTAACGACCGTCCGAGATATACTTAGCAGACAACATCTTAACAACCTATCAGAATAATAATTATGTATCAGAAAATATTCTTTTGGAAACTTCTCTGAGGACCACCGTGTCACCCATCAGCAGACTATTTATGAAAGCATATTCTTTCATCAACCCCAGCAGTAACATAAGTTATAAACAACAAAAGAAGTATATATGTGGGTAAAAGAAAGATTCCTAAGATAATTATGGCGCATTGCCTAACAAACTCTGATACACTTTATCGTCTTATGATTGTAGAGGTTCTGAGAAGTGGTATTTGAAGGGAGAGTCCTCTCCGTGGTGGAGGTACATTCTTTGAACATCTGCCACTTTACTCTCGCATGTACGTTCCCTATTGTTCTTGATTCACTCGGTCGAGTTAGTACTGACTTGAGCATCGGAGGGTCTTCTCCAAGGACTCCCCCTAGTTTCTAGGCGCTAACGTTTTGTTGGCTCGTCTACGTGTGCACAAGAGCAGAAGGAAGCTTTTTCGAGGAGTTAAAGGTCTTCTTCCATTCAACCATCAATCCACCATACCCAGCGCGTCATCTCTGTAGCTTTCAAATAGGATCATGTACTTTTGACGACGATATATCAAATATTGATAGAATATTTTAAACAATTCAAATATATATATCTTGTAAAATATCGAAAAATGGCGAATAGTAATAAAGGAATTTTCTGGAATTTTTAGAAATTTTCTAGAAATTTTTCAGAGCTCGTACACTGGGTTTTAAGGGGGACGAATTTATGGGTACGGATAAAGCCTGTTTTGGATACCCGTTTAAGTGAGGAAATGTTTTATTTATAAATACATTTCCTTTTTTATTTTCTTTCCCCCCCCCCCTAAACGACGTTTCCTTCCCTCGACCTGTGCCTCCTCCTCTCTCGATTTCCTCCGACCTGTGCCCTAACCTTCTAGCGCCGGTGGTTTCCTTCTCCTCTGTCCCTGCCCAAGCGCCGGCGAGTACGAGCCACCGCCGGCCGAACCGTTTCTCTACCCTAGCGCTGTCCTCCTCTCCCTTGTATTTGCCTGACGACGCCACCGTGCCCTAGTCTCCCACGAACCCAAAACCTTTCCTCTTTCTCTTCTGCCCGGCGCTGTCGGAGCCCTAGCCATCTTTCCGATCGCCTTCAGCCACTTTCTTTGGACCGTCTCCCTTGCGTGAGGGATCTTCGACCGGAAGAAAAAAAAAACCCAAGCCGTTCTTCTACCCGTGCCCTAGCCAGGATCGTCGGAGTGGAGGGTGTTCCCGACTCGGAGGGTAAGTTGCTTCGACCAATTCTTCTTCTTTTGCTTCTCTCTGAGCCGTGCCCTATTCACTGCTTGCTGCCACCAGGTTCTGCCGATCCACCGCCTGCGCACCCATGCCCTAACACTGTCGCCGGATCCTTGACCACCTCCGACCATTTCAAGCGCCAACCTCTAGTGCTGAGCCCTCTCCTCAATTCGTTGAAGCAGTGCCCTGATGTCGAGATAGTCCAGCGCTGCTAGAGGTGTCTTTGGGCAGCAATAGACACACCGGTGATTTCCAGCCGTGGGTTCACTCTGATCATGAGGCATCAGTGACTATCATCAGATTTGGTGAGTATTAAGGTTGAAATTATTGCTAGGATTAAAATGGTGGATTTGTTGTGAAGAGGGTTGATTAAGTTATTGGAGGAAATATGTGAGTTGGATTTATGATGGAAATCTTATTGATTGTGTTGATTGAGGATTATTGATTAAAGAGATTAATTCAAGTTAATCATTAATTAGGATTAATTAATGATGATCCATTAGGGTTTTTCCTAATTCAGTTGGGTTGGATTTAGCTAGTTGTTGTTTATAAAATTAGCTAAATTGTATATCACGTTATCTGTAGAACTTTGATTCGAGGCAGTGTCTTGACGAGGGATCTATTTCAGATTGGATCTTCTTTTGGAGGCAGGTACTTTGACTTGTGTCTTTTGATATGCACAATAATGTGTTTAACATATAGCAATAATTGTGTTATCCATTTGTTTCGGTTGGTCACTACATGATCTGTTACATGTTTGCTTGTTTACTTATTATGCACTGCATGTTATTATTTACCTGATCATACATGCTTTAGGTAGTGACCTAACCATATGATACATTATGTTCAGGACCTAGGGTTTATTTGATACCCTATCTGTTTGTGTACCTTCCATTTGATTCATTATCTTGTAGTACACATTTTATATTTATGTATGGAGCATGCTATGCTATTTGTGATATTGCAATGTTTAGTGTCATGCATCATCTTGCATGATTGCATGCTGTGCGATTGCCTGCTCCATTATTGTTGAGCACATCGTTAGTTATATGTATTTGTACACACCACCACTCATGGGTTAGTGGTATATCAGACAGGTGTGTGGCAGTTCTGCTATTTGGCTCCGTTGGTCTGGTGACTCAGCGTGGTAGCCGGCAGACAGTACCGCTCTGTTTGGCTCCGTTGGTTTAATGTAGCAACATTGTAGCCGGCAGGCAGTTGGACTTTGTTTGGCTCCATTGGTCCGCTCATGGGTAGTGTGACTCAGCGTGGTAGCCGGCAGAGATTCCCCTCCGTCATCGTGTACCGGGAGATGAGAGCATTGCGCTCCCCCATATATTATTTTGGGGTAGGAGTATGTGTGTACTCCGACAGCATCTCGTCCACTCGGTCACTCATCAGGGGCAGTGATGTCAGAGTGCACGGTTGTCACAGCTCTACCCACTCGGACTCACCATTGTGTGTGAGATGGCTGACTGGCGTTAGGGGTGACCATGTCGTTGGCATCATATGCATGATGCATTTATTGTTTGTATTTGCTGCATTTACTTACTGCATTTATATGGATGCATATGATTGACATGCATACAGGATTATGACACCCTCGATTTGACGACCCTGTTACCTTTATACCTTGGTCTTGGTTAGTACAGTTTTCTCCTATTTTTGTTTCAGTTGCATTTATTCTTCTCATATTCAGGAGACTGTACGCATGATTAGTGTTGTCTGTTATTTACTTTATTATGTATATCAGTTGTACCTGTGAGTGTTGGACTCACACCCTCCTCCGTTGATATTTTCAGGTTGAGGCTGTCTGGAGCAGTTCCAGTCGCTAGTCCCCATTGCACATAGTGCTAGTCCTCTGCTGATCACGAGTTGTTGTTTTAGTTTTCTCTATCAGACTATGTTTTGGTCTTGTAATGTTTTACTTATGGATCTTGTATGGATTCTTATCGTTGATGGATTTTGGTATGATTTGGATATATTTTACTCCATGCCTGCCTGGACGGCAGAAGAGGTGAGTTTGTCGGATTTGTGTTTTATGAGTGTAGTGGAGTAGGAAAAATCGGTTTTGAGCTTTACGAGTGTAGTTGAGTAGGGTTGTTTTCGAGTCATCGTATTACTGTTCTATTTGTTTACTATTAAACTACGTGGTTGTGTCAGCCAGAGGCTGAAATTGATATTAACTGCGTGGTGATTGTTTTATTATTGTTATTATTCCAGCCGCATGTGGCTGAGGTATATCGTGATTGTAGAAAGTTTCAAATTATCCGCCGTACAGGGAAGATGTTGCCGAAATTTCTTCGGACAGGGACTCCTCCGGGGCGTGACAATTTATTTGGTATCAGAGCGAGGTTTTACGATCGTTGTTTTCGTATTTTGGATATTTGGGATAACCTGATACCAATTTATATGGTATCAGAGCGCCAAAGTTTGGCGATACTTGTTTGGTTTCCATGTGTTGGATTTTCGAGATTTATCTGATACCAATTTATTGGTATCAGAGCAGGGTGTGATATCTGCTTTTAGTATTCTGGATATATTGTGCTAGCCCAAGTTTGCGAGTCAAACTGGATAGTTATTTTGGTTGCACGGGATTTCCATTACGTATATGTTTTGGACTTTCGTTTCGGATTTTTATGGATTTCCGGTGATTTTCTCGTACGGAATTCCGAGATCAATTTGGGGATTGGACAGTGATGGAACATCTCCAGACGGTATATAGGTATGATGTTTAATTTTATAGTTTATGACATGTATTAGCATTCTTTATTTAGTACCTGTCTGGTTGTTGTAAGACATATTACGTGTGATGGGTTAGCCATTGAGCATGGTCGACCTTAATAGAGATCAAGGATTATAGTCTCTGGAGATTTTTTATATCATACCATCAGTAGTTTTAGCTTCTGTTACTACTAGTAGGAGATGGAGGCACATACCAGCCTCTGCTATTGTTAGCTGGGTAATGGATAATACCTACATATTCCTGTGGACCTAGCCAGTAGAGTTTTTATACTCATATCTTTTGGATATTAGGGTACCCGATACGATGAAAATTGGTCATTGGGGAGTTATCATGTGTGATCATTGTTGAGAATGGTTTGAGGTTGAGAGATATTGTGAGATCAGATATTGTGATATGTTGATTTCTAATGATTTATGAGAGTAAATGTTATGTGGTTGTCTGATGATCTATTACTAGATATTTGTTTTGATGATCTATTAGTGGATAACTATTTTGATGATCTATTATTTGGGTTGTCATTGATGGTGACATAGTGAGTGTCATGTATGATATTCACAGGTTTGATGATTATAATCGGGTGCTAGAGAGTTTACAGTTGAGTGTGCCTATGAGATTTTAATAAATCTGGTTAGTTGTGGTTAGTTAACAGGATGATAAAATTGATATTTGCTTCCTCTCATATTGGACTATGTTGATACATAATGATTTGATGTTTTGAATGCTAAATTGCTCTCATGGGGAGTAGAGACTGATTCATCTGATATTATGTGGGCTGATATTTTTGAGGATAAAAATGAGAGTGTCTTGATGTTCTTGAATTCTGACTTTTTCTTTTGGGTCGTACACATTTATACATATGATTATTGTGGGTTTCTAGTAGATTATACCCGAGTGGTTAGGCATACATGTCTGATTGTTTATTGGAGGTATTTGTCAATTAAAAACTATGTTGTGGAATGTGCACATGTGTTTGAGTGTTTTATTGGAGGTATCTTATCGATTTAATCTGAGTTGTGATATGTGCAGATGTGTTCGGTGTAATATTTGAGGTATCTTATTCATTATATTTGTTCTGTGTGTACACTCATGTCTATTATGATTTGTTGGAAGTATTACATTGATTATACTCTTGGCATAGGTGTATATATGTCATGTGAGTGTTGTTTGAGGTGTATTGTCGATTATACCTATGTTGATATATGCACACGGGTTCGGTATGCATTGTTGGAGGTATCACGATGATTTATACCTATGTTGTGAGTATGTTTGGTGTTACTAATTGGAGGATTATGTCGATCATACATATGTTGTGTGTACGTGTGCCAGATGTATAGTGGGTAGCATCATGATGATTCTACCTATGTTAAATGTAGGATGTGGAGTGCCTACATTATATCATTTGTTGTATTACCTGTCAACTAATTCTCCTATTGGTAGATGGCCCACTAGGATGTTGATAGAGTTGACGATGAATTTGATTTGCTTACTAGGTTGTTATACCTTTGGCTGCCACAGTGATATGTGGTTGAGTGATCTCATGCAGTCTCCAGCTGGATAGTTAGGTGCCTTGGACACTTATGTATTGTTTGTGGTGGAGCGTTGCTCCCACATATTGCGGATTGCTTGTAGCGGAGCATTGCTCCCATATTTATTTTAGATACATATTTCGGATTATTTGTAGTGGAGTGTACTCCTACATATTGAGGATTTCTTGTGGTAGAGCGTTGCTCCCACATATGTGGTATTTTCTCACACTGGAGGATCTATTTTTAGATGATTGATATTGTTGGTGATCAGATTCCTGATTTGTTGTCGGGGATCTTATGGTTAAGAATGTCTATCATACAGACATTATGTGTCTTGGTGTTACCATTAGGGCTTACGGAGCCTTAGATGTTTTCATGGACTCAATGATTTGGGTATTCCCAGGATGTTTGGATCGGTTTTCATTGTCTTTGTTGATGATGTTGTGATCTATTTCGGATCCACGGTGAGTCACGCACATCATCTTTGCATAGTTCTAGAGATATTTCGATGGAAACGTCTAGATGTGAAGATCAGTAGTGCGTATTTTGGTTGTCTTCTGTGAGATGTTTGAGACACACGGTCACTAGTAGGAGTATAACATGGTTCCACAAGAGATCGAGGTTGTTACCGTTGGGAGTAGACGGAGTCTATAGAAGAGGCTCGCAACTTCCTTTGTTTGGCTCGATATTTCCGGAGATACATTGGGGGTTTATCACGTGTTGCTATGCCACTGACACACCTGACCAGGAAAGGCGTGAAGTTCACGTGGTTCGAGGACTACGAGACCAACTTCGAGGAGCTGAAGCGGAGACTAGTGTCGGTTCCGATTTTGGTTTTACCTTCTGAAGAGGACAGATTCGTGCCCTATACCGACGCATCTCTACAGGTTTTGTGCGCTGTTTTTCTGCAACACGGCAGGGTAGTCTCCTACTTCTCGGCAGTTGAAGAAGCATGAGAAGAACTACCCTGTACATGATCTGGAGCAAGTCGCCATTATTTTTGCCATGAAGATTTGGCGACATTATTTATATGGCATTACATTTGAGATTCTCACTGACCATAAGAGTCTCAAATATCTGTTTACTTAGTAGGAACTTAATCTCCGACAGAGGAGATGGATGGAGTTCCTGAAGGATTATGATTTTACCATTAACTATCACCCGGGAAGAGCTAATGTGGTTGCCGATGCGCTTAGCAGGAAGTCCGGAGGGACTTTAGCTTGCCACCGAGTTGTGGTCACAGACTTGATTTAAGGTTCCTCCGATTTGGGCCTTGAGGGGTAAGGACAGACAGAGCAGGGTACTCTGGTTACCATGGTTGCTCAGTTGTTGATCAGGACGAGGATACGAGAGCCCTAGGCTGCTGATCAATATTTGTAGTTTATTTGCAACCAGATAGCTTCCAGGCAGCAGACCGAGTTCACACGAGACGAGGAGGGTATTATATACTTCCGAGACAGATTATGCGTACCTTAGTCTCATTCGGTCTTACAGGAGCTACTTCAGGAAGCTCATCGCTCTCGATTTGCGATCCACCCAGGCGGGACCCGCATGTATCGAGATTTGAGGCGTTCCTACTGGTGGAATGGTATGAAGAAAGACATCGCAGAATTTGTAGCTAGATGTCTTATCTGTCAGCAGGTGAAGGCTGAGCACCAGAGACCTGCCGGATTACTTCAACGGATTCCTATTCCTGAGTGGAAATGGGAACATATTACTATGGACTTTGTGGTGGGATTGTCGAGGACACGACGAGGCCATGACGCGATTTGGGTTATTGTTGATCGAGTAACCAAATCTGCGCACTTCTTAGCGATCTGGAGGACTGATTCCCTGGATCGATTGGCAGATCTGTATTGCCGGGAGATCATCAGATTACATGGTGTCCCTTTGACTATTATTTCAGATAGAGACCCCCAGTTCACGTCTCGTTTCTGGCAGAGTCTGCAGCAGGCCTTGGGCACGCAGCTCCAATTTAGTACAGCTTTCCATCCGCAAACAGATGGACAGTCAGAGCGGACCATTCAGACTTTAGAGGACCTGCTGAGGTCGTGTGTATTGGATTTTAGGGGCAGTTGGGAGGACCATTTGCCATTGGAGAGTTCGTCTACAACAACGGTTTGTATTCGGCTATCCAAATGCCACCGTTGAAGCGTTGTATGGTAGGCCTTG
Organism: Zingiber officinale; assembly: GCF_018446385.1. NCBI lineage: Eukaryota > Viridiplantae > Streptophyta > Magnoliopsida > Zingiberales > Zingiberaceae > Zingiber > Zingiber officinale. Next base: position 75,356,639 of record NC_055995.1, read on the forward strand.
TCGGACACCCACCCTCTTGATGAGGTTGGGGAGGTCCAATTGTTGGGACCTCATAGAGTTCGGTATGAGGCAGAGTTGGTCCGTACTATCAGACGGAGGATGTCAGAGGCGTAGGACCGCCAGAAGGGTTATGTAGATCTGAGTCGAAGACTCTTAGAGTTCTCTGCAGGCGACCATGTATTTCTGTGGGTTTCACCCACGAAAGGGGTGAAGGGATTTGACTTCAGAGATAAGTTAGCTCCGCGATACATTGGATCTTTCCAGATCTTGGAAAGGATTGGAGCGGTAGCTTATCGTTTGGCGTTACCACCAGCTTTGGCAGGTGTTCACGACATATTCCATGTGTTTATGCTGAGGAGATACGTAGCTGACCCAGCACATGTGCTGACAGATATCTCAGTTTTCGTACAGCCTGACGTGACCTACGAGGAGATTCCGGTACGGATTTTAGACCGGAAAGAGCATCAGTTGCGGAACAAGACTATCTGACTGGCTAAAGTCGGATGGCAGTATCTTTCGGACGAGGAGGCTACTTGGGAGCTTAAGGATATTATCCGAGCTCGATACCCCCATCTTTTCACTTGAGGTATATGATTTTATTTACCGTTCAACATTTATACTTTATATCTGTTGTTAGTACTTGCTGATGGTAGATAACAAAATTTGGGGACCAAATTTTTATTAGTGGAGGAGAATGTAAAATAGCGAAAAATGGCTAATAGTAATAAGGGAATTTTCTGGAATTTTTAGAAATTTTCTGGGAATTTTTCAGAGCTCGTACACTGGGTTTGGAGGGGGGCAAATTGATGGGTACGGATAAAGCCTGTTTTGGATACCCGTTTAAGTGAGGAAATGTTTTATTTATAAATACATTTCCTTTTTCATTTTCTTCCCCCCCCCCCCTAAACGTTGTTTCCTTCCCTCGACCCGCGCCTCCTCCTCTCTCGATTTCCTCCGACCCGTGCCCTAACCTTCTAGCGCCGGCAGTTTCCTTCTCCTCTGTCCCTGCCCAAGCGCCAGCGAGTACGAGCCACCGCAGGCCGAGCCGCTTCTCTGCCCTAGCGCTGTCCTCCTCTCTCTTGTCTTTGCCCGACGACGCCACCTTGCCCTAGTCTCCCGTGAACCCAAAACATTTCCTCTTTCTCTTCTGCCCGGCGCTATCGGAGCCCTAGCCATCTTTCCGATCGCCTTCAGCCACTTTCTTTGGATCGTCTCCCTTGCGTGAGGGATCTTCGGCCGGAAGAAAAAAAAAACCCAAGCCGTTCTTCTACCCGTGCCCTAGCTAGGATCGTCAGAGTGGAGGGTGTTCCCGACTCGGAGGGTAAGTTGCTTCGACCAATTCTTCTTCTTTTGCTTCTCTCCGAGCCGTGCCCTATTCACTGCTTACTGCCACCAGGTTCTGCCGATCCACCGCCGGCGCACCGTGCCCTAACACTGTCGCCGGATCCTTGACCACCTCCGACCATTTCAAGCGCCAACCTCTAGTGCTGAGCCCTCTCCTCAATTCGTTGAAGCAGTGCCCTGATGTCGAGACAGTCCAGCGCTGCTAGAGGTGGCTTTGGGCAGCAATAGACACACCGGTGATTTCCAGCCGTGGGTTCACTCTGATCATGAGGCATCAGTGACTATCATCAGATTTGGTGAGTATTAAGGTTGAAATTATTGCTAGGATTAAAATGGTGGATTTGTTGTGAAGAGGGTTGATTAAGTTATTGGAGGAAATATGTGAGTTGGATTTATGATGGAAATCTTATTGATTGTGTTGATTGAGGATTATTGATTAAAGAGATTAATTCAAGTTAATCATTAATTAGGATTAATTAATGATGATCGATTAGGGTTTTTTCTAATTCAGTTGGGTTGGATTTAGCTAGTTGTTGTTTATAAAATTAGCTAAATTGTATATCACGTTATCTGCAGATCTTTGATTCGAGACAGTGTCTTGATGAGGGATCTATTTCGGAATGGATCTTCTTTTGGAGACGGGTACTTTGACTTATGTCTTTTGATATGTATAATAATGTGTTTAGCATATAGCAATAATTGTGTTATCAATTTGTTTCGGTTGGTCACTACATGATCTGTTACATGTTTGCTTGTTTACTTATTATGCACTGCATGTTATTATTTACTTGATCATACATGCTTTAGGTAGTGACCCAACCATATGATACATTATGTTCAGGACCTAGGGTTTATTTGATACCCTATCTGTTTGTGTACCTTCCATTTGATTCATTATCTTGTAGTAGACATTTTATATTTATGTATGGAGCATGCTATGCTATTTGTGATATTGTCATGTTTAGTATCATGCATCATCTTGCATGATTGCATGCTGTACGATTACATGCTCCATTATTGTTGAGCACATCGTCAGTTACATGTATCTGTACACACCACCACTCATGGGTTAGTGGTATATCAGACAGGTGTGTGGCAGTTCTGCTGTTTGGCTCCGTTGGTCTGGTGACTCAGCGTGGTAGCCGACAGACAGTTCCGCTCTGTTTGGCTCCGTTGGTTTAGTGTAGCAGCGTTGTAGCCGGCAGGCAGTTGGACTTTGTTTGGCTCCGTTGGTCCGCTCATGGGTAGTGCGACTCAGCGTGGTAGCCGGCAAAGATTCCTCTCTGATCGTGTACCGGGAGATGAGAGCATTGCGCTCCCCCATTTATTATTTCGGGGTAGGAGTATGTGTGTACTCCGACAGCATCCCGTCCACTCGGTCACTCATCAGGGGCAGTGATGTCAGAGTGCACGGTTGTCACAGCTCTACCCACTCGGACTCACCATTGTGTGTGAGATGGCTGACTGGCGTCAGGGGTGACTATGTCATTGGCATCATATGCATGATGCATTTATTGTTTGTGTTTGCTGCATTTACTTGCTGCATTTATATGGATGCATATGATTGACATGCATACATGATTATGACACCCTCGGTTTGACGACCCTGTTACCTTTATACCTTGGTCCTGGTTAGTACAGTTTTCTCCTATTTTTGTTTCAGTTGCATTTATTCTTCTCATATTCAGGAGACTGTACGCATGATTAGTGTTGTCTGTTATTTATTTTATTTTGTATATCAGTTGTACATGCTGAGTGTTGGACTCACACCCTCCTCCGTTGATATTTTCAGGTTGAGGCTATCCGGAGCAGTTCCAGTCGTTAGTCCCCATTGCACGTAGTGCTAGTCCTCTGCTGATCACGAGTTGTTGTTTTAGTTTTCTCTATCAGACTATGTTTTCGTCTTGTAATGTTTTACTTATGGATCTTATATGGATTCTTATCGTTGATGGATTTTGGTATGATTTGGATATGTTTTACTCCATGCCTGCCTGGACGGCAGAAGAGGTGAGTTTGTCGGATTTGTGTTTTATGAATGTAGTGGAGTAGGAAAAATCGGATTTGAGCTTTACGAGTGTAGTTGAGTAGGGTTGTTTTCGAGTCATCGTATTACTATTCTATTTGTTTACTATTAAACTGCGTGGTTGTGTCAGCCAGAGGCTGAAATTGATATTAACTGCGTGGTGATTGTTTTGTTATTGTTATTATTCCAGCCGCATGTGGCTGAGGTATATCGTGATTGTAGAAAGTTTCAGATTGTCCGCCGTACAGGAGAGATGCTGCCGAAATTTCTTCGGACAGAGACTCCTCCGAGGGGTGACATATCTTGATCTTTAAACATCATATAGTCTTTCCTTAACTCCTTAATAGTATTTATCTTGCTCTCGAAACTATCAGACAGTAGAAGGACATTAAATTATCATCCAGATATTCACAGTTTAATTTTTAATTACAATATATTTACATAGATTTTTTCTCCAAATAATATATATAATCATAAGATACTGGACTTCTAGTACGGGCACTTTCGCTTCAGTTTGGATATTACCCAGTTCATCTTTAATAGTATTTATCTTATAAAAAATCGCACAGTAATTGAGAACAAGACTACATTTACATTCATGCAAGTGCATGATTCAAGGCACTAAATAACTTTATTTAAAATTACTACAATATAATAATTTAATCAAAATTACTTATAATTTTAAATAAAAACATTATAATAATATTTAAGTGAATTTAATAAAGTTAGAACGAAATAAGTTGAAAATAATATTTTAATATAACATTACTTTGTGTATATAGAAATTTTGATAAGTAGTAATAATTTTATTTTATATTGTAATAATTTTTACTAAATTTACTATGATTTTGATAAAAATATGGTTGACTGTTCTTTTAAAGAATGCACTTTTATTTCTAAGTATCTATAATTCATGAAAAGGTTACTCAAATTCTCACAGAATGCTTGTGACAGACTTATTATAGATCAAGAGAATACTTTCCATCGGATGTATATTTTTAAAAAAAAAATTCTCCCACCACTAATTAACATTCCTTCACATGATCTAAAAATGGATTATGAAAGGAATCATAATTCATAAACGTAATTATCTTTCAATAACAAAGTTACTAAATACCAAAATATTTTATTTATTTTTTAAAAATTTATATTTACATTTTCTAAATTTAGTTTTAAATATATTTTTATTTTATTTTTTATCAGGTTAATTATTTATTGAATATTTACCATAATTTAATAACTTAACGTAACATTGCTCGTTTATTTAGATATGGAATCTGTTGGAGCAATCCCAATGGTTCGTGCGACCATGTATTTTGGTGTTTGGGCAAAGAGTTTAAGTTAGGTTCACCCTTGTATTTGATATGTATATTTGAGCTGTGCAGGTTTTCAGGATACACATGTGACTCAGGTTGATGACTTCAGGTCCAATGAAGGATGGAGCATCCGAGGGATTGTGGACAAAGCAACGAGGACAAGGGCCGAGGGAAGCGACTTCGAGGCATACGCGAAAGATGGCATTGGGGACGAGCTGCGGGCTTGAATGCATCTGAGGGACAAGAGCCAAAGGAAGTAGGCTTGAAGCCAAGAGGTCAAAGCTGCTAAGGAAGCGTCAAATGAGTTGTAAGGATGAGGGTCTGAGTGCTGAGAGATTGTACTCGGAGTAAAATCCTAGTTTTAGGGGTTTACTGTAGCAGTAATGTGGCAGTACTGTAGTGTTACTGTAGTAGTCCTGTAGCAGTCGACTATATGTTTTAGCAGTTGACTGGTACAGTCGACTGCGCAGTCGACTGGGTGCGAACAGAATAATTATGTTCGTTTGGTTAGTGTGGAGCAGTCGACTGCTAGTTTTAGCAGTCGACTGGTATCGAGTCGTTGGGATGTAATTGTCGAATTTCCACAGAGGGCAGTCGACTGCATGTTTTAGCAGTCGACTGGTAGGCGGGCTTTTCTAATCCGTGGCCTATATAACCAAGCCTTGAGAGCTTGGTTGAGGTTGACGAAATAGATATGATTAATCTCTATTAGTAGTCTACCTGTGTCCTAGCGTCAAAGGAGTCCTTGGTGAGAGTTGTGGTGAGGTTTCTCCACCCACAAGGAGGTTGAGCTAGCTGGAGTTTGCCGGGGACTAATCCACTGACGGATTGAGGGATTGTTCACCTTACGGACACGCCGTGGAGTAGGAGCAAGTTATCTCTGAACCACGTAAACGAACGTGTTAGCGGTTTGCATTTCCTTTCTTAGTTTTAGTCTTTCTACTTGTTTGTGTGTATTTCCGCTTGTGCACTAACATTATTGTAGAAAGAAGCGAGGATTTAGGGGTGTCGTCTATCCAACCCCCCCTTCAAGCCGGCCACCAATATCCCAACAAGTGGTATCAGAGCAAAGGTCGCACTTCACCGGACTAACCGCCGAGAAGAGCAACTACAAGAAGATGGTTGGCTTGATAGAACCGCCAAAATTCGAAGGCGGAGGCTTATGGGTCATCACATATTGGATGATGAAGATGAAGGTCTTCTTCAATACGAATTGAGACACCATGATGGTGATCAAGGAGCCGTTCGAAGTCCCAAAAGACAAGAAAGGGAAAAAAAACTCCGACCACGACATTGGACGAGGGAGCAAACCACACGGGCAAAGGCAAACTCAAAGGTAATGTCTATTTTGATTGATATTTTGCCTAATCATGTGATGACTCGTGTAGGTGAGTACGAGAATGCTCACGATTTGTGGAGCAAGATAAAGAAAGTTCAATGGGAAGAACCTATGCCTACACTAGAAGAAGAAGAAAAATAAAAATCCGAAGAAACGGATGTAGTAGCTCAAGAAGAGGAGGTGGAGCAACCAGAAGTTGAGTCATGCTCAACATCCAAGGAGGAAAAGGAAGATGAAGCATCATCTACATCCTCAAAGGTTGAAGATGAATCCAAGACAAGTGAAGAGGATGAGGAAGAAATCTTGGAAGAAGTCAACCTAGTGAGCATCTTCGCCGAAGTGAAATCAAAAGATCACATTGTGTGGTTTAGGTGCAATGAAAAAGGACACTATAAGAGTAGATGTCCTATAGGTAAGAAAGAGGTATCTCGTAAACTCAATTCAATTTATTTAGAATCTAATTTGAGTTATAGGAAAAAGGAGGAGAAGAAGCATATTAGATGCTCCACGTGTGGAGACATGGGACACTACCACACCAAATGCCCAAAGAAGAAAGAGCTCAAGAAGTTGGTGTTGGAGCAATCTTGCTCAAGACATTACTCATTGTTGATGTTTGATTAAATGAGTTTAAGTTAGGCATTAATTGTGATCTAACATAAGTATTGAGTAAACAGATATGAAGAGAAGACCAAGTATGAAAACTTGGCAAGGAAAGTTCCGGAGGTACGATCTATTAGGCAAAATAGAGACTTAGCATGACAAAGCCAATGGTAGCCCTTGAAGGCAAGCGCAAGGATGAGGAGTCATGGAGACGGAAGCATCCTAAGGGCGCAAGGCTGAGGGAAGGTGCTTGGAGGCATAAAGTCTAAGCTGAGAAAGTATTTCAAGTATGTAAATAATGTAAAACTGGAATTGTATAAACTGCTGTAAATCTCAAAGGTATAAGGTACCAGTCGACTGGTACCCACACCAGTCGACTGATACCAAGGCACAGAACGAACAGAATGTCGACAGACTGATTAGAGGCAAGCACCAGTCGACTGGTGTTAGTACCAGTCAACTGATAGACGACCGTTACAAAATGGCGGCTCAAAATCTTATCAAATCTTTAGTGTCGTTGAAGTCCATCAGTCGACTGATATGTATACCAGTCGACTGATGTCGGGAAAACTATAAAAGCTACTGTCAGAACTTGAAGAAAGACTACTGTTCAAAAACTGAAAAAGTGCTCATCAAGTGATCTTCAAGTCTACAGATATTCACTCTCTTCCTCCTAATTCTACTCTCCATTCTTGTAAAGAGGAAGAGAAAATTGTGCAAGGGTTTCTCCACCTTCGATTGTGATTCGTGAAGGAGAAGTTTATAGTGAAGCTTGATTGTGTGGGTGTGTGCCTTGGATTAGTCACCTCAAGGAGGTGGAGACCAAGTAAACAAAGGAGTTAGCATTGTTCTCTTGTTTTCTTGCATTTTCTTTATTTCCATTTGCTTCCGCTAACAAGATTGTAGGAAAAATCGAAGTAAGGCTATTCACCCCCCCCCCCTCTAGCCAATAGCAAAGGTCCTATCAATTGGTATCAGAGCAAGGTTCGTATCGAAAGACCTCACCGTCAACCGAAGCATCAAAATGGCATTTCAAGAGGGATATAGCACCGTAAGGCCACCCTTCTTCGATGGGAACGACTTTACATATTGGAAAGGTATGATGGAGTATTATTTAATGAATGACATTGAAAATTGGTTTAGTGTTGTAGATGGATTCGAGATGCCAAAGGATGGGTCAGGAGCTCCTCTCTCAACCAAGGATTGGACAAAAGAGATGGCAAAGAAGGCTCAAGCAAATGCAAAGGCTACAACAACCCTACAATGTAGACTCTCAAAGGAGCAACTAAGCAAAGTAGGACCATTCAACTCCGCAAAGGAGCTTTGGGAAAAACTCATTGAGTTGAATGAAGGATCAAGCGAATCAAGGAGAGCCAAGAGAGATCTCTTGTTGGGGCAACTTCAAACTTTCACTATGAAGACAAATGAGACCGTGAGTCAAATGCATGGTAGATTCAAGGAGATAGTGAATGGTCTTCATGTAATAGGTGAGAAAATTGAAAATCGGGACCTAGTAAGGTATGTTCTTCAATCCTTTCCTAGAACTACCTTATGGGCATCAATGGTTGATGCGTATAAGGTTTCTAGAGACCTTTCCTTAGTTAAGCTTGATGAATTATTTTGTGAATTTGAACTTCATGAACAAGCTAATATGGTTTCAAAAGAGAAAGGTATGGCTCTTATTGTAGAAAAGAAGGAAAAGAAAAAGAAGAAAGAAAAGAAAATAGAATCCTCATCATCCGAATCCGAGCAAGAATCATCGGATAGTGATGATGAAATGTCGGCAAGTGAAGTGGCTCACTATGTCAAAAAGATGATGGGAAGATCAAGAAAATTCACAAGAAAGGATGTGAAGAAAATGTTTCAACCCTCAAAAGGTAAAAGTAGTCAAAGTTCAAGTTTTAATACTAACGTCACTTGTTATGGATGTAACAAGAAAGGACACATCAAGCCAAATTGCCCGGAACTAAAGAAGAAAGAAGAAAAGGAGAAGAAGAATGAGGAGAAAAGAAGAAGGAAGCCATGGTGGCTCAAGCTACATGGGATACACCAAGCATTGGCTCATCAGATGAAGATGAGCTATGCCATGTTACTCGACATATGACATTTATGGCTTTTGAAGATGACAAAGAAGAGTCAAGTCAAGAAGAAGTATCAAGTGAAGGGGACTCATCAAATGGAGAGTCATCAAGTGAGGAATCATCATCAAGCGATGATGATGAGGTAAAAGAATCTCCCAAAGTAGAATTTCTCTATAAAACTATTGCTCACCTCAAAAATACTTTTGTCAAATCACAATCTAAGGTAAAAATCTTGAAGGAAAAGCTTAGGACCACTAAAGTTGATGCATGTATGTCTAGTGAGTCAAATATGCTCAAGGAAGAAAATGAAAAATTGAAGAATGATGTGATTGAATTAAGAGCATGTTTAGAAAAATTCACAAATGGATCCAAGTATCTAGATATGATCATTAGAGATCAAAGAGCCGTTTACAACAAAGCTGGAATAGGATATAGACCTAAAGAAAAGGAAGTTGCTTATATGTCTCTAATCAATGGCACTAGGAATGATGCACTTAAGAACAAAGTTATAAAAAATCTTAAAGGGAAGGTAAAACAAGCTTGGGTGTCTAAGAAATATTTGAATGATATTTCCGAATCTAGTGCATGGGTACCAAAGAGTTGTGTGTTTTATGTTTCTTAGGTAGAGGAAAAGAAGGATGCAAGTATGTGGATTGTGGATAGCGGGTGCTCAAGACATATGACCGGTGATGTGAGCAAGTTCACCACATTAAATTATATAAAGAAGGGAACGGTATCATTTGGGAATAGTGGAAAGCTCAAGATTATAGGTAAAGGTATAATTGAGGTATCATCTAAAATTATCATTCATAAAGTCCTATTGGTTAAAAGTATGGGGTTTAATTTGCTTAGTGTTAGCCAACTATGTGATGTCGGATATAATGTTGAATTTCATCCCGATAAATGTTTAGTTAAGTACAAAAATTTTGAGAATGTTGTGCTAAACGGATTTAGAAAAGCAAATCTTTATTATGTTGACCTTTCATATGCTTCTAATCCTCCTATTAAGTGTTTAATATCTAAAGAAGAGGAAGGATGGTTATAGCATAGAAGACTTGGACATATCAACATGAGAAACATAGCCAAGGTAGTCAAGATGGAGCTAGTAAAGGGACTACCAAAGATCAAGTACATCAAGGACAAATTGTGTGATGCATGTCAAGAGAGTAAGCAATCAAGGTCATCACACAAAGGTAAAACTTTAACTAGCACTTCATTGCCATTAGAGTTATTGCATTTGGATCTTTTTGATTGTCATAGAACACCCTCTTTGGTAGGTAACAAATATTGTTTGGTGATAGTAGATGATTATTCTAGATATACTTGGGTTTATTTCTTGAAACAAAAGGGGGAAACTTTAGAAACAATTATTGGGTTTACCAAGAGGGTAGAAAACGAAAAGAATCTCAAGATTGATAGAATTCGAAGTGATCATGGTAGAGAGTTTGAGAACTTGAACTTTTCTAAATTTTGCTTGCAAAATGGCTATAAGCACGAATTTCTTGTCCAAGAACACCTCAACAAAATGGTATAGTGGAAAGAAAGAATAGGGCCTTACAAGAGGCGGCTAGGACCATGCTTAATGCATACTCTTTACCTAGCTACTTGTGGGCCGAAGCGGTTAATACCGCATGCTATATTCAAAATCGTGTCTTGATCCATAAGTTTTTAGGTAAAACACCTTTTGAATTATGGAATGGCAAAATCCCTACAATTCATTATTTTAAAGTATTTGGTTGTAAGGTTTATATTCTTAATACTAAAGTTGACTTAGGAAAATTTGAGGCCAAGTCCAATGAGGGAATTTTAGTTGGATACTCATCCACTAGTCGAGGATATAGAGTATACAACAAAAGGACTCAAATGATTGAGGAATCATCCAATGTTGAGTTTGATGAATCCACTAGTACTTACCCTAGGAAATCCCCTATTGATAAGGATATAAGTGAACCAAATCAAGACGTTACTCAAGGATTACAAAATCTACATTTAGGGGGTATTGATCAAGGGGGAGGGAAAGATGGTTCGGATGATGAAAGAAACAATGTAAACAATGACCTTTCCAAAGATGATGATTTGAGTATCTCAAGGACCTTAAGGCACCATCAAGATCATCCTATCAATCAAGTAGTTGGCAATATGGCACAAGGGGTAAGAACTAGATCCTACTTTAGGGATCATACTAGTCAAGTTGCTCTAATATCACAACTTGAACCAAAAATGATTGATGATGCTTTACTTGATACGGATTGGATTTTAGCAATGCAAGACGAATTGAATCAATTTGAAAGGAGTGATGTGTGGAAGTTGGTTCCAAGACCTAATGATAGTACAATCGTCACAACAAAATGGGTTTTTAGAAACAAGTTGGATGATCAAGGGAGAGTCACTAGAAATAAGGCTAGGTTGGTAGCTAGGGGTTTCAATCAAGTAGAAGGACTTGATTATGATGAAACATATGCTCTGGTAGCCCGATTAGAGTCCATCCGAATATTATTAGGATATGCCGCTTACATGGGTTTTAAACTTCATCAAATGGATGTAAAATCGGCTTTCTTAAATGGGTTCATTAAGGAAGAAGTGTATGTAGAGCAACCACCCGGATTTGAGAGTATAGATTGCCCAAACCATGTTTATAAGCTTAAGAAAGCATTATATGGGTTAAAACAAGCACCCCGGCTTGGTATGAAAGACTTTCATCCTTTCTAATCTCCAAAGGCTTTAGAAGAGGAACAATTGATCCAACATTGTTTTTGAAGTCTAAAGGTGGAGACATTTTCATTGCCCAAGTCTATGTTGATGACATCATCTTTGGCTCAACAAATAATGACATTCTTCATGATTTTATTAAACACATGGAAAGCGAGTTTGAAATGAGTCTAGTTGGAGAATTGAGTTTCTTTTTGGGATTACAAGTAAAACAAACAAATGAGGGAACCTATGTGTACCAATCCAAATTTGCTAAAGAACTTATCAAGAAATTTGGGTTGGAAAATGCTAAAGGAGCAACTACCCCTATGGGGACAAACACCAAGATAGATAGTGATCAAGAAGGAAAGTTAGTGGATCCAAAGCAATATAGGAGCATGATTGGTAGTTTGCTATATCTAACCGCTAGTAGACCGGATATATTATTCGCGGTAGGAATGTGTGCAAGATACCAATCATGTGCTAAAGAGTCACATTTAGTAGCGGTAAAAAGAATTTTAAGATATATCAAGAGCACTCTCAATGTGGGGCTTTGGTACCCTAGAACTAGAAATTTTGACTTATTTGGGTATACCGATTCCGATTATGCAGGTTGCAAATTGGATAGAAAGAGTACTAGCGGTGGATGTCAATTTCTTGGACCTTCTCTTGTAAGTTGGAGTAGTCGAAAACAACCTTGTGTGGCATTGTCCACAACCGAGGCCGAATATGTGGCAATGGGTGGTTGTGTAGCCCAATTACTTTGGATGATGCATACCTTAGAGGATTATGAGCTACATTATTCCAAGGTCAAGGTCTTATGTGATAATATGAGCACCATTAACTTAACCAAAAATCCGGTATATCACTCTAGAACAAAGCACATTGAAGTAAAACACCACTTCATTAGAGATCATGTGGCAAGAGGAGACATTGAACTACTTTATGTTGAATCCAAATCTAATCTTGCCGATATTTTTACCAAACCATTACCCGAAGCGGAGTTTATCTCTATTAGAAGAGAGCTTGGTTTGTGCCTTGTAGAATAATAGATTTAGCTTTTCATGATCACATAAATTCAAAAGCTAAATACATACCTTAATGTATCTCACAAAGACCTAGGGTGCCTTGCTTGTATTTAGACATCATGTGAGATATTAGGAAGATGCATTTGGTTCATCATGTTAGTTATGATGCATGGTGTTGAGCCATTATGACATCTAGTCACATTGATCCTTAATTGGACCAATCATTGGGAAGGCTTGTGCAAAATTAATGTGTACATAGCTCCTTGAACATGATTGGATATTTTCTTACGAGATAAAAGTATCATACTCTATGGTATGCAAAATACCATATAAACACATACAGGAAAGGAACCTTGCTCTAACATAGGTACAGAAACCATAGGAAAGTCCTAATTGGAACTTTCACTCAAGGGTATACTACATAATCTAATTACTTTTGAAGTGTGTGTCAATCTTGGGATCTGTGATAGACATATTTTTATATACATTTTTCCCAAATAGACATGATTCAAATAGACCTCTCCACAAAATTTGAGATTTTTTTAAGGTCTGTAGATTTATCTGCGAGTTTCTGAAATTCAGATAAGAATTGGGCACATGTTAGTATCAGTCGACTGGTACAGATACCAGTCGACTGGTAACAGTAAATTTTCGAACAGAATGGTTCTGTATGTTTCTGTTTTAGGCACCAGTCGACTGATATGTACATCAGTCGACTGATTCCCGAATCGGTATAAACATCCGCGCGGCAGGCGGCCCGATGGAAACCCTAGTTCCTTCCGCCGCCTGCTGTCGCCTGCATCCCCGACGCCGCGTGAGTGCCGCCGCAGGTCTTCTCCAGCCTCCTAAACCTCATTTTCGTCCTCGATCTACCCTTAGCGTCCTCTCTTTGCCCATTTGGTTCTCCTACTGTGTCTCACAGCCTGTCATCTTTCCCCATTTCCTCGCCACACCTGCTTCTCAGCCATGGAACGAAGGTAATCTCTCTTCCACGCTTTCCTCAAAGATTCGGTTGTGATTTAAACCCTAATATTTTTGTTGTTCTATGTTGTTTCTGCTGTGATCTTATCTGTGTTCTTCATTTGGGGTTGTCCTTAGATCATTTGTTTTGCATTCATACACTTAGGGTTAGGCAAAAACGTAGGGCTGGTGAGGGGACCTCCCGACAGTCCGCTGCCGTTCCCTCGGTGGATCGGTTTCGTTCCGAAGCCGCACGGCAACGGTTTGAGAATACTGATTTCGCCATGATACCCTGTCGGTATCTGAATCAGACTTATTTTACTCAGATTGTGCCAGATATCATGGATACTCTTCTATATTTTGGGTTGGATAAGCTAGTGCATTGCATGCATATGGTAAATCTGGATTTGTGTAAGGAATTCTACACCAATCTGCATCCTAGTGGTAGCGGAGGTCGTGCATGGGTGTCTCGTGTAGGTAGTGTCGACATTGAGTTCTCTCCCAGCATTCTTCGATCCTTCTTAGAGTGTCGGGCTTCTGATAGCTCCTTTACATGTTTTCCTACAGTTGTTGAGCCCTTCACTGATTCATTCTCTCATTTGTCGATTGAAGTGATACATCAGTATTACTTTAATGCCCCTCGAGCTCCTCTGCGGCGCATCTTCGATGCCACACGTATGTCTGCCCGCAGTAACATTCTTTATAAGATTGTTATTGCGTGTATCTTACCCATAGTCACTCGGGGGCAAGCCAAGATTCGGCTGCCCCATCTGGTCATGATGTATGCTTTGGAGCACCGGCTCGACATCAACATCGCTCTTCACGTCTTTGAGTCCATCCTGCACTTCACTAGTCCTATCCATGAGAAGTTGTACATGCCTTACTGCCACATCCTGACTTCTTTCTTTGCCTCTCGGGGTATCAATGTCATGAGGGGTCAACAGCATCAGTTATCTAAGGACTATGATCAGCTAGGCGCCCGCCAGCTATCTCTTGCAGGTATTGAGAGATGCCAGGGGGAGATGATATGGCGTGCTCAGGAGGCGGATGATTCTGATGATGAGGAGGAGGCGGACGTACCTGCTCCTGCACTAGCGCCGGATCCAGCCCCTATGACTGTCGAGGCTCGATTGACTCAGCTGGAGGAGACAGTACGCCAGGGGTTTCAGGAGTTTCGTGGTTTCCGGCAGGATTGGACTGCGTCTCAGCACCGTCAGACAGAGGTTGATGCGATGTTGCAGCGCTGGGATCTGACATACCAGGCTCCTCCCCCTCCTCCTTCCAGTGATGATCACTAGGATGCTGCTTCTTTTGTTAGTGTCGAGATATGTTTTGGTTTCGATAGCGATATCGTTTGTTTATCTCGAACACGTGGTTGTCAGACTATGATGGGTGTATGCTGTTATGACATTATCTGTTTAGCGTTTATTATGTGCTGCTATTTTTCTATGATGGTTGTCAGACTACTTCTCTATGTTTCTATTGCTGTCTTGTGAGTTCCTCTATGTCCGACTGTATCTTATCTTATTATTTGTCATGTGTCCATCTCTATCTCTTGCTCTTCGAGGATATTCTGGATTCAGGGGGAGTTGTTCTAGATCTTTTTGTTGTCTGTCAAAAAGGGGGAGACTTGGATGGTTTAAGTTTAAGTTGGATATGTTATATGCTTCATGTTATATGCTTCATGGATATTATCATGCTTTATAGTTATGGTACATATGTTTCATGTTATATGCTTCATGTTATATGCTTCATGGATATTATCATGCTTTATAGTTATGGTACATTTGAAGACCTAACTTAAACAAATTTTGCCAAACATCAAAAAGGGGAAGATTGTTGGAGCAATCTTGCTCAAGACATTACTCATTGTTGATGTTCGATTAAATGAGTTTAAGTTAGGCATTAATTGTGATTTAACATAAGTATTGAGTAAGCAGATATGAAGAGAAGACCAAGTATGAGAACTTGGCAAGGAAAGTTCCGGAGGTACGATCTATTAGGCAAAATAGAGACTTAGCATGACAAAGCCAATGGTAGCCCTTGAAGGCAAGCGCAAGGATGAGGAGTCATGGAGACGGAAGCATCCTAAGGGCGCAAGGCTAAGGGAAGGTGCTTGGAGGCATGAAGTCTAAGCTAAGAAAGTATTTCAAGTATGTAAATAATGTAAACCTGGAACTGTATAAACTGCTGTAAATCTCAAAGGTATAAGGTACCAGTCGACTGGTACCCACACCAGTCGACTGATACCAAGGCACAGAATGAACAGAATGTCGACAGGCTTATTGGAGGCAAGCACCAGTCGACTGGTGTTAGTACCAGTCGACTGATAGACGGCCGTTACAAAATGACGGCTCAAAATCTTATCAAATCTTTAGTGCCGTTGAAGCCCATCAGTCGACTGATATGTATACCAGTCGACTGATGTCGGGAAAACTATAAAAGCTACTGTCAGAACTTGAAGAAAGACTACTGTTCAAAAACTGAAAAAGTGCTCATCAAGTGATCTTCAAGTCTACAGATATTCACTCTCTTCCTCCTAATTCTACTCTCCATTCTTGTAAAGAGGAAGAGAAAATTGTGCAAGGGTTTCTCCACCTTCGATTGTGATTCTTGAAGGAGAAGTTTATAGTGAAGCTTGATTGTGTGGGTGTGTGCCTTGGATTAGTCACCTCAAGGAGGTGGAGACCAAGTAAACAAAGAAGTTAGCATTGTTCTCTTGTTTTCTTGCATTTTCTTTATTTCCATTTGCTTCCGCTAACAAGATTGTAGGAAAAATCGAAGTAAGGCTATTCACCCCCCCCCTCTAGCCAATAGCAAAGGTCCTATCAGTTGGTGCATTGGAAGATGTGAGAAAAGAAGTGGAGGAAGAATGGAGGCTCATGTCAATGGGAAGCTCCAAAAGTAATGATAATCATAGTATGCCCATGCAAAATTTAAAGTCAAATTTAAATTCCTCCATACATGCTAGGAAAAATAATGATAATCATAGTATGCCCATGCAAAATTTTGGATTTAGATATCATGATAGGAATAGGGTTAATGTAGATCAAAACCCTAGTAGACTAATATATGATAAACCTAGAAATTGTAGACCTAAGGAGAATCAAGGCATTAATCCCAAGAAAGGGAGACACATGCCTAGGAAGGGTAGATCTAGAAATGTCCAATATGGACAAATTAACTCTAGGGTTAAGAACCTAGAAAAGGAGAATCAAGCTTTAGGGAAAAAGCTTGATAAGTTAGAACAATTCCTTAAGAAATTCAATGTTGGATCTAAGGAATTAAGGATGATGTTGGGTAGCCAAAGACCCAACAATGATAGATCGGGCTTGGGATATCGATCTAGTCCCTCCAAGGCCAATGAGAGTTCATATGCTAGGGTGGCAAATGATCATGGCAAGGGAGATGCCTCCAAGGCTAAGGGAAAGTTGTATGCTAGGGTGGCATATGACTATGGCAAGGAGAAATTAATCAATGGCAAGGGAAAGCCATTTAAAGGTAAGGATAAATTAACCAAGGACAAGGTGTCCAAAGTTAAGAAGGTTAGATTTGTAGGCCAAGTGTCACCGGAGGTGCACCGATGTGGCCTAGCAATTGTAGATGAGTCACCTAGGGAGGTAACTAAGGCTAAGAGCTCTAGGGGGAGCTCTAAGAGTCAAGTTAAGATCCATGGCAAATGGATCTCAAGTAGGTTTTGCTTTGGAGTCTAGAGGAGCCATGGAGTGTGCCAAATGGTTTGGAGACAGACTTGAGTCTCAACCTTAAGAAATTGGCACAATTAGGTTGTGTTTCATGCAAAGAAATATGACATTGGGGTCATATAGCATGATAATTGATTTTGGATGTATAGATGTCATACAAACTAATGATAAGGATGCATTGTGGGTTAGTATGGGCAAATACATCAAGAGGAAGTCAAAACTAGAACTTTAGGTCAAGGTTCTATTGAACCATTTAAGCTAGTTTTGGATTTTGTGTCAATCTTGGGATTGGTGATAAATACATTTTTGAATATATTTTTTCCAAGTAGACATGGGTAAAACAGACCTCTCCATAAAATTTGGAGATTTTTTGAGGTCTGTGGAATTATTGGTGCATTTCTGAAATTGGGTTAGAAATGTTGAAAAAGGCTGAAAAAGTATGTCAGTCGACTGCTAGTTTTAGCAGTCGACTGTACCAGTCGACTGCATGTTTTAGTAGTCGACTGGCAGCGAACAGAAGCATTCTGTACGCTCAGCTAGTAGCGACCAGTCGACTGGTACTTCTTACAGTCGACTGATACCAGCCTGAAACTATCTTTCAGTGTTGTTTGTGACCGAGTTAGCTCGTATAGGTGTATGAAATCCATGGGGGATTAATATATGAGTTTAGGGTCAATTTGGATGACAAGTTTTCAACAATTGGGATATTGTTGGAGAACTTTTTGGATGTTAGGCAAAGGAGGAGAAGTAAGGTTTAGTTGGGAAACCCTGAAAATACCTTTGCAATGGTAAAAATCATAGCCCGGGAGCATAGGTGTAGGGGGAGCCTTGCGATAGGTTCTTAAATAGCCTTGTGGTAAAATTCCTAGCTCAATGGGGAGCTTAGGTGTAGGGGGAGCCTTGTAATAGGTTCAAATGCATGTTGCATTGTTTTTGATTCGGTAGTGTAAGTCCAAGTGTGTAGCCTTGGCAACGTAAGTCCATTCGGCGGTGTAAGTCCAAGTGTGTAGCCTTGGCAACGTAAGTCCATTTGTTTTAGCATATTTATTTACTATGTGTTTTCCCTAACTTAAACGTATTGCCAAGCATCAAAAAAGAGGAGATTGTTGGAGCAATCCAATGGTCCGTGCGACCATGTGTTTGGTGTTTGGGCAAAGGATTTAAGTTAGGTTCACCCTTATATTTAATATGTGTATTTGAGTTGTGCAGGTTTGCAGAATACACATGTGACTCAGGTTGATGACTTCAGGTCCGGTGAAGGATGGAGCATCCGAGGGACTGTGGACAAGGGCCGAGGGAAGCGACTTCGAGACATACGCGAAGGATGACATTGGGGGCGAGCCGTGAGCTTGAATGCATCCGAGGGACAAGAGCCAAAGGAAGTAGGCTTGAAGGCAAGAGGTTAAAGCTGCAAAGGAAGCGTCAAATGAGTTGTAAGGATGAGGGTCCGAGTGCTGAGAGATTGTACTCCGAGTAAAATCCTAGTTTTAGGGGTTTACTGTAGCAGTACTGTAGTAGTCGACTGCATGTTTTAGCAGTCGACTGGGTGCGAACAGAATGGTTCTGTTCGTTCTGTTAGTGTGGAGCAGTCGACTGCTAGTTTTAGCAGTCGACTGGTATCGAGCCGTTGGGATATAACGGTCGAATTTCCACAGAGGGCAGTCGACTGCATGTTTTAGCAGTCGACTAGTAGGCGAGATTTTCTAATCCGCGGCCTATATAACCAAGCCTTGGGAGCTTGGTTGAGGTTGACGAAATAGAGGTGATTAATCTCTATTAGTAATCTACCTGTGCCCTAGCGTCAAAGGAGTCCTTAGTGAGAGTTGTGGTGAGGTTTCTCCACCCACAAGGAGGTTGAGCTTGCCGGAGTTTGCCGGGGACTAATCCACCGACGGATTGAGGGATCGTCCACCTTACGGACACGCCGTGGAGTAGGAGCAAGTTATCTTCGAACCACGTAAACGAATGTGTTAGCGGTTTGCATTTCCTTTCTTAGTTTTAGTCTTTCTACTTATTTGTTTGTATTTCACTTGCACACTAACATTATAGAAAGAAACGAGGATTTAGAAGTGTCGTCTATCCAATCTCCCTTCAAACCGGCCACCAATCTCCCAATAAAATCTACAACTTAATACAACTCGACCACCTTTATCAAGTAATTATTAAAGGTAACCAAAAAAAAAAGTAAACGAGCGGTTTTTTTTTTAAAAAAAATAAACGTCCCATTTTATTTTATTTTATTAAAAGGATGTTCATCCATTGTAAAATACAACTATTCTTATTATTATTTTATTTATATCTCTCATCTAAAATTTTGAACTGATCGAACGGGTTATAATAATTATTAAATCATAATTGATATATATAGTTATAACAACTATAATTTTATAATTATTACAACATGAAAAAAAAAAACAAAACTATAATTGTTTAGAGTTCTAAAAAAGATTTAAATAATATTTTTTTAATTTGAAATTGGTTGTTATAAGTTTCACTCCATAATTAATTATAGATTTTTTAACGAATTTTGATTGATATATTATATGTTTTGTGATTCATTTCGAATAAAAAATTATCTATAATTAATTTAGGGTTTAACATTTACGTTGTAGTAACTACAAAATGTAAACTTTGAGAGATCATAATTTTTTATTTAAGTGAATAATAGAGCATAATATATATCAAATCAAAATTCATTTAGATATCTATAATTAATTATGGGATGAAATACTTAACGACTTGTCAGGTTCAAAAATGATCATTTAATTTTTTTAAAGATTTTAAATAATTTTAATTTTAAAAATCATTTTATATTAAAATAATTATAAAATCATAATTATTATAACAGGCTCGACTAATCTAAGATTTAGATAAGAGATAAATATACATAAGGATAATTATTTCATTTTGTAATTATTTAAAAAATCAACCTGAGGAATGGAGCGTCTCTTTTATTTAAAAAATCAACATTGAACGTCCTCGAAGAATTTAATGAAAACAGAACAAATTAAATTTATGAAGAACTCCACCAGTAAGATGGGATCCGGTCCAACTTGACAACCTGTTTCGGACCGGCCGCCGTCGTATTCAACTCATTGAAGCTAAAAGGACGTTGAAAATTAAGGCAAATAAATATAATTTACGCAACACTGAATAACCCACACATCGCAACCGTCATTAAATATCACGCTTAAAGTGGCATGAACTTTCATTCGAGCACATAGTTTGGGTAGCTTATTGGGTACACAAAGCTTTGCTCAAACTCCAATAGCCGAAGTAACCACCGGAAACTAAACCCTAGATTATATCTATCGATCGATTGAATAAGGCATGATTGTTGAGATTGCGATCAAATAGAGTGGGCGAATGCTTCCACCCTCTCACGAGATCGCAGGCGAAAATGGTGAGCTTCGAAAATCTCTCCTTGTTTATGGTTTCATTAGATGTTTGCAAAAAAATAATAATAATAATAATAAAAACTTGGAATCGTAGCTAAATGGATGCTTCTTTTGTCGGATCTCTGAATGTTTATCTGTGTTAAGAAGTAGTGAAATTGTGAAAAGAACCGTCCATTGGGGTTGGTTTCCCGTGCGCCCCTCTCGGAGATGGTAGGATGAAGTTTGAAGCTTCAGGACCTTAATTCGTTTTTATAAATCGAGCTGATGGTTGAATCTCCGTGGATATTGATTTGATTTTGTGTTGCTAGGATGTCATCTGATTTGGGTGGTCAAATATATCTCTGAGGAAATATTTTTTGTTGTTTATTTTAAATTTCCGTTTGCAATGAAATTTCTGTCCTAGATCTCAGGTTAAAAACTTGATTATTTCTGGAACTCTGTTCCGTGGCCATGTCCATAGTAGCAGGATTTCTTTGTAGTTTCTTATAGCTAATCATCTAGCTTTGTGTAGTTTCTTGTATACATCTCTGTTAACTTGATACTTGTATCCAGTTTAGGTAAGAAATTCTTGTTGCAAACTCCTAGGGGCCTTAAATTTATTCATTTGTAATAGAATTCGCGAATTCATTATCCTTTTCTTTCATGTTTCGGTGTTTAATCTATGTTCATTATGATAACTTCCATGGTTATATATATATATATATAGGACACAACAAGGATAAAAACCATCTTTAACCCCAGTCTAATTGACTGGATAACTGTCATGAGGAACTGGCATTCCACAAAATTGTGCACCACAAATAGGAGCTAATGAATTTGCCCATGATCCTATAGAAAAACATCACAACTCCTTGTAGAAAAAAAAATCATTTATGAAGAAAAAAATATGGAGATCAATTTCCTACCAAGATAGCTGGAAGTTCCAACCAAATTCTAGTGCACCCAGAAAAAAGGATACAACTGAGCAAAAACTACTGGTTTTTCAAGATCCTGTTATGACTTCTATCTATATATGTGCTGGTTTCCAGTTCATATTATACTGGATCCAGTTACATTCGACTGGGATTGAGTGAATAACCCAAATATATTTGACTTTACCTTTGTACACCCGATGTATATAGTTTTAAATATTGTATGGATATGCAATGTATATGCGTATATATGACTGTTTATGTGCTACAACTGTTGCTATATATATATATATATATATATATATATATATGTTCACTCATAATTCTTACTGATGTATTCTGTTATTGCTTATCTATCTTTGCGTTGTATGTTTTTGTTATTGTCTTATAAGAGTTCGCTTAATTTGGACTATGCATGGTTCATATTGATGCCCTAAAGCTCTGGATTAATGACCTAAGAGATGCACCATAAACCTTCATAATCCCATGGTTGATACATGGGACACAAAAATTTATTGAGCCCTCAACTACAGGAAATGATAAGAGTATCAACTGCCAAAGCATTCCAACTTATCATTGGAAATGGTTTCACCATGTTTGGCAAACTTGGCTGATCCCAATCTGGATTGCGCAAGTTGGATTGGAATTGACTCCAATCCCATTTTACCTGATTCTCAACTTAATCGTAGAGAGAAGAAAGAAGAACTTTTAAAAGCCTAAAATCAAGTCAAAATGGGTGAACATTCAGGTTAAATTAGGCAATATCTAATGTGACAATGACTCTAAAGTAGTGAAAATGGTGAAATTGAGCATTGATGATGTTTGTAGGTGCGAAATCTCCCATACATGCGGCGTGTTTGCTTGGGATTTCATCATGTGAGGTGAGGGAGTGGTCATGTGACTATCGACTCTGTTGATTCGTGCACGAATACCAGAATCAATACTTCTAATCCATGTTGATTCGAAGAAGAATACTAGGAAAAAGGAAAACTTGTCCTTCCAAGAAGGAGACGACGGCTAAAAATAGTATTAAACCAAAACTGTCTCAAGACCTTGAACAGGATGCTTAAATAGACTGAATACCCTAATTGCAAGATAAAATACCAAAAATACCCAAAATATAAAAATTACTAAAAATGGTAAAAATATGTTCGAAGGCTCTGAAAAGGGGCTAAACAATGGAATTTAGGTCCAAAACTTGACAGTTAATGGTTCGTCAGTAATAAACGTAGATATTTAAATTCTGCATGCGTGAGCACTGACAAAGCATGATTCCGAGTTTCGAGTCAAAAGTTATGACCTCCGGAAGATTGCTCTGTCGAACTCATATCATTCTCCTCAGGGTGGAGAAAATTCGCTCTCGAATTGTCGGTCACTTCATCTTCAGCAGAATCACCATGGAAGGGAATCAAATGCTTCACATTAAAAACATCGGCGTTATGAATATGATCTTCAACTGGTACGCATTGGGGTTTATCTTCTCAATGATCTCGATTGGACCAATTTTTTCGACTGATAATTTATTGTAATCCCCAACAGCAAAACGATCCTTCGTTAAAACCACCCAGACAAAATCCCCAACATCTAACTCTAAGCGTCGGCGTTTTTGGTCTGTTCTATCTTTGTACTTGGAATTAGAGATGGATAAATGATCGTGTACTGTTTTATAGATCTCCTGCAAACAATCCAGGAAGTCAGCTGCTCTACTATATACTAAACCGTACTAGGCAATGTCAACAAATCCAGTGGACCACGAGACTGAGCTGAATAAACCACTTAGAATATATTGAAATCAGTACTTCGATTCACGGCATGGTTGTAGCAAATTCCGCTTGACACAACTTCTAGTCCCAACTCTTCACATGGTCTCCTACTAAGCAGAGAGTGCAGTATATTTCCGAGTGACCTATTCACAACATTCGTCTTCCAATGCAATAATATGCACGGTTAAAATTAACTGTGAATTAACCATCTTCCACATGCTACGCCAAAAATGGCTATGGAAACGGGTGTCCCGATCTAAAACAATGGATGTCGGCAATCCATGAAGACGGTAGATATCCCGAAAGAATAGTTGTGCCACCATAACAACATCTGTAGTATTCTTGCAAGGAATAAAATGAAGCATCTTAGAAAATCTATCAACCACTTCAAAGTTGGAATCCCTACCTCGCGGGGTACACGGCAGGCCTAGTACAAAATCTATGCTAATATCAACCCAAAATCGAGAAGAGATCGGCAAAGACATGTACAAACTCGCATTAGTGGTTGCCCCCTTAAAGACCTGACAAATTTTGCACTGCTGCACATATTGCTCTCCTTTTCATTGCAATGTAGGCCAAAAGTAGGAAGTTTGAACCAAATGCAACGTTCGGTCCCGATCAACATGACTTTCACCGTGCAACTCCTTGATTATTCGTAAGCGAAGGCTACACTCTGGAATGCATAACTGATTACATTTAAACCCTAAATCCATTATACAACAAAAAATCAGTCCTCTTTCCATCCCGTACGTCATGGGCAGTATCACCGAAAAATAAGGATCAGTATCAAGCAAGTCATGAAAAGAGTCAAATGCTGACACCTCGACCCGTATAGTAACTAGAAAATTGCTGTTGTGACTTAAAGCATCCTACTCAAATATCAACCCCTGCTTTATGTTTAACCACATAGGTGAACTGTTCCAAATAAGCAACCCATCTCGCATAGCGAGGTGACACCTTGTCCTGCCCGTGAAGATGTCTCAATGAATCATGATCTATTATAACACAAATTCCCTATGAAACAAATAGTGATGTCAATGCCTCATGGCTTGCACAACGACATAGAATTTCACATCATAAGTACAAAAATTAAGTTTCGCTCTAGAAAGCTTTTCATTGAAAAATGCCACAGGTCTGTCGTTCTGACCGAATACTGCGTCAACTTAGGAAGCATCCGTGTGCAACTCAAATGGCTGTGAAAAATCTGGAAGGATTAAGATCGGTGTCATTGTAAGTCGATCTTTAATCAATCGAAAAGTTGACTCTGCATTCTCAATCCACTCAAATAACCCTTCAAACAATTTGTTATATAAGCTATAATGCTGCGGAAAGAAGCAATGAAACGCTGGTAAAACAAGGCCAATCTGTGAAACTTCTTGCTTCTGTCAAGGTCATCGGTGTAGGTCAATCCTTTATTGCTTGTATCTTAGTTTGGTCAACTTCCAAACCCGCTCCTAAAATCACATGCCCTAAAAATACCACCTTGGGGGACAGAAACATACTTTTTCATAACAGTATAAAATTTTTCTCTGCGTAACACATTAAAAACCTCCCTTACGTGTTGTAGATGTTTTTCTGGAGTTGCACATATCATCAAAGAGCAATGATATGCACAAGGAAAAAAACTCAATGAAAACCTCAAGGATAGACACATAAAGTCATGGCCCACCATTTCACTTTTTGTGGGCCCCATCACTTTATGTGTCTATCCTTGAGGTTTTCATTGAGTTTTTTTCCTTGTGCATATCATTTTTCATCATCAAAATACACCATGACAAATCTACCAATAAGTGGTCGCAACAACTAATTCATCACACGCATAAAGGTACCAGGGGCATTGGATAAGTCAAAAGGCATCACAAGTCATTCATACAACCCCTCCCTAGTCTTAAAAGTTGTTTTTCATTCATCCCCGTCCTAATGCGAATTTGGTAATACCCACTCTTCAAGTCCAATTTGGTGACATAGCTATTCCACTAATTTAGTCAAGTAAATCATTCAAACGAGGCATGGGAAAGCGGTACATGACAGTGATTTTATTGATGGCCATGCTATCCACACACATTTTATACCAAAAGGGTAGGGAAAGCATGAGGACTCATGCTTTCCCTTATATGACTCTTAGCTAGCAAATCTTCAACCGGTCGCCTCAATTCTTCATGCTCACGCGGGCTTATTTGGTAATGCGGTCTGTGCGGTAGAGATGCTCTTGGCTCCAGGTTAATATGATGCTGAATATCTCGAGATAGAGATAATTCGTCTGGTAGCCCTTCAATAAATATATCATCAAAGTCTGCAATTAGTGGAGCCACTAAAAATCTAGAACAGTGCTAGGTTCAGACACTTCCTTGTCTATAAATGTAAACCCTCTTTCTGCATTCTGTAACGCCCCATCCAACTGAGCCATGGATAATAAAGCCAATGCTTCACCTGCAAGCATAGTTTGCTCCATCGTCTGTCGGATAGGTAGTAACACAATTTTGGCTACCTTAAACACAAAACTATAAGTATTAGCTTGTCCATCATGATGTACTTGTCTATCATACTGCCACGGTCTGCCTAGCAATAGGTGACAAGCATCCATTGCTACCACATCACACCAAATAATATCTTTATATTTCAGACCAATAGAGAGAAATAAGAGTTCTGACACCAATACTTCACCTCCATTTTTAAACCATGCTAATTTATATAGTTTGGGATGATTTTCCGCCAAAAAATTTAACTTTTGAACACGTCAGCGATATGATATTTTCACAACTCCCAACATCGATCACAAGATGACATATTTTGCCTGGAACGATACATGTTGATTGAAAAATATTACTTCATAATCGGTCATCGTCTATTGATTTTGGTGTCAAACAAGTACGTTGAACCACCATGGTCGTCTTGACATCTCCTTCCAACAACACTTCGTCTGCTACCTTCTTGTCATACTCGGGTCTCCAGACAATTCTTCTATGCCTTCACCACAATCTTCATTCTCCACAAATAGTGCTTTCTTTGCCACAACCTTCCTACACTCCGATTGCCTATGCCCAATCTATCCTCGCCATTGCTGCAATTTCCTCTATTACTTTGCCCGGCACCCTTGCTACCAACCACAACAATCACACCGAGTGTTTGTAGGGAAAAATCCACTATTTCGACGTGCAACGCTATATGGTGTGTAGCAGATACCGAAATAGGGTCAAACATATTAACCATGTCTTGAATATGGTATTTCAACCCCCCAATGTATCGTGCCACCACCTCATCTTCTGTCTCATGTATTTCATTCCTCGCAATTAGTTGGAAAAATTCAGAGGTATATTCATCTACTAACCGGATGCTTTGCTTCAGATTTGCAACCTTTGATAGTAGTCGCTAGAAATTGTATAGCAAAAAGTTTTCCCGCATGAGCTTCTTCATCTTCTCTCAACTAGTAATTTTTGCCTTACCCAACTTATTTCTAGTCAATTTCAGTTGTTGCCACCATGCAGTCGCTTTTCTGCGCAATCTAGTTGCAACCAAGAGCCTCTACATACGCCAGCCAATCTAGGAACTCCTCAAGTTGTAAGCTGCCATGAAACTCAGGAATTTCATTTCTCATACCTGAATCCCAGTGCCTGCGATCATCCTCTACTAATGCTTGACGTTGCCGGTGGTAAGCCTCTTCTTTATAAGTATCCTCCTCATCGTCTGTTCCCACCTCCAAGTTCGCTTGGTGATGACGATGGATCGAATTTCTTCTAGTTTGGTTCTCGAACAACGTTGCCATCCTGTCAGCAAGTCATTCCACAACCCCTTCAATCCACCCTATTCGTTCATTCACCATCTCTCGAACTCGCTGCTCAAGATCATGTTCATACACGTTGACATTGTCAACGCGTTGTTGTCTTCTCGGTGGCATGATCTTGCAAGATTAGTTCAGTTCTAATATCAACTAACGTAGCGAATAGCTATCAACTCCGTTGATTCGTGCACGAATATCAAAATCAATACTTCTAATCTCTGTTGATTCAAAGAAGAATACAAGGAAAAAGGAAAACTTGTCGTTCCAAGAAGGAGACGACAACTAAAAATAGTATTCAACCAAAACTGTCTCAAAACCTTGAATCGGATACTTAAATAGACTGAATACTCTAATTGCAAGATAAAAATACCAAAAATACCCAAAATACAAAAAGTTATTAAAAATAAGTGAAAATATGTTCAAAGACTCTAAAAAGAGCCTAAACGGTAGATTTTGGGTCCAAAACTTGGCGATTACAAGTTGTCCGATAACAAATGTAGGTCTTTAAATTTTGCACGCGTGGGAGGACAAGTGAGGGATGAGATGGGCAAAAAAAAAGGATTTTTAAGTATACTAAATATAAATATTAACTTATGTTAATAAATGCATAATAATATTATTAATTAGCAATTCTATTATTAACTTAGCCTAGTTAGCATTATATAATTCTTGTTACTTAAATATAGTGTTTGTTTTCAGAAAATATTGTTAATATTTACTTGTTGAAAGTTATTACCAATTATTTAGTACCAAATTTTGGAATTAAAATAAATTTGATATTTATTTTAATTAAAAATTTAATGATAAACTTAATTAAAATAATAATTCCAACACTGCTTGCTGATTGTTCAAATAATTTAATATCTAATTTTATTAGAAAATGTTATTCATGAATGAAATTACAATACTAGTTATTATTATTTTTTATGTCAATTAACAAATGTATCATTATTAATGATTGTTAACACTTAATTATGATTAATAATTTACTACTAAAATGCATTTTTGGTTGCCATAAAGTAAACAATATCAATTAGTATTCTAAACATACTAATAGATATAAAAATATTGGCAATTTAATGCGATAGGAAATACAATAGCAAGCAATAATATTATCTATTATTTGAAATTTAATATTTTTGAAGGGGAACCTTGGCGCAACGGTAAAGTTGTTGCCATATGACCAAAAGGTCACAGGTTCGCATCCTGGAAACAACCTCTTGCAAAAAAAAACAGGATAAGGCTGCGTACAATGGATCCTTCCTGGGACCCCGCATGGCGGGAGCTTCGTGCATCGAGCTGCCCTTTTTATTTGAAATTTAATATTTTTATTATTTTTGGATGCCTTTTGTTATTCCTTCACTTCATAAATTTATTTCTTTTCATTTTTCTTATTATTTTAATTTTTTCTCCTATCCACGGCTGATACCTAGGTTATTGGAACATATCCAATACTGATATTTCCAACCATTGTTTCACCAACAACATAAAATGGAAATAAAAAGTTTTTGAATTGAATTGTACTTAAGTATAACATGGGCGACAAATTTTAAAAAGTTTGTGAATATGGTACATGGTTATCTTAGAAATAATGTGTAATTTTGACAAGGCGCAAAGGCAACCAATGTATTTTTTAGTTGGAATAGCCGAAACGATTAGAGTTGAAGGGACAAGGTGCAAGGATTTAAAAGAGAATCGCGTACTCAATCTTAAAAAGTTGGAACTTACATGATGACGATAATATTTTTTTGTTGGCTACATGCAGGCTACACCTTTTCTAGCAGGACTTGCAGTTGCTGCAGCTGCTCTCGCTGGTAGGCGTGGTATCCAGGCTTGGCATGCATACAAGGCAAGCCCAGCCGTTCCTCGGATGCGCAAGTTTTATGAAGGTGGGTTCCAGCCTGTTATGACTAGAAGGGAAGCTGCTCTTATCCTTGGGGTCAGGTATGCACCAGTGATATGGTTAACTATATTCTTTGTTTTACCGAGGCATCTAGGCTTTATATCCATTAAAGCAATTTATTGAGTTACTGAAACCTTCATGTTGAACATCCTTGACTTCACCTAACTTCCCAGATTAGTTACGATGTTGGACCTCTCGGTACTTTTATTTGTATTTGCAAATAAAGTACTTTTATTCTTCATTCTTTGCTTACTTTGATTATAGAGATCTTTAAAGGATGTACGTGAAGACAACTCTAGGCTGCACTCATTTAGACGGTTGTAATTGGTGAATTTTTAAGCAATAGAACAGGGCTTTCAGCAAATCTTAGTTTGTTCTTTGGATTAATGGCGTTGAGAAAGGATTCGATGGAAGGGTCCCAAATGTAAGAGTGGTAGATTCATAAATTCTCTGAAATCCAGAATCATTGTTGCATTTGAATGAACAACAATTGAAATCATTTTAAACTTCCTAGATTGATTCCCATTTCCATTTCCTTCTATAATCTAAAAGGCATGCTGGACAAGATCATTCTGTTGAACTACTAACACACTCATGAATAGTGATGTTTTCTGACTTTTCGTCCAGTGTTTGTGATTTAGTGAAAGTAGCACATTTTAATGTACTTATTTCCTTACCTTCCACTTTCGTCGGAGTTGGGATCGAGTCATCTGCAGATTTGATTAAATTTGTTTGGCTCCTAGGTGTCTAATGTACACTGGTTTTGTAAATTTCATGGCCATGAACATCTTTTGCTCATCTCCATCCAATATTTATTTTCTTATTTGAATCAGAGAAAGTGTTCCTCCAGACAAAGTAAAAGAAGCTCACAAAAGAGTGATGGTTGCCAATCATCCTGATGCAGGGGGAAGCCACTATCTTGCCTCAAAAATTAATGAAGCAAAAGACATTCTACTTGGGAAGACCAAAGGTGGTGGATCTGCATTTTGATTACCTTCATTTGTAAAACTTTTAACTATGAGAAGAGATGATGGTGGATAATTAAATCCATAAGATGTCAAATTTTGATTAAATCATAGCTGTAGCTCTAAGTGGCATGATGCTCGGTATAAATTCTTTGCAACATAATGTTTTTGCCATAGTTAATGTACAACTACTCCATTCAAGCAATACTTCGAATGTGAGTTCATGGAAGATTGTTTTGTTGCTCATGAATTAAATTGCATTATGGTATTTGAAAAAGAATGACTTGTAGAGCTTGTTCTTAGGTGAATGTGCAAATGATCAAACAAACTGATCTAAAATTTGAATATTGATAAATTTAGATGCAAATGTTTTTACAACACAATATGAGCCAGATTAACATGGATTAAATCATGATTCACCGTGGAAATAAAAAATAAATCAGTTTTCATATTCTCACGTATCATCCAAGAACATATTTTGACATGATCACATAAATCACACTTTCAGTACGATCCAGGCCATTAGCCTCGTCATTTGTTCAACGACAGTCGCCGGATCCTAGGTGCCGGTTGCTCCTTCACCGTTGGAAACAGTCGGGAGCCTGTCTTGGCGGCCTGCGTGGATGCCACGTGGTTCTTATTCAGTTCCACCAGGGATCGGCCGAGCCCGTTGCTGTCTGTCACCGACGGCAGCCCTGCGACGCTGTGTCGCCTCAACCGCGCGCTCACCTTGCCTCTAGGGGAGCATTGGCTGTTGCGTCTCGAGCTCAATGAATCTTTCCTGCTGCTCGCGGCCGAGGACGGCGGCGAGAGTGGCACTGCAGGCGAGCTAGAGCCAGAGTCACTGCCGTGTTTGGCGGCAATGGCAGCCGGTCGTGCTCCACCAACACAGCTGGGAGTTTTAAAGGAGCCGTTTTGCTTTTTTTCCCATGGTTTTCCTGCCATCAAGCGCGCCAACCAGCTCCATCCCAACTGGGGATTGCTGGCCTCTTGGACAACGAACTTGCCACCTCTGTTGAGGTTCATTGCTGGGACTGTAGATTTGGACGAGCTCCGCCACTGTGTCAAAACATAAACATTGATCTTAGAATCAGTGTTTTTAAATTCAGTTGAATCAACTCGACTGATCCAGTCCACTTTCGATAGACAAGATCAGAAGAAGTTCCTACCTGATGAGAAAATGCATAAGCTAAAGCCCTCTCTCTTTTTGAAGCAGCTTCTTTCCTGTTCAATTGTTTTGCTTCAGCTTGTTCTTTGGACTGAGAACCATGATCCCACCCCTCTCCTATCTGTCACTGAACATTAACCATTAGCATCCAACAGAAGGAGACGAGGAGAATGCGATAATCTAGAGAGAAATCAGTTGCCTTCCTACCTTTTTCTTGTCGTTTTCCTTTTCGCATTTCTGCTGCTGAGGAATGTGGATCTCCTCCAGTCTGTACCTCGGAGGAAGTTGCATCTGCACTCTCGACATAGTCTGCAAGGAGTACAAGGTTTTTGTTGTTTGCGACTTGGCGGCGATCCCATCCACAACTCTCCTCAGCCTGTCCAGTCCTCTTGAAGCTTGGAAAGAAGCCCTTGCCTTGATGAATTTTGCAACACAATGAGATGGTAAAGTTGTAAAGATCACTTTTAAACAAGTGGATTATGTTTGATGCCAATTAAATAAGGAAGTTATAACTCTACTTAAGATGATCATGCGATAACAAAGTCTTAATTGGGAGTAAACTAAAATAAGGAATTCCTGTAATGTGAGGATAACTTGCTATGATCAATGACAAGTTCTTGAGTTTCCAATGATATGAGAAGAACTCAACCAAGTATGATCATGATAAGAACTTCCATAATATAAGAATGCCTCAATACTTCCATAATATAATTTTAGCAAGATGCTTACTAAAATTTGATTATTACTGTGATTATATTATAGAAACACTTAGTGAGCCAACAAACTCGAAAAGGCTAAAATTAATGCGGAAGATCTAAATCATACCAGAACTTATAAGCACCTAGCAAGCAAAATTTTACCTTGAAGGAAGAGTGAAAAAAGCAAATCAAAAGTATATAATCAGAATTCCCAGTTTCTGATCATTGGTTTGTAACAAGAACGCACACAAGATCAAGATAAAGTCAAACCCCAAATGATCCAAAATAATAAAAGAATTGATGGTTAATAATTTTGGAAAAATAATAGTCAATTAGGAGCTTAAGTAGATCAAGTATTCATGTCGGCAAGAATATTCACTTTTAAATCAATTCAAAATTAATTATTTGTAGATCCAACGAATGAAGTGGGAATAAAAATAAGAGCAATGCCTGGTGACCTCTGAATGCACTCTGGATTCTAATGGCAGCATTCTCTTTTGTCAGTTTAGTAGAGGACTTAGTCATTGAGGTGGTTATGCGAATGACCTCGGCCGCAGCCCGAATGGCTGCACCTGCAGCCTCTGCAGCAATAGCAGTGGCAAGGGCTGCTGTGTAGGCACAGCCACGGGAACTCTGTTCGCTCTCCTTAGCCATCAGCTTATCCTCCTTAATGGCGATCGGCGGCGGCAGTGAAGTAGAATTCTGAATACAACTCTCCATTTCCTGTGAACCAAGGAGACCAAAATCAATGGACTTGCAATTTCCCTTCCCATAATCTCTTTTACAGCACTGGGGGATTAGTGCCTTCCTCAAAGAACTGAACCATTTCATTTTGCCTCTCGACATCAGCAAATCCTGCGAGAGAATTGTGATTGGATAAATAACAATCAGAATTCAAACAAGAACAACTAGCATTAAACCATTACCCTTTGCTCTCCTCTCTCCTATCGGCTCTCATTTAATTTGTGTTTTAGATTGAACAATTCATGTCAGAGAGAATTCAGGGCAGAACAAAGAGCACTAAACAGTTTCCCTTTGCTCCCTATTATCCTATCTACTCTGGATAATTGTGTTCTTTGATTGGTTAATCCTGTGAGGGAACCTTGATTGGATAAATAGCAATCAGAATTCAAGCAAGAACAAATCGGCATTAAATCATTTCTCTTTGCTCCCCATTCACCTATCTACTCACGGTCAATTGTCTTCTTTAATTAAATAATTCCGATGACAGAATCTTGATTTGGTGGATAACAATCAGAATTCAAGCAAGAACACAAATGTTTCTATGTAACCTAATCGTTTCGATCCACATAGACCACAGATATCGGAAATCAGCATAAGGAAGACGCAATTATTCGATCTTATTTTTCCACCCAAAAAGTTGCATTTTTTTTTTCTATTTAGGAAGAATCCGAGCTAATATAAACAATTTCAATCTGCATTGGAGGGGGAAAAAATAGGGGAGAATAAAATCGAACGATAGCAGGCCTGATCCGATTGGTTTCAGAAATGTTATCCCAACTTTTAGCAGGAAATAAAAAAGAACAGGAAGTATGACGAAGAAGACAAGAAGAAGAACCGGACGCCCAAAAGAAGAAGTTTTTAGGTCATCCCAAACTCTCACCCGGCGCTGCTACCGATGAAACAGATATCCCGTCTGAGAAAGGAAAAGAAAGAGAGGATCTCTTTCCCCCCTTCTCCTCTCACCCAAGCGGAGGAGAATGAAGAGGAAGAAGAGCAGGAGCCGAAGTAGACGGTGGCCTCGGGATGCGCGAGCGGATCGGAGATGCTCCCCTCTCCCTCTCTCTCCCTCTCTCTCCACCGTGGCGGGGAAGTTGGGGAGCCATGACCAACATTAGCCATTGATCCCGTTGCGACGCTCCTTTTCAAAAAATATATAGGATTTAATTTAAATAAGAGGCGAGGCGAATAATTCAAATAACGAGTATTCATGCTGCATTTGATTAAATGATGGAAGTATAAGTTTAATAATGAGATGGAATGTGAATGGGAATGAAAATAAAATTTATTTAGTTATGAGTTTGGTTAATTCTCATAAATTTAGAAATCATTCTTAAATTATTATTTTCAAACTCACAATCTAAACATTATATTTTAATATCATTACATTTCCTCATTCTCAAACTCATCAATCAAATACTCCAATTTTTTACTTGACAAGTTAGGACGTACATAGCATACATAGTTGTCGAACCTATGAGTTCTTTTGTTGTCATATACACACACTACTACGTCAAAATATAAAATTTCATATTTTAATGAATTCCTCACTTTTTTTATTATATATATTTTTCATATTTGAAATTATATATAATTAAAATTTTAGAAAATTTAAATTCACAAATTAACAACTATGTTACCTAACTTTTTTTAATATTTAATTATTTTATTTATTTAAACAAAAATAAAAAAATATTTAATTAAAAAAACATGGAGAAGCGGTTCCCTAAATTGGGAGCCACTCCTTGAATTCAACAAAGGAGCTCATAGTATCCACGTCACAGTGAGAACTCTTATATATCCATAGTGCTCAGACTACTAATAATATTAGGATAGCATCTCAAAATTCACTTGAATTTACTGATGATGAAATAAGGAAAAATCGTCCCCCATCGAAACTCATTAGACGCAAGCCCATAATACAGATACCTTGGATGAATAAAAAATCTTTGTAACCATCTTATTAATAATTAATAATTAATAGACTTTTTCACAACTTTTCATATGCCTTGAGAATCACAATCAACTCAAAATCCATAGGATGAAAGAACATACACCATGAAGAAAGATGGTATAATAAAACATGTACCCAATAGATAATTATTAGTTCATGATGTGTACTCTCGTAAATATCATCCTTACAAAACTAATCACTTTGTGCATCCAAGCCTTAGCCATAAGCAGTGAACGCCATCAAGAAACCGGTATATGACCACCCAGTGTCAATGCTCCACCATCAATATCTAAGCTGACCTCCAACAGAAACATCCTCCAAAATAGCACATCAAAGCCTGAGGTACAAGTTGTGACCCTCCGAAGCTAGTCAGTGAAATCGAATGTGACCATCCAATGGCATCGCACCAGCGTCAATCTCCGAGCTGACATTGACATGGACCTTATTCAACTAATCTCCGAGCTGACATTGACATGGACCGTATTCAACTATCATAATATCCAAACAACTTAATATTCACTTTGAGCAAGTGACCAACTATAAATAAATTTAACTTATTTTATTATAGTTGTTTGTTACGGATTAGATAGATCATGTATGATGTATCTATTCACCCTCATAGACTTTTTGATAAAGTCTTAACCATAACAGATTTGATTTGTCTTTACTGTAGTCGTTTGTTACGGACTAGATAGATCATTTGTGATGAATCTATTCATCCTTATAGAATTTTTGGCAAAGCATCAGCCATAACATATTTGACTTGTCTTTATCATAATTGTTTACTATAGACTAGATAGATCATTAGTGATTGATCTATTCTCCATAGTCATTTACAATCCATCCCCAACCCAAATAAATGCCTCCCTCCATAGGACATCACCAGCATCCTCCTCTACAACCCAGATCCCCACTCTCTCCTCACATGTATGGAGTCTCCCTCAATACGAAAGCATACTCTCATCTCTTGTATAACGCACTACTAAGTGGTCTCCCTCATCAACCAGCTGACCCATCCTTCTCCATCCAAATCGCCAAAATAAAAGTTGCTCCAGTCGACGCTTTAGTAGAAAGCATATCTATGAAGACCACCAACATCAGTGTCACGCCAACTGTCTATGCCATCTCATGCTCCTGAATGCACCTCCAAAGTCCTATATACATGGACATGTACCTGCTGGTATACCAGCTCCACATCAAGCCTTCGACCCTCAAAAATACTATAGTTGCGAGCTGGTCATACATGGTGGACCATGGTGGACCTACTAGTGCCATGATATTGCCTGATAAAGACTTGAGACATCCTCCTATACATGCTAATATTCAGAGTCATATGCAACCATCTCGTATTCATTCCCATAACTGGCGCACTAGCAGGCATCCAAAGAACATATGCTCTTGGGTCTCTAGC
Organism: Zingiber officinale; assembly: GCF_018446385.1. Lineage (NCBI taxonomy): Eukaryota > Viridiplantae > Streptophyta > Magnoliopsida > Zingiberales > Zingiberaceae > Zingiber > Zingiber officinale. The sequence goes on from NC_055995.1 coordinate 75,392,412, forward strand.
TCCATCTAGCAAAAAGGGCAAACTCTCTCCTCGTCGGCTAAGCACTCCAACCGATCTCTGGTATATAACCTACGGTGTGCTAGTAATCATAACGTGAATGAGTGACTAGGGTGTACATGTTTCCTCCATACTATCCTTACTCATGATTTGCGGGCTCTAGCATCTCGAAAGAAATCATGTATCACATTGATGCCTTTGTGGTGTTGACTATACAATGGAAACGAACTCTACCAGTTTTTGCTGTGCTAGCTCTGCAATCTCATTTATATCACTATCTGGACCCTAATTTAGACTTACTTCTTGATAAGTGGTGAGTTTGTGTGATTAGCCTGCCAATGTCAAATGTCTACCCTCTTCAAGTATGTGTGATACACCCATCTAATCTACAGTCCATCCTGCTTATCTTGTATTCTCCATGGTACTTTAACTAAGAGTGCATCATTCTATGCCTTAAGGTTGTTGGTGCAATATCCCTAGGTCAAGGTTGACCTGGTTGACTAAGCTTAAGTTGTCTCTGTTGGTGCGGAAAGCATCCGACGATCAAACCTAAGCTTTGATAATGGCAAAGGGTTCAAAGTTAAGGTTATTTGTGATCTAATGTGTTTGAATGAGCTTGCAGGAAAGTCCTAAATATACTTAGGCATAAGTCCTAGCTAAAATTTGGTAGGTGGAAAATCTTAGGGGGCGGTAACCCTAGGTCCTAGGGGGTGGTAACCCTAGGCGGAAAGTCTTGGTGAGTCGAGAGCTTCAGGCAAAAGTTCTAGAGTCGAGGACTTTAGGTGGAAAGTCCTGGTGTCGTGAACCAGGTGAAAGACTGGGCGGGTCGTGGAGCGGATGTCCAACAGAAAGTCTTGGAGATTCGGGCGCTGAGCAAAAGTCCAGTTGATCTGGAGGATCAACTAGCAACAGGTAAACTCTCCTGAGTGAAATAGGTGAGGACGTGTTCCCGGGTGAGGGAACAGTAGGCGTCGGTTCGACCTAGGGTTTCCGGTTGGGAATCCGAAGTCAGAACCGGACAATCCGATAACTGCCAAATTCGTTATCCTTTATGTCTATATTATCCTAACTTTGTTTTGCAGGGTATGTTGGACTAACATATTTTGCAGGAAGTGAATTAGACGTGTTTGCCTCGGGTAACCTGGAGAAGCAACCTCGCAGCAAGGCGCGAGGGCGCCCTCTTGGAGCTTGAGGGCGCCCTGGACACTAGCGCGAGGGCGCCCTCATGAAGCTTGAGGGTGCCCTAGACCTGGGCCGAGGGCACCCTCATAGAGGTTGAGGGTGCCCTCAGGCGGATAGGTTGTAACCGAGTCAGAGCTCATCCACGCTGCGGATTCGACGCGGATGAGGGCGCCCTCCATGCTGTTGAGGGCGCCCTCAACGCGATTTATAAGGCAGGTTCAAGTAGCAACAAAGAATTACAACAAAATTGCAATTTGTCTTCTTCATACTGCTTAAAAGATGATCCAGAAAAGCTATAACAAGACCCCGACAACCAAGAGCTTCAAACTTATTATTTTTGTTGTCGGTATAAATTTTTATATTGCTCTAATATTGTACTTAAATTGTAAAGAATTTTCGTGCTTATAGTGATTGCCCCAAGTAAACGCTCAACGAGCGTGGGCCTTGGAGTAGGAGTCGCTCCAGGCTCCGAACCAAGTAAATCTTGGTGTTCGTGTGTTTGTTTTATTATTTCCGCTGCATTTTACTTTGAGTTTTTTTCGAAACGAAAGTGAAAGCCAAGAGCGCTATTCACCCCCCCTCCCATTCTAGCACTTTTGATCCAACAATTGATATTAGAACAGGGTCGCTCTGAATCGGTACAACTACCGTTCGAGCAATTTTTGCTTTCTTCGTCCATTTTTTCAAAAAATAAAACCTTACGTCTTTCATTTTTTCCCTCCAAAACTATTTTTTAAAATTCATTTTCATCTTTTCACTATTGGTCGGTATTAGCAAAATATCACATTTTTAAAAATTTGTAATAATATATTTTATTAGTATTTTATTATTTTCTTTAAAAAAAATTAAATTGCTATTTTTTTCTCCTGCACTATTAATCCAAGACCAAGTCTTGGGATATTTGGTTCTTTTTCTTTTGGTGTGCGAGAGTTTTCTCCTAAATGACCCATCAAAAAGGCTACAGCACAAATCATCCGCCGTTCTTCTCCGGAGAAGATTTTGGATACTGGAAAGATTTATACCCCCCCCCCCTGCGCGCGCGCGCGCCGAAGGAGGTGTGCTCATCGCCTATGACAAGTGGGATGCACAAACAAGAAGAAAATTCGAGGCAAATGCAAAAGCAACATGGACTCTCCTATGCGGACTAATAAATTCAGAACTTGATCGAGTTGGAAAGTTCAACAATGCTAAGGAGCTTTGGGAGAAATTGCTCAAGTTTCATGAGATTCCTTCAGAGTTAGAAGATCAAGTCAAACCAGAGTTTGAATCTAAGTACGAATCTCTAGAGTCAACCTCTGAACCAGACTCAGAAGAATCGGATCAGACCGATTTCATAGCACTGATGGCCAAAGAAGAGATATCTGAATCCGAATCCAAATTCGAAATGGCAACAATTGAGGGGGAGAATCCTATCATGGATCTAAAAGGTAATATTGTAAATTCAAATAATAAATTTCATATAACCTATTTTAAGTGTAGGGAGAGAGGGCACTATAGAAACAAGTGCCCTACTCATAAGATTCGGCCGGCACAATCGGAGAAGAAGGAGAAATTGATCCGGAAAGGGAAGAAGAACATTGAATGCTCCAAGTACAGATGAATGGGTCACTACAAACGAAAATGTCTAGAAAGAAGACCCAAGAATTCAGGGGGAGAAATCAAGGTAAGTAAATTTACATTACATGAAAATTCAATTTTTGCAACACATGTATGTGCCCTAGCTAATTTCGCTTACTCTAGTATAGATTTCTCTAGAAAATTAGTTATGCATGCTAATAATACAATGAATAAATTTGATTCAAATCTAAATAAGAATAACTCAAAATTATTTAGTAAACATAAGAAATTAACCTTTAGAAAATTAGAGAAACAAAGTAATATTTTAAAAGAAAAAATATATAGGTTAGAAAAGATTATTAATAATTTAACTAATCCACAAGATCTAGACTTGGGCTACAAGTCTAAGGTAAAACTTAAACCCTACAAACCAAGTTATAATCAAGTGTCTTTTAATTATAAAACAAACTTAAATAAAATCTAACCTAAACTAAATTAACTCTAACTCAAATCTAAACTTAAATAAAATCTAACCTAAACTAAAATCTAATCTAACTTAAATCTAACCTTAAATTCAATTAACTTAGATCTAAAGTAAATCAAATTAAAACTCAAAAGTTAACTTAAACTTGTTTGACTTGATTGATCTTTGCAAATTACCATGACCATGCATATGCTAAATTAATAAATGTCAATCATGATTATTAATTGTATAATCTAGAATGGTTAGATAAGGACCTAGGCTTGATTCACACTTGACTAGTTAGACCTAAGAATTTCAGAAATAAAATTAAATATTCAATTTATTTGAAAGACTTTGTCTAAAAGTGGTGGATGATTTCATATCCAAGAAGACCTAGTGTCTTATCACAGCTTAGAAGTCAATTATTGAAATAGTTATTTAATTGACTAATTGTAAAACTTGAGTCTAACTCAAATGTAAATTAATCCTTAGATGATAATTTAAATTGAAGATTAAATTAACCATCTCACAAATCTATTAAGGCTCCCTGTTTGAAAATCTAGAAAAGGGTGAGATCGACATAGGCTTAAAGTAGTTCCAAATTAATTCAATTAAATTAACTTAATGAATTTAAAAAAAAAAAATTCAAAATGTTAATCTTAATTTCAAAATGTTTAAATCATAATTAAATTATGTTTTTTTAAAATAAAAAATCATAATTAAATTATGTTTTTTTTAAAAAAAAAATCATAATTAATTTCAAAAAGTTAATTATTATTAAGTTTCAAATCATAATTAATTTCAATCAAAGTAAATTATAATTATTTTTTAAATTCAAAATTATTGTTTACAAAATTATAATTTTCAAATCATAATTAATTTTTAAATTATATTTAATTCAAAATCTTAATGATAATTAATTTTCAAATTATATTTAATTTAAAATCTTAATGATAATTAATTTTCAAATCATATTTAATTTCTAAAATCTTAATTAATTTTCAAATCATATTTTTCAAGTTATAATTTCAAACTTAATTAATTTTTAATATATTTTCAAAATCTTCAAATGTTTACTCATTTGAAATTCAAACTCACTCAACATACAAATTTATATTTCAATATTTTTTAAATATTGATAAAATGAGTTAACTTCATCTCACACGCACTCATAAGCTGAACATGTAACCTAGAATGGGTGAGATGGAAAATTAGGAAAATAATAACCATTATTTTTGTTACTTATTTACATGCTTGGACTTTAGGATCCTCAAAATTTTTAAGGCATTAATAAAGGGAGAGTGAAAGAAATCAAATTAAGCTTTTTAATGATTAAAGTTTTTAAAAAGAAGTTCAATTTTTTTTAAAACTATTTTTGAAAAATAAATTATTTTTGAAACTAAGTATTTGATAAAATATTTTAAGTTTCTTAATCATTTACCTAGCTAAGTATTTTTTCAAGAAAATATTTCTTTAAAACTAAGTTTTTTTCTTCATGATAAGTGCTTATTAAAATATTTTTAAAGTTGAAGTTTTTATCACAATATTCCTAAAAGTAAAGTATTTTTAAAATCCTTTTAAGCTGAGTACTTTTTTCAAAACCTCTATAAAACTAAGTGTTAAAACTAAATTCTTATCAATTTCTTTTGAAAGCTAAGTACTTGACAAAACTAAAATTTAGCTAATTTTTTAAATAGTTTCAAACCCTAAATTAGCTAAGTTTTTTTTAGCTAAGTAATTTTTAAAGCTGCAATTTAGCTAAATTATTGTTGGAAAAATCTGTAGGTGCAGCGGAGACCGGCAAGAGGGGGGTGAATTGCTGAAAACAAAAATAAAAATACCCTCCTCGGATTTCAACTCAGAAATAAATGCAGTAATAAAATAATAGCAACTAAATTCAAAGAAACATAAAAAGAAATAGAAACAGAAGAGACTCAGGGATTTAACCTGGTTACAACCAAGGAGGTTGTTAATCCAGGACAGTAGAAAAAACGCAGTAAGAAAAATCTCCTTCTCTGAAGGCGGAGAAGCCTTTTACACTTTGGAAGCTCACTAGTTGCTTAGAAATTGCTTACAAATTGAATGCTTGAGTTGTTGTTTAATTCCTAGCTCCAGGGGTCTTTATATAGGCCCGGGAAATCTTATCCCGAGAGTCCAAGGCGGCTCCAACAGGGTTCAAGGCGCCTCCAACTCGATCTGCGGATAAAACTTTATCCGCAGCGCAAATGGTCAAACTAGCCTACTCAAGGCGCCTTAAACAATCCATTCAAGGCGCCTTCAATGTGTTTAAGGCACCTTCAAGGTTCCTGCTACAGTAATTTCTGCTACAGTAACTTCCAGCCTCTTTTGACTCCTTTTCTTCTTCACTTTGTCTTCCGAAGCTCCGTTTGTTTGGGTGATTTGGGCCAACCGAAATAGGGCTCACCCGAACCCAATTTCCGGCCTTCCTCGAGCAGCCTTCCGTCCCGGCTTAACGTCCCTCGAACGTCGTGCATGCTCTTCACGCCCACCGGAGTACTCTTCCGCAGCTCTCTCGTCCTTCGGACGCACCGAGCCCGTCGGCTCCCTTCCCGTGCCGTCCTTCTCGCTAGCTGCGTCTTCCGCTCGACTTCCTGTGCTCCTAAGCTCCTGCACACTCAGACACAGGGATCAAACACAGCAGGACCTAACCAACTTGGTTGATCACATCAAAACTACCACGGGGTCCAACAAAATCTAAGTGTTTTTCAAAACAGTCATTTCCAAAACCAAATTTAGCTAAGTGTTTTTCAAAGCAATTATTTTCAAAGCTAAATGTCACTGAGTGCTACCCTTCAGGGGGAGCTTAAAGTTAAAAAGAATAAATTATTTTTACATCCCTTTCTCTACTTTATATATTTTTGATATATGGCAAAGGAGGAGAGGAAAGTGAAAGTGAATATTAAGAAAGAGAAAGTAAAAGTAAAAAATGAATAAAATAAAAATGAATAAAACTAGAACATTAATAAAACTAGAACATTTTGCTCAATTTGTTCCAATTACTTAATGTGTTATAGTTATTGCATTTACTTGATTCTTAATATATTTTTTTGTGTACTCTTGTTTTACTTAACTTTGAATTGTGTTGCCATAATCAAAAAAGGGGAGATTGTTGGTGCGGAAAGCATCTGATGATCAAATCTAAGTTTTGATAATGGAAAATGGTTCAAAGTTAAGGTTATTTGTGATCTAATATGTTTGAATGGGCTTGCAGGAAAGTCCTAAGTGTACTTAGGTAAAAGTCCTAGTTGCGGTTAGGCAGGTGGAAAATCCTAGGGGGTGGTAACTCTAAGTCCCAGGAGATGGTAACCCTAGGCGGAAAGTCTTGATTGGTCGAGGGCTTCAGGCAAAAGTCCTAGAGTCGAGGACTCTAGGTGGAAAGTCCTGGTATCGTGAACCAGGTGAAAGATTGGGCAGGTCGTGGAGCGGGTGTCCAGTGGAAAGTCCTGGAGCTTCGAGCGCTGAGCAAAAGTCCAGTTGATCTGGAGGATCAACTGTCAACAGGTAAACTCTCCTGAGTGGAGTAGGTGAGGACGTGTTCCCCGGTGAGGGAACAGTAAGCGTCCGTTCGACCTAGGGTTTCTGGTTGGGAATTCGAAGTCAGAACCGGACAATCCGATGACTGTCAAATTCATTATCCTTTATGTCTATATTATCCTAACTTTGTTTTGCAGGATATGTTGGACTAACATATTTTGCAGGAAGTGAATTGGACATGTTTACCTTGGATAACCTGGAGAAGCAACCTCACAGCAAGGTGCAAGGGCACCCTCATGTAGCTTGAGGGCGCCCTGGACCTGGCGCGAGGGTGCCCTCATAGAGGTTGAGGGTGCCCTCAGGCGGATAGGCTGTAACCGAGTCGGAGCTCATCCACGTTGCGGATTCGGCACGGATGAGGGTGCTCTCCATTCTGTTGAGGGCGCCCTCAACAGGATTTATAAGGCAGGTTCAAGTAGCAACAAAGAATTACAACGAAATTGCAATCTGTCTTCTTGTTGCTCAAAAGATGATCCAGAAAAGCTATAGCAAGACCCCGACGACCAAGAGCTTCAAACTTATTATTTTTGTTGTTGGTATAAATTTTTCTATTGCTCTAATATTGTACTTAAATTGTAAAGTATTTTCGTGCTTATAGTGATTGCCCCAAGTAAACGGTCAACGAGCATGAGCCTTGGAGTAGGAGTCACCCTAGGCTCCAAACCAAGCAAATCTTGGTGTTCGTGTGTTTGTTTTATTATTTCCACTACATTTTACTTTTGAGTTTTCCGAAATAAAAGCGAAAGCCACGTGCGCGCGCGCGCGCTAGCGCTTTCGATCCAATAGGCTCAAGCTTGAGTCTTGATGTTTAAGTTTCGATATTTGATAATACATGGAGATTGCAGATGTAATCGTCCGATTGGGGAGATTGTTGATACAATTCTCCTCTAGTCAAGGACTGACCAGTTAGATGTGAAGCATAGTCAAGTAGGTCAAAGGGTTAACCGAATACTTAACTTGGAAAGTCCTAACTGGAGGTTAGGCAGTTGGAAATCCTGATGAGTGAAGATAGGTGAAAGACCTAGTGAGTGAAGCTAGGCAGTTGGGAAATCCTAGTGAATAAAGTCAGGTGAAAGACCTAGTGAGTGAAGCTAGGCAGGTGAAAGTCCCGGTGAGTGAAACCGAGCAGTGGAAAAATTCTGGTGAGTGAAGCCAGATGAAAAACCCTAATGAGTGAAGCTAGGCAGATGGAAAGACCTGTTGAGTGAAGCTAGACACGTGGAGATCTAGGCGGGTCAAGATTGACCAGACACCTAGTGTTGGGAAGCCCAAGTATATCAAAGGACTGACCGAATACTTCGCATAAGGAAATCCAAATGGGTCAAGGGTGACTGGACATCTGGTGGAAGTCCAAGTGGGTTATGGAGGATCGAACACTTGGCACGAGATGGTAAGTCCAAGTGGATCAAGGTTGACCGGACACTTAGCACGAGGAGAAAAGTCCAAGTAGGTCAAAGGATTGACTGGACACTTTGTGAACAAATCCCAGCAGGTTAATATTAACCGGATGCTAGGCACGAGGTGTTCCAACAGGTCACAATTGACCAGATGTTGAAATTGGGGACCCTAGACTTGAGTTAAGCAAGTCATAGGGAAGTCAATCGATCAACTGATCGATTGAACTGTGGTTCAATCAATCAGCCGATCGATTGAAGGTGTGCTGCGAAGAAGGCTGACCCAATCGACGACCGATCGATTGGGAAGTGAAATTGCGAGCACAGAATGATCCCCCATCGATCGGCCGATCAATTAGGCTCTCCAATCGATTGAGGTAAGTTTTCTCGTGCAGATGCGAGAGCACAGAAGAAGGCTGAATCGATCAGCCGATCGATTCAACCTCCCCAATTGATCAGCCGATCGATTGGGATGTGACTGTTACGTAGGTAGCAAGCGATGGACGGCTAGGATGGCGTGGATTTGGCATGGCAATCGATTGGGAGCATGTCCAATCGATTGGGAGCCCTAGAAGCATTAAGTATATAGTCGTTGGCGAGCTTTTTCTCTGCAGTGCTTCTTCCCTGATCTTATTGTGATTCTCTCTGACACTCACCGCCGGACTTCGAGCTTGGAAGAGAAGTGTTGTTGCACTTTCCAAAGGATCTAGAGATGATCTACATCAACAAGATCAAGAAAGAGAAGATTTTTATGTATACACTTGTGTATTTTCTTCTTGTTTGAGTGTATCTTATTGTGTGAGTCTTGTACGAGGTTTCTCTATCTCTGGTAGTTACCGAAAAGGAGTGTTTTCTTAATGGAGTATGCTCGTGTGTGTGGACCCTTAGATTAGTCACATAATCTTGAGGTGGATACTAAGTAAATCTTAGTGTTAGCATTGCTTCAGTTACATTCTGCTGCATATCATCATCAAGGAGTAAGCAACAAAGCATGACGAGCTATTCACCCCCCCCCCCCCCCCCCTAGCTACAAATCGACCTTAACAAGTGGTATCAGAGCGAGGTCGTTCTTCACCGGAATCATCGCTGGAAGGGGCAACGAGTTAGAGGGAGAAGAAGTTGAATCAAGTTCAAAAATCGAAGACTTCATCAAAAGACTCAACTTCAAATGGAATTCCAAGATGAACTTGGATTCGACACAAGGGTGTCTCTAGCATTCATATCAATGAGCTTCGATTCTTGGAAACCAAGAATCAAAAATTTCCTCATGATAGATATAGAGCAATGATTTGTTCTAATAGAAGGATTTAAAGCTCCAAAAGACTTAAAAGGAAAAATTTTCAAGAAAAGCAAATGGAGAAAGGAGAAAATTCAAATGTGCGAGGCGAACGACAAGGTAACTAAATTATTGGTTAGTCTATTGTCAAGCTCAATCATTTGCAAAATTAGAGAATACAAGGATGCAAATGAACTATGGAGCAAATTGGCCAAGCTTTATGAAGAACCCTCCACTGCACCAAACCAAAATAAATCCAAAGAGGGCGACTCATTGGAGAAAGACCAAGAGGAAAAGGACTCCGAAGTTGAAAGAGGGCGAAGAAGAAGCTTCATCCTCAAAGGAGTGCAACGCAAAGAGCAAAGAGGGAGCATACTCTTTGTTTCATATGCAAGAGGATGAAGATGATGAAGCCTCCACCTCTAGGATTGAGGGGGAGTGTAGATCATTGACTCCAGAGAGAGAAGAAGCCTCTACCTCCAGATTAAGTGAAGAAGAAGAAGATGGTGCCACCTCCACAAGTCAAGCAAAATCAATTGGAGGATTGAGTATCATCTCTACACGTGAAGATATAATTAGTTCAATTAAAAATAAAAATCATATTATATGTTTTGAGTGTAGGGAACATGGGTACTACAAGAGTAAGTGCCCTAAATTGGCCAAGAAGAAGGTGCTGGGACCTTTGTGTCCGCTAGAGGGGGGTGAATAGCGGTTCGTCACTCACTTGTGCTTGCTTTGTCTTGATGATGTGTAGCGGAATACAAAGACAAAAACAACCACAACGCTAACACTCATATTTACTTGGTATCCACCTCAAGAAGAGGTGACTAATCCAAGGATCTACACACTCGAGCACTCTCCACTAGTAAACAACTCCTTCTCGGTCGTAGCCGGAGGCGAAGAAGCCTCGTACAAATACACACAACACTACAACACTCACGAAAGAAGAAGATACAAAAATACAACTGAAATACACCATTCTTCTTGCTTACTTGTTGATTGTTGTTGCCTCTTGAACCTTGGGGATGCACCCCAAGAGCCTTCAAGAACTGGCGGAGAAGCTCAGAGAAGATCGTCAAAAAATCGCTGTGAGCTCGTAGGAAAAGATCGCAAAGATCTACGGAGAAAACGCTCCGCCCAGGCTTTAAACAGTGCTCCCAATCAATCCAATTCATTCCCAATCGATTTCCATGTCAACACCGCTTCATCGCAGTCGTCCATCACCTGCATCCCACACAACGGTCACTTCCCAATCGATCGACCGATCGATTCGGACTGCCTGAATCGATCGATCGATCGATTAGGACTGCCTAAATCGATCGCTTGATCGATTCAGAGCCTTTTTGTGTTCTCGCGATCGCGCGAGAACTTCCCTTCCCAATTGATCGACAGCTCCCAATCGATCGCCCGATCGATTGGGAAGGCCTCCATGCTCACGAATTATGGTCCCAATCGATTGGGTCATTCCTTCCTTCACAGCACACTCCAATCGATCCACTGATCGATTGGACCCTGATTCAATCGATCGCCTGATCGATTGACCAACCTGGACTTGACTCAAACTCAAGTCCAAAGCCTCCAACCCAACTCCTAGTCAACCGTGACCTGTTGGGTCTCCGTGCCTAGTATTTGGCCACACCCTACCAATCTCGAACTAGCCTTCTAGCCTCCTCCATCAGCCTTGCATCCCTCGGATATCTCCCATCCTTCACGCCTTGCCTTCAGGAGCTTCCTTCGACCTCATCCTAGTTGTTGGATTATACCACCACACTCGACTAACCTCGAGCTAGCCTTCTAGCCTCCTCCATCAGCCTTGTGTCCCTCGGATATCTCCCCATCCTTCATGCCTTGCCTTCAAGAGCTTCCTTCGGCCTCATCCTAGTTATCGAGTTCTCCTTGCCAAGTCACACTAGGACTTATCTTGCCAAGACCACATGCTTGGACTTACAACATGTGGCAAGATCACACTTGGACTTTCCAATTACCTGGCTCCTCACCAGAACTTTCTCACTTGCCAAGATCACACTTGGACTTTCAGTTGCCTGGCTCCTCATCAGTGTTGGGATCCTTTGGATGGCTAGAGAGGGGGGACTGAATAGCCTCCACCAAAATCTTAATCTTTTCACAAAAATTCTAAGCGAGTTTGTTAACGCAGCGGAAAATAAGCAAACAAAAAGAAATTATACGAGAAAAGAACCAAGCACCACTAACACAAGATATACGAGGTTCGGGGATAACTTGCCCCTACTCCTCGGCGTGTCCGTGAGGTGGACGAGCCCTTGATCTTCGGTAGATCACACCCCGGATGACTCCGGCTAATGAAGCTCTCCTTCTCGGTGGAGAAACCTCTCCACAAAGTCTTCGAACAGATTTAAAATGAAGCACACGAGACTTACAGATCACAGTGGCTCAAAGAAAATCGAAGTAAGCTCACAGCCACGAAGATGATGAAGACAGAGTCCAAGAACACAGCAAGCTCTCAACCGAAACACACACAGCTTTTTACTTGCTTCTCGTTATCTTCTTCTTTCCAGCATACACTGCTTCTTATGTCTCTGCATTCGATCAGCCTGCACCGGATCGCTGCCAACCTGCACCGAATCCCTGCTGCAAGCTACGGCGTCGCCAATCGCTTCTCTTCCTCTTCTGATTCTCTGAGCTCACACCAATAGAACCACGGTCTTCACTGGTGCCTCTTAGCTCGAACCAATCACCAGGAGTTAAGCCAATCGCCGCCTGATCACTGCCAGAAACACAGCCAATCGCAACCTGTAGCCGTTGCTGCTTCAAATGCATTTGACGCAGAGAAAGCAGTGGAAAGATCCTTTGTCTCATTCCTTTGATGAGGCTTAATTTGAAACTAAGCACTGGTATGGTACCTGCAACCTGTATCTCCAAAAGACTCACAGCAGAAGGTTAAACAAAGATGGGCAAAAAGAAGTGTGAATCAGAAAATATCAGAGAAAGCGCATGCACAATGAACTTAACTGTGGATCGGTCAGCAGACCGATCACAGACCCTTGGACCGATCAGACAACAGTCTGATCGGTCTGAGGCTGGTCTGATCGGTCGTGGCGACCGATCAGATTGGATGTGGATCGGTCCATAGACCGATCCAACGCCCTTTTTCTTCTGCGACCTTTTTCTCCTGATCGGTCTACAGACCGATCAGATTGCACTCAGTGTGCTACTGAGTGTTTCCTGATCGGTCTACAGACCGATCAGATTACACTCAGTGTGCTACTGAGTGTTTCCTGATCGATCACCAGACCGATCAGAAAATTTAGTCTCACTAGATCGGTCTGCGGACCGATCAGTCATCCAAAGTATCACTGGATAGGTTTGTTGACCGATCCAACGCCTATGTGATACTAGGATTGGTCCGAGAACGAGCTACCGAGCCCTCTCTGACCTAATCCCGTCCAGAGAATGAGCTCCCGAGCCCTCTCTGACCTAGTCCGGAGAACGAGCTGTCGAGCCCGTCAGCTCCAGAGAACGAGCTACCGAGCCCTCTCTGACCTAGTCCGGAGAACGAGCTACCGAGCCCTCTCCGACTTCGTCCGGTCCAGAGAACGAGCTACCGAGCCCTCTCTGACCTGGTCCGGAGAACGAGCTACCGAGCCCTCTCCGACCTAGTCCGGAGAACGAGCTACCGAGCCCTCTCCGACTTCGCGTGCCAAGTTTCCAACTTGGACTTTTCCCTTCCACATGATCAACCTTGATCAGTAATCAATCCGAGTTCAATTAACATTTGATACAAACTTAAATCAGTGTCAACATCAAAACAACAGTCAGGTCAGACTATATCAACAATCAGGACTTTCTCCTGCCTAGCTCCTCACTAGGACTTTCCCGTTGCCTGGCTCCTCACCAGGGCTTTCCAATTTGCCTAACCTCCAGTTAGGACTTCCACCACTTCCTAAACTCCAGTTGGGACTTCCATACGCCTAACCTTCAGTTAGGACTTCCATACGCCTAATCTCCAGTTAGGACTTCCATATGCCTAACCTCCAATTAGGACTTTCCCAGTCAAGTCTCCTGTCAACCTTGACCTACTTGACTTATATCCTCATCAACCTAGTCAACCCTTTGACCATCCCCACAACCAGACGATTGCTCCAGCAATCTCCATATATTGTCAAACATCAAAGCTCAAATCCTGACTCAAGCTTGACTCAACTCAAGCTTACTTAAACGGTCAAACTTGACCAATGGAAATTGCCCCAACAATCTCCTCCTTTTTGATGTTTGACAATACCTCTAAGTTAATATCTCTAAGTTAGGCTAAATCTCATAGCCTTGACCTCTTCTTTATATCAAGGCTAAATTCCATAGCTTTAACTTCTTCTTTACACAAGGCTAAATCTCATAGCCTTAATTCCTCTTCATACCAAGGCTAAATCCCATAGCCTTAACCTCTTCTTTATCACAAGGCTAAATCTCATAGCCTTAACCCTTTTCATGACAAGGCATGAATGAGGGTTTCCTTCATTCTCTCTCTTTCCTAGAGGGCAAACTCCCCCTACTTGGGATGAAGGTCTAACTTAACCTTCCATTCTCCCCCTTTGTCATACATCAAAAACTGAAAATAAACTCTTCTCCATAAGAGTTAACTCTTCGTTGTTTACAACCTCATATGTTTTTAACAACCCCACAATGAAGATCTCATATTCTTCATTACCGCCAAAGCTCCCCCCTTGAGCTCTATTTCACTTCACAATGCTCATCCTAGAGCATGCCTCAACTTCTCAATGAAACTCTCATTCATTGTATTCAATGTTCCCCCTTGAGCAGTAATCTTCTTCTCCATGCTCATCCGAGAGCATTTTCCACTTTACCAATGAAGGTCTGATCCCCTTCATTAATCCAATGCTTCCCCTTGAGTAGTAATCTACTCCACAATGCTCATCCGAGAGCATTTATCATCCTAGCAATGAAGATAACCAATCTTCCATTGCTCCCCAATACTCGACCCTGAGTATTAATTCATCACGAAGGTTTAACCCCCTTCCAAGGTCTTTGAAAAGATTTTTATGTTTTCAAAGAGTAACTCCCCCTAAAAACATGATCAAACTTCTATCATTGCACCAACAATGACTTGGAATTCCTAAACAATTAGGAAAATCAAAACTTGAAGTTTTGAGGTCCAAAATTAAATAATGAAACTAAACCCCAACCTAAACTTCACCTAAATCTACCTTAATCAATTCATACTTGCTTTCAACATGAAAACTCCCCCTAAATGGATACAAGTGTATGCCAAAGGGTTAGGAGTGGTTAATGACCCTTGAAAATCAAAACTTGAAGTTTTAAGGTTTCAAATTTCAGAATTGAAGTTAAACTTTATCCTAAACTTCACTTTGGTTTCTCTTAACCAATCCATATTTGTTTTCATCATGAAAAACTCCCCTTAAACGTATACAAATATATTCCAAGGGGTTTGGAGTGGTTAACGGGACTCGAAGTGACTTGAAGTGCTGAAATCAGGCTTTTCAGGCCAAAATCAGACTTCCCAATCGATTGAAGTTGGGACTCAATCAATTGAAATCACTTTAATCGATCCATTGATCGATTCCGCAAGCTACTGCTCGCAAAAATTCCCTCTGAATCGATCGACTGATCGATCCAGCCTGAGTCAATCGATCGGCTAATCAATTCACTATCCTTTTGTTCGTGGGAATTGGCTTCCCAATCGATCGGTTGATCGATCAAACCCATCCCAATCGATCAGCTGATCGATTGGGTTCCGAATTTCTTGAAATTCAATTTCAGCGAAATTCAGAAACTCCCCAAAAATTCTACAAAATTTTAAAAATCATGAAAATTCATGTAGACATTATTTAGGGTATACTTTATCAAGGAAAAATAGTTTTCTATAAAAATACTTCTTATTTTCAAAGATTGACACAAATTTGAAAATTTGTAAAAACTTTAGTATTTTCTTCAAGTTTGTGTCTAACTATTCAATGATTATCACTATCAAAAGATAGTCTTCACCAAGGTTTTCCAAAAGCATTTTAAAATCATTTTCAAAACTAATATCCATCCATGTTCTTTGGGCTCAATGCACATGACTTATACATTAGCCTTCTCAATGATTGGAAGTCACATGACTATGTGCTTTGATGAACCTAAAACTCAACAAGATGCACTAAATCAACATCTTGAGTTTTGTTCACCATCATAATATCTCACTTGTATCTAATGTGTGCTAAAACACATACAAGTCACCTTATGATTCTTTGTGAGATGTATATTTGGTTTTGCCCTAAACTAAGGGATCATGCATATCTTGTTGGATCATGATGTTTCGATAGAGGGGGGGTGAATATCGATTAAAAAAAATTCGTTCGAACAGAGTTACGTGCAGCGAAAGTAGAAAAACAATGCTAACACAAACCAGTTTTACTTGGTTCAGAGTTTACTTGGTTCAGAGCCTGTGTCGACTCCTACTCCAAGGCCCGCACACAAGGGTGCTTTTGATGGGCAATCACTAGCAGTTAGAAAAATTATTACAAACTAAGTGCTGAAATGCTAATGAAAATTAAAGTGAAACTGACAAGAGAATTAACCAAAGAAGAAGGAGCGTGATGTCGGAGCTTTGTTAGCGTCGCAGGAGCGCAGAGCAAGCAGTAGAAGATCTCTTCTTTCAGTTGTTTTTGAAGCTCCCCCCTGACCCTCCTTTTATATGAGGCTTGGGGCGCCCCGGATCCCTTCCGGGCGCCTTGGTGAGACGTAGCAGGTCCAACCAGCGAGTTCCACGTGGCGACGCGCGATCTGGATAAAAATCGCCTCCCGGGCGCCCGGACCACCTTTCTCCAGAGACCAGCTTTCCTGCAAGACAAGGTTAGTCTGAGGTAAATGAATATTGTATATCCTGCAAAACAGATCGTTAGCACAGTTTATAAGTTTGACATAAGAAGTATGACTTAGATTCCGTCTTTCTGAGACCGAAATCTAGTCACGATCTCGACTTAGATATCCGAAATGGATCTAAGCCGGATTGGCGCCTAATGTTCCCTTCCTAGGAACGCATCCTCATAGTCACTCCCTTCCAGTGACTTACCTTTACTCACCTGTCAGACGTCCGGTCAGCCCTTCGACCCATCTGGACTTCTCGCCAGCTATCCGATCAGCCCGTTGACCTAGCTGGACTTCTCGCCAATCGTTCGGTCAGCCCGTCGACCCGCTTGGACTTCTTGCCAAGCGTCCGGTCAGCCCGTCGACCCGCTTGGACTTCGTGTCAGACATCCGGTCAGCCCGTCGACCTGTCTGGACTTCGTCTGCACACTCGGTCAGAGTGTTAGATCACGACAAACCTAACTTAACCCGATTTATCATTCATCAAAACCTAAGTTAGACCGTTAGTGCTAACCGCACCAACAATCTCCCCCTTTTTGATGGAATGACAACCTGGTTAAGTTAGTAAAAATATGCGAAAAAAAATTAAGCATTTTGTTCTAGCATGGGGTTTAAATTAGTTTTAAATTTTATTTTTGTTTTTCTAACTTAACCCCTATCCCTCCCCCTTTGGCATTCATCAAACAAGGATATATTTTAAACATTCAAAATGCAGAATACACAAAAAAAAATATGTAGGAGATGATGTCAATTTGACTTGGGGGAGTTTGAGCTTTTGAAGATTTGTTTGAAACATTAAATTGATTTTTAAGACTCAGTTTTTAAGGTGGCTGAAGCATGTAAAACAGTCTTTTGGAAAATAGCTAAGTTTTGAAAGATTGACTAAATATAAAGCATTTAAAGATTTATTTTTGCAAAGGTTAATTTTCAAAAGTGACTTTGCAAATTCATAAAGGATTTTCAAATCAGAAATTTGAAAAGCTAACTTTCTAATATAAGAATGGGTAAATTTTCAAAATATGTTTCAATTTTGAAGTGTTTTTCAAACATAAGTTTTGATAATCAAAATTTTAAGGCTAAGTTTTCAAAGTTAGATTTTCCAAACGACATTTTTCAAATTTGAAAAAATTTTAAAACTGAGTTTTAAAAGATATTTACTTTTCAAAACTGATTAAAACTATGTTTAAAAAAATTTGAGCTTATTAAATCAGATTTTTATAACTTTAGTTTAATAAAAATAAGATTTAATAAAAGAATTGAAGAATTTAATAAAGGCTAGTTTTAAGAAAATATTTGAAAAATAAGATTTCAAAAACTAAGTTTGAAGAACTTTTCTTTTCAAGACTTATTAAGTTTGTAAAAATTTAAAATTTGAAATCAAAGACCAATTTGAATACTAAAAAAAATATTAGAAAAAATATTATGTTTAAGGTGGAGAAAATAATGTTGGTGTTAAGTGTTGATTTAATCCTCCCCCTAAACTGGACATCTGAAGTAGCTGTCTAACCAATTAGGTACTTACTGACTATCAGCAGATAGCAGCTTTCACTTGGTTAGTCAAGTTAAGTTCGTTGTAATCAGTTAGTGGTTGACTTAACTGAGTAACTTAGCTTGATCAATGTATGTTTTGTATTTAACGCTCAGACCTATGTCGATGCACTGATATAAGCATCTTAAGTCCAGGCAATTGGCCTATACATCTCACCCCTTTCTATGTTTGTCAATCATAAGCAAGGTAATCCTAGGGTGTTGGTGAGATGCTCAAATACTAGTCCTGGGGGTATATGATTTCTAAAGGGATTTTTCTAGTCTAAGGCTAAAGTTGTTTTGAAATTCTAAAAGTAGGAAGGTTTTAAAAACATTTTAACCTAGAATTTAAAGCAGTTAAATTTAAAACAGTTTTGAATTTTGAAAATCCTAGTCTATTAAACACATTCCTAATTTTCTACGCAGATTGCTAAATTCACTTTCAGGGAGTGGTTTTGTGAATATGTCAGCTAAATTGGATTTGGACTCAATGTATTTGAGTTCAATGTCCCCTTTAGTGACATGATCCCTGATAAAGTGATGCTTAATTTCAATGTGTTTAGTTCTGGAATGATGCACTGGATTTTTTGTTAGGTTAATTGAGCTGATGTTATCAATTAAGACTTTGACATTTGAAAGGTTTAAGTTAAAATCTTTTAGGGTGTGCATCATCCATAATAGTTGCGCAACACACTCTCCTATTGCTATATACTCTGACTCAGTTGTAGATAAGGCAACACAGTGTTGCTTTCTACTAAACCAGCTGACAAGTGATGGACCCAATAATTGACATCCGCCACTTGTGCTTTTGTGGTCTAATTTGCATCCAGCATAATCTGAGTCAGAATATCCTATTAATTCAAAATTATTAGTCCTAGGATACCAAATGCCTACATTTGTTGTTCCTTTAAGTTATCTAAAGATTCTTTTGACTTGAGTCAAATGAGATTCTTTAGCACAGGTTTGGTATCTTGCACACATACTGACTGCAAATAAAATATCTGGTCGACTTGCAGTTAGGTATAGTAGGCTACCTATAGCACTCCTATAATGTTTTAGATCAACTGGTTTTCCATTTGGATCATCATCTAGGATTGTGTTTACTGTCATAGGTATTTTTATCTCTTTGGTGTTTTCCATTCCAAATTTTTTAAGTAATTCCTTAGTATATTTTTGTTGATAAATGTAGTTACCTTCATTTGTCTGTTTGATTTGTAATCCTAAAAAGTAGGTTAATTTTCCTACCAGACTCATTTCAAACTCGTGTTCCATTAAACTTGTAAATTCATCTAAGAATTCTGAATTTGTTGAACCAAAAATTATGTCATCTACGTAAATTTGTGCTATAAAAATATCTTCTTTTATTAATTTGACAAATAATGTTGGGTCAATTTGCCCTTGGTTAAATCCTTTAGAGATTAGGTAAGACGTTAGTCTTTCATACCAAGCCCTAGGTGCTTGCTTAAGTCCATATAAGACTTTCTTCAATTTATAGACATAATCAGGGTGTTCTAGACTCTCAAACCCAGGTGGTTGTCCTACGTACACTTCTTCTTTTATTAGTCCATTTAGGAATGTTGACTTAACATCCATTTGGTATAGTCTAAATCCTTTGTATGCTGCATAACTTAGTAACATCCTAATAGACTCTAGTCTAGCTACTGGGGCATATGTTTCATCATAGTCAAGTCCTTCCACTTGACTAAACCCCTTAGCAACTAGCCTGGCCTTATTTCTAATAATTTCACCAGTTTCACTTAGTTTGTTTCTAAATACCCATTTTGTTTCTATTATTTTCTTATTCTTGGGTGATGGTACCAAGTCTCAAACTTCATTACGCTCAAATTGAGCTAATTCTTCTTGCATAGCTATGACCCAGTCTGGGTCAAGTAGTGATTCGGCTATGGTTTTGGGTTCAATTTTTGAGATTAAAGATATTTGACTTAGATTTCTAAAGGAAGATCTAGTTTGACCCTAAGATCCGGGTCACCAATTATTTGATCAGTTGGGTGATTTGGATTGACTCTTATTGTTCTAAGGGGTTGACTCCCTTGAGGTCGTTCTTCATCTTCATGACTTAGGATTTGGTTGGTTCCTTCAGAGTTATTGTTTTCTTGAACAGATTCACTTGATTGATGTTGTATTTATTCTAGGTTTTGTTTGGATTCTTCAAATTTCACATTAGTGGTTTCTTCAATTCTTAAGGTAACCTTATTGTAAACCCTGTAGCCTCTACTATTTAGGGAGTATCCTAAGAAAATTTCATTTTCAACCTTGGAGGTAAATTTTCCTAAATGTTCTCTTGTGTTTAATATAAAGGCTAGGCACCCAAACACTCTAAAGTATTTTATATTAGGTTTTTTATTGTAATACACTTCAAAAAATGTTTTGTTATGGGTTTTGTTTAGTGTTATTCTATTTTGTACATAGCAAGCTGTGCTAACAGCTTCTGCCCAAAAATATTTAGGTAAGTTGTATTCATTTAACATCGTTCTAGAGGCATCAAGTAATATTCTATTTTTTTTCATTCTATAATCCCATTTTGTTGGGGGGTTTTAGGGTAATAAAATTCGTGATGGTAACCATTTTCAAGACAAAATTTGTTAAAGTTATGATTTTTAAATTCTCCCCCATTATCACTTCTAATTCTTTTAATTTTAAGGTCCTTTTCATTTTCAACTTGTTTACAGAAGTTTGTAAAAATTTCAAAAGTTTCATCCTTATTTTTTAAAAATTTTACCCAAGTGAACCTAGAGTAGTCATCTATTATAACTAGACAGTATAGACTTCCATTTATTGATTTGGCTCCATGTGAGTCAAATAGGTCTAAATGTAACAGTTCTAAGATTTGGTTGGTTTGTGATTCATTAGTTGGTTTGTGGGTAGATTTTGTTTGCTTACCTTGTTGACAAGCATTACATACGGTTGAGTCAAGGTTAGGTAATTTTGGTAGTCCTCTAACTAGTCCATTTAGTCTGCTTATATTTATGAAGTTTGTATGTGACATTCTTCTATGCCATAACCATGTTTCTTCTTTTTGTGTTAAATAACACTTGATTGAAGAAGTAGTTAAGTTAATCGCATAGAAGTTGTCTTTCCTAAACCCTTTTAGGCTTATGTTAGGGTTGTCTAGATGTTTGATTAGGCATTTTGTAGATAAAAACCTAACATTATACCTAGTATCACACAGTTGACTGATACTCAAAAGATTATACTTGAAATTTTCAACAAGTAAAACATTTGTAATAATAAAGTCAATTTTTAGTTTGATGTTACCTATACCAAGTACCTTGAGTTTGTCGTTGTTCCCAAAGGTAACTGTTCCTAGGTTTTTGTAGGTGAGTTGAGTGAATTTTGTGTGATCTCCAGTCATATGTTTGGAGTAACCACTATCTAAAATCCACTTAGTTTCCTACAATAGATAGGAATTGGGGTTAGTCTAACTATTGGACCAAAAAAAATTAAGTTTTAAAATAAATTTGAAGTACATAAAATTTTTAAGTTAAAAAGTTTAAGTTAATTTTTTTTTAATTTTAATTTAGTTTTATTTGACTTTAATTTAATTTAATTTAATTTTGATTTAATTTAATTTAATTTAATTTTAATTTAGTTTAATTTAATTTTTATTTAATTTAATTTAATTTTAATTTAGTTTAATTTAATTTTTATTTAATTTAATTTTATTTTATTTTATTTTATTTTATTTTATTTTATTTTATTTTATTTTTATTTTATTTTAATTTAATTTAATTTTAATTTAATTTAATTTAATTTTAAGTTAGGTTAATTTAATTTAATTTAATTTAATTTTAGTTTAATTTAATTTTGATTTAATTTAATTTAATTTAATTTTAATTTCCTTAATCATCTCACCCAATCTATGTTTTCAATCAGGGAATCCTATAATTTTGTGAGATGAATTAGATTCAATTTTAGAGTATGTTTTTAACTTGTGTTAGATTCGGGTTTAACTTTGGGTTCAACAAATAGACGTTCTCTGGATAAACTTCTGGGCTATGGTAAGTCACTCGGACATCATTAAAGTAACCATGCATTCGAGGTTTTCCAAATAGTCCTATCCACTGGACTTAGTACAAAACTTTGGTCTAACTGGTTAGGATCCATAAAGGGTAGCTTCGGTCAGTTCCACTTAGCCAAATGCACCAGGTCGAAGCCATATCTTCCTAGACATGCATAGACTAAGCTTCCCTAACGTACTATCATCCAATATTTCACTATTACCATTTTTCAAGTTAAACTTGAGCTCTTTTTAACTAATCCTAATTACCCTGTCGGGTATGTTGGTTAGGGTTACCCTGTCGAGTAGGTTAGTTTTGGAGGTGCCAGCTATTCTGGAGCCTCCCCATGAATTAATGGTCATTTAATTTAATTTTGTTCTTGGTTTATGTCTATTTCTTTTATAATTATATTTTACTTGGTGATAGTTTACATTTTGTTGAGTTTTACTATATTTAGATTTTAAATTTTTTTGTTTAGGTTTGTATTTTGGTCTTTGACTTGATTTGTTCGAGTTTATATAAAGTATTTTTTCTTTAGGTACGTAGTATTGATTAAGTCCTACTTGCGTGATTAAACACGCTTTTGGAACCCAAGCTTGTTTTGTTGGTTTGTGTTGGGTTATTAATGACTTGAATGTTTTATTTGAGCTTGACTTATAGCCAAGTCTAGTTTTATTATAAATTACTTTTTGATTATTTAATATTAAATCTAAGTTTTTGGATCTTGTTGTGAATTTTTCTAATATTTCTTTTAAATTATTAATTTCTAATTTTAAAGATGAATTCTCCTCCTCAAGTGTTGGATTATCCTCCCAACTGCCTCCGAAATCCAATACACATGACCTCAGCAAGTCCTCTAGAGTCCGTATGGTCCGCTCTGACTGTCCATCTGTCTGCGGATGGAAAGCTGTACTGAAACGGAGCTGCGTGCCCAAGGCCTGTTGCAGACTCTGCCAGAATCGAGATGTGAATCGGGGATCTCTATCCGAAATAATACTCAAAGGGACACCATGTAATCTAATGATCTCCCGGCAGTACAGATCTGTCAATCGATCCAGGGGATCAGTCCTCTAGATCTCTAAGAAGTGCGCGGATTTGGTTAATCGATCAACGATTACCCAAATCGTGTCATGGCCTCGTCGTGTCCTTGGCAAACCTACCACAAGGTCCATGGTAATATGTTCCCATTTCCACTCGGGAATAGGAATCCGCTGAAGTAAGCCGGCAGGTCTCTGGTACTCGGCCTTCACCTGCTGACAGACAAGACATCTCGCTACAAATTCCGCAAGGTCTTTCTTCATACCGTTCCACCAGTAAGAACGCCTCAAATCTCAATACATGCGGGTCCCGCCTGGGTGGATCGCAAATCGAGAGCGATGAGTCTCCTGAAGTAGCTCCTGTAAGACCGGATAAGACTGAGGTACGCATAATCTACCTCGGAAGTATATAATACCCTCCTTGTCTCGTGTGAACTCGGTCTGCTACCCGGAAGCTATCTGGCTACCAATGAACTGCAAATGCTGATCACCAACCTGGGCCTCTCGGATCCTCATCCTGATCGACGACTGAGCAACCATGGTAACAAGAATACCCTGCTCTGTAAGTCCCTACTCCTCAAGGTCTAACTCGGAGAAACCCTGAACCAAGTCTGTAACTAAAACTCGGTGGTAAGCCAAAGTCCCTCTGGACTTCCTGCTGAGTGCATCGGCAACCACATTAGCTTTCCCCGGATGATAGCTAATGGTACAATCATAATCCTTCAGGAACTTCATCCATCTCTTCTGTCGGAGATTAAGTTCCTTCTGGGTGAAAATATATTTGAGACTCTTATGATCAGTGAGAATCTCAAATGTAATGCCATATAAATGATGTCGCCAAAGCTTCAGAGCAAAGATGATGGCAGCTAATTCTAGATCATGAACTGGGTAGTTCTTCTCATGCTCCTTCAACTGTCGAGAAGCATAGGAGACTATCATGCCGTGCTGCATCAGAACAGTGCCCAAACCCTATAGAGACGTGTCGGTATAGAGTAAAAATTCATCCTCTCCAGAAGGTAAAACCAACACTGGAGCCAACACTAATCTCCGCTTCAGCTCCTGAAAGCTGGTCTCGCAATCCTCGGACCACATGAACTTCACGCCTTTCCTGGTAAGGCGTGTCAGCGGCATAGCAATACGTAAAAAACCCTCGACGAACTGTCTGTAATATCCGACTAGTCCCAGAAAACTGCGGATCTCCTATACTGATTTCGGCTGCTCCCAACTGGTGACAACCTCGATCTTTTGAGGGTCTACTGAAATACCTCTGCTCGAGACCACATGTCCCAGAAAACCGACCGAGGATAACCAGAATGCACATTTGCTGAACTTCGTGTACAGTTGATGTCGTCGAAGAGTCTCCAAGACTATGCGAAGATGTTGTGCATGCTCCTCCTCGGAACGCGAGTAAACCAATATATCATCGATGAAAACGATAACAAACTGATCAAGATACTCCAAAAAGACGCAATTCATCAGATCCATAAATACCACTGGAGTGTTGGTAAACCCAAATGGCATTACCAAAAACTCATAATGACTGTACCTGGTACGAAAAGATGTCTTCTGAATATCAGATTCTCTGACTCTCAGCTGATGATACCCGGATCGCAGATCAATCTTAGAATACACTGATGTACCTCTGAGTTGATTAAACAAATCCTCAATCCGTGGTAAGAGGTACTTATTTTTGACGGTCACTGCATTCAACTGTCTATAGTCAATGCATAATCTCAGTGTACCATCTTTTTTCTTGACAAACAATACCGGAGAACCCCATGGAGAAACACTAGGGCGAATAAATCCCCTATCTAAAAGCTCCTGGAGTTGAACCTTCAGCTCATTCAACTCTTTTGGTGCCATACGATAAGGAGCTTTCGATGCCGACGCGGTCCCCGGAATCAGTTCAATAGCGAACTCCACTTGCCTTCTGGGAGGCAAACCTGGTAGCTCCTCTAGAAATATATCTGGGTACTCTTGGACTACTGGCACATCGGAGAGCTGCGAACTACTGTTGTCGTCAGTACTAATCAAAGATAGCAGAAAACCCTGACATCCATGTGACAGCAGCTTCTGAGCCTGAATCGCTGAAATGATCGATATGTCGTCGTCTCTGATGCTAGTGAAATTCCATGAGGATTGGTTCAGAGGCTGGAATGTGACCACCCTCGTCTGAAAATCAACAGTAACATGATATGCTGGCAAGCAGTCCATGCCAAGAATAATATCAAAATCGACCATTTCCAATACTAAAAGATCTACCGTAAGTATCATGTTGCCAAAGTCTAACGGGCAACCTCTGACCTCCTGAGTGACATCCAATGTATCACCGGAAGGTAGAGAGATGGTCAGTCGCTGTAGTCTAATAGTGGGTAATCTACCAATCTCCCCCATAAAGGTACAGGATATAAATGAATGCGAGCTACCAGTATCTATCAGCATATCAGCAGATAATGCATAAATAGAAATCGTACTGCGAAAAACGGATCCGTCGACTCGCTGCGCATCCTCTCTGGTGACCACATGAATACGCCCAGTCTCTGGCGGAGGAAGAGGTGGTAACGCTGCCTACGACTGCTGCGTCTGAGCAGGAGCCTGCCACTGAGGTGGTGCTGGATACTGCGCCAAAGAAGTCTGAGAGGGCGGAGACTGATACTATATCGATGGCTGGGACTGCGTCTGATACTGAGCCTGTGGCTGGGGCTTCAGCTGATACTGCCCCTGAGTTAGATAATGAGGTCCCGAAACGGAGCTCTGGGGTACTATAGGAGTACTGGAGTACCCCTGTCCGAGCATGCCAAATGCAGCTGCTGCAGGGGGAGCACTCCGCTGCTGGCCATGCGAAGGTTGGGCTCTTCGCCCTCCTCGATAAGTTCCAGACTGACTGAACTGTCCTCCATGACCAGACCCTCCGGAAGTCATATGTTGAATCTGTTAGGATCGATGATCGCGGCTAGAGAGGGGGGTGTGAATAGCCGACCCCAAATCCTCGTTTCTTCCTACGAATTAGGTTAGCGCAGCGGAAATAAACACAAGAAACGAAAACAAGAAGATCAAACCTCAACGCGTCGATGTAACGAGGTTCGGAGATGATGCTCCTACTCCTCGGCGTGTCCGTAAGGTGGACGAAGCCTACCAATCCGTCGGTGGATGAGTCCCCGGAGAACCGGCTAATAACTACTCCTTGTGGGTGGAGAAACCTCGCCACAATACTTGTAACAACAAGAAAGGAGTACAACAGATACAAGAAAGCAAAAGACAATATGAAACACTTGCTTGCCTTTCTTGTTGACTGGAGTGATGAAGCAGCAACCTCACACCAGCAGCAGCTGACGAGAATCCAGTCGAGAAGCTCACGCGAAGCTTCAGCAGCGAGGAGCTCAGCAAAGCTCTGATAGCAGGTAAGAGCAGAAGCTCTAGAGCACCAGAATAGAAGTTCTCAAGAAAAGGAGCAGCACACAGCAGCAGCCCTTCACCTAGATTTATACCTGCGAAGAACCTGCAACGAAGACAGAAGACGCAGAACCTAGCCGTTGTCACTCACAACGGCTAGATCCAGACCGATCAGGCTTCACCCTGATCGGTCTGGGGCTTGCCTGATCGGTCGTGGGGACCGATCAGGCCCTGTGCTGATCGGTCCCCAGACCGATCAGAAGGCTTCACAGAGAGTTGCCCAACTCTCTGTGTGGAATCTGATCGGTCCCTGGACCGATCCCACCTCAGGTGGTAGCGTCCCTGATCGGTCCCGGGGACCGATCAGTAAGCCCACAGAACCATGATCGCCTTCTGTTTGTTATCTGATTGGTCACCAGACCGATCAGATACACAAACGTATCACTGGATCGGTCTGCAGACCGATCCAGAGCTTGGTTTTTGCCCAAACCAAGTCCCAAACCTTCCAAACCAATATCCGGTCAACCTTGACCTATTGGTACATCATGCTTAGCATCCGGTCACTCCCTTGACCTGCTAAGACTCCCCACCAAGTGTCCGGTCAATCCCTTTGACCCACTTGGATTTTCCTCTTCGTGCAAGCATCCGATCACCCTTGATCTACTTGGACTTCCCAACACCAGATGTCCGA
The DNA here is from genome assembly GCF_018446385.1 of Zingiber officinale. Classification (NCBI taxonomy): domain Eukaryota; kingdom Viridiplantae; phylum Streptophyta; class Magnoliopsida; order Zingiberales; family Zingiberaceae; genus Zingiber; species Zingiber officinale. The sequence continues at coordinate 75,419,364 of NC_055995.1, forward strand.
TCACCTTTGATCCATCTGGATTTTCCCCAGCTTAACTCACCGTGACTTTCACCTAGCTTCACTCACTAGGGTTTTCACCGGCTTCACTCACCAGATTTCCCTCCCGGCTTCACTCACCGGACTTCCAACCGCCTCGGCTTCACTCACCAGGACTTTCCTTGCCCGGCTTCACTCACCGTGACTTTCTCGAATGCCCGGCTTCACTCACCAGGACTTTCACCTTCACCTAGCTTCACTCACTAGGATTTTCACCGCGCTTCACTCACTCCATTGCTCGGCTTCACTCACCGTGACTTCTCCGACCCGGCTTCACTCACCGGACTTTTCCGTGCCAAACTCCCTGCTTGGACTTTCCTGCCAAGTCTCCATACTTGGACTTCGTGCCAAGCTACCTGCTTGACCTTTTCAATCAGTCAACCAGGTCAACCTTGACCTAAGGTTGCACCTACAATCTCCCAAACACCTATTCTTGTCAAACATCAAGAATACAACTCTCTTCTCGTCAAACATCGTCAAACATCAAAACACAACTCGAGTCAGGTCAACTCGAGTCAGGTCAACCAGGTCAACCTTGACCTAAGGTTGCACCAACAGAATCTTCTATGGACAATCTCGACTCTGGTGCCCAGGCAGTTTGCAATAAAAGCAAACTGGCTGTCCCAGAGAGCAGGCTGGGGTGATGTGATATCTGGACCCACATCTGAAACAGTGAATGTCGTTGGCGGGTTGTTTCCGGTTCTGTTGTGGAGACCGGAAACGTCCTGAGGAAGACTGCCCTGACTTCTAAGGCCTACGAAATACCCCGGAAGTACCCTGACCTGGTCGACTGCGACCACTCTACTGCTGTGTAGCATGTGGCTGCTGGATCTGTCCAGACGTCTGACCCGGATGCTTCCTTTTTCTGTCCAGAAACGCTCTCTGCTGAGCTGACTCAATCATGAGGGCTCTGTCCAACGTCTCCAAATAAGATGCGCTACCAAGACCGGCAAGCCTTACTTGCAAATATCCATCCAGCCCCTGAATGAACTGCTGCATACGTGAACTGTCCTCAGCAACTAGCTCTGGACAAAATCTAGTCAATCTGTCAAACTCTGCATTATACTCTGTCACCGACCGGTTGTTCTGTCGCAGACTCAGGAAATCCTGCCGGCGAGCCATCTGATAAGCTCGTGGGAAGAAGCGGCTCTCAAAAGCCTCTCTGAACCTGGCCCAAGTAATGTTCTGCTCGCCGATGATGGAACGCTGAGTAACCCACCAGGTGTCGGCCTTATCCCGTAAATGGAAAGCAGCCAGCTCTACTTTCTCCCACTCGGAGCAAGCCATATAGAAGAAGGTCTGCTCCATAGTCTCTATCTATGACAGGGTCACACTCGGATCAAGAGGTGGGTAGGGGCAGCTGCATGAACTGGCGGAAACACTGGAGCTGATGCTACAAGTGGTACCGCTGAATAGACCGGGGGAGGTACTCCCGGTGCTGCTGTATAAACTGGAGCATATGCCGCCGGTGGCACTGTAGGGTCAGCATAGGTGGCCGCGGCTGGATGTACGGTAGGTAGTGGTACCGGATGTGGAGCAACCGGTATCGATGGTGCAGGTGCTACTGGGTATACAGTAGGTACTGGGGGCACAGGTGCCACTGGTGTCGGGTACACAGTTGGTCCAGGTGGCGGTGGTGCCGGGTACGCCGTAGGCTGGGCCGGAGCAAATGCGGGGTATGCCGGTAGTACCCCTGGTGGTACCGTAAATACAGCAGGGGTGGATACAATCGGTACAGCCGAGGTAGGTACCTCTAAAGGAGTCATCGGGGTCTGAGAGCCCGACGCGCCCGCAGTATCCTGAGTCTGTCCCTGATTGACAGGCTCAACACCAGTAGGCATCTCTGGCAAGTCCAGAGATCCCAAGGTCCTCGTACGTGGTCGTCCAACACCACGTCTCGCAGCTATTCGTGTAGATCTCCTCATATATGTTAAGTTATATTACAAATATTACTACAAGTATAACAATTATAAAAAAACATCATACCTATTTGCTGTCTGGAGATGTTCCGTCACTGTCCAGTCCCTAAATTGACCTCGGAATTCCATACAAGAAAATCACCGGAAATCCATATAAATCCGAAACAGAAGTCCAAAATATAAACATAATGGAAATTCATGCAATCCAAAATAACTACCCAATTTGACTCGCAAACTTGGGCTAACCCAAAAATCCAGAACACCAAAAGCAGGTATCATAACCCGCTCTGATACCAATAAATTGGTATCAGCTAAATCCCGAAAATCCGTAACACAAAAATTAAACAAGTATCGCCAACCTGGCTCTGATACCAAATAAATTGTTACACCCCGGGGGAGTCCCTATCCGAAGAAATTTCGGCAGCACCTCCCCTGTACGGGTGACAATCTGAAACTTCTACAATGCCCTCAGGGCCACATATACATCGGCCAACATAACCGAAACAATAACAATAATATAATGCAATCACCACGCAGTTAATAATTAACAAACTAGAACAGTGATAAGAATACTCAAAAACAACCCTACTCAACTACACTCATAAAGCACAAAACTGATATCCTACTCCACTACACCCATAAAGCTCAAATCCGACGATAAAATCAACTCAACTCTTCTGCCGTCTAGGCAGGCATGTAGTAAAACAAACTGAACGAAAGTCATCGACAATCTCCATATAGTAAACTGATACAAGTCCAAATGTATCAAAACAGCACAAGTCTAAACATAGTCTAAACAAGAAAAGTAAAAGATCAACACACGTCCTCGTGGACTGCAGAGGACTAGTGACTGGAACTCTCCAGACAGCATCAACCTAAAAATAGCAACGGAGGAGGGTGTGAGTCCAACACTCAGCGGGTATCAACTGATATGCATAATAAAGAAAATAACAACCAGCACTAATCATGCGTACAGTCTCCTGATACAAGAAGGATAAATGCAACTAAAACAAGCAGGAGAAAACTGTACTAACCAGGACCAGGGTATAAGTACAACAGGTCGTCAGACCGGGAGTGTCATAAATCCTGTATGCATGTCAATCATATGCATCCATATAAATACAGCAAGTAAATGCAGCAAATACAAGAAATAAATGCATCATGCATATGATGCAAATGTCATGGTCACCCCTGATGCCAGTCAGCCATCTCACACACAATAGTGAGACCGAGTAGGTAGGGTTGTGACAACCGTGCACTCTGCCATCACTGCTCCTGATGAGTGACCGAGTGGACAGGATGCTGTCGGAGTACACCTATCCTCCTACCCCAAATCATAAATGGGGGAGCTCAATACTCTCATCTCCTGGTACACGATGACGGGGAGGAATCTCTGCCGGCTACCATGCTGCGTCACACTACCCATGAGCGGACCAACGGAGCCAAACAGAGTCCAATCGCCTGCCGGCTACCATGCTGCTACACTAAACCAGCGGAGCCAAACAGAGCAGAACCGTCTGCTGGCTACCACGCTGAATCACCAGACCAACGGAGCCAAACAGCAGAACTGCCACACACCTATCTGATATACCACTAACCCATAAGTGGTGGTGTATACAGATACATGTAACTGGCGATGTGCTCGACAATAATGGAGCAAACTATCGCACAGCATGTAATCATGCGAGATGATGCATGACACTAAACATGGCAATATCCTGAACAGCATAGCAATATCCATATATAAATATAAAATGTGTACCATAGGACAATGAATCAAATCAAAGGTACACAGATCAGATAAGGTATCAAAAACTCTAGGTCCTAAACATAATATATAACATGATTGTGTCACTACCCCTATAAGCATGTATAATCAGATAAGTACTAACATGATGTGCATAACAAATAAACAAACAAGCATGTAACAGATCGGGTAGTGATCAACCGAAGCAGATAAGAAAAACACAATCGTTGCTATTTGTTAAAAATATTACTATGCATATCAAATGACATAATGTCAAAGTACCCACCTCCAATCGAAAAGATCAATCCGATCTAACTCGGACATCGAGATGCTCGTCTCGTGTCAAAACCCTGAGTCACCAATAAATAAATATTTTATTTAGCTACACTCCTATAAATAGCTAAATAAAAATCTCTTACACTAAATTAGGGCAAAACCCTAATCAACAATCACATAAACCTAATCCACAATCCAACTCATACCAAATTCAACCCAACTTTGATCGTGGTATTGTTGTCGAGGAATAATTGGCTTTCCGGAGGTAGCTCTTGCCGAAGATCTAGAGATGGTGCTACTGTGAAGTTACTACAAACAACCCCAGTTAGCACAAACAATTCTTACTAGAATTAAGCCTCAAAACACTACAACCTTACCTAAACCCGAAGCCTCAGCAGGTGTTCCACCGTCGGACAACTTGCTGCCAAACGAAGTAATTGCTGCTGGAAACCCTCTGTTGGGACCTTAACGTTCGCTAGAGGGGGGTGAATAGCGTTTCACCCAAATCGTCGCTTCCTACGCTTGTTAGTGCACAGCGGAAACAAAAATACTAACAAACAAAAGCAAAGCTAACCCTAGAAAACAATAAACAAGAAGCAAACCCAATAACACGTTGTTTAACGTGGTTCAGAGATGAAGCTCCTACTCCACAGCTGTCCGTAAGGTGGACGATCCTGATCCGTCGGTGGATGACTCCCCGGAAAACCTCCGGCTAGCTCGTGTAGCTCCTTGTGGGTGGAGAAACCTCGCCACAACCTTGTACAAGCACGCTAGATCACTTGGGCACTAGGAGACTCTAATTAGAGTTAACCACCACTAATTTCGTCAACTTCAGCCAAGCTTCCAATGCTTGGTTATATAGGCCACGGGTTAGAAAACCCCGCCTACCAGTCGACTGCCAAAACATGCAGTCGACTGCCCTTCGTGGAAATTCGACCGTTGCAGCCCAACGGCTCGATACCAACCCTCTGTTCGCTACCAGTCGACTGCACCAGTCGACTGATGAAACCACCAGTCGACTGTTACAGTACTGCTACAGTAACGCTACAGTACTACTGCAGTAACGCTACATTGCTGCTATAGTAAACCCTAATTTTAGGATTTTCCCCTGGGTACATTCACTCAGCACTCATTCTCGCCCGACCAATCTAGACCTAGCCTTCTAGCCTCCTCCATCAGCCTTGCGTCCCTCGGATGCCTCCCCATCCTTCACGTCTTGCCTTCTGGAGCTTCCATCGACCTTGTCATTGTTGTCGGGTCTTCCTTTGCCAAGAGGTCGCGCCTCCGGGACTTTATCCATTGCCAAGTCACACTTGGACTTACGTTGCTAAGACTACATGCTTGGACTTACACCGCCAAGACTCATCCTTGGACTTTCCTCCTTTGCCAAGATCACACTTGGACTTACGTTGCCAAGACTACATGCTTGGACTTACACCGCCAAGACTCACCCTTGGACTTTCCTTGTTGTACCTGTATCCTGCACAGTCACAATGCATATCAAATACAACAATAAACCTAACTTAAACCTTTTCCCAAACATCAAAACCTAGGGTACCCAGATTGCTCCAACAATCTCCCCCTTTTTGATGTTTGGCAACCCGTTTAAGTTAGGGAAACAATATAGCAATACATATGCAAATAAATATATGTAATCTACACATGCATAAATCATGGAACCTAATCCTAGGCTCCCCCTTCACCTAAGCTCCCCCTTGAGCTAGGATTTCTTGCAAAGGTAAACTTCTCCCCTTTTGCTAATAAATGAGCAATCGCTCCCTCTTCACCTAAGCTCCCCCTTGAGCTAGGATTTCTTGCAAAGGTATGTAAGTTTCCCACTTAAACCTAAACTTCTCCCCCTTTGCCATACATCAAAAAGAGCTCCAACAATATCCCGATTATTGGACTCTTTGACCTCTAATGACCATTAACATCATGTATTAATCCCCCATAAGATTACATACATGTTCATCACTCTTTTAGTCATTTTCTAATGCTTGAAAAATATTTTCAGACCGTATCAGTCGACTGCAAGAAGTATCAGTCTACTGCCCCCATGAAAACGAGCTTACAGAGACATTCTGTGCTCGTGAACAGTGTTACCAGTTGACTGGTAACTGTACTAGTCGACTGGTACACTATTCATGAAAAAATCAGCCTTTTCTGGCCAACTTCATAAATGCGCCAGAAATTCCACAGACCTCCAAAAATCCCCAAATTTTGTGGAGAGGTCTATTATATCAATATCTACTTGAGAAAAATATATATATAAATATATCTTTCACAAATCCCAAGATTGACACAAAACACAAAACTAGCTAAAAAGTTCAATTGAACCTTGACCTAAATTCCTAGTTTTGGCTTCCTCTTGATGTATCTGCCCATACTAAACCATAATGCATCACTAGCATTAGTTTATATGGCATCTATACATCAAAAACTAATTTTTCATGCAATATGAACCCAATTCATATTTCTATGCATGAAACTCAACTCAATTGTGCTAACCCACTATGTTAGAGACTCAAGTCCGTTTCCTAACCACTTAGCACATTTGATAACTCATCTACCATGGGTCCCAAAGGCTCTTCCTAACCTTAGGAATCTTAACCTTAGTCACCTCCCTTGGTGACTCATCCACTATGGCTAGGCCACTTCGGTGCACCTCGGGTGATACTTGGCCTACAAAACTCACCTTCTTAACCTTAGACACATTGTCTTTGGTTAATTTCTTCTTGTCCTTAACCTTGGGCATCCCATCCTTGCCATAATTATATATCACCCTAGCATATTCCTTCTTATTGGCCTTGGATGACTCTCCCTTGTCTTTGGTCACACCTCTCTTACCAATGTCATATGCTACCATAGCACTTGACCTCCTTTTGGTCTTGGAGGGACCTAATTTGACATTTTTGGGTCTTTGACCACCCAAATATATGTCAAGTCCTTTAGGTCCAATAATGAACCTCTCTAGGATTTTCTCCATTTCCTCAAGCTTTGTCTTCAAGGCTTGATTTTCCAATTCTAGGGTTCTAACCCTAAAGTCAACATGTCCACCTTGGGCATCCCTAGACCTACCCACCTTCCTAGACATATGTCTCCCTTTCTTTGGATTAATGCCTAGGTTTTCAACCACCTTCTTCTCCTTAGACAAGATAGGTTGTTTCCTTTTAGGTCTATCATTTGAAAATGATTTCCTAGGGTTATCACCTACATTAACCCTATTCCTATCATTATATCTAAAACCATAAATATGCATGGGAAAATAATTCATATTATTTTTAACATGCATGGAGGAATTTGAATTTGAACTTAAATTCAAATTAGGGTTTACCTTACCCTTTACCTTTGGAGCTCCCCCTTAACATAAGCCTCCATTCTTCCTCCACTTCTTCTCCCACTTCTTCAAGTGCGCCAATTTCTTGAGCTCTCCTCTCCTTGGGCACTTTGTGTGGTAGTGTCCCCACTCACCACACGTGAAACACCTAATGTGCTTCTTCTCCTTCTTCTTCTTCCTACAACTCACATTAGTTTCTAAATTAACTTTAGTGAGTTTAGGGTTTACCTCCTTTACCTTCTTGAGTGAAGGACACCTACTCTTGTAGTGCCCCATCTTACCACACTCAAAACATTTGATGTGGTCCTTTGTGCTCTTATTGGTAGTTGAGGTGGAGGGTTGAGCTTCCAATATCTCCTCTTCCTTGGATTGCTCTTCTTCCTCTTCACTTGAAGATGTGGACGGCTCCAATTCTTCCTCCCTTGAAGATGTGGATGATACCTCCTCATCTTCCTTCTCCTCCTCGGATGTTGAACACGTATCAACATTCGATTGGTCCTTCTCCTCTTGGACCAATGAGTCATTCTCCTTGGGCTCCTCCTCTCCTTGGATTGGTGTAGGACTCTCATGAAGCGCAATTACCTTTTTCCAAAGGTCACTTGCGTTCTCGTATTCACCTACATTCAATATCGCATTAAGAGGTAATAAATTAATTAAAATTTTAGTTAACTCCTTGTCCGTCTCTGATTGCTCCCTTTGCTCCTTGGTCCAATATCGACGTCGGAGACGTTTTCCCTTCTTGTCCGTTGGAGTTTTAAACGGTTCCTCCAACGCAATCCATTGGTCCCAATTCATTTGGAACCACATCTCCATGCGCTTCCTCCAATAGTCGAAGTCCTCGCGCTCGTATGGAGGTGGGATTCGGATGTCCCATCCGAGAGGTCCCTCCGACTCCATCTTCTTCCTCTAGCCGCTCTCTTGGCGATTAGTCCAACAAGAGCTCACCTTGCTCTGATACCACTTGTTGGGACCTTGACGTTCGCTAGAGGGGGGTGAATAGCGTCTCACCCAAATCGTCGCTTCCTACGCTTGTTAGTGCACAGCGAAAATAAAAATACTAACAAACAAAAGCAAAGCTAACCCTAGAAAACAATAAACAAGAAGCAAACCCAATGACACGTTGTTTAACGTGGTTCGGAGATGAAGCTCCTACTCCACGGCTGCCCGTAAGGTGGACGATCCCGATCCGTCGGTGGATGACTCCCCGGAAAACCTCCGGCTAGCTCATGTAGCTCCTTGTGGGTGGAGAAACCTCGCCACAACCTTGTACAAGCACGCTAGATCACTTGGGCACTAGGAGACTCTAATTAGGGTTAACCACCACTAATTTCGTCAACTTCAACCAAGCTTCCAATGCTTGGTTATATAGGCCACGGGTTAGAAACCCCCGCCTACCAATAGACTGTCAAAATATGCAGTCGTCGACTGGTGCCAGCCCAACGGCTATCTCAACGGCTCTGCTACAGTGCATCAGTCGACTGCTACAGTCACCAGTCGACTGCTACAGTACTGCTACAGTGAACCCTAATTCTAGGATTTTACCTCGAGTACATTCACTCAGCATTCGTTCTCGCCCGACCAACCTAGACCTAGCCTTCTAGCCTTCTCCATCAGCCTTGCGTCCCTCGGATGCCTCCCCATCCTTCACGTCTTGCCTTCTGGAGCTTCCATCGACCTTGTCATTGTTGTCGGGTCTTCCTTTGCCAAGAGGTCGCGCCTCCGGGACTTTATCCATTGCCAAGTCACACTTGGACTTACGTTGCCAAGACTACATGCTTGGACTTACACCGCCAAGACTCATCCTTGGACTTTCCTCCTTTGCCAAGATCACACTTGGACTTACGTTGCCAAGACTACATGCTTGGACTTACACCGCCAAGACTCACCCTTGGACTTTCCTTGTTGTACATGTATCCTGCACACTCACAATGCATATCAAATACAACAATAAATCTAACTTAAACCTTTGCACAAACATCAAACCTAGGGTACCCAGATTGCTCCAACACCCTCCACACTGCCCGGATCACAAGAAAACCCACAGCAGTCCTATGTTTCCTCTAATCAAGAACAATAGATCATCACAAAGGAAAACAATTCATCAAGATCCTTGAATCTACAGAATTCCCAACCAAAACTAAACCTCACCGTGGATTGATCAAGGGCAGAGGGCACTAGGGCAGCGGCGTCGGCACTGTGCAGAGGTGCGGCAGCAAGGCTTGATGGTGGCTCGGTCCTCTCTGTCGAAGAGTTAACAGAGGGAGACGGCGGTGGTGGCGTCAACTAGGGCAAAGTGGCGGCAGCCGGCGCTAGGGCTGAGGAGAAGCGGTGATGAACACAAACTAGGGCAGCAGAGGAGGGCGATCAGTGCCAGCGCGGTGAGGACCTCCCTTCCAGCGACAATTGATCCCAGCAAAGTTAGGGTAGCGTCGTAAGATGAAGAGGAGAAAATGACTGGCGGAGGAAGAGAAGGGATCGGGCGGCGTGGCTAAAATCTAGGGCACGCGATGAAGAACGAGTCAGGTCGGCGTCGGGCAAAGGAGAGGAGGAAGAGAGCTTGGTCGAGGGCTTATTCGCGAGGGGAAGCGGCGGTTTGCATCGCCGGTTGGGAGAGGGCTGTTAGGGCACGTGTGGTTCGGCGCAAGGAGGAGGAGGGAACGAAGAAAAATCAGAAAAAGAATAAAAAGAAAAAGAATTAGAAAAAGGAAAATAAAATAAACTTTTCCTCGCTTAAATGGGTAGCCTAACCAGCCTTTCCTGGGCACCGTTTTTTTATCCCCGTAAACTCGTTCATACAAGCTTCGAAAAATTCCCGAAAAATTTCTAAAAATTCTGAAAAATTTCTAAAAATTCTGAAAAATTTCCTTATCATTATTCGTCATTTTTCGATATTTTACAGAATACCTAGAGCATGCAAGGAGCACTAATAGGTTTGAGTTCCTAGGAGCATATTCTCTACACCCTAGAGGGTTAGAGAGTGTCAAGTCAAATTGGAAGGGTGATTAACCCAACCTTGATGTAGTTGTCACTTGAAGAGCATTTTCAAGGTTTTTGTAAACCTTTGAAAATGAAATGAATCATATGTTTACTCTTTGGAAGAGTAAAATGTGCCATAAAATATGTCATAATTCGAGGAAATATATTTGATTTTCATTGGCACAAAAAGGAAAAAACAAAAGAAATGTCAAGTTGGGTTTTGACATTTTCTTAAGAAAATGATGGCAAATCTAGGATCAATTTTAGGTTTAGCTAAAAATTAAGAATACTTAGATAGAATTTCTAGGTATATTTTATTTATGCTAAATTGTCATGCTTTGTTTGTTCATCATATGCCATGACATCATATTTTGCATTCATGTTTATTATGAAAAATACAAAAATATCATGTCATGTCATATATACATCATATGACATTAGTATATTTTCTTTTAAAAATTATTTTTTTTATTTATGTCATAACTCATCATGCATTATTTTTATTTCCTGGCAATTAAGGATAATGGCATTTGCTAACAAGTGATATCCTAGATGGATATTCATAATTCAAAATGCCTAGATAGATATGCATGATCTCTAGCTTAGGGCAAAACCAAAATCTACATCTCACAAAGACTATAAGGTGACTTGTATGTGTTTTAGTACACATTAAATACAAGTGAGATGTTACGGTGATGAACAAAACTCAAGATGTTGATTTAGTGCATCTAGTTGAGTTTTGATTTTATCAAAACACATAGTTATGTGTTCTCCAATCATTGGGAAAGCTAATATACAAGTCATGTGCATTGAGCCCAAAGAATATGGTTGGAAATTAGTTTTGAAAAACATTTTAAATATACTTTAAAAAACCTTGGTGAAGGCTATCTTTTGATAGTAATCATCATTGAAAAGTTAGACACAAACTTGAAAGAAACATTGAAGTTTTTGCAAGTTTCTAAGTTTGTGTCAATCTTTGAAAATATGAAGTATTTTCTTAGAAAACTATTTTTCCTTAATAGTATATATCCTAAATTGTAACGCCCGCCCTTCTAGGTAGAACTAAGGCCACCCCGGAGGGACGGACGTCACTGAAACATAGACATCAATTATACTAATGCATATGGATTCATGGCAGCGGAAGACTTATTTAAATCTTTTTTTTTATCATATGCATTTAGTTTACTTATCATGGCATGTGAATCAAAGCATACTGAACATTATCATCATATCATCATTATTCTAACATGAGTAAATTATCATAAGTGTATGAAATACTAGCTGAAATCATCAGCATAAGCATAGGTCCAACATTGTTCACATGCATAACTTAGATAATTCAAAGAAACTTAAATAGATCTATCCACCAGCACTTCCACACACATCTTCCTTGCCTTTCCTGCTCTGCTCCCCTTAACCAATCCATTCCTTGCCTTTATCTGCAGTACAAGGAAAACGTGTAGCTATAAGCCAAAGGCTTAGTGAGATCCTTGCCTACCCATAAATCCGAAAGAAACACATAACATAGCATAACATGTAGAAAACATAGCATAGCATAACATAGCATGGAGAATCATAACGTAGAACATATCTTATCATGTAAAAACCATAACAACTCATAGCGTCACATGAGGGAAAGCAGAACATAATATATCATATCACATAAGGAGCATAACATATCCAAGTCTATCATGTGAAGGTATATCATGATTCATATCACATTCTTTAAGCACATATCATGAAACCTATCATATCATGTAAACATGTATCATAACTCATACCTGTTCATAAGGGTGCATAAACATAATTTCATAAATATGTGCATGTAGATGCAGTATGTATATTTTTAAAACATGTATCATGGAATGCACATATGCATCATGCTTCTTTCAAAACATATAGTATACATACTTGAATATCATATCATCATCATCATGAGAAGGGCCCTGGCTTGTACCACATGTAAACATAAATGCGCGCAATCCCTAGGACAGGGTAGCTAGCCCCGAACCTACTAGGGATCTAGGTCCGTTCATAGTCCGTCGACCTAGGGGCGTACTGAGGAGCCCATCCCTTAACGAGGTCCGTTCATAGTCCGTCGACCCCAGGGCGCTTATGGAGCCCACCCTTGGTACAAGCCATACAAAGTAAAATATCATGCATATCATATCTCATCATATCATACATGTCATAATTCTTGTCATATCATTAAGAGAGCTCTTGATCCCAACTTAAGGGAAGCATCTCTTTACCATAGCATGAAGAGTGCTCTTGATCCCAACTTAAGGGAAGCAACTCTTTTCCATAACATGAAGAGTGCTCTTGGTCCCAGCTTAAGGGAAGCAACTCTTTAGGCTTTTCTTCTTACATAAGTCATTCATACATGCATTATGAAACATAACATGTTCTTATCATAACATAAAGCATAACATGTCATTTTCATATCATCAAACATGGCATATCATCTCATGAACTTAACATACATATCATGAACATGGCATATCATATCATGAGTCTAGCATATCATATCATTAACATGGCATATCATGTCATAAGTCTATCATGTCATATCATAAGCATGGCACATCTTATCATAAGACATAGAAATGCAACATATCATAAAGCATGAAAGCTTACTTCACTTATATATCAAAAACTACATATCATGAAAATGCCTAAGCATGTTTGGTTAGGTTTAACTCTTTCCTAACCCAATTTATCCATCTTGGCCGAACCATATCAGTAGGTTTCATCCTCATTTCATTCCATATTAAGCATAGAACTTACCCACATAACATGTAAAACTTAATCTAAGCACATACAAGGTAATATATTTCATGAATAAGCATGTTTGAGTTCAAAACTCTAACCTTAACCCATTTATCTCAATTTGGACAAAACATATCAGTAGGGTTCTTATATCATTTGGTTCCATATGAAGCATAAAACTTATCCACATAGCATGTAAACTTGATCTAAGCACATACAAGGTAATCTACTTCATGAATAAGCATGTTTGAGTTCAAAACTCTAACCTTAACCCATTTATCTCAATTTGGACAAAACATATCAGTAGGGTTCTTATATCATTTGGTTCCATATGAAGCATAAAACTTATCCACATAGCATGTAAACTTGATCTAAGCACATACAAGGTAATCTACTTCATGAATAAGCATGTTTGAGTTCAAAACTCTAACCTTAACCCATTTATTTCAATTTGGCCGAAACATATCAGTAGGATTTCATATCATTCTACTCCATAAGAAGCATAAGTCTTAACATGTAACATGCACATTTAATCTAAGTTCCTATAGAGCATAGTACAAGTACCTACAAGGAACCATACTTCATGAATAAGCCTAATTGAGTTCAAAACTCTAACCCTAACCCTTTTATTTTCATTTGGCCGAAACATATCAGTAGGGTTTCATGTCTTTTTATCCCTTAGGAAGCATAAAACTTAAACATGTAGCATGCACATTTAATCTAAGTACCTATAGAATATTGTACAAGTACTTACAAGGAACCATACTTCATGAATAAGCCTATTTGAGTTCAAAACTCTAACCCTAGACCTTTTATTTTCATTTGGCCGAATCATATCAGTAGAGTTCCATATCATTTTATTCCATAAGAAATATAAAACTTAAACTTATAACAAGCCCATTTAATCTAAGTGCCTACAAGGTATTGTACTTCATGTTCTAAGCATATTTGAGTTCAAAAACTTAAACCCTAACCCATTTATTCAATTTTTCCAACCATATCAGTAGGGTTTACCACCATTTCATTCCATATGAAGCATAAAAACCTTAGTTATAAACATGTAAAAATTCATACATCACAAGGAGATACAACTAGTATGGTTTCTAATTAAAATTCTTGACCTAAGGCCTTATAATCAACTTGGCCGAACCATATAGTTAGGTTTCTTTTTTTTTTTTTCTTCACGACATGAAGAATGAAGACTAAACTAACCACATATGAAATTCATATATCATAGAGTAGAAATTTAAGTATGTGATCAAAGAAAAAAAAACTTATTCTAGATCCTTTCTTCCATCCTTGGCCGAATCATGCAACAAGTTCTAAATCTCTTTTTTTTTTTTTATAACATGAAGCATCTCTTATCACTTGTTAACCCTAAGTAACTACCTATTCTTTATCTTGACCATCTTCTTTCAAGAAAAGTTTTAGAGTTTCGAAAGAGAAAAACATTCTAAAAACCGAAGCTACTTGTACTGCAGTGAGGGGATACTCACATCCTTCGCTAAATTCTCTAAGGAGGGAACCTTGCTTGTGAATCCTTCCTAGAGGAGAGCTTCCTTGCTCCTTGGTCTCGGCAAGAAGAAGAAAGGGAGAGAGAGGTCACGGTGAGGGAGAGTAGGAGGAGGATGAGAGCAAATGACAACTCATCTTTAATTTCCTCCTTTTATTCATTATTTAATTTCCTCCTTTTAATTTCTTTTACTCTCTTCATAATTAAGAGAAAAGTCTAGATACATCCCTTCTTGGTGAGTAAGAAAGGAATATTCTAGAGCATCTCTTCATTAGAGAGGGAGAAGACAACTCTCACTTCTCCTTCTCAAGAGAAGAGTCTTTTCTTCTTACATTTAATTATGGTTTCCCTCTCTTTCCTTATAATAATTTATCTTGGTCTAGTGGTTATCTTATTCAGGTATCTAATGAGAGATCTAGAGTTCGAGTCCTAGACCTTATGTATTTTTATTCCTATTTTATTTATTTAAGTGTTTGGCTAGGAGCAAAAATTCAACTAAAGAATGTCTACGATAATTTTCATGATTTTTAGAATTTTATAAAATTTTTAAGGTATTTCTGAATTTTGCTGAAATTGAATTTCAGGAAATCAGAGCTTCAATCGATCACTCAATCGATTGGGCGATCGATTGAGAAAGGAAATATCGCGAGCAGAAGCTCGTTGAATCGATTAGCTGATCAATTCAACCCCAGCTGAATCAATTAGTTGATCGATTCAAGCAGGTTTTCTGCAAGCAGAAGGTTGTTGAATCGATCAATGGATTGATTGAGCAAGTGTCAATCAATTGAGCCCCAACCCAATCGATTGAAAAGGCTAATTTTGGCTGAAAAAGTCTGATTTCAGCACTAAACTATTTTTAGCCCCTTTAATCATTCCTAACCCCTTGAAACACATTTGTATACATTTAGGAGTAGTTTTCATGATGAAAACAAGGAGAAATGGTTAAGGAACACTAGGTTGAAGTTTAAGATGAGGTTAGTTTTAACATTGAATCCTTTAAACCTCAAAACTTCAAATTTTTAGATTTCCTAAATATTTAGGAACTCCAAATCATTGTTGGTGTAATGACAGAAGTTTAAAACATGTTTTCAGGGGGAGCTACTCTTTAAAAATATGAAAATATTTTTCCGAAACCATTGAAGGTGGTAAATCCTTCATTTGGAAAAATGCTCAAGGTTGAGCATTGGGGAACAATGGAAGATTGGATATCTTCATTGTAGAAAAGGAATATGCTCAAGCATGAGCATTGGCTATAATGAAGGGTATGAGACATTCATTGTGAATGTGAAGTTGGTTTAATGCTCAGGGGTGAGCATTGGATACAGTGAAGGGTATGGGATCT
This sequence comes from Zingiber officinale, assembly GCF_018446385.1. Lineage (NCBI taxonomy): Eukaryota > Viridiplantae > Streptophyta > Magnoliopsida > Zingiberales > Zingiberaceae > Zingiber > Zingiber officinale. The sequence continues at coordinate 75,435,279 of NC_055995.1, forward strand.
TCATTGTAGTGTTGTGAATAACATGTGAGGTTGTGAACAACGTTGAGTAACTCTTCAGGAGGAGAGTTTTTTATGTATGCCAATAGGGGAGAATGTAGGGTTTAAGTTAGGACTTTGTCCCTCAAGAAAAGTTTGGGGGAGAATGTAGAGTCTAAATTATGTCCTTATTATCCAAAGGGCATTGACATGAAGAATAAGTTGAGGTTATGAGATTAGCCTAACTTAAAGGTATTGTCAAATATCAAAAAGGGAGAGATTGTTGGTGCAATATCCCTAGGTTAAGGTTGACCTGGTTGACTAAGCTTGAGTTGGCTCAAGCTTGAGTCTTGATGTTTGGATTTCAATGTTTGACAATACATAGAGATTGCAGATGCAATCGTCTGACTGGGGAGATTGTTGATACAATTATCATTTGGTCAAGGACTGACCAGTTAGATGTGAAGAAGAGTCAAGTAGGCCAAAAAATTGATCGGATACTTGATTGGGAAAGTCCTAACTGGAGGTTAGGCAGTTGGAAATCCTGATGAGTGAAGCCAGGTGAAAAACCTAGTGAGTGAAGCTAGGCAGTTGGGAAATTCTGGTGAGTGAAGTCAGGTGAAAGACCTAGTGAATGAAGCTAGGTAGGTGAAAGTCCTAGTAAGTGAAGTCGGACAATGGGAAAATCTAGGTAAGTGAAGCCAGGTGAAAGCCCTAGTGAGTAAAGCTAAGCAGATGGAAAGACCTGGTGAGTGAAACCAGGCACGTGGAGATCCAGGTGGATCAAGGATGATCAGACACCTGGTGTTGGGAAGCCCAAGTAGGTCAAAGGACTAACCGGATACTTGGCATGAGGAAATCTAGATGGGTCAAGGGTGACTGGACATCTGATGGAAGTCCAAGTGGGTCATGGAAGACCAGACACTTGGCACGAGATGGTAAGTCCAAGTGGGTCAAGGTTGACCGGACACTTGGCACGAGGAGAAAAGTCCAAGTGGGTCAAAGGATTGACTGGACACTTGATGAACAAGTCTCAGTAAGTCAAGGTTGATCGGATGGTAGGCACGAGGAGTTTCAACAAGTCACGATTGACCGGATGTTAGAATTGGAGACCCTAGACTTGAGTTAAGCAAGTCAAAGGGAAGTCAATCGATCAACCGATCGATTGAACTATGGTTCAATCGATTAGTCGATCGATTGAAGGTGTGCTGCGACGAAGGTTGGCCCAATCGATCAACCGATCGATTGGGAAGTGAAATCACGAGCACAGAATGTTCCCTAATCGATCGGCCGATCGATTGGGCTCCTCAATCGATTATTCAATCGATTGGGGCAAGTTTTCTCGCGTAGACGTGAGAGCACAGAAGAAGGCTGAATCGATCAATTCAGCCTCCCTAATCGATTAGTCGATCGATTGAGATATGATCGTTGCGCAGGTAGCGAGCGGTGGATGGCAGGGATGGCATCGATCTGACGTGACAATCGATTGGGAGTATGCCCAATCGATTGAGAGCCCTAGAAGTGCGAAGTGTATAGTCGTTGGCGAGCTTCTTCTCCGCAACGCTTCTTCCCTGATCTCACTGCGATTCTCTCCAACACTCACAGCCGGACTTCAAGCTTGGAAGAGAAGTGTTGTTGCTCTTTCCAAAGGGTCCACAGGCAATCTACATCAACAAGATCAAGCAAGAGAAAGTTTTTATTTATACACTTATGTATTTTCTTCTTGTTTGAGTGTATCTTGTTGTGTGAGTCTTGTACGTAGTTTTTCCACCTCCGGTAGTTACCGAGAAGGAGTGTTTTCTTAGTGGAGAGTGTTTGTGTATATGGATCCTTGAATTAGTCACCTCATCTTAAGATGAATACCAAGTAAATCCTAATGTTAGCATTGCTTCAATTACATTCCGCTGCATATCATCATCAAGGAGCAAGCAATAAAGCACGACAAGCTCCTCCCTCTAGCTACAAATCGACCCTAACAAAGGTTGTGCATCCCCAATCCCCCTTCCTGTTTAGGCTTACATACCTCAAACCAAGCTATTGGAGGCCTTTTGGTTATCCATAGGAAGGTTCAGCAGCGACTGTATATCCCATCTATGACCTCACTAAGCAATGGCAGTATTGACATCATTCAACTCTATGCAAAACCGACTTGAAGGTGTGCAATCCTGAGGTCCCCATTTTGGGTGAAACTTTGCCTGCGATTCACTTAAACTTTTGGCAACTTGAATTACTTTCAGGCATCCCATACACTCAGTTGGGCACAAGAGTCGGGTAACATAATAAAATCATATATATATATATGGAGGTGATATGTTACACACTCATCCATAAGCACCTACCTAGTGTTAATTTTTTAAAAAAAAATCACTTCCTTTAAGTAAATACTAAATCCTAAACTCTAAGCATAAAAAATAAGACTAGATGCTCACACATAATCATAAGCATGTGGTATATCACCCTCTCTCTCTATATTAGGTTGATCTGATATGAGGTCAGGGGATAGACTAACTCCTTGATATATCCGTAGCCGAACTCTTTTGGTAAGTTGGATGTCCATTAGGTCGATTCCTCTTGGATAGACTTTTATCAAGTTGACTCTTATCGGCTGGACCCGTGTCGGATCGGGTTGTTATCAAGTCTTGTAGTTATCAGACCGACGATTATCGAATCTTTAATGCTTGCTAAGTCGATAGGTGTGAGATCGAGTAACACAAGGCTTCGATGAAGGTCTCTGTCGTAGACGATTAAAAGGGCTCGAAATGGTTAGAAGGGAAGCTAAGACATGAAACCTCGGACACTCGAGTCAAATTTTGAAGCAAAGTTGTGAAATGAAATAGCGACCAAAGTGAAAATAATAATATCCCACCGTTACCTTCTACAGGAGTGAAAAGTGGTCAGCATTTTTAAAGGATGTATCTCTTCCGTCTGATTAATTGGTATTAATTATTATAACTATCGTGTCGCATCTGAGTGCAGGAGCGATTTGCTCTGATCCTGAGTTTGGCTAGGGGACTTGAGTTGGACGTGACTAGGGTTTACTCGAGTCGAGCTCGGCTGTGAGTCGGTGGACTTGACCCGAATTTGATGTTGACCACACTGCGATGTGCTTGGAGACCTGATCAGTTGATCAATGGAGAACACTTTTATGAAGCAGATCTATAATTAATTAAGTCTCTCTCTCTCTTTACACTTTTAATTATATCATGGAAATAACCATCATCATCACTCCCACAAGCTATAGGAAAAACATCATTAATTAAGAAGAAGAAAAAAATCCCAAAAATTACAATGAAAAGAAGGACGATAACTGCGCAGATGACAACTTAATCTAAAGTAGCTCAGAAGAAAGCATAGTGATATTCTCCGAGAGCACTCGATGCCATGTCGTTGACCCTTGCTCCTGCCATCAAGGAGCCATTGATGAGCCCATGCCAAGACGGAGGAGCACTAACCTGCACAGAAGACTCCACTCCCTGCAGCTCATGCCACGGGAGGAGCACTTGCCTCTCGGCTCCCTCCACACCCTCCCCACTCACGTTGGTATTATTGCCGTTGCTGCTGCTGCTGCCAAAGCCGCCGTAGTGATAGAGCTCATTGCTCATTAGGTCAACGAAGCCGTGGTTGGTGCAGCTGGTTGGGAGAGACGGCATCGGATCTAGGAAGCTGTGGGTGAAGGCCAAGGTGAGGTCGCTCGAAAGCAGCGGCAGCGGTGCATGGTGATCTTGTTGCTGCGGCGGCGGCGGCGGCGGCGGCTGTGTCTTGGTCATCTTGGAAGAGAAGGAGCTGGAACCAGAGCATCTCTTATTCTTCCTGCACCCTCCTCCCACCGGGACGTTCCGCAGGGAGCCTCCCTGCGTCCAATACCTACGGCAGCCCTTGCAGAAGTAGCGCGGTTGCGAGAGACTGTAATTGTTGTAGTAGCAGAACTTGGTGTTGGTGGAGGCGCAGCGCGGGCACTTCAGGGCCTGCTCCGGCCTCGGCCGGAGCAGCTTCCTCGCCTCCGGCTGCTGTTCTTGGAGTAGATCAAGCATCCCTTCCAACTCATACCCACCCATATTGGCCTCCTGTATATCAACAAGGATCGCACACGTTCATGCAAGAATTTTAACGTGATATACAAAAATTAATTCGAGGTGTTGGTGACTGGTGAGCCATATATATCATAGTGGTCAAGAAGAATGAGAGAGAAAGAGAGAGAGAGAGAGAGAGAGGAACAATGAACTGTTTTGAGAGCTTTAGGGCAATGTGGGATGTGTCAGCCTTTGGGAAAAGAAGGAGGGTGATGAGTACGATAAGAACCACAAGGGAATGCCTTTTTCTTTATGATCATGATCGAACCGAGTGGGGGTGGTGGGAGAGAAGATCCAAGAGGGAAGAAACATCCAAACTGCTAAATCCAACAAATCAATTTTTGAAGTTATAGATTTGGATCATAGATCTTTCTATTGCTGTGTGGGATGTGAAATCTAGCTTAGCTAGGAGAATAAGAAGGGAACAATTAATGTATTTAATTATAAAGATATATACTTAAAAAAGGAGGAAGAAGAAATGATCATGGCCTAAGAAAGTGGGGGGGAGGGAGAAAAACATAAATAAACTCATTAAATACTGTCAGAAACCATGCACGATTCAGAAATTGTAACCCAGATCCAAAACCCTCAAAACGTCGAAATCTAAAGATTAAAGAGGATAGACATATACATGATCATCTGATGTCATGTACCTGGCCGTTGTGTCGAGCATTAGCAGTAGGAATTTCCATGCATGCGAGCTGGAGAGATCACTGCAGCTTCAGTGTGCAGGGGCTCGCGATCGATCTGATGGCCACTTAATTTGCTTTGGCCTCAAGATATGTATCAGACAGGGAATAGGGGAAGAGAGAGAGAGAGAGAGAGAGAGAGAGAGAAGAACTAAAAGGAGAGGTGATGAGGAGGAGCTAACCGAAGCGTTTTTGTGGCTTGCACGCCGAGAAGGCATGGGAAGGAAAACTCCATGGGCATCTCCAACAACTTCATGGAAGGAGCAGAGAGAGAGAGAGGGGAGGGAGCGGTGCAGGAGTGGGACCCACGGGTGGCGTGTAGTGGAACAGTAACGCTTGGGGCCTTCTTTCACTTTGGCCCACCGCCTCTCATGCCACCACATGAATGCATATGCATAATGCATTGGCATGCCCTAGGCTCAAATATCTTCCCTTTAGGTTTTCTATCTTCCCTCTTGTCCTTTCCTTCTTATTTGATATGGCGATTAGGATTAATGTTTTGATTTAGACTCGAGATCGAATTAACTGTTTGAACCGATTAAGTTCTACTAGAAGCGGATTAATGGTTCTAGTCAATTCACTTCTTGGTTTGCGTTTCATAAAGACAATTTTAATTTAGAATTTATATTTAAATACCTTAATTTCCTTTGAATTCTAGTGTGAGATATAGGGTTCAAGGTGTCAAGAGGTCTTATTCTTTTCTTCCTTCTACCTCTTGAAAACCTTTTTGAAAATATTTATTTGAAAATCTTTAATTTATCTCACTGATTCTTCTATATGTTATCAATTGCTAAAATATTACCTTACCACGTTACATGGAAATTGTTGGTTCAAACGTGAAAATGATTAGAGGAGAAATTATTAAGTTTAAACTATCGATGGTTAGGGCATATTAAAAAGAAATAATGGGGTTTGTTATTCTCTTAATTAGCTTTCTATTTTACCCTAAAATAATTGGTTTTGGAAGGTGAACTATTTGAGTGGAATTAAAAAAAAAAAAAAAAATTGTAAACATAAGAATATTGTGATTAAATTTGGATTTTTTTTATTTTTATTCTTATTTTTGCCAAATATGCCATTAGATGAAATATTTTCAAAAAATTGCTGTTGAGAGTGGGATTTGAACCCACGCCCTTTCGGACCAGAACCTTAATCTGGCGCCTTAGACCAACTCGGCCATCTCAACAACGAGAGTGTTTATCATTTTAAATTTATAAAATATAAAATAATTACTTTTATTTAACTCTCTTTCGTCCGCATGGCTCAATCGTATCCAGTCATGATGAGATCTCACTCTCTCCTCGTCCTCCTCGTCCTCCTCGTCTCATCCCTCGCCGCTACCGCCTCTACGGCCGGGGAAAATGCCGGCGGCAGCGATCCGACGCCCTCTCCGTGGCCGCTCCAGTTCCACGCGGTCCTCTTCATGAACTACAGCGGCGCCCTGTCGCTGATCGACCTCTGGTACGACTGGCCCCGTGGCCGCAACTTCAACATCATCCGCGACCAGCTCGATGGCCCTCCAGTCTACGACCTCGAGTGGAACAACGGCACATCCTTCGTCTACACCCTCGATTCCCCCCTCTCCTGCCGCTCCGTTCAGCTCGAGGTCGGCATCCTCCGCCCTAACTGGCTCGACGGTGCCACCTATCTTGGCCAGAAGACCGTCGATGGCTTCCTCTGCAACGTGTGGACCAAGGTCGACTTCATCTGGTACTACGAGGACGTCGTCACCAAGCGCCCCGTCCAATGGGTCTTCTATACTGGTGCTTCCTCAACATAATCCTGATTCGATAAATTGGTGCCTTTCGATCTTTTGATTAGTAATAAATGTGGAAGAAATTACGTTTAAATGCTATAATAAAGCCTCAAGCTTGGCGCCTTAAAATACCCAATAGTTGATGTAGCAGATCAAAGATCAGTTCGAGTAAACACAACCTTCCATTTCTAAGCCTTTTTGATGTTGTAGATTATGTTTAATGAAGCTGATCTTTAATTTGAATTGAAGTGAACAAATCTGTGGTTGTAGGTTGAGGCCCCAATAACTAGTTGTCTAATTACTGGTGTAGTGGTGTTACTTAGAAGCTTATATGATCGAGATCAAAGAAAATGATCTTTAAGTAATTAACTGAGATCTATCACTATGATCTTACATGAACAAGTGAGTGGATAAGATCCATGTAGAAAACCTCAAACCATTAGGGTCAGGCACACGACTTGTTATAGGTTTCATTCATCCATACCCACAATTTCAAACTAGTGCATGCTATGTAGATCAATGGAAAGATCAAATGCAGGTTGGGAGAAGCTGAAATTGGTTCATTTAATTTATTGACAAAAAGGAATTTTACCTTTTCATTTGTAGATATTTTAATCCTACTATCTCCATGAGCTTAACTCAAATATTTTATTCATGTATTAGCTTTTGGCAATGCATTAATAATGCAGATGTAGGGATCAACTAATGTTGTAATGGAAGATGGTTTATGGAACTATGTTTATGCTTTAAGGCAATCCTCTGAATTACACTTTTGGGCATAGCTTTTTCATCACAATTCCTATGTTTTTTTCCATCTTCATTTATGCTTATTCGTTTCTTTATAAGGGCCCTCATTCTGATTATAGGGTTAATAATTGATACATCCTGAACCTTTAAGATGGTAGCAATTTCACTCATAACTTCACTTGCTACGGATTTATTTACACATTAGGGTAAGCATACTGATTAGGATGGTAATTCTGGAATTTTGTTTTCTAACCAAATGGTAGAACGATGTTGATGCACATGAACAAATATGCCATGCATGCCATCGGGTCACTTGCCTACACACAGTTTAGTTGATGATAAGGTTGATTTCTCCAAGAATCTTTGTGATGGGATCATATTGCCCTTAAAATGCAAGATATGTTACCTTGTTCTTAATTATAAGCCCTGCTGAAGTGCTAAATCTCATGCAGTGCAATGGTGAAGAAAAACCAATTCATTGATTTAGTTTTATATTAATTTGGCTGATAATATGCCCAAATAACAACAGGAAGGACAGCTCATGTGATGGTATATGAGGAGGGTGCAGTTCTTGAGGATGCAAATTGGCAGGCGCCGGAATATTGCTTTCAGAAAGGGAAGAAAGAGCAACCAGAGTATCGATCTATTGTATCTGAGATAGCGGACCTTAAGAGAGCTTCAAGGGTTCTCCGAGGGCTCTAAATTCTCTACAAAGTTCATCTGAAATGAGTTCATATTCCATCCTTTCTTTCCCTTGCATTCCACTGTCATGTGCCGATTGCTGTTCCAAACTTGAATGAGTTGGGTTTCAGTTGCTACTCGTTTCCATCTTCCATGTAGGAAGCCCTCTCGAGGCTTGAACAATAATGTTTCTGTTTCTCAGAGAAGATTGTTTTCTCTTTCTCATGATGATCGGATACACGATGTTAAGGTATGTGTTGTTTCCTTCTAAATACACCAGAAGCAAGTCTTAATAGAATAGAATAGACTTCAATCTTTTGAATATTCCATAGTAAGTAGATTGATGTAGGAAGGATCGATGTTCTAAACATGTTTTGGCACAAATAGGGGGAGCAGATAATAAGTATCCGTTAACCTCAGGTGCCCCACATGATTGATCTCATAGTCATTTGTAGATGTAGGACAATTGGTCACATGACTCATTCTTTTTCGTCTTTTTAAAAACTAAGTGTGCATGGAAGCAAAACAATTAAAATTGGAAAAACAAAATCAACACAGTCGGTTTTACTTAGTTCGAAGTTTTGGATGACTCCTACTCTAAGACACAGGTCATTTGGACCTTTTCGATGGATAATCCGCTAATCAAATGCCTCTTTACAAAAAAATAGGTTGATAACAAAACTATCAACTTTTAAATATGATGTGTAGAAAGAAAGCAAGAATAAAAAATAACAATTATACGTCACCCAAGTCTAGACTTGTTTGAGAACGTAGCGGCATCGTATCGTCCTTGCATCGTTGAGGCTTAAATGCGGTAGAGTAGTAGAGTACGATCGGAGCAATTATGGATGGTTGAGGAAGCATGTAAACAAGTTGTATATCAATTTATGGCTGAACAAGGCTTTTAAAGGATGTTGAGGGCGCTTCTAACCTCATCTTAGATGCCTCCAACCTCAAATTCGATCTCAAAATTTTCGGCCTCTATCATCTCTGAAACCTGTAGTTTTTATCCGCGCGTGGGCGCCTCCGCTCTCCTTTGAGGTGCCTCAAAAGTTTATCCGCAAACTTTATCACTGTGAGGGCGCCTCCGCCCTATCCAAGGCGCCTTTGCGCAGCTCCGAGGCGTCTACATGTAACTCTGAGGCGCCTTGGATACTGTTCATCTGATCCGATTTTTGCAATTTAATCTTGCAAGTTTATATTAGTCCAATAACAAGAAATAACTTACAAAACAAAGTTAGCACATTTATGACATAGCATTATTAATTAGATCCTATCTTACCAAAACCAGAATTTAATCGTGGTTTCAGCTTCGACTTTCAAAATGGCTCTAAGTTGAACCAGCTCTTATAGTCCTACTAGGACTTGTCCTCACTATATCTCTCTCTTCCAATGCTTACCTCCACTTACCTGCTAAACATCTGGTCCTCCAGACCTGTTTGGACTTTCTCTAGTCCTGCTTAGTATCTGATCAATCTGATCAATCTGATCTACTAAGACTTACTTGCAATACTGAGTTAGCACAATACATATAAAATAGTAAAGTAAAATAGTGTTAGCAGTATTAACATTCACTGGTCCAGTCGACTGCACGCGGTCGACTGAAAATCAGTCGGTTGCACATGCTTGGAGTTTACTCCTCCAAGACTTCTCATTATCTAGGGTTACCTCCCCTAGGGTTGCCTAGTTTCACTCACTACCACTTTTATTATCTGGCTTCAATTACCAAGACTTCCACCACTTAACTTCACTCACTAGGACTTCCCTTTTCCTAACTTCCAGTTAAGACTAGTCACTTAGTAAACTTCTCACCTGCCTAACATTTGATTAGGACTTACCTTTGCTACTCATCCAGTCATGACTAAACTTCACTCTTCTAAACATCAAGTCCTATTTAGATTAACACTTAGTCAACCTGACCCAACACTAGTACATTGTCAAATATCAAAACCCTAGAGGTCGATTGCACCAACAATAAAGAGGTAAATTATGGGTGACTTTGCCTTTGGACAGTGACCATTACATGGAGGAGGCAGAAACACTTGATTGTATCTTTCACTATGAAGAGGTAAGTATGTCACTTGCTAGATTGCATTTATTAATTATTTTATATTAGGACCGTTAGAGCTAGGGGTTGAATAGTTCGATTTGCTTCTCCAAAGATGATTTACAGTGGAAATTTGAAAAAAAATATATATATAATGATAACATCTTTGATTTACTTGGTATCCGTCTTCTTGAGATGACTAATCTAAGAGTCCACTCTGAACTATAGTTTCACTATCACTTCTCCTCCTCGGGCCAAAACTAAAGTTGGAGAAACTTTTTTACATCAAGATTACAAAGCTTCCAAATGGAAATGGCAATAAGAGAGAAGAAATAAAGAGATTACAAGTTTGAAAACGTTCTCCTCCTCGTGATTGCTTGAAGAAGATACAGATAAGATCTTGAGATCGAAGTTTAGCATAAGGAGCACAATGGAACAGTGACTTCTTTTCATAACCTAAGGGTCTTTTTAAACACTTAAAAATTAGGTCATTTTTCTACTTTTTGGTAGTCACCAATCGATTGGCAGAAACTTTCAATCGATTACTGATCGTTTGACTATCCATTAAACAGTTACTTACTCCAGATCAACGACCGAGATTATTCCATTTTGAATCATAATCGATTAGTGAGAATCTTCAATTGATTAGGCAACTTAATCAATTGACCAATCGATTCGGTAGTCTTCTGTTGCCTCGCGAAACTTCTGCCAATCGATTGATTGTCAAGGTCTAATCAATTGGTCAATCAATTTGAAAGTTTTCTGTGCTCTCGAAGAAAGTCTTCCAATCATTGCACTGATTGACTAGCAGCTCCCTAATATATCAGTGAATCTATTTGGAAGCTTTATGTGCTCGCGACTAAGGCTTTCTAATCGACTGCACCAATCGATTAGGCAATACTTAATCGATTGATTAATCGATTTGGAAACTCCTATGTGCTCAAATTTGAAAACCAATCAATTGGCAATCCATCTCAATCGATTGGTATATCATTTAGCTAAACTTGGAATTTTGAGTTTACACCAATTGATTGTTGCTCCAATCAATTGGTAATGCAAACCCCAAAATTTGAGGTTCTCGTGTTTTAGGATTTTAGTTCACCTATTGATTGGTGACCCTAAAATATGATATATTTTTTTACCTCTAAACTCTTAAACACACACTCCCCTTTAATATCTCAATCGATCCCAATTATCTCATGCCAGATGAATCTCATGTTCCATGGACATTGTACCTGAAGCTTCCTCATCTTTGGGTCGTCATCTACGCTTGCATTTGATCTCATGATCTGTTAGGACCAAAAGTAGCTAGAGGGGGGGGGGGGGGGGGGGGAATAGCTCGTCGCGTTCGCTCGGTGCGCTTCGTTGCTTGGCGTTGCTTGTTTCTTCTTGGATGTGCAGCGGAAAATACAGAAACAAACACAAAACGCTAACACTAGGATTTTACTTGGTATCCACCTCACAAGAGGTGACTAATCCAAGGATCCACACCAACGCACACACCCTCCACTATGAATAACACTCCTTTATGGTAACTACCAAAGGCGGAGAAGCCCTACAACACTCTCAATACAAGAAGAAGAAAGGGAAATACAAGTTAAGCAAAAGCTTACAAGATGTGCAGTAAAAACCCTAACCCTAACTTCTTCCTCTTGCAATAGATCCGCCTCTTGACTTGGAAAGCCTCCAAGAACCTTCAAGAACTGGCGATCACGTGCTTGTAGAGAGCTGTGGAGGAGCTGGAATGAATCTGAGAAGAGCTCGTGAAGAGATGCCGAAGACCACGCTCGCCTGCGGCTTTAAACCCGACGCGGTCGGATCCCGATCGATTCAAATGTTCCATCGATCGGGAGGCTGGATCGATCCACGGATCGATCCGAGCGCCTGCTCGAAAAGCGCTGGATCGATCCACGGATCGATCCGGCGCTATCGTGGCGGCATCGTCCCGATCGATCGGTGATCGATCGGGACCTCTGATCGATCCACGGATCGATCCGAGCTTCTGACCGTTGGGAAGAATCGGATCGATCCAGCGATCGATCCACATCTGAATCGATCCACGGATCGATCCGAACAGTTTTTGCCCAAACCAAGTCCCAAACCTCCTAACCAACATCCGGTCAACCTTGACTGTTGGTACATCATGCCTCGCATCCGGTCACTCCCTTGACTGTCAGGACTCCCCACCAGTGTCCGGTCAATCCCTTTGACCCACTTGGACTTTTACTCGTCGTGCAAGTATCCGGTCACTCCATTGACCTACTTGGACTTCCTTCCTTGCCAAGTTCGATCCCTTTGACCTACTTGGACTTCCCAACACCGGATGTCCGATCATCCTTGATCCATCTGGATTTCCTTCCTTGCGGCTTCACTCACTGGGACTTTCACTAGCTTCACTCACTAGGGTTTTCCATCCGCCTAGCTTCACTCACTAGGACTTTCACCGGCTTCACTCACCGGATTTCCTTCGCCTAGCTTCACTCACTAGGACTTTCACCGGCTTCACTCACCGGATTCCTTCTGCCTAGCTTCACCACTAGGACTTTCTGCCTAACTTGCCAGTTAGGACTTCCGATCAAGTATCCATCAACCTTGACCTACTTGACTCTTCTTCAATCAATATCTTATTGTCAAACATCTAAACCCTAACCAAGACTCAGCTTGGTTAACCAGGTCACCCTTGACCTGAGGGATATTGCACCAACAATCTCCCCCTTTTTGATGTTTGACAATACCACAAAAACACTTACAATCCCACATGTAAGTTAGGCTAATCCTATAGTCTCCTTCTTCATGCCACTAGGTAATGAACCCATAAATTAAGCTTTCCATTCTCCCCCTAAGAGGGCAAACTCCCTCTAGGTAATGAAAACCTAACTTACTTCCTTTCATTCTCCCCCTATTGGCACACATCAACCCCCTACAAAAACATCAACCCGTCTTTGGACACACATCAACCTATGCTCCAATTTTGGGCACACTTCAACAACTCCATTTGTTGAAGACTCTCCCCCTGAAGAGTTGCTCATCGTGATCACAATTTCACTCATTGTGATCATCTCAATATTGAAGGTCCCATACCCTTCATTATCCTTAACTTTTCCCTCAATGTTGACAAATACCCAACCTTGAGCATTTTCAACCACTTGAGTTGCCACTTGAAATGATGAGGATATCCACTCCCCATTTTTCCCATTTCAAGTTTAAATGCTCAACCTTGAGCAATTTCACAACAGAAGGTTAACCACCTTCCAAGGTTCATGAAAAATAATTTTCATGTCTTTAAAGAGTCCCTCCCCCTAAAGACATGGTGGTAACTTCTGTCATTGCACCAACAATGACTTGGAATCCCTAAACCTTTAGGAAACCCAGATTTAGAAGTTTTGAGGTTCAAATGTTCAAAATTTGAAACAAACCTCAACCTAAACTTCAATGAAGTCTTCCTTTACCATTCCATCCTTGTTTTCAACACGAAAACACCCTTTTTATGTATACAAATGTATTTTAAGGGTTTGGAATGGTTACCTAGACTAAAATAGGTTCAAAGTGCTGAAATCAGGCTTTCCCAGCCAAAATCAGCAACTCGGATCGATTGAACCTTTCTGAATCGATCCACTGATCGATTCAGACTACCTGGATCGATCGGCTGATCGATCCAGCGAGCTACTGCTCGCGAGATTTGCCTTCTGAATCGATCCATGGATCGATTCAGGAACTCCAATCGATCCATGGATCGATCGGAGCTCTGATAGTTGCTGAAATTCCATTTCAGTCAACTTCAGAAACCCCTAGAAAATTCTACAAAAATCCAAAAATTATGAAATTTCGTGTAGACATTGTTTAGGGCATATATTATCAAGGAAAAATAGTTTTCTATGAAAATACATCATATTTTCAAAGATTGACACAAACTTGAAAACTTGCAAAAACTTTAGTGTTTTCTTCAAGTTTGTGTCTAACTATTCAATGGTGATTACTATCAAAAGATAGCCTTCACCAAGGTTTTCCAAAAACATTTTAAAACATTTTCAAAACCAATATCCCATCATGTTCCTTGGGCATAATGCACATGACTTGTACATTAGCTTTCCCAATGATGGGAAAACACATAACTATGTGTTTTGATGAACCTAAAACTCAAAAGAATGCACTAAATCAACATTTTGAGTTTTGTTCATCTTCCTAACATCTCACTTGTATCTAATGTGCACTAAAACACATACAAGTCATCTTATAGTCCTTGTGAGATGTAAGATTTTGGTTTTGCCCTATTCTAGGGATCATGCATATCTATCTAGGCATTTCAAAGATATTAGACATCCACCTAGGATGTCACTTGTTAATAAGTGTTGTTAAATGCCATTTATCCTTAATTACAAGAAATTAAACTAATGCATGATAATGTTATGGCATACATCAAAAGGAAAAAATTTTCAAAAGAAAATATCCTATAACTACATGATGTATGAATGTCATGACATGGTATTTTTGTATTTTTCATAATAAATCATGAATGCAAAAGTAGACATGATGTCATGGCATATGATGGGCAAACAATCATGGCAAGATTTAGCATAAATAAAATATACCTAGATTAACTATCTAAGTATCCTTAAAACCTTAGCTAAACTTACAACTTAAACCTAGATTGCCCTAAAGTGCTTCAAGAAAACGCCAAAACCTAAATTAGCATTTCTAATTCCCTTGATTAATTTATGCCAATTGAAATTAAGCATATTCCTCAAATGTTGGCATAGTTCATTTTTCCACAAGAGTAGCACTTTAAAGTTAAGGCCCGGATTGCCTTGAATTTCCTAAGAACATACCAAAATCCCAACTTTGTAGCTCTTATGAATTTTCCAATATGTGCCTTTTAAGATTAAAATCAAATTTTCACCACTAGGCACATTTTACTCTTTCAAGGAGTAAATAATAGTTCCATTTCATTTTCAAAGGTTAACAAAAACCTTGAAAATGCTCCTTGAGTGTCAATTTCCTCAAAGTTGGGTTAACTACCCTTCTAATTGGAGTTGACACTCTCTAACCCATTTATGGGGTAGAGAAGATGCTCCTAGGAACCCAACACCTATTGGTGCTCCTTGGATGCTCTAGGTACTCACTAGGGATAACTTCCCTAGATACCTTCCTAGTGACCTTGTTGGGCTTCTTAGAAGCCTTGGTCACATTTTCTAGGTCAACCCTAGGGATAGCCTCCCTTGTGACCTTGTTAGTGACTTTCTTAGACTTCTTAGAAGTCTTAGTCACTTTGGTTGCAAAAATACTCTTAGGGATGACTTCCCTAGTATTCTTGACTTGACCACTAAACCTAGGGTTTGTTCCATAACTATATGGAACCCTATGATAACTAGGCACATCCTTCTTAGCCTTTGGTTTGTATCCCAAACCTCTATGGCTATTTGATGGCTTTGACTTTCCTAGCCCTAGGTTTTGCTCATTTTGCCCTTTTAGGATATTTTCCATCCTTTTTAAGGCCTTTTCCATTTTATCAAGTCTTGATCTCAAGACTTGATTTTCTATCATTAAATCCTTAGAATTTGGTTTTTCATTAAGTCCATGAGCATGTTGGGTTTTAGGCTTGTATCTAAAATCCTTAGAGTTATTTCCTAGACTTTTACCTACATTCCTAACCCTAGGAGTGATAGTCTTAGCATGTAGGGCCACATGCTTTTCCTTAAAGCCCTCATGCTTTCTATTCTTATGGTAAATTGCATTAAAATGATAAAAGTTAGACCTATCATGCTTTTTACCATAATGTAAAGGAGTAGGCTCAATAAATATTACCTTCTTCTTTACCTTGGAGGCTCCCTCTTGACTAGTGCCTCCTTGAGCCTTGACCTTCTTCTTCCCCTTGGGGCATTGACTACGATAATGCCCCTTTTGATTGCAAGAGAAGCATATAATATGCTCCTTGCTCTTCTTTGTGTTGGGGATGGTCTCCTTGGGCTTCACCTTGCCCTTTTGTGCCACTTGGCCCTTCTTCTTGGCTAATTTAGGGCACTTGCTCTTGTAGTGCCCATGTTCCCTACATTCAAAGCATATAATATGATTTTTATTATTAATTGAAATATTTATACCTTCTTGTGAGGGGTGGCATCTTTTTCTTTGGATCCGGAGGTAGAAGCTTCCTCTTGATCGGACCTTGATTCTCCTCCATTTGATTTTTCTTGACTTGTGGAGGTAGAAGCTTCTTCCTCCTCTTCTTCTCTTGACCCGGATGTAGAAGCTTCTCCTTCTTCTTGATCCGGCGTCACCAAGGATTGCTCCCCCTCAATCCTAGAGGTGGAGGCTTCATCATCTTGAATATGAAACAAGGAATATGCTCCCTCCTTGTTCCCTTCGTTGCATTCCCTTGAGGATGAAGCTTCTTGGATTTCCTCTTCTTCGGAGGTTGAGCATCTCTCAACCTCGGAATCCTCCTCTTGGTCTTGCTCCAAAGAGTCTCCCTCTCTTGATTCTTCTTGATCTCGTACAGTGGAGGGGATCTCTTCATGAAGCTTGGCCAATTTGCTCCAAAGCTCCTTGGCATCTTCGAATTCTCCAACTTGAGCCAAGATGTGGCTAGGCAATAAGTTGACCAAAAGCTTGGTCACTTTGTCATTTGCCTCGCCCCTTTGAATTTGCTCCGAGCTCCATCTGCTTTTCTTTAGAAGCTTGCCCTTGGAGTTCGTTGGAGCTTTGAAGCCTTCCATTAGAGCAAACCATTGCTCTATCTCCATCATAAGAAAGTTTTCGATTCTTGATCTCCAAGAATCAAAACTTGTGGAAGTGTATGGTGGAGCCACCCTTGTGTCAAATCCAAGTCCATCTTGGAATTGCATCTTGAAGTTGAGCTTGATGAAGTCTTGAACTTGAAGAATTTGCTCCAACTTCTTCACCCTCTAGCTTTTCTTGATATGCTTGACCCTTCCGGCGATGATTCCGGTGAAGAGCGGCCTTGCTCTGATACCACTTGTTAGGACCAAAAGTAGCTAGAGGGGGGGTGAATAGCTCGTCGCGTTCGCTCGGTGCGCTTCGTTGCTTGGCGTTGCTTGTTTCTTCTTGGATGTGCAGCGGAAAATACAGAAACAAACACAAAACGCTAACACTAGGATTTTACTTGGTATCCACCTCACAAGAGGTGACTAATCCAAGGATCCACACCAACGCACACACCCTCCACTATGAATAACACTCCTTTATGGTAACTACCAAAGGCGGAGAAGCCCTACAACACTCTCAATACAAGAAGAAGAAAGGGAAATACAAGTTAAGCAAAAGCTTACAAGATGTGCAGTAAAAACCCTAACCCTAACTTCTTCCTCTTGCAATAGATCCGCCTCTTGACTTGGAAAGCCTCCAAGAACCTTCAAGAACTGGCGATCACGTGCTTGTAGAGAGCTGTGGAGGAGCTGGAATGAATCTGAGAAGAGCTCGTGAAGAGATGCCGAAGACCACGCTCGCCTGCAGCGCCAGCGGTCGGATCCCGATCGATTCAAATGTTCCGAATCGATCGGGAGGCTGGATCGATCCACGGATCGATCCGAGCTTCTGAATAAGCGCTGGATCGATCCACGGATCGATCCGGCGCTTATCGCGCGAAGCAGCTCAGCTGATGATCGGGACCTCGGATCGATCCACGGATCGATCCGAGCTTCTGATTTCATGAAGATCGATCCACTGATCCACATCTGATCGATCCACGGATCGATCCGAACTGGTTTTGCCCAAAACCAAGTCCCAAACCTCTAACCAACATCCGGTCAACCTTGACTGTTGGTACATCATGCCTCGCATCTGGTCACTCCCTGACCGAGACTCCCTCACCAAGTGTCCGGTCAATCCCTTTGACCCACTTGGACTTTTACTCGTCGTGCCAAGTATCCGGTCACTCCATTGACCTACTTGGACTTCCTTCCTTGCCAAGTATCCAGTCAATCCCTTTGACCTACTTGGACTTCCCAACACCAGATGTCCGATCATCCTTGATCCATCTGGATTTCCTTCCTTGCCTGGCTTCACTCACCAGGACTTTCACCTAGCTTCACTCACTAGGGTTTTCCATCTGCCTAGCTTCACTCACTAGGACTTTCACCTGGCTTCACTCACCAGGATTTCCTTCTGCCTAGCTTCACTCACTAGGACTTTCACCTGGCTTCACTCACCAGGATTTCCTTCTGCCTAGCTTCACTCACTAGGACTTCCTTCTGCCTAACTTGCCAGTTAGGACTTCCCAGTCAAGTATCCAGTCAACCTTGACCTACTTGACTCTTCTTCAATCAATATCTTATTGTCAAACATCTAAACCCTAACCAAGACTCAGCTTGGTTAACCAGGTCACCCTTGACCTGAGGGATATTGCACCAACATGATCTACTTAGGTTTTCACCTTTTATCACGAATCTAATCATCGTCCTTCTTGATCTTTCTTTGCCTTGCATCAAGTCTTCCAATTTGCATGGACTTCCTCTTGCCAAAAATCTAACCCTCAATCTTCTTGAACTTTTCTTATCTTATATCCGATCTTTTGACCTATATGAACTTCTTTTTGCTAAGAATTTAGCTCTTCACCTTCTTGGACTTCTTTTATCTTACAAATTCGTAACTCAAGTGGATCTAACATATCAACTTAAACTTAATAATTATCCATCATAAAATTCTTATTACAATAGTAAAATTCACAAATTTTGATCTAAAAAATAATCTCATGTAATGTATGATGAAATTATCTATAATAGATGTAATGAACCTGCTCTTACGTATTTATTTGTTTGGTAAATTTTTCAATGTTTTTTTTCAAAAACAAAAACAAGCCTTAGCCTCCAAGGGGAGAGAGGGAAGATCTTCTGGTCTAAAAAAAAAAAAAAGTATATCAGGAGACGGTCCACTTCCAATTACGGTTAGATCATAATTGTGATCCTATCGTAATTAGTTGCAATCCTTTCATGGGTTCATCGTCCCCATCAGGTTATAGTTTGGGTCGAAGCAGACGGCCGGAGGTTGCCTGAAGGACGCCGAAAGTGGACAAGTGTCTAGGTTGTCGGGCACTGAGCAGGGGGCGGCCTCCGGGTGGCCTCGGCTGCTCGTTCCGATCCAAACTATAACCTGTCGAGGACAGTGAACCCATGAAGGAATCACACTCAATTACGACATGATCACAATTACGATCTGACTGTAATTAGGAGTGGACTATCCCCTGATCTATTTTTTCGTGAACCAGGAGATTTGGTCTCCCAAGGGGATAGTGGATATTTGAAGCTAAGATGGAACCATCAAAATCTTGTTTTTTTTAATACAATTCCAGTTTCTAAAAGAAAAAAAATTAAAGTTGGAGGATCCTGAGATGATCTGTTCGATCTCATGTAATTTTTCTATCGGCTACCAGAGTAAATCAAGAAGCGCGCTCAACGGACAACACAAGAGACCGGCATCCTTTGGTTGCGCATCCCATTTAGAAGAAAATTTTTTATAAATACGCTATAGCTAAGAATCGAATCGTGAATATCTAAATAACAACTTGAATATTCTATTATGGCACCGTAGCTCTGTAAATTACTTTTATATATTTGCACACTTAGAGGAGGTATTTTAATAGTAAGATAAGTAGAATTTTTAAAAATATATCTTAAATATTGGAGGATATTTTTAAAAATCACTCTTTTTCATTTTGATTTCTAATTAAGGTAGGAATTTAGCTGAAGATTTACTTGTTAAAAAGGAAAATTTTCCTGATATATTCATGTACATAACGTAACTGAGTTCTATGTAACGGTAAGAATATGGACTATAAATGGCATCCTCCGATCTCCGTCACTTCCATGGACGACCACGGCGGTGCGCTGACGGCGAAGCTTTGGCATCGTCAGCCGGACGGAACCCAGCCGTCCGCGCCACTTTTTCCTGCCTTCCTCTCGCGTTCTCGTTGTCGGATGCCCCTTAACGTTGTCGTTGTTGTCGATCGATAAAAGCCAGGGCGATCGGCTCCTTTCCTCGCCGAATCCCTAAACCCTAAATCGGTGCGCGCCGACCGACGATCTCCGGTGAGCGACTTGCTTCTTTTTGTTCTGTCCCCTTCAAAATTATATTCCTTGTTCTTTCTTTATCATGAATCTTCGAGTTTTAGTTCCGCTTGCTTCTCTAAAGCCGATCGATCCTTTTAGGGCAGATATCTAAAGTGAAAAAAGATCGCTTTTTGTTCTTTTAGTTCAACATAATCTTAGTAGTTCCGGGTGTTCTGACTGATAACCTTCGCAAATCTAGAATGAATGGCCGGGCCGTCGAGACGAGTTACGAGGAGGTGCTCCGACGGGGTTCCTTCGCAGGAAGATAGCCAACCGATAGTTGTTCTGGATCTCGACCTCAACTCGACTCCGTCTGAGAGCATCGAGTTGGAGGAGTCTTCTTCTACTTCATGCCCGCGAATTACTCCCACCGGAAATCTGCTGGAATCTGCCCCTCCACCTCATGCTTCAGTTATTGATGTAGATCAAATCGAAGATGTTTCAGGTATTATACATATATATCATCTTTGTTCACCGATGGATACGAGATGTGGAATTATATACTTCAAGAGGATTTAGTGATCACATTTTGTTTGCATGGCATCAACGTAACACAGATGAAGGAGGAAGATCAAGGCAGGCAAAGATCATCGACTGCGAATCATATCCAGATTCAGAGGAGGTGCAGGTGCAAACTTTTTCAAAAGTAAAATGCAATCTTATATGTTAATTCGCTGCTTCTTTTTGATGATCAGCGTTTAACCACTTGAAGTATGTGTACATTATTAAACCCGTCTCACTCATATTAGCTCCAGTTGAGATTGTTTGACTAGTCTAGGAGTTGGTCCTGGTGAAGATGTTCATAGGAGATGTCCTGGTGAAGATGTTCATAGCATCTCCTTCTAGGTTCTAGGTAGAGAGTATGAGCACTGCCAGGGTTAAAATATTCTATTTAAACTGGCATTATAAAGTTCATTAAAATTTAACACTGTTGGTTGCCTTCCAATAATACATCGTAGTCATAAATGTGTGACAATGTGTATGAAGTTATTTACGAAAAATGTAGGGCTTCTGTTGATGATTCAATTCAAAGTGTTGCTAAAAATATTGTGAACAGCTCATTTACGGATGTTTGCACGATATCTATCTTAGTATCCAATGATTGTTTTTATCAAAGCTAGCATGAATGTAGTTATATAACGACATTATTGTTTTTATCAATGCTAGTGTGTATACAACTACTTAATGACATTATAGTTCTTTCTATTAGAAATGCTATTCAAAGTGTTGCTAAAAATATTATAAACCTCTCAATTAATGATGTTAGCCCAACATTTATATGAGCATCAATAGAGTCTGGTTAGGTGAATAGTATTAACCATAATTCATTGCTTCCAATTTGTATACTAGATATAGTTTTAGTTTTGATTTCCTTGTTAAATAACACTGATGCTTGGCTTAAAATACAGGGGAAGAAAGTGACTCGAGTGCCTCCAATTCCAAAGGAGCCCTCCCTCACATGTTCTATGTGCATGGATCCACTGGGCGAGGCAGCGACTACCGACTGTGGGCACATCTACTGCTACAGCTGCTTAAGGGAATTCATCCAAACCCACAAGGAATGCCCTACTTGTGGGAGGAAGCTGGCCATTAGCAATTTCCACAGGCTCTATTTTCCAGCTATGGAATGAGCTATTGCTTGTCTTTTTAATTTGGGATGAGTCTTTTTGCCTTTGCTTGCTTTTGCTTTTACTCAAGTCCCATATCTTCAAGGTTAACAAACAAGTTATATGCTTAATGTGTCTTCATAATTATTATTCTTTTGTATGTATGTTACTGAACGATCCCATCACTTGTGGGATAAGACCTGGTTGTTGTATGTATGTTATTGAAATTTAGTAGTAATTTGGTATATGGTAAGAGAATTAGATTTCAATTTAAATTCATATGATGATATTGTTGAAAGAGGTTTAATCTTAGTACTTGATCCCAATTGACTATGAGAACTAATGTTGAGTAGCTAGTTTTATAATTATCTTTGTAACAATATTATAAAGATAGTTATAAAGATTATTATTGTTGTTGATAATTTAGGAGTTTGGATAAATTTGGAACATAATTTATGCATATAGAAGTGGTTTTTTAAAGTTTAAGGGATAACCATAAAATTGTTGAAAATAAGTTTAAAATTTTTTTTAAAATGTCATAGTTAGGTTAAACAAAAGTTTAAGTAATTTATTTTAAAATTAACATGAAATACAAGGATAATTTCTTTACAATTATCTTTTTTATTTTTTATAATAATTACTTATTTCTAATAAGAGATAAAAAGAAATGAAGATTTACTTCACTTGAAGAAAATAGGAAAAAGAGAGCAATTTAATTTCATCTATTTTTCTATTTTAGATATATCATAATATAAATAAATGAGAACTTGCATTATATTATTTTAGTATTTAGGAACTGAAAAGACCTCACTTTTCCATTTTTTTCAGCATTTCTATTGTAACTGAATAGTTTCCTTTAACAAAACACAACCAGCAAGCACTTCAATGAACACAAAGCCAATACAAAAGCCAAAGCTTTACCACCATATTTTACTTCCATATTAATTATATTTCCTTAGATAAGAATTTTCTTAGATGATTCTAATATATATTTCTGAGATCCATCATGTAGTTTACATTGATTTCGAAAAGCCAGTTATCGACCCGATGGTATGAATCAAAATGAACATAGCTTGGCCATCGAAGAGTCCAAGAACATTGGCTTCAGTAGTGGTTTTTCAAGCCAGTGCCAAGTTACTCCCATGAGAAAGGAAGAGCTTCAGATATCTTATCGGAAGACCCTTCGTTGCCGGTTCGAAATATACCCTGACAATGAACACCAGCAGCATCGGCATTCGAAACCAAGACAGTCCTCACATTTTCAATGCTCGAACACGAGTATCTGACTGGAGAAATGGCTTCCGATGCAGTGGAGTGAGAGCACTGAGTGAGATTACCATACTGCATACTTGCGATGAGAGGCTGGCCGATGTAAACCTGATCGGATGATAGCATCATGGAGCTTGGGTTGATGCCTGATGTCTGATTTGGTGATGACAGAAGAGAGAGAGCACAATCAGATCGGAAGACTTGGCTTAGACCATTGGCGAACATCTTGCTGCTGCCACCGCCGCCTACAACCGATGGAACAAAAGATCCGATTGCTGTCATGTTGTTGAGGCTGCTCTCACTCTCTTGAAAGAAAGGGAATTGGAATTGCTTCCTTTCTTTGTTGTAGCTATGAGAAGAATTTGAAAAAGAGAGGTTCCTGTCAAACAGATCCGATGCAGTGTGATGCGTGGATCGCGAATCGTCTTTGAATTTTATAATTCCAGACCAATTTGGTTCTATCGATGCAGTCGTAAAGGCTTGAGAATGTGCTGAAAACCTGATTCCTGCACATCCAAAAGAATTGGTTTCTGCAGTTTTTTCATCAGCAATATTGTTACACTTTGTTCTAAGTTACAAAATATCCAAGTCTATAAAAGATACATCACAGCTAAGATGATCGAAGACTAAACTACCTGAATTCGGCAAATACGGATGGGGTTTCCTTCGACGTCTATTGTGCCCGTCAAGACGCTTACGACAGCTTCGCTTTATGTCATCAAATTCTATTAACCAATGAAACCTGCAGATCAATTGAATGTTCTTCACTTGCAGGATAGCCACAGAGAATCCATGCTCACTTCATGAAAAAGAACTTCCAAGACAATAGAACTGGCTCACAATCAATTATCACACTACTTACAATAACTTGCATAGAGTTCATCATTTGGATAGACTAGGTCCATAGTGACTCACGATTATGGTCGCAAGTCAAAGAATCAACTACACTACAGGACAATGGAGCAGAAAGAAGGAACAAAAGATCTGTAAGCTCAAGCAATTAGCTTAGAGGTAGCTTAACTGTTACAACTACAGAGCAAGCAATCAAATCAAGTTGGAAGATGAAGGAAGCATATAATCGAAGTATTCACATCATAATCCAACATAATTTTACACAACAATACCATATTATCGCTAAGTTCTACGAACAAAGACTCCTTTGGCATAAACTCAGGGAAAATTTTCCTAGGGAAAACATTCCCGGGGATGTTATTCGTAACGTTTTACTGCTCATAAACAATTGCTATACTGAATGAAACCTAAGTAAAGATAATTATGCTTAGAGACAAGTTCCTGGTAGTTAGTTCATCTGTAGCCTTCCTCAGCTGTGTTAATCAGGTTGTGGTCCTAATCCAAGGACCCATTAGAATTCAAAAGCACATGCAGATACAGGAATATCTAAATCATTGTCATCTGATCTTCATAATCAGGTTTGCCAATAATGCCAAAAAAATGATATGGAATCTCTTCAACTGTACATAGACTCGATCTTCCAATCGATCTTTCACTAGTTTCTGTTTTTTGTGTAACAAAATTCTTACCTTAGTCTCCTATGAAGTAAATATGATATAGAATTCACTTAAAGAACAAGCATTACCAACATAAGAATTCTTATGTAAGACTTAAAATTACTAGAGCCTTTACCTGCTGCACTGCTGGCAAAATCGTTGTTCTTGGCCTCCGATCAGAACTACCGGAGTCTTTGAATGAGCCTCACAGACCTTGTGGCGACGGTGATACTCCCTGCACTTACTAAGATCGGCTTTGCATCCATCAACCATGCATGAGGCAATCTGAGCTACATTGCTTAGTGATCGCTGTCTCTTCGACAGGCCAGACGAAGACACTGCGGTGATCGTCGTCACTGTCGATATACTTGGTTGTTCTCTGCGGCCAGAGGCACTTGAACCCCCGAGCTTGAGATCAACAGAGCACTCCACACCATTCACCATCAATTGCTGAGGAGAACCGAGTTGTGATCCATCTAACATGGGGACAAGGTTTGCTTCGGTAACACGGTCCAATTCAGGAAAATCCCATTGAGGCATCTTCAGATCCGAGTCCATGTAAAAAACTTCCTATTCTTCCCTCTCTTGTCACTATCCCCTCACAACAAACCTCCAAATCTTTGCTTTTTTTCCCACTCCACAAAGCCACATGAGAAAGCACTCGAGCTTAGCCAACACACGAAAAAGAGGCCGGGATCTCAGTCGGCAAGGAGATGCCAAAGGATGAGAAGCTAGGTCAAAACACAGACAGACAAACAAGAATTGAAGTGTGTCAACCAAGGAAACAGCTCATAAAACAAGAACTTGGCAAAGGTAACGAGGAAAAGGGCATATGCCAACACCAGGTCGAGCCTAGATCATCGCGAAAAACAAAATTTTGAATCCCCCAGCACCTGGTTCGTACCTGCGGAGGATGGATAAAGGGAGAAGGAAGAGGAGTCAGGTCGCAGCAGCAAGCAACTCTCTCGGCGCTGCTCGCATTGGCAATCACAATCACGTAAGAAGTTTTGAGTACCGGCAGAGGATTGAGGTGCAATTATTGGCAGGAGAAGAGCAGCAGTAGCAGTAAAGGTGGAGACTTGCGAGAAGTGAGTTATAATGGGAGTGGTTAATGGTTTGAAGTGGAGCAGAGCAGACCAGAGCAGAGCAGCCAAAGGCTGAGCAGGGCCAGAGGAAGGAAGCAAATGGGCTGATGATGATGACAGCTTGGAGATGTTCTGCCGTGGTTATTTTTAGGGTTTACTGTGTGGGTCATCGTGCAGAGCATCAAGGGAAAATAGGACTACAAAAACAAGCACAAAAGTCAAGAGTACGGCGTACCATTTTAATTTTTTATAAAAAAAAAATCATTCCATTTCATTGTTCAGACCTGTAGAAGTATCTCTAGTTCGACATTATTCATATTATTATCTTATTTAAATTCGATATATTATGGTAGCACTTATGTTATATATTTAAAAATATAATAATTATAATTTTATAACTGTTATAACATGAATTCAATCATGTTCACTAATCATTTACGTTATACAACTATTAAATCGAAACTGACATAAATTTAATTTACTCATTTAATATTTATATTATAATAATTATAAAATCATAACTACTACATAATTATAGTAACTATTATTTCGTAACTATGATAGGAAGATAATAATGAAAATAGTACTAAAAAGTAATTGAATAATTGTACATGATTAAATAGTGAATTGAAACGCCATTTAGGAAAAAAAAAAAAATACCCCTTCTTATTTTTGCACAATTGTAAGTTAATAACAACTCATCTATATTCATTTAATAATTTATTATACTAAATTTGAAAACAAAAAAAATCAAGTTTGTATAACCATTTCAAAACTTAAGTTTAAAAATATAAAAGTTTAACTCAATTTGACTGGCTCTGGACTTACAAGTGATCCTCCAAATGGATGAGTTTCACTAGTGTCTTCTGAAGGACTAAGAGCTGGTTAAGTCTGCAGGGGTTCAATCAGTGTTCCCTCAAATTGCTTGTGTTTGTTTGGCTGGTTTGAGGGACAGAGCCAGAGGTCTGAGATGGAAGCTGAATCACCAAAGCAAAGCTCTCGAATCAGTAAGCAGCAGCTTGCCTCCAAACTGTGATCTGATCTGATCTGTTGTGTGTCATCAAAAGCAACTCATACCTTTATGCTTTCAGATGCCCATCACACTTTTAACATTTCATGGCCTCACTTTTCTTTCTCTCTCTCTCTCTTTTTCCTTCTTTCTGGTGTCTGTCTCCACCTGTTGTGGCATATTTGTCTACTTGAGGGGTGAACTAATCTGAATAATCTACTGATTTCTTCAGTGGTCCTTGGCCATTGCAACTGTGAGTATATGAAAATGATCAGTAGAAATGTTCCCATTAAACAAATCCCGAGTGATTAGACTTTAATCAGCATCTGATCACTAATGATCAGTGACAGGTGTTCTAATTCTTATGGTCCTCTCTTTGTCATTGTTTTTGGATCAATTGAGCGTACTTTGAGGAAAAGAAAGTGAGATTAATGGCATCTGATTCAGTGACTCCAGAAGGGGCGAGAGGACCATCTCAGGAATTATTGTGTTCTTGCGCTTTGGCTGTTTCAATTAATTCGGTGGTCCACACTTGACATGATAAACACATGGGTCGGAGAGAGACTTGGAAGAGAAGTCAGTCAATCATTAATGCTTTGAAAAAGATGAAAAATGAACACGTAGATGGTGTTCTCAAGAAGTAATGATCATCTCCCTCGAATTTGATGCCCTGTTTTGTGTGTGAAAGGAATGCTACGCTTCATACAAAATCATGAACTCATTAATTAAATGCAAATGGATAAACCGGGGATAGTCCAACCTCAATCTAGAGAACCCACCATGATACAACCACATAAATATACACAGCTGCTCGACAAAGAGAAGACACGAATAAGTCTGCCAAATCAATTAAATTTCCAATATTTACCGGTAACTGATACGTACTAGAAAAGTACAACAAATGTTACAAGTATACTATAGAAGCAAAACTATGAGATGAGTGAGTTATTTTAGGATGGCACAATTGCCATCTGAAATGTATTGAAAGACAAGGGAGCAACAGTAGTCACCTTTGCAGATGTATCGAAAAATAAGTGGCAGCTGCGGAAGCTACCTTCCCACTGAGATTGAACTTCTTGGCTATTAGTGGGCGAACATCATCCACGCCAACCAAGCTCTCCAAGAATGGAAGAAAAGTAACTCTCGGTCATCGCAGCTATCATACCAGCTCTCGATAGGAATGCCATTGTCCAGCTGAAACCACAATGCCTGAGGATAAACAGATTTCATCAAATATCCAAGGTGAGCCTTTCCGTTTTCAGAAATTTTCACAACTAAAGCCAGTGTCAAAAATATTTTAAAATAACGAATACTGTTGTAGGGCCAGATTATAGGTTCATGTAACACATTTTTGCTTGCACTAAGGAATATAGCACATATACACCAGATCCACTCATCATCATATCAAATAGTGTTGGTGCCAATTTTTTAGAATTAAGTAGATTTTATCCCTCGATTGAACTTTTGAGCAGCGACTAATAAGATTCTGACTCCATTGAATCATTTCTCATTACACTAATAAGAATTTTCATTTTCCTATCTCTGCTTTGCGAACCTTGACACTCTGATCAACTAGATGCCAGAAATCATTGCACAAATTAAAGTCAACGAAAACATGGTGATGAAACTTCAGACAGATCTAAAACCACCAGATATAAATTCACCAAATTATTGTGACCAAAATGTCGCCAGCACCACAATTCATTTTGCATGGGAAAATTATAATAACTGAGCGTTGCTTCATCAAACTGTATACAAATCATCACCTAGCAAAAATATTGCAAATTTTGCATATTTAATGATAAGAGAAACAGAATACCTGGGGAGAATTGTCGACGATAATAACATGCGCCAAATCCCGACCAAGTACTGATAGATCCTTCAGATAATTACCTTCTACAAATACACAAGATTCCCAATAAACACGATGGCGAAACAATCTTCTTTGTGGAACAATTACATTCAGTAGCTGTTCAGCATATATACTTTGACTTGCTGTAAATATAATCGTCTCGAACATGCTTGCAACTTTTTCCAAGAAATCCTTCAGATAAGGTCTGCAGCGCACATAAATTGTGTGCTCTCTAAGATTGAATTGACTGGAAAACTAAAATCTGCATTTTCACACAGTTCAATTGTAGAGTGCACCAAAGTTTCTGTAAAGATACTGAGCTGTCAACAAGGTGAACTTGAAGAATAAACCAATAGTATGAAAGGATGCAACACAGTGACAAAATGCCATGTATAGAAAGAAGATCTCAAGATATGATGAAAAACAAGTAAACACCAATGTGTGTAATTTTGCCGCTGGTCAATTTAACCAACAGCTAAAGAAAAGGCCATCAGACAATCATCACAACGAATCTAGATTCTGGGGCATGCCATCCATGAGAAATTCATATATAGTGCATTCCCCATCCGATGTTTACCATGGTCATCAATATCAGTTTTGGTATCTGACGTTTGAAAGAACTAGGTATCATCAACATCAGATAGAAAGAATAGGAATCAGTAGGGGGAAAAAGTAAAAATTAAGAAAAAGAATTTAATATTTATCTTAGAAAATAAAAAGAATAGACCTATATGATTATTGATATCAAATACTATTTTAAGGTGACGCAAAAAATGTTTTTCATTCATCACCGTCGTTTAAGGATAATGCCAAAGATGTTGATACGGTAAATCATTATTATTGTTATATTATGTAATTATCTATTAGTCATGGTCTGTCCCACTAGCATTAAAATTATGATAAATATTCAATAAATAAGTCCATTACACTATTATATTAATGCTAAGTTGTTCCCCGGAAGGAATGCGTTGCAAGGTCCGACTGTAACGTCTCAATAAGGACCGCTACATCTCCAGGTCTCGAGTGTAGTGTTAAATATGCAAGAGTTCGTGTTGCAAAGTTATAACATATCAGCAAGAACCACTACATCTCCATAAGAACTTGGGTGTAATGTTAAATAGGCAATATTTCTCACACCATAGGTTGGATAAAAATAAATATGATAGGAAACTAATAATCTAAAATTTGGAACATAGAACATAAAAACCCTCACTGATAAATCAATGGACGTAGTAGATACGATGATTAGGAGAAGAATTAGTATTTTGTGTATACAAGAGATAAAATGAATAGGCGAGAAAGCAAAACTGATAGAGAACACGGGTTTAAAGTTATGGTACACAAGAAAAAAAAAGTAAAACAAAAAATAGAGTGGGTATTGTTGTAGATAATTCGTCAAAGGAAGAAGTTGTAGGAATAGTTAGAAAAAATGATAGAATTATAACTCTTAAAATAATAGTGGCAAAAGAAACTATGAACATAATTACTGTATATGCACCGTAAATAGAATTAGATGAAACTACCAAATCAAGGTTTTAGAACGACTTAGATGAAATATTATAAAATATTCCGTAAAATGAAATGATTTTAATAAGAGGTGATCTAAATGGATATGTCGGAGTGAAAAATTAGGAATATGAGAGGGTATATGGGGATTATGGGTTTGGAACGAGAAATGAATAAGGGAAACTATATTAGCTTTTGTAATAGCATATGACCTTATATTAGCTAATATATTTTTTAAGAAAAGAGAATAATACTTAGTCACATTCAAAAGTGGAAATAATAAATCGCAAATTGACTTTCTTATAGTTAAGAAGATAGAAAAATTTGTAATGATTGCAAGATCATCCCTGGAGAAAGCTTAACTACCCAACATAGGTCAGTAGTGTTGGATATACACCTCAAACATAATATCAATAGAAAATATATACGACTCTGAAAATTAAGTGGTGGAAGTTAAAGGATAGAAAGCAAAATATATTTTAAAAAAAAAAGATAGGAGTACAAGCATTAGGTGAAATATACGGTGATTCTAATACGACATGAGATAAGATAGTATCAAAATTAAAAATAGTAGCTCAAAATGTACTCGGTGAGTCAAAGGTACATGCACTACTAAATAAGGAATTTTGGTGATGGAATGAAAAAGTACGAGAGAAAGTGAAGGAAAAACGAATGGTTTATAAGGAATTATATATTTGTAAGAATGAGGAAAACCTAAAAAAATATTCAATAACCAAGAAATAAGCTAAGAAGTAGTGAATGAAGCAAAAAATGAATCTTCTGAACGATTATATCAAAAATTGGATAAAAAAATAAAAGAGACATTTATAGAATAGCTAAAGTAAAAGAAAAGGAAGACAAGAGATTTTATCCAAATAAAATGTATTAAAAATAAATGTAATAAGGTATAAAAAATGATGGAGAAATAAAAAAAACGGTGGAAGAGATATTTTTATCAACTTTTTAATGAAGGTTTAGGTAACCAACTTAACTTAAGTAATTTAAATAGGTCAAATGAGTATAGAAATTTAAATTTTTATCGTAGAATTTAAATTTTAAAAGTAAAGCAAACTTAAAATGGGATGCACAATGGAAAAGTCGTTGAACCAGATGATATTCCGATAGAAGTATGAAAGTGCCTAGGAAAATAAAGTATTAAATGACTTACAAAATTATTTAACATGATATTAAAAATGAAAAAAAAAATGTTTGATCAATAGAGGATAAGTACTCTAGTTCCCTTATATAAGAACAAGAGAAACATATAAAATTGTGCAAACTATAGGGATATTAAACTAATGAATCATACCATGAAACTTTGGAAAAAAGTTAATGAAAAAAGATTAAAGAATGAGACCACAATGACCGAAAATCAATTTAGATCATGTCTAGAAAGTCGACAATATAAGCTATACATCTTTTTAGACAATTAAAAAATATCAGGAACAAAAACAAAATCTACACATAGTATTCATTGACTTAAAAAAAAACTTATGATAGAGTCCCAAAAGAAATTATATAGAGAATTCTAGAAAAGAGAAGTGTTAGCATAACATATATTAAACTAATTAAGGATATATATAAGGATGTAACGACTAAAGTAAAGACTTCAGACAAAGTAACTAAAATATTTCCAATAAAAATAGGATTACATCAAGGATCAACTCTAAGTCCTTATATTTTTATATTAATTATGGACTAACTCATTGCACATATTCAAGACACAATATCGTGGTGCATGTTGTATGCAGATGATATTGTTTTAGTAGATGAGACACATGAAGGAGTAAATGTTAAATTAGAATCTTGGCGAGAAATATTAGAAGGAAAAAGTTTTAGGCTTAGTAGAATAGAGACAGAATCTATGGAATTTAAGTTTAGCAATATTAGATATAATAAGATAATTGTTAAGATAGGAGATGACGAGTTGTCCGAAACCGAGATCTTTTGATATCTAGGTTCATTTTTGTAAAATGATAAAGAGATTGAGATATATGTCTTACATAGAATACAAGCAAAATAGTTGAAATGGAGAAAAGCGTCAGATGTTTTATATGACTATAAAGTACCTCTAAACTTAAAAGAAAATTCTACAAAATCACAGTTAAACCTGCTATATTATATAGAGCTGAATATTAGGCTATGACTAGAGCACATGAGCAGAAGATGAGAGTTGCAGAAATGAGGATGCTAAAGTGGATGTGTGGACATACGAGAATTGACATAATAAAAAATGAGAGCATTAGAGAAAAAGTCAGAGTTACATCTATTGAGGAAAAACTCTAAGACGCATTTAAGATGACACAGGTATGTACTTAGATGACCAATAAATACTCTAATTAAGTAATGTGAAACTATGACAAACACACATATCAAACGAAAAAGAGAAAGACCAAAAAAGACTTGATTAGCAATAATAAAATAAGATAAAATTTATTTAAGTATAGATGATATAGTTGGAAATAGAGTTCGATGGCATAAAAAGATCCATATAACCGACCCCATCTAGTGAGATAAGGTTTGATGGTTGTTCTTCTTAATTGTTGTTGTAGTATGTATCTATATGAGCTTTTAATATAAATTAATATATTAGTATATATAACTTACAGTAAACTAACTATTACTAGATTAATGGTAATAATATTATTACTTGTATTGTTATATTATAATAACAATAATTATGACAAATAACAATTAAATATAATAAAAATTGAATGGATAACCAATTTTAAATGAATAAATAAAATTGTTAATAACGGTAATTTAGAAATTATATTAATAACGGATATAATAGAATATCATTTTAAATAATTCATATAAATAAAGAATTTGATAATAACACAATACATATTAAGAATATGGGCAATAAATAAATATTAACATTAATAATATGACAAAAGGTATTACTATTTCCAATATTAATCAAGTAGATAATTTAATTTTGTTTTTATATCAATAGAAACTATATATCATTTCAAATAATAATTAAGTAAATACTTGTATATCAATAACAATCAAATATGAATTGGTAAATAATTGTATGATTGATGATATTAATATTTTTATAAACATCAACTACTTTTTATTTATACTTCAATAATATTGTGAAATTATTAATTAGCCTAAATCAATTATTTATACTTCAATAATATTGTGAAATTATTAATTAGCCGAAATCAAATATTTATAATCTAAATATTAGTATTTTTCTATATTAATCAAATTTTCTTTCATATAGCATATCAAATTTGCTTGATAGTGATAACTTATTACATATTACTCAATAACCAATATGGTACCAGCACCTTGAACCTCATCCTACTGTTACTATCAGTATCAAGTAAATACTATCAATAACAATAAAATATGAATTGGTAAATAATTATACGATTGATGATGTTATCATTTTTTATTAATCAAGTAAATATTAACTATTTTTTATTTATAATTACTCAAATTGATGGTGATATCATTGCTATATTAATCAAGTAAACATTAACGGCATTTTTATTTATGATTACTTCAATATTAATATTATTTAAACTAAACCAAATAGTTTAACATAAATATTACTAATTTTAGTATTTCACTATTGTAACTTTTCTTATCTGATACATATCAAATTTAAGAGCTATTAGCAATGATAATAGTAATAAAGTATGACATGTTATTTAATAGTGATAATTTATTGTATATAGCTTAGTAGCCAAAATGGTATCAATTTATCGTATATAGCTTAGTAGCCAAAATGGCATCAGAACTTACCCTGCTGTTTACCGCCAATTATATACTTACTACTGATAAAATATTATAAGTTTCCTTTCCAGTCTGCCCACATTCTAATCAATCAATATAATAACATTGCTATTGCCAGATATATTAAAAAGGGTAGTGCTAAATGACCAGAATCTGGCCAGCTAGAATGTATACATGCATGCATATTCAGGGGTATTTTAGTAATATCAGATGTGTATATTAATTACATGCATACACATGCATGCATTATAATTGGGTGATACAGATTTCTAGCTGGCCAGATTCTGACCAACAAAATTTACTGTATTAAAAATAACACAATAATAATTACTAGTTCATTACAATTTCAAAGCTCCGCTTCTCAAGAGATGCAATTTACGACCAGACCTCATCCATTATCAACTAATATTTAATTGAGCAATAATTGTATAATAGTTTACCAATTAATCTTTAGTTAATATTATTTATAATAAAGGAGGATATTATAATTTAAAATTTTAATCAAGCACAAAAACTATTAATAGTTAATGATATTAATTTATGGGTAATTTTGCGTGCAGTCCCTATTGACAAATAAATCTTTGCATGCAGTCCCTATCCATGAAAATCTTTGTTTTCACTCCCCAGTCAAACATCTTTACCTAATTACCCATGATATTTTTAGGTATAAAAAGTCTAAAAATCAGTATAAATTCTCTTAAATTGAGTATATTTATTTAGAATCTAGTATATTTTTTATCAAATTGAGTACGATTCTTTTTTCACCTCAAAATATACTCGATTTTAGTTTAATGTGCTGAATTTAATAGGAATTATACTCATTTTTAGACTATTTGTACCAAAAAATATGAGGGTTAATTTCGATAGAAAATATACTCGATCATAGTATAGAATACTAGATTATAGTGTAAAGTGCTGAATTTAACATGAATTATACTTATTTTTATACTTTTTATACCTAAAAAATAAGAAGGATAATTTTGATAGAAAATATACTCGATTTTTAATATAAAGTACTGACTTTAAGAAGAATTATACTCATTTTTGGACTTTTTGTACTCAATTTTGGAATTTTTGTACTTAAAAAATCTAAGGGGCAATTTAGGTATCAATATTTGCATGAGGGAGTTGAAACAAGTAATACTTTGCATGCAGGGAGTGGAAACAAAGTTTTTTAGACATGGGGATTGCATGCAAAGTTAACATTGTGATTGGGGATTTTTCTCTAATTTACCGTTAATTTAATTTATTGCATATTAAATGATAAAACAAATATATATATATATATATATATATATATATATATATATATAACCCTCGCTAAATTTGTCCAATTTTAGGTAAATTACATAATTTCCAATTGCATCTTTGGCTCAAGTTGGAATCCGATCAAAATTGCCCAAGTTTGATGGTCATGGTGTGTACTATAAACAAACAATCTATGGAAATTATATATTTATATATATATATATATATATATATACACTTGTGACTCTGGCTGAATTTGTTTAGGTGGAATTTCCACCTTTAGGCAAACCTCAGATACATGGCCCCAATATATCGATCAAATTTGGATCAGAGCTCGACAACTATGGTGTGTACTAAAAACCAAGCAATCTCAAAGGAAAACCAAATAAAAATTCCACATATGAAGATAAGAGTAAAACATGCTCAAACTATCTCTGGGCTGTAAACTTATTCGTAGTTTGTCCAGATACTTGTACTAATAACCAAGCAATGTCAAAGGAAAAACAATCAAATCTACGGAGATGAATAAAAAATCATGTTCAAAGTTGAACACTCAAACACACATTCACAAAATCTTGTCAGATATATCCTTTGGGAAATGCAGTAATTCTCAACATTTGACACGTTCTTTATAAATATTGTACTGGTAGATGGCCAACAAGACAAATGAGCGTCTTCAAAACTATGTCCAGGATGCACTTTGACAAAAAGAGAAAAATTTGACCCTTTTTTCAAAAATCAATGAATGGTTGCTACCAATCAATAAAGAATTCAAAAAAATAGAAAAGTTTTTTAAATAATAACAAACAGAAAACTATATAATGTTATTGATAATTAGGCACAATTTCAGTATACTGAGTTCGGTCATCCCTTATCAGGACATATCATTAAACCTCAATGTCATGTTATTAAACCTCAATGTCAACGAGCTTGTCCATTCTTTAATTCACCTGCCACAATCAGTTTGACCTATTATTGCACTGAGTGACTGAGTCCATTCTTCTCATCTATATGTTTAAAATCACCTCCTACAAGTCAGGATCAAACTGATGTCTGAAATAGTGTTCAAGGGTACTGATGAACTAATGATAATTCTACTGCAATTGATAAATTGATCATTGTATCACGTTAAAATACTATCATTCAGCCACTATCCATTAACAAGATTTAGAATCATGTTCTGATAAAGAAAAAAGAACTCGTTCATATTCAGAGATTAATAAAAAAACAAATATGCACCACACCAGCATTTAGCCTAATTTCAGTCATTATAACATCAATTAATTGGCAAAAGAGAAACACATCAATATTCAATCAAACTTATAAATCTATTCTGGAATTCTTCAAAGAATATTGGCCTAATGATATCCAAAGAGTATTGGTAAAAGATGTGCTTATATGTTTGTCAAAAGAGAAAAAAGAAAATCAAGCAATCCAATAAAGGAAAAATAACAGAAAGTTTGCTATTTAAAGTTGATCTATCATACCATCCAGATCCAAAACAAGTGTTGTCGATGGGCAGCTCCGTGTTTGTTTAGGAAGGAGAAAAGGCCGAAATCTAGGAACCACAGCTGACAATTCAGGTAAATCTCTAATGAATAAATATGGATCAAAATCACCAAATTCATCATTTTCATCGGGCTCAATGGAACCATCAGTTGACATTGTATCTTGGCTTTGCTCATCCACACATTCTAGCTTAGAATTCTGCACGGGAAGATATATAGCTGAAACTTCACAAGAAATATTTCCCAACTCACTATATTCATCATTGCATGACAACTTTGTAGGTTTTGATCCTCTATTGTAGAAATCGCTATCAGAGTTCTGAATATCTGAAGCTTCGTGAACCATCAAATTACCATAATTTTCACAAGCAACATTCCTGATTTCCATATGTTCATTATCAGTTTGCAATGTAACAGAATCGAAAGAACCATACTTTGAATCTTTGACATCAAATCCATGATGATCTTCATCATTGATCTTTGAGTACTCTACAAAACCAGATGGAAAAATAATAAAAAAGAATAAGTAACAAAAGTTTGTATGTACCCACATGACCATATTTTGGTGGTCATGAAATTCACCAAAATCAAACTATCATAGAGTTAAAGAAAGTTTGCTTAGGCAAAAGGCAAGGAGAAGAATAATTAGCTCACAACAAGACAGAAAAGAGGACTACCTTGACAGACGTATAGGGAACAAACATGTAAAACAGGCATGAAATCTCTATGTTGCTGTCAGCATTAAGTGCAGTAGCAATCATACAAGAATATCTGAAAAACTCATAATTACTTAAGAGGCATTGTTCTAGACATTAAAATACAATTGCCAAAAATCAACTACAATAAGATTCTTAAGAGAATAGTTGCCTTAATTTTTGGTGCTTGTGAGGCCTTAAGCCATAGTTGTATAAAACAACAGTAACAAAGGACTTTATTCAACAGTAACAAAGGATTTCACAAATATATTATTTTAAGTTTGTCATAATAAATTAGTAAAATTAGAAATTACCACGCAGATTGTTGACTGAGTAATTTCATTTTCTGATTGATAGAGGGACAATCTCAAATACAAGGAGCATCACTTAGTGATGTAGTGATGCTATATTCCCAAGTTAATAGATCTAGTTAGTGCATACGCTGATGATGTTATAGTGTACTAGTATTCATTAGTTCATAGGTTAATAAACCTGTTTCTTCTCAAGTTGGAGGTAGTTTTTAGAGATGCCATGTCTCACAGTGATATATTCACCATCATCAAGCTGTGTTAGTGCCAATTATTTACGGTCAGCTATATGAATTTTATACTTCCAATGAACCCTACAAATGTATGTTAATAGTAATGTTCAACCTGTTAAATCACATTTAATTACATTTAACTAGGGTTTTCTTTGTTCTCCCTCTATCCCACAGGCCTTCAATTTTTCTCTATTCTCCTTCTATCAGACATCCCTTTAAACCTAATCAATTCAACTTTCCTAATTACAACATTAATCCATAATTTCTGAACATCTTACCATCTTCAATATAATTTTGCTCAATGAATCCTATATTTACACCTAAATAATTCTCAAGCAGCAATATTTATGATTTTTATTCCTTTTATCTCATGCTCATCTTAGCCTGTTTAATTCTGCAAAGGTAAAATTGGTCCACACTCCCAGCCAACTTTTTTTTTTTTTATCAAAATTCCATTTTTGCTATCGACAATTTTGTTATGGGCGAAGGGCCCAAGTATAAATATATAAAGGAAAAGAACCTAATTGTAATATTAATATCAAAATGAATATATAATGGTAGAGGTAGAGGGGGGTTCCCCATAATCTCAAAATGATATCCAAGTCGCTTGTTTCTTCAAGACCATACCAACCCATTCTGATGTTGAGATCACTCTGTTATCCGTGTGGCATTGTTTGCATTCGTCATTGTGTATTCTAATCATGTCTGCTTCTAGCTTCTTTACATAACAATGCCAAAGCCATGACATAAACACTCCTCAACTGATCGTTGATTGATAACCATCATTTTGTTACATTTTTGGAGCTCCTATATCGATACTTTTTGATCTTCTCATGTGCTAATTTCACATTTATATCATGTTTCACGAGTTATATCCATTTTTATCCTTTGATGCAATTTATCATTTATTTGAGATATTTGATGCTAATATTTAAATATGGTCATATAGGTGATCAAAGGATCAAGGGCTCAAGTTAGATCGAACCAAATTTCAGCTTAATTTTGGGTTTAAATGAGAAGATCAAGTTCTGAAGTAATATATATCATCCATCCAAGATCAAGAGAGATCTGAGCCATTCGTTAAATATCTGTCCATCCAAGTCAAGGGAATGTAGACCCTAACCATAGATCAAGATCTGAAGACTTGAATCAGATTTAGAGCAACTCCCACGGTTGGATTAGATCCAGAACAATCTCAGACGTTGATTCAGATTTTAAAAGAGAAGCTATAGTACCTTCGGGGGATCGCGATTTTGACAAAAGCGAGGAACGAGAGCAGGGCAAGGGAGATAGACAATCTTCCTCCACCATTCGTCATTGACCACCGGAGCTCCGTCCACCATTAATGATTAAGGGATTTCCTTCCCTAACCACTTCTTTCAGCTCCGGTGGTCCCACATCGTTCATCCATCCCGAAACGTCATCATCCGAGGTTCTACTTCTATCGCCAACGAATGCCGAAGAGTCAAGGGTTTCTCCTTCTCGATCGACCATTCACCTCCCTCATCATCCACTTTCCTCATCCAAATCCGACCACAACTCAACCATCTCGACTCCGATCAGCCCCATTCGAGATTCAATCCGCATTCTTGTTCTTCATCTGATCCAATCCGATCTGAGCTAGGGGTTCTTAACTTGAGTTTTAAGCACCTTTAGATCCCTAGGATTGATTTGAAGTTGTTCATTCCTTTGAATTCCTTGTAGTTTGATTTGGTTTATTTCCTCGATTTTCATGCTTACTGTTTATCCATATTTTGAATTGTTTAGTTAATGCAATGTTGGTTGTGATAATTAAAATCCTTATTTGCTTCATGCAATGCAGAAGTTAGGCTTAGGTTAAATTGTTCTTTGCATACCATGAATTATATTGCAAGCGTTGAAAAGGTTAAGCATATCTCACTTTATGTTCTTGCTTATTTTCTTACATTCTTAGATTAGATTAGGTTAGGTTTATCTACATTATCAATAGCTGTAGAATCCCAAATCCAACCCCAGAACCAATAATACCTCAATCTTAACATTAGAATTCATTGTCTGTATTCCTTGTGAGAGATGATCCGGATTATTCCTATACTATATTAGTATAGAGAGGGGTTTCGGTACTTTTTTGTTTGATACCCAATTTAACGACAAAATTGGATTTATTAAATTGGCATCGTTGTCAGAGAAAGTTAGTCGTGTTTAATAATTTTAAGATTGTTTTATTTCTTATATCTTTTAATCTCGCTTGTTTAAATGTTTCAATATAAAAACAAGAAATTTCTTCGATCATGGATCCATTGGATGAAATAACTTTCCATCTCAGACAATACGCTACAAATCAATTCCAACAACAACAGACTATGCAACCTTAGTGTTACTAGACTGAATCTTAGTGTTATCAGCACGTACCTCAATACTACCAACTTGAACATCTATACTACCACCCTCAAACTCAGCATTATCAGCCTGAACGTCAGTATTACCCCCTATGGAACAACAAAATAAGTATGAATCATTTCCAAATACCTATAATCCTAATTGGGTGGATAATTCACATTTCAAGTATGAGGGTGTACAAAGTCAATTCACTGAAGTCTATCTAGCATATCAGAATCCACAAGGATTTCAAGATGATCCTATACCTACATGGTCACATCCAATTCAACAGATTGATCCAATTCCCTGGGAACATCTCAAGAATTCAGTGAAGAAGTTTATGCCCTTAGTCATTATGCAACAAATGATGGGACAAGCAAAGCAACAAGCAACTATGATGCTCAGGTAGAACAAGACACAGACAAATCAAAATTTACAAATACAATTAGATCAAATTGCACCATCGATTAGCCAGCTACAAGCACAAGGCTCTAGTGAACAAATGGATTGTAGAGCTTGTGACAAGTCTGACATTGAGTCCATTGCTCTACAAGATTTCTCTAGTTTTTTATGCTATGATATTACAGTTGTAGATAATGTAATTCTAACAATATTATTGTTACAAATTCTGGATGTAAAATTTTGGCTGACACTGTTGATGTTACAAGAATTGAAGTTGTTGATGATAAAAATATAGGGACTTGCACGATGGAAGCAATGCTCCAAAAATCATCTCTTTTAGTTGCATCATCACCTGACCAAATGTTGATAAAAATGTAGGGACTTGTATTATGAAGATAAGGACCTAAGAATCACTCCTTTGGTTATACCAACACCAGAGCCAGAACCACAAGAGAAAGTCACATCATCTGTTCTAGAACATCCAGATACCTTACAATACTATAAGTTTAGTATCTCTTCTAATTCTTTGAAAAATTCTATGGAGGTATCTATAATTGATTTTATTGAATGTGATTCTTTTTTCGATATATACTATGTAGAGATTAATTCTATTTCATCTGTTTCTTACCCCACATGCGTGCGGGAGGTATTTTTTTTCTTGGCCCTGCAGGTCTAGCAAAAATCAAGTTTTCGGAGTGGATACTTTGACTGAACCGTCTCTGACCTCCCGGAAATATTTTTCAAGAGCACACTGTACGAGAGGTGTTCAAATCAACTCTTAGCAGACCACTTTTACAATGGATTTTAACTTACTCCAACCACCAAGAAGGACTATTCCACTATTGACATGGCTTCTACCTCTAAATCTCCTATAGTCGCCAGGAATAAAGGAAAATCTGTTCCTTTCTTTATTTTTCATGTTTTTCTTTACTTTCACACTTTGCTTTCATATTTTTGTTTCATATTTTGCATTTTGTTAGGTCTATTTTCCATTTGATTTTGAAAAAAACATCTCCTTATGTGTCTTCTAGTAATACTTGAGAATCATAAAAGGTTTTTAAATTTGACTATGGACATGATTGAATACTTTACTTATAAGCTATTGGTTAATGTGGTAATGGATTCTAGCTTAATTAATTGACTTTGATTGCCAAAATTACCTACTGAGGACTACTACATGCTTATTCTTTTTTCTCTTTTTGGGTGATATGCACTCATAACAATTGACTCTAGAACTTGCTTTGATCTTTTTGAAATCACAATAACATTTGCATGCGTGAATATGATGAAGGATAATACTTTCTTCCCCATTCTTTGATTTCATTTCCTTCCAAATTCTGGTTGAATAACTCACTCAACAATTTTATCTTCCACCACCTTTGCTTTGTCATTCTTTTATTAAGAGTTTTGGATGGATGACTTGATGAGTTTAAACGGACAAAAGTCTAAGTGTAGGGGAAGATTAGCATAAGCTCAGATATTTTAAAGATGTCGGATGGTTTCATAAGTATTGAATTGTGATTTTTGAGGGTGATGTGAGAGTCTCAAACATGGACTTTGATTATTGTCACTTTATACAATGTGCAGTAATTGAGGCTGAAATTTAAAGTTCTGTTTTAAGTTTCTACTTTTGACTCGGTTTGGAGGATAATCTGAAGGTGGAAAGTTTTGGTCTTGATTGTTTGTGTGGTTAATTAGTTGAAAAAAAAAATGGGAATTCCAAAACTGCAATTGTGAAGAGTTGAATTGATGGTACCAAGCTGTTTTGGTTGTTAGTTCTAGTTCTCAACTCTTTGAGATTGGGTTGTTAATTATTTGAGGTATATGAAATAGCCACCCAAAGGAACTAGTGAGCCTCCAAGTGTTGCTGAAACAACATTAACAGGAAGCTGAAACAAGGAAGCTGAAAAAAAATTTCTGTCAAACTCTTAGAATTTGCCAGGACATAATCAACAAGTGAATTGGCTGAAATCTTGTGTGGCAACCAATTCAAGAAGTGTTCCCGCTCTTGAGGTAATTTGATGTTCCATTGTCCATGAAATCTATTCTCAGTTCACTCAAAAGTCTTGGAGTGCTCAGGAATTTAGAATTCAGAAACTCTGAAATTCTTAAACTATAAAACCGGAAATGCAGATTGGGCCAATTGTGTGTCAAGATTTTTGGTTGCAACCTCTGATCAGTAAAAGTCCAAGTCCAAGTCCAAGTGGAGTACTTGATTCTCCATTACCATTGAGTGTTCTAAAACTCCTCAAGCTTTCTATGATTTTAAGTTCTGATTGGTAACTGAACTTTCACTCCTGCAGTGTCTGTTTATCAATTTTCAGAGTTGATTCTTGCTGTTTTCTGAGGTATTTCTTGGTTGACTGGCATTTAGACGCGCAAAGGAACAAAGAAAAAAATCTGTATACGAGTTGGAAAGTCTATCAAAGGTAGATGGAATGATGCAAGATCTTGTAGCTGGAAAAGGTTTCAAAGAAACAGGAAAGCTGAAGAAGTTGCTAAATTTGAATCCTTAACTTTCTGAATTGATGTTGCTGTATTTCCAGAAGTGGTTTCTGAAACTCAGTCCAGAAACTGAAATTGGCTGCTGTAATTCTGCATTTGTTGGGAGCCACATCATTCTCAGTTGGTGTGGAGGTGCCATGAACCTGAAAGAGAATTTGAGCTGTTGTGTTGGAATTTCTCAAAGTTGCTGATTTCAGATGTTGCTGGAAATAATTGGCCACAGCAGGGTGTAATTCAAGGGTTGCTGATTGGTATAGTTATTAAACCGTGTTCTGATTCTTTACCTAGGCAATATGAATGCAATCCTTAAAGATGTTCAGATAACAAGTGCCAACTGCAGGGAAGAAAAGCTAAAAACTTCAGTTAACGACAACATGGAATTCAATAGCATCTTTCCAAAGTGCTGTAAATTTCAGAATCTTTCCAAATCTGTATAACAAGTTTGTTGCTGTTTCATAGATTCAGCCCACAGAATGTTTTAAAAAAAAATGAAAAAGAAAGAAAAGAGAAGCTGTAATTTCAGAAACTGGATTTGTTGAGGAGCTGGTTGATGAGAAATAAATAGCTGTTGGTTATTTTAATGAGATTGTTTTACAGTTGAGAGAGTTGCATATTTCTAGCTCTAGATGTTACTGCTAGAAATGACCACAGCAGTTGTTTTATTTTAAGGACACTGGAAGCAAAGAGGTTGGCCCATAACTCTTTGAGATTGAGTTGATAACTATCTAAGATACATACAGTAGCCATCTGAAGAAGCTGTTCTGTTGTAAAAAGAAAGAAAAAAAAAAGTGATACAAGGGATGTAGTATCAAATTGAAAGACTTTTGTGCCAAGCTTTCTTACAAATCTCCTAGTTAGTGACTGAGCCGAGTTGAGTGCCTAACTTGCAATGTCATTTGATTTTTCTTTCTGACCTTCTCCTAATTTTTAGAATTCTGATCAATATGTTCAAAGAAAAAGAAATACAAGCAAGAAAAACCAAGGACTGCAGAATTTAGAGTAGAATGATGAAAAGAGTGGTGTAAATGAATGATATGTGAATGGAGCTTGTTGAGCTGAGTTCTGAATTCTGCTGTTGAATTTGCCAAACAGAAACTTTATAGGACTGATTTCTGATTCTAGTTTTTCAGGTTCCATTTTCAGACTTCAACTCAAAGAATTTGATAGGACTTCAAAGTCTCTGAAATTTTGGTCAAACAAGTCAATGGTTTCTAAAATGTGGATACAAAAAATGAAGTGAATTCCCTTATTCGGAAATTGGAAGAAGCAGCAACTTGATAACCATTGCATAAGGGACAGCTGAAATCTGAATATTTTCAGTTATCAGATTTAATTATGAATATCTTCAGCTATCAGATTAATTTCTGCAGAGATTAATTCCGTTCCTGCATTACTGAAATTCCCAAGTTGGCTCAATTTATGATGAAG
The DNA here is from genome assembly GCF_018446385.1 of Zingiber officinale. Lineage (NCBI taxonomy): Eukaryota > Viridiplantae > Streptophyta > Magnoliopsida > Zingiberales > Zingiberaceae > Zingiber > Zingiber officinale. The sequence continues at coordinate 75,479,580 of NC_055995.1, forward strand.
AACAGTGCTACAAAGAATGAGTATCAGGTTGGAACTGTAGCATGCCAAGTTCTTGGTGCATCTGTCCGATCAAGAGAAAAGCTTGAGTGAAACTTGTGTTCCTTTCAATGCTAACTGATTTCTAGAATTGGAAATGCAGGAAGGGCTGCATATGATTGCAATGGCAACCGTTGGACGTTGAGTTACAAACAACAATTTAAATTGAAGCCATATCATTTCATTATTAATTGGGTTCATCTTTGTGGATGACTGAACTTACAATTCTTGTTGAATCTAGCAGTTGGCTGAACACAAAAACAAGAACAGAAAGCACTTGCTACAATTATGTGCGATGTGAATGAAATGACTTATTGAACCAATTGAGACATACATCAAGCCAAGAAGGCATTGAAGTGGGAATGTCATGTTGATTCTATTATGGAACCTGTAATTTTTAGAGTGGCACCAAGATTGAGTATTCTCTTGCTACTCCATTAATAAAAGATATTCTTCTATATACGTCATTTGGTTGACTCACCAGGTTTATCAATCTAACGCTCTCAATTTCTATTCATTGATTCTTCTTTTCTTATTTAGTCTTTTGCTTGTTTTCTTATTTTCTTCACACAGTTATAAATTCTTTTGATTCATGCATGCTATGTATTATGGTGATGGAGAAGTAGAAAATGAGCAAGCTTATAGTAGTGAACCTTCACTTTCATACATAATTGTGAGAGTTAGAGTAGATGAATCTATTATGTGAGATTGCATCTTTCTTAATTTCTCAAATGGACTGAAATCACCGTACTTATTGATTATTGTAGGGATTGTATTTTAAGATTGTTTTAATCTTTAGATGGTCTTAATTCATTATCTTTTATGATCTTCCAAGTATTTCTACGAAAATTATGTGGGGGATGATTTTTAGTTTGCTTCATAATTCTGTTTACTTGCCCGAGACGTGCAAGAATAAGTGGGGGGAATTAATAATCATCATTTTGTTTCATTTTTTAAGCTCCTATATCCATACTTTTTGATCTTCTCATGTACTAATTTCACATTTATATCATGTTTCATGAGTTATATCCATTTTTAGCCTTTGATGTTATTTATCATTTATTTGAGGTATTTGATGTTAATATTTGAATATGGTCATATAGGTGATCAAAGGATCAAGGGCTCAAGTTATATCAAACAAAATTTAGGCTTCATTCTGGGTTTAAATGAGAAGATCAAGCTTTGAGTCATTCGTTAAATATTTGGTCTATACAAGTCAAGGGAGTGTAGATCCTAACCATAGATCAAGATCTGAAGACTTACATCAAATTTAGAGCAACTTCCACCGTTGAATCAGATCCGGAACAATCTCAGCCGTTGATTCAAATCTGATTTAAAAGAGAAGCTAAAATACCTTTGATGCAATTTATCATTTATTTGAGGTATTTGATGCTAATATTTGAATATGGTCATATAGGTGATCAAAGGATCAAGGGCTCAAGTTAGATTGAACAAAATTTAGGCTTAATTCTGGGTTTAAATGAGAAGATCAAGCTTTGAGTCATTCGTTAAATATTTGGTCTATACAAGTCAAGGGAGTGTAGATCCTAACCATAGATCAAGATCTAAAGACTTGGATCAAATTTAGAGCAACTTCCACTGTTGAATCAGATCCGGAACAATCTCAGTTGTTGATTCAAATCTGATTTAAAAGAAAAGCTAAAGTACCTTCGGGGGGATCGCGATTTTGATGAAGGCAAGGAACGAGCACGAAGCAAGGGAGATCAACAATCTTCCTCCACCATTCGTCGTTGGCCACCGAAGCTCCGTCCACCGTCGATGGTTAAGGGATTTCCTTCCCTAACCATTCCTTCCAGCTCCGGTGATTCCACATCGTTCATCCATCCCGCAACGCCATCATCCGAGGTTCTTCCATCACCAACCAACGCCGAAGAGTCAAGGGCTTCTCCTTCGATCGACCATTCACCTCCCTCGTCATCCACTTTCCTCATCCAGATCTGGCCACAGCTCAGCCATCTCCACTCCAATCAGCCCCATCCAAGATTCAATCCGCGTTCTTTTTCTTTATCTGATCCAATCCGATCTGAGCTAAGGGTTCTTAACTTAGGTTGAAAGCACCTTTAGATCCCTAGGATCGATCTGAAGTTGTTCATTCCTTCGAATTCCTTGAAGTTTGATTTGATTTATTTCCCCCGTTTTCATACTTACGGTTCATCCATATTTTGAATTATTTAGTTAATGCAACGTTGGTTGTGGTAATTAGAATCCTTATTTGTTTCTTGCAATGCAGAAGTTAGGCTTGGTTAAATTGTTCTTTGCATACCATGAATTCTATTGCAAGTGTTGAAAAGGTTGAACATATCTCACTTTATGTTCTGGCTTATTTTCTTGCATTTTTAGATTAGATAAAATTAGGTTTATCTGCATTGTCAATAGCTTTAGAATCCCAAATTCAACCCCAAAACCAATAATAACTCAATCCTAAGATTATAATTCATTGTTTACATTTCTTATGAGAGATGATCCGAGTCATTCCTATGTTATATTAGTGTAGGGAGAGGTTTTGATACTTCATTGTTTGATACCCAATTTAACGACAAAATCAAGTTTATCATTGATCATTTGGCACTTCCTTTAGAACACCCACAACCACTTGGTTGTCCCAATCGCATGACCTCAACACTACATCTCTTGCTCGTGAGTTCACATGACTTATCTACTTGCTTCATCCTCATCCTCATCATCATCATCATCATCATCATCTCTCAGAACACATTTCCATACCAAATCAGCCTTCGAACCCAAAAACCAACTTGCATCAGACCTGCACATGCTACCCCATCAAAACGTTGTCAATCACGTGATAAATCTTTGTTGTCGTTTGAAGTTTGTCCGCATATCACACTTATTTTAGCTAGCACTAGGTATTCAGCCCTTCTGGACTAATCTTAAGGATGACCAGCTCCAGGGAGATTTCCTACCAGCCATCAAGATAAATCCAAAAGTGCCCATAATAAATGGCTCAGCAGCCCAACATCCCAAATGTGTCATCCAGTCGAAGAAAATGCTCTGCAATGGGCCATAAATTGGAATCAAACCATGAGTGCTTAGAAGACTGTATGAGCGTCCTACCACTGCACTATAGCCCAGAGATATCACATGTCGTTGCACATACCCTTCATTGCAACTTCTCTTTTTTCCCTAAGTTTGACCAAATTTTAGTCACTCTTGAGCTCTTTGTTTCCAAAGCCCAACAACATCAAAATATCAAAATCAATATCAATATCAATATCAAGATCAAGGAACCTCAATCTTCCACTTCCACTGTATATGTAACTCAATTTGATTTCATTGTTGATATTCTAATGAAGTACACAATTCTGTTAGCACTAGGTAGTTGTTAGTGTTTCGTCTCAGCGAATCATCTTAACTGAAAGCTTGATTTGGAAAATTAAATTTAGCTCTTCTACAATATAGCATCACTAATACTCTTCTTATTGTTTACATAGATGATATTGTAATCACTAATAACAACTCCATTGGTATTGCAAAATTAAGAGAATGTATCCATCACCACTTTGAGACTAAATTGTTAGGTGCCAGTACATCTTTAGAATAGAGGTTGTCAGCTCAGAAAAAGTATGTATCAGACATGCTCGCGGAGGCGAACATCCTAGGGACTAAATCTATACATATCAAAATGTTAAATCAATACCAAAACAAAACATTAATTCATCCAGAGAAGTACAAAAAATTAATAGGAAAATAAAATTATCTTACAATTACCGATGTGATATTTGTAAGATTATTAGTCATTTTTAGAGAGTCCATATCATCGCCATTGACTGGAAGCTACATGGATTCTACATTACCATAGAAATGCTTCAAGATATATTTTTATTTTGTGGTCAATATCATTTTTAAATCGTGAGATTTAGCAATAGTGTTCTCTTGGGAAATGGCCTTATTTCTAAAAGAGTAGGAGTATAAAGTGGTGGCAAGGTATAGAGGTAAAATATAGAATCGTAACCTTAGCAACATACCAACTCATTTAAGCATCAAGTTAGCATACGCCTGTGCAGTGCTGATGGAACTTGAATGTAGTAATTAAGTTCTTCTACATATAACCTCGAATGTCATGTTCCATGAAAGGACAAAACAAATACAATTAATTGTACTTAATCTTAGAGTGTGTAATCTAATGAGACCATCACCTCCTTTGTTGGTTTGAATAAAAAGTTGGCAACAATCTAATATAATGAGCCTATCACCAACTTTGTTAATTTTAATGATAAGTTAGCAGATTTGATAACCAAATCATTAAGAGGTCCTAGGAGTTTGATAGATTGGTAACAAGTTTCTATAATAGATTTGAACAAACTTAAAGGGGAATGTTATAGGAAGAGAGCCAAAGTGTAAATATGTGGTAAAAAGCCTATTTATAATATATCTTATTCGTCATTATCCTTTAGTAGAAGGGGTAAGCCTATTTATAATAGAAGTGTGTGAACTAATCTGGATCAATGCGAAGAATTGCTTTTCAAATATATTAGCTATTCACTCGAAAATTCATGTAATGATGAAGGCACTTATGAATCCTCAAAGAATTTGCCAAGTAGAGAAAAGGAAACAACTACTAATCATGTTAGTTAAATTTTCAGCCATATTGCTAAAATTAAAATTACTCCAAGTAGCAGACATCAAGAGGGGAAGACAACCAGATATGTTCATCAACAAATTTAGTAAGATGATTTATATATTCACGTTATGATTTCCAGATCTTCCAATCTGACGTTAAAAACAAGAGATGTATCCCTTTTATGAAGATAAATTGATGAGAAAATTTACTGTCAAGAACCCAGCAACTGAACATGGTATTATTGACTTCTGGGAAAATTAGCTAAGCGTAGCACACTCAAGACTATTCTTAAGCTGAATCACAAGTCTGATTTGCAGGCATAACTAAAACATCAAAATCATAAAAACAAAACAAAAATGAAAAATAGAAGAACAAAATTCATTATACATAAAATTTCATTTTATAATGTTTCTCTTCAAAATATAATTGTAATTAAAAGCACTATCACTAACAACAATAATCACAAGTAATTATGCGTGAGTTGTCGCCATTTTATGTTGGTGCTTTAAAATTTTGCGACTCGTAGATATAGTATGATAATTCAATTCATCCCACTTGCCTTAGAGAGCAAGCAAGTATTCTTATATTATGCACCACCTTGCTTTAATTTGAAAATATCTTCAGGCACCACTAGATATGGTCATGAGACACTTTGCTCATTCAAGTACATAAAGGGCAGCTGAATGCACAAAGCTCCCGCCAATATAAAATCACGGAAAGGGTCAATTGTAAACAACTTTATCTTGCTTTGCAAGAGACTTTTCAAAGACTCAAACTAATAACTTTTAGGTCATACGACAACAACTTTACCATTGCGCCAAGACCCCTTCAAGTACATATGCTAGAAAAATCCTATATACTTCAAAAGCCAAAGGAAAAAAAGCAACACTAGCAAAGCTACTGATTATTCTACATTAGGAAACATATCATAATGGAGGACATGACTCAATTCAGAAAAGGAACATGATTAACCCACTAGAAATACAACTAGGTATGTCTTGGACTCGAGTATGTTTAAAAATTAGAATACAACTCGGCATGTATTCGACTCAAGTATGTTCAAAACTTTATCTGACAAATACATACATTTATAAATAACTCACTAATGAAAACCCCATATGCATCCACATAGTGCAAATGTTATGCACTGAGTCGACTCAATGTTGCCTAAATGAGCGTGTCATGATCTTGGTTGTGTTCTAATGGAATTTCTAGCATTAGCTTATCAAAAAATGTTTTACAAAAAAAAGTATCCACTGGTGTAATGTGTTATTAAGGTTCAGAGTGACCTTTGACCTCTGCAATATGAAATGCTAGAAATACAGAAAAATAGAGCAGGGATAAAACAAAAGATAAAATAAGAAGACAAATTTGTTATGTCCACTACGGCAAGAAGAGCTATTATAGAGTTGTCAAATCAACATATATGAAAAAAGTCACTGTACAAAATTGAAAAAAGAAGAGTCCTGGGAAAATGAAAACCAATTCAGGATATGTACTAAGATGCAAAAATTACCAAAACACATGGTACCCTACAAAATTTAAATAGCAAACAAGGACAAAAACAGAGTCAGTAGAAGAAAATTAGATTATGTAACTGTCAAAAACATTGATAAAGTGTACAATTAAGAAAGGGGTTTATTTGTACCAAATTTTCAATGAAAGTGATAATGGTTGAACAGGAGCACAATAAATATTTACAGAAACAAAATGATGATAATCACCTTAACAGAGAAGGAACAAGAGCTCTGATTATCATTTTGAGATATAAAATGGTCCATGTCTGTATCCCTTTCAATTTTTGCACACGTCTTTTGCCTTGAAGTGACTACAACTGAAACTAAAAAGGGTATTTCAATTAGCAATCATTTACATTCAGAATATGACAAATAAGTATATAACATAAGAACAAATAGAAAAGGAAAAAATAAAATAGCACTTTTTAGCATCTAGCAAACAAGTAGAAACTCAAGCAATATACAATATACATCCAGTCAATCACAAGCATTTTAATATATAAAACAGTGTATCACAATTGATGTTAAATACCATAAATCTGAAGCCAACAATTGAATTAACAATACATTGACTACACTAATATATTGGTGTATCAGTAGAGGAGAAAACATCATAAAAGAAAATCAAGATCAAATTTGCTTGAGTAAAGAATCCTGACAGTTATATCAGCACATGACTAGGCTTGGCTTACTTGGATGGAAAGACAAGAAGCAGAACAATGAGGGGAAGGATAATGTTGACTAATACCAAGGTTCTAAAATTCACTAGGTGTTAGTCAGGCGGCAAACCAACGCCTAGCGTCTAGGCCGCCTAGGCGGAGACTAGACGTCGCTAGATGGATTCTTCGGTATCAACATAAATTATATAATAAATCACATACTATAACTCCAACACAATAACATCAAATTTAAAATGAATTCAAAATTACACAACCAATAAAATATCACATATTTATTCTTCTTTTTCTTCTTCATAATTTTCAACCTATTATTCATCAGACACAAACTCAATATCATCCTCCTCTTCTTCGGATGCAAAATTATCCTTGAGAAGTTCTTTCACTTTAGAGTTTCTTCGAGGTTTGTAGATTTTCATTTGCTCCATTTACTTCATCAACCATTTGCCATATGAACCGAGAACCTAGTTCAACTTCATCATCTTCCCCACCATCCACAATCCAACATTGTGCATTTGAAGCACTTTTGCAAGGGCATCGCATTTCTTTCTTTTTCTCTTTTTTTGTTTGTTCAACAATCTAGCATTAAATTGGACAAATATTAGATTGTTCAACCTATTAATATCCAACCTATTTCTTTTCTTTGTATGAATCTAAAAAAAGGTAAATATTATAATTAGTGACATGAATATAAACTTTAAAAATTAATACTTTACTTAAATTAAAACTTAAAAAATTTAAAGCTTACTCCTTCAAATGTACTCCAATTTCTTTTACACCTAGATGAACTTGTAGTTAATGAAAATATCCTCAATACCACTCTTAGCAAGTTGGGTGTGTGAGTACTCCACCATACACATGGATCAAATGTATCATCATTTTTCAACATGATTTTGTTGTCAATATTTTTCCAAATAACCTAGTCTTGTCTTTGTATTTTACAAATTCATTGTTAATAATTGTATTTTGTAGATCTAATTGATTAGCATGCAAAATTTCCATGCATTCAAAAATCCCCACCGCGACCTCCTCATAACGAGCAATAGAACTATCTTTATAGTAAAAACAGGGATTCAACAAAAAAAAAAAACAGTGGTATGCAACGATATATCAAATCTATCTATCTTTCATTTTTGACTCAATAATCACTATAATAGATTGATAATTTGATTCCACGTTGTTCAAGACTACCTTAATATCTTCTTTAACTTAAAGAAGCTCCACTCTTACTAATGGAGCAAAATTTCAAACAAAGTGTGACACCATTCCAAAAACTCATGCTCATCACAGTAGAATAAATCTATTTTCCTTTGTTTTTGACCATTTACATTGCTCCCACATATCGTAAACATGACCCTTAAACTAGATTTTTTCAATCAAACTTTGCAATATGAGAAAATTTGATATAAACCTAGTAAGTCTTGGTCGGACTATGTCTCTATTTATCGTGAAACTGCTTATCAATGACAAAGTGTTATGGTGAGCATAAATGAAAATGGTAAAAGACTTGGATTGCTTAATAACCTTTTTATATCTTGGAAGTTTGCTTATACTTTCAAGCATAAGATTAACAATGTGAGTTGCATATGAACTTCAAAAGATCCCAAGTCATTTTTCTCTAATTAATTTAGCAGTAGTCATATTGTTGGTAGCATTATCTATTACAATTTGAATAATATTAAGCTCTTACTTGTTCAACACACTTAACATACTCAAAAATAAGTTCAGCTATATGTGTCTCGTCTGAAGACTCCTTAGACTCTAAAAATATAGTACTCTCCTTGTAATTAACACACAAATTTAAGACTTCTTTTTCTATCACTCCATACATCTGTCTTGATCGAACACTCATTCTTTGCCTATTCTTCTTCATGTTTCTTCAGCAGTTACTTTGTTCTTTCAATTTCGACTTTCAACAGTGGCTCCCTAAATTGATATTGAGTTGGAGGATTAAATCCTAGTCCAAATTCATCTGCTGCCTCTATTAGTTGCTTGAAGTTATCATTATCAACAGCATTGGATTCCATTTTCATAAATCCATCTCCCAATATGTTGTTGAACTTGTTGAGTAAGAGTCTAATTTATATTTTGTTGGCGAAGCACTTTACTCCCCCTTAAACTTACATTTTCTGGAGCAATTACTGATGCATATCTATCCATGGGGCTAAATGGAAGAAATTTTTTAATTTCATTTATCCCATCAATATTAGGACCTTCTTCATCTAGAGAAATAGTCACCTTTGCTTTACAACTTTGTTTTTTCATTATTTTATTCTTCGTTCTATTCCTCCTAAAATATCTGTTTGCACTTATTTTTATCTTCTTCAGATGCTTTTCAACCACCAAATGCATTTCTAGATATATTTTCTATATGCTCCTGGGTCCGATACACTCCCCCACATCGTTTACCCACATAACTTGAATTTAATTTTGTCGAGATTCTTAAGATCAATCGACATCCCAAAATCCCATCGTCATTTGACTTTCTACTAAGAATCCCGGATTCGAGTTGAGTGACGGATATCGTCAAAGATGGATTGTTTGCCATTGTGATAACGTGAAAAGTGATTTAAGAATAAATTTAGGAACTTTGGAATCATTAACAAATTTGAGAAAATAAATATATATAAAATAATTAAGATATAATTATATATAAAATATTAAGATATAAAATATTAAAATATAATTATACATTTATACAGCAAAAATAACATTAACAAGTCCGAGAATATATTTTTTACATATCTTAATCTAATTAATAAAATTTATTAGAATTATTAAAATTTTAAATATATTTTTTATATATTTAAATCTTATTCAATGAATGAATCCATTAAACTATTGTGTTAATGCTAGGTTGTTCCCCGGAAGGAACGCGTTGCAGGGTCCGACTGTAACGTCTCGACAAGGACCACTACATCTCCAGAACTCGGATGTAGTGATAAATATGCAAGAGTTCGCGTTACAGATCCGACTGTAACGTCTCAGCAAGGACCGCTACATCTCCATGATAACTTGGGTGTAATGTTAAATAGGCAAAAGTTCTCACACCATATGTTAGATAAGAACAAATATGATAGGAAAACTAATAATCTAAGATTTGGAACATGGAATATAGGAACTCTCACTGGTAAATCAATGGAGGTAGTAGATATGATGATTAGGAGAAAAATTAGTATTTTGTGTGTACAAGAGACAAAATAGATAGGCGAGAAGGCAAAGATGATAGAGAACTCGGGTTTTAAGTTATGGTACACTAGAAAGAGTAAAGCAAGAAATGGAGTGGGTATCATTGTAGATAATTTGTTAAAGGATGAAGTTGTAGGAGTAGTTAGAAAAGGGGATAGAATTATAGCCCTTAAGATAATAGTGGCGAAAGAAACTATTAACATAATTAGTGTATATACACCACAAGTAGGATTAGATGAAGCTACCAAATCAAGGTTTTGGGAGGACTTAGATGAAATATTACAAAATATTCCACCAAATGAAATGATTTTAATAGGAGGTGATCTAAATGGGCATGTTGGAGTGAAAAATGAGGAATATGAGAGAGTACATGGGAGTTATGGGTTTGGAACGAGGAACGAAGAAGGGAAAACTATATTAGATTTTGCGATAGCATATGACCTTATATTAGCTAATACGTTTTTTAAGAAAAGAGAAGAACACTTAGTCACATTCAAAAGTGGGAATAATAAATCACAAATTGACTTTCTTATGGTTAGGAAGAAGGATAGAAAAATTTGTAAAGATTGCAAAGTCATCCCTGGAGAAAACTTAACTACCCAACATAGGGTAGTAGTGTTGGATATACGCCTCAAATATAGTATCAATAGAAAGAAAATATATACAATTCCTATAATTAAGTGGTGGAAGTTAAAGGATGGGAAACAAAATATATTTAAGGAGAAGGTAGAAGTACAAGCATTAGGTGAAATATACGATGACTATAATACAAGATGGGATAAGATGGTATCAAAGTTGAAATAAGTAGCTAAGAGTGTACTCGGTGAGTCAAAGGGACATGCACCACTAAGTAAAGAATCTTGGTGGTGAAATGAGAAAGTACAAGAAAAAGTGAAGGAAAAATGAATAGCTTATAAGGAATTATATATTTGTAAGAACGAGGAAAATTTAAAAAAATACACAATAGCCAAGAAAGAAGCTAAGAAAGTAGTGAGTGAAGCAAAAAATGAAACTTTTGAACGGTTATATCAAAAATTGGATACAAAAGAAGGGGAAAGAGACATTTATAGAATAGCTAAAGTAAGAGAAAGGAAAACAAGAGATCTTATCCAAATAAAATGTATTAAAGATGAATGTAATAGAGTATTAGTAAATGATGGAGAAATAAAAGAACGGTAGAAGAGGTATTTTCATCAACTTTTTAATGAAAGTTTAGGTGACCAACTTAACTTAGGTAATTTAATTAAGTCAAATGAGCATAGAAATTTTAATTTTTATCGTAGAATTCAAACTTCAGAAATAAAACAAACTTTAAATGAGATGCGCAATGGAAAAGCCGTTGGACCAGATGATATTCCGATAGAGGTATGGAAGTGCTTAGGAAAACAAGGTACTGAATGCTTACAAAATTATTTAACATGATATTGAAAACGAAAAGAATGTCTGATCAATGGAGGATAAGTACTCTAGTTCCTTATATAAGAACAAGGGAGACATACAAAATTGTGCAAACTATAGAGGTATTAAACTAATGAGTCATACTATGAAACTTTGGGAAAAAGTAATAGAAAAAAGATTAAGGAATGAGACCACGGTGACAGAAAATCAATTTGGATTCATGCCTGGAAGGTCGACAATAGAAGCAATACATCTCCTTAGACAATTAATTGAAAAATATCGGGAGAAAAAACAAGATCTACACATGGTATTCATTGACTTAGAAAAAGCTTATGATAGAGTTCCAAGAGAAATTATATGGAGAATTTTAGAAAAGAGAGGTGTTAGCGTAACATATATTAAACTAATTAAGGATATGTATGAGGATGTAACGACCAGAATAAAGACTTCAGGCGGAGTAACTGAAACATTTCCAATAAAGATAGGGTTACATCAAGGATCAGCCCTAAGTCCCTATCTTTTTACACTAATTATGGACGAACTCACTGCACACATTCAAAACACAGTATCGTGGTGCATGTTGTTTGCAAATGATATTATTTTGGTAGATGAGACACGTGAAGGAGTAAATGCTAAGCTAGAATCTTGGAGGGAAACACTAGAAGGAAAAGGTTTTAAGCTTAGTAGATTAAAAACAGAATATATGAAATTTAAGTTTAGCAATATTAGAAGTAATGAAACAATTGTTAAGATAGGAGAGGACGAGTTACCCGGAACCGAGAGATTTAAATATTTAGGATCATTTTTACAAAATGATAGAGGGATTGAGAGAGACGTCTTACATAGAATACAAGCAGGATGGGTAAAATGGAGGGGAGCGTCGGGTGTTTTATGTGACTGTAAAGTACCTCTTAAACTTAAAGGTAAGTTCTATAAAACCACTGTAGACCTGCTATGTTATATGGAGTTGAATGTTGGGCTATGACTCGAGCACATGAGCATAAGATGAGAGTTGCAGAAATGAAGATGTTAAGGTGGATGTGTGGACATACGAAGATGGACAAAATAAAGAATGAGAGCATTAGAGAGAAAGTCGGAGTTGCATCTATTGAGGACAAACTCCGAGAGACACGTTTAAGATGGTACGGACATGTACTTAGACGACCAATAAATGCTCCAGTTAGGCGATGTGAAACTATGATAAACATGCATATCAAACGAGGACGAGGAAGACCAAAAAAAACTTGGTTAGCAATAATAAAACAAGATAAAATTTATTTAAATATAGATGATGATATAATAAGAGATAGAGCTCAATGGCGTAAAGGATTCATACAGCCAACCCCACCTAGTGGGAAAAGGCTTGGTTGTTGTTGTTGTTATATAAATTAATAATATTCTAAAATATTTTTAAAATTTTAAATATATTTTATTGAGATAATTTAATTAGATTTTATGAAAGCCTATTATTATAACTATCCAAGTTGGGAATTGTTTGAATTAATTAAATCAAAATTTTGTTTATGACAGTACGCAATTGCGAAGCCACCGAAGGTTGTGCGGACCAATCACGGGGGTGTCCGATAATGCCGAAAACATTCGGCGTTGTCCCTCAAGGCTTCCGATCAGGCAGGAAGGGTTATGGGAGGCGTCCAAAGCATCGAGGGACAACGTCGGAAGAGTCCTACGACACATCCATCCATCGATGCTTCGGGCGGCTCCAAAAGCGTCGCGAGACATTTCTGACACCGCCGAAAGCATCGCGGGACGCATCCAACGACGTCTTCGGCAGCTACGGAAGCCTCCCGCGAAGCTTCCAGCAACTGCAAACGCCTCCCACGATGCGTTCGACGATATCCAAGCTAAAAAAAATTAACAAAACAAAATAAACGTACCAGAATGATCGAAAAGGCCAATCCAGAGTTCTAGACCTTCCGTGAGAAGAAAACGAAGAGGAAGACCTTCTACAGCGATTAAAGATGATTTAGAACTCTAATTGGTTGAACAAACCCGACTTTTTAAAAGCCCAAAACATCACCGCCCATCTACTAGCAACACCTAGCAGCGCCAAGGCCGCCTAGCACCGCATAGGGCCACCAAGGTTGGCCACCTTCCAACTTTCCAGTGCAGCTGGCTGCCGCATAGCGCTTAGGCAGCCGCCTAGAGCAAAATTTAGAACACTGACTCATACATATTTTCACTCCCCATCCAAGTAAAGCTAACCTAAACACTAAAACACGCAATATTATATTTTCTTCTTTCAAACAAAATGTTCATATATATTCAAAAATGAAATATGATAAGAACTATAGGGATTTGTACCTCTACTTCAGATCATTATCCAAAAAAAGTTAAACCTTTCTGTATAATGCAATAGTAAAATTTAAATGAAACAAAGAACTTACCAGATTTGGGCTTTTTTGCAGAAGAAGCAATCAATTCTGAGACTTTCTTTTCAGGCGCCATGTTTATCTTTTTATACACTCTACAAGTTCGCAGGTTAGTATTTTCTCTCAAAAATTTTCCAGGAAGAACTTTTTTACGAGTCGGCATTATACAACCAACAAAAATAACTCAGGCTCTACAAATGTGAAAATATAGTTTCAGCAATTGTCATGCAGATTAAAAAACACACTGGAGAAGAATCTTCAATTTTAATAGTCCAATCAATCTCAACAGACAGTAACATTTGATCAGCCCAGAAACTGTCAAAACTCTCAACAGAGAAATATTTAAGAGCGACCAATGTCAATCCAAGGGCAGACTTCTGAAACCAATACACCTAAGCAACTGAGTATAGGCAAGTTGATCAATGTTGATTAAACCACATACTGAGATAATAGATTATTAAGTTGTTCATGATGTATGAGACAATAACAAAATTACAAGCATTAGAAAGCCAAATCATGTTATCATCAGCAAATGCAATCATATGGGGCAAAAGTATCACATAAGAAATATAGAATTATATTTTAAGATCAAGTCAATTGTGTCAAACGCATTCACAAACTTTGGAAATCAAAACCAAATTATGAGATTCCTTATAGTAGGTTGAATAAGTAGGTATATTCTATTCACTGGTTTTGAAATCAAAATTACAGACCCTTGATGAGAGAATATAGTTGGCGCAAGAAAAAAAAGGTGTGCATATCATCAACGATTGTTAGGATATATTGCAAATCCTCCACAGTTAGAAATCTTATGTAAATCACTACTTCTATTAGTATCATAAGAGGTAAACTCAATTTTCATAAATTTCTCAGCCTCGACTTCAAAAACCAATCCATTCAGTTTCAACCAGTAACTCTAGACAATCATAGCCAGTTCAAGTCAAATTAATAATAACAGGAGACGATTGAAAGAAAAACAAACAAATTGGACAATAAAAGAAATGAAATAAAAACGACCAGATTTTTTTAAAAAAAAAAAAGAAAGTATCTTATTAGCTATCAGATAAAGCTTAAAACAAGAGTTCATCAATTTTGGGGATTGATTTGCTTCATATCTAATGCAAATGAAACAGCAATATCTATCACCAACTATTAGCAAGCAACTATAATATGGATGATTGGTGGAATGATGCAATTCCTATTCTGCCTTGCATCAGAAGTAGAATATAGCAGAAGTCATCGTACATGATACTTTTCCCATTCCAATCCCATAGAACATGACAAAGTTTCAAAAAGAAAAAGAAAACAAAAAACGCCATGATAAAGTATTCAAAATATATCCAACCAAAAAAAAACTATTGCATGTAAATAAACTATTACCTTTTACCAGATTCTGTAACATAAAAATATATTAGGGCAAGCAAAGCATAAATCCTCTATCGATTTCCATTGTGTCGGTAACACGAAGAGAGTTTGAGGCAGAGATTAAGACATCCTGGTGCATGAAGCTCCTGCTAATGCGGGGTCCTGGGGAAGAGTCGGACCACATTAATCTATTGTACACAACCTTACCTTGCATTGTAAGAGATTGTTTCCACAACTCGAACCCGTGACCACAAGGTCACACTGCAACAATTTTACCCTTGAGCCAAGGCTGAGACAGAGATTAACAAACAATAAAGAAACTATCTAACTACAAATGCATTGTCTATTAATCTTTTAATAAATATCATGTAAGGTAATATAGGCAAATAGTTATCATCCTCTCACTGATCTTGTACACCACTTGTAGTTTTGATTTTATATCTGGTAGTTTTGATTTTATATCTGGTATTCACTTCATCAGTAAGCCATACCTAATGAAGGCAAGTTTTAGGGCCTGATTGGTTTGGTGAGTGGTGATGGGAATCAATTGATGTGTTTGGTGAGTGGGATTGTTTACTCAACAATAAATTCTATATACTAGTCTATGGATTTCCTTCAATCCATGGTAAATTGGAGGGAATGGAGGGAAAAAAATAATTACTGTTCGTTCCCTCCGATTTAGCACGTCTTCTTCTTGCTTTCCCTCCCTTTCTTTTTT
Organism: Zingiber officinale; assembly: GCF_018446385.1. Classification (NCBI taxonomy): domain Eukaryota; kingdom Viridiplantae; phylum Streptophyta; class Magnoliopsida; order Zingiberales; family Zingiberaceae; genus Zingiber; species Zingiber officinale. The sequence continues at coordinate 75,495,470 of NC_055995.1, forward strand.
CTGCCCTATAATATCTTCTTCTTCTCCCATCCAAATCAACCATACCCTCATTCTTGATATCCCAAGCCTCCAAATCCTCCACCTCCTCAAGTTTCCTGCCTCAAAAATCCTCCCACTGGCACACACCACTTTGCCTCTCTTTTCATAAGTAAGAAATTGCTCAAGGTTGTTGAGAGTACAATATGATGTGGTATTAACTCGTATAACTTTGTGATGTTTCTGTTATTTACTCCATGGAGTTGTGCATTATTTTTTGTAAGAATTTGACTATGTTGATGGTTTTTTGGGGCCTAAAACTGTGATATATATCTATAAAGGGATCATGATTATTGTGGTTTTATGTGAAAAGGAAAAATTTTCCGGAAAAAAAATAGGACAAACATGGCTTCCTTCCATATATGAGAAGATGTACCTTGAGGGATTTGCTTGCAATATATGATGCCCATGGTTTGTTTCTTGTTTTAAAAATAGTAACCAATTTGCTTGTTACCGGTGATGCTTGCACTACCTTCCAATCCTGAAGTTACAATTACTTGCTAGATTTTTTTTATGTAAATTAAATGGCTCACCTTCCTATTACCGAACAACGGCAAAAACTACAGAAACTATTATTGCTTCAACAAACAACAAACAATATGTTGATCTTGTTATTTGCTCTATATTATGTATTCATTTATTCGTACCTTCGAGATAATATTCATCATATCAAAACAAAAGAAGAAACAAAAATAGATCAAATGAGATGGATGTAAAGATTGGCAATGATTGGTGATTCTGCTTGCATTAATCAACTTCGCATGGATAGGGCAACCTTTAGGATATTGTGTGATATGATAGTAGACATTGGAGAACTAAACCCACTAAGAACACATCCATAGGTTGTAGCAATGTTCATATATACCTTGGCTCATCACAAAAAAAGTAGAACAATTAGCTACCTTTTTACCGTAGTATAGAAAAAGTGAGTCGGCAATTTCATCAAGTTCTTCATGCAATTTTGAAATTATATCACATTTTGCTCAAGAAGCCAGAACCTATTACTCAGGATTGTCAAGATGAGAAGTGGAAATGTTTTCAGGTACTTTTTACATCTAAAATCAACTTCAATACATATTTTTTTGTATAAAAAAAGTGTTTACTATGATGAATCCAAATTGTAATGTAATAATAAGTGTTAATCATATATTTGTTAACTTTATAAGGTTGCTTAAGAGCCTTAGATGGACCGTAAATTAAAGCTACACCTCCTACCAAAGATAAACCTCATTATCACACTAGAAAAAAGTGTATTTCAACAAACATATTAGGTGTTTGTTGCCCAAACATGCAATTCATATATGTATTGCCTGATTGGGAGGGTTCAGCACATGATGGTCGAATGCTTCGAGATGCGATCTCAAGACCGCATGATCCAAGGGTCCCTCTAGGTACATTTGGGTTGCAATGTATAGCTTGCTATGAATTTTATTTTTATTTTTTAATGCTACTCAACAATTTCATTTATTATTCAACAATGAAGGTTGTTATTACTTGATTGACTCTGGATATTGCAATACAAATGGACTTCTTGTCCCATATCGAGGGCAATGATATCACCTAAAATAATTCATGGCCATCGACCGCAAACACCAAAGGAATACTTCGACATGAAGCATTCGAAAGCTAGAATGTTATAGAAAGGTGTTTTGGGTTGTTAAAGGGAAGATGGAAGATTCTTGCATCCCCATCATTTTTCTCCATTCAAACCCAAGTTCACATTATCATGGCATGTTGTCTTATGCATAATTTAAATCGCAAGTTTATGAGCTTTGATCCACAAGAGCCACTTATAGCAAATGAGGAAGAGGAATCTGATGGGGGAAGTGACGATGAAGAAATAGTGTATATTATGCAAATTAAAGCAATGAGTGGTCATCATTTAGAAATAATATGGCAACTAATATGTATAACACATGGTCCACTAGAAATAGTGGCAATGTCTATGATTGAGTTGTATTTTATAAGTTTGTTATAACAATTGCATGTTCTGATTTTATATATGTATTCGAATGGTACTAATTTCATTGTACTCGACATTATAAGATTCATACATTGGTTGATTTGTGGTGTTCTGTTTTATATATTTTGTTGGTTTAAAATTTCATCAATCAATCATTATATACTTGTTCTAATTTTATATTTTTTTTATTAGTTTAAACTTCATCATCATTACATGTGTTCTGATTTTATTAGATTTTCGAGTATGAGACTGTACATAAAAAATTCATCCATCAGTCATTACTAATGATTAAAAAAAGTTCCTTTATGCCAATATGATATTCCTTTCGTACCTCTTACACTATCATCTTTTTTGTTAGGATGACTACGATTACTTCATCAATTGCACGTGGAAGAGAGAAAAACAAACAATATTGGATGAATGAGGAGGTGGAAGCGTTGGTTGACGCTCGTATAGAACTGGCTTTCGATCCTTTATGGAAGGTAGATGCTAGTTTTAAAAATAGTTATATGGCTCAAATACACAAAATGGTATTGGGTAAGATTCCAAATTTCAATAAAGCAGTTATTCCTCATATTGAATCCAAGATCAATATCTTAAAATCAAGTACAATCCCCTCTTTGAGATGTGTATGCAAAGTGAGCACAAGATCGACTGTGAAAAATAATGGTTTGATGAATGGTGCCCGATAAGAGCTTTGTACGCATGAATCATTTTTTAAGATAGTATTGTAGTGATTATTTCTCTTAATAACAGTACATTTCCTAAAACATTATTTTTTGTTTTGTACCTCTATTTGTATTCTTTTGTGTAGACTCACCCCAATGTTGTTGGATTGCAGGATTTTAAATTTCCATATTTACGCAAATTGGACATTGTGTGGGGAAACGATAGAGCCACGGGACTTGGTGTTGAAGATGTAATTGACGCAAGCAAAGATGCTAATTGGCAAAAGAATTTGAGTGTGAGTTCTTCCTCGAACAATGAAGATGAACCTATTTTGGACATCCTATCACAAGGCTTACCTTCGAATTCACCGAGAAGGGAAAGTTTTAGAAGAAAAGGAAGGCAGCAACACTCCAATAAACCATTGACTCCAGATTGGACAACTTTAATAATAAGTTTGAGTCCATTTGCGATCAACTAGAGTATGTTGTTGTTACAAATGCTTTGATTGCGGAGTCCAAGCCAGAATCCCTAAGTGGTGAAAAAATGTAAAAGGCTATTGCTGAACTACTTAATATTGGCATATCTCGAATGGATGTTAGTAGGGCTGCTGAAATTTGTTACAATGACCTTGCTAAAGTTCAAGTTCTGTTTGTGTTGCCAAGCCATTTGCGGCGATCCTTTGAACTTGGATTTATCTATCCATCTTCTATTCCATGAAACATGTGTGGATTCATGTTTTTTGTTGATGTTAAATAACTAAGTTATTTTGAATTGCATTCGGTATTTTTGAAGTTGTAATATTGTAGTTAAGTGATATAAACAGGCAATATTGTGTTAACCTATTTATGTTGTACATCAATAGAAAAATTTTGTAATATTGAGGCATCAGCTGATGCAGGTGTTTGGTGGGTTAATATACATGTGTGTTTCTCCATTAGTGCTCGTAAACCTTTGAGGGCTAATTTTTCGTGTCGTTAAAAATTTTGACCCTAAGTTTGTCAAACTTCCCTTATTCTATAAATTATAACATGATAATTTTTAAATCGATAAATTACAACATAACTTAAAAATAATTTATAGATTATATATTTTTTTTAAAAAAAAACACAATGTAATAAAAATATAATGTGAGCCAGCAATTTTAAATATAATTATTTTATATTTTTCAACAAAATAATGTAGTGTAGTTAAAAATAAAATGCAGAAGATATATTGATATTGATTCCTTCATTAGCAAACCAAACACCATCTATGGCAATGGTAATGATTCCCCAATACTAACCAAACAGCACACTTCTATCAATCATATCCATTCCCATTCCCCACTTCAATCAATCCCATTCATGGTTCTAACCAAGCAGGCCCTTAGTCATTTCACCAGTGTGGAAAAGTTCCTCATTCTTATTATCAATCAGATTTCATTTAATTAATTTAATAGACTTGGAAACACATCATGTTCGCTCCCAAAACACTTCTCCACTGTGCAGGTGAAAGAAGACAAAATACATGATGGTGACCTTAGTGATGCACAGCATTCCATGTTCTATCTCTTCTCTAGATATCTAACAAGAGTATGGCAAACAACAAAATTAACTACCTTCCCTCAAGCAAGAAAAAAAAGATTATATTTAGTTTAGTTTAGTCTCAAAAGCTGAAATTGTAACAATTCATGATCCAACAACATTTAAATGATAATAGCATCAAATCCATTCATCCTCTTGCAAAAAAAATGCGCAAAAAATTTAAAAAAAAATCACAAACCAATGGGGCATGATCATTCCACGGTCATTCTTAGCGCACCACGGCGTTATTATCTATCATCGAGTAAATCATAGTTTCTATTATCTACTCGCATCGAGAGGGGAAAAAAATCTCAAACCAAGACACAGTTAACAAGTAGCAGGACAGTAAACGAGAAACAGCAGAAAGGTAATCAGATCACCACATATAGCAACTACAAAACAAAGCAGGAAAACGGAAACCAAAGGCCAAAAAACTTAACAAAACAATCGCGACAATTACAGCGAAGAAAAGGACAAAACCCAAACAATCCCGATGCTAAACGGCAAACTATTTCGGAAAACGAGGGCAATTAGAAACGCAAAACTCACCATTCCGTACGATCCGAAGTATGAACCAGCGCGTGCGATCCGTGTCTCGAAACGTCGCAGGGAGCGCAATGGGGATTCGTCTGAATCGCGTCACCGAGGGTTTTCGAGGTTTGAGCAGAGAGAGAGAGAGATCAAGTGTAAGATAGTAAATATAAATGGGTATCTTCTACCGCAAGGCGCAAGCCCCACTACCATGCTCGCGTGTGCGTCAAGATCCGCGTCGCTGGTGAAGTGCGGTGGATCCAGTTCGGACGCGGGGGCTGAAGTCCACGTGTCGAGGCGAGGCTGGAGTCCGATGCTTAGAATTTTTGCAGAGAGCATTGGAGCGGATTGAGCAGTGGGGAAGTCTGGATACTGAAAGAGGGCCGCTAGGATCGTTGACGGTGGGATTCGGAGCCGCGGGATTTTAAATTTTCCCGTGGTGGAAAACTTAAAATCTGAGCGGGAGTCAAGGGGACCCGTCTGTCTGGTGATCCGAGTTCTGACCGTTGATCCACGTTTAGATCGATGATGGCAATTTAATTGTTTTTTTTATTTTAAACGACAAATTAATGTTTGAGTGAAACAATTTTCCTTACATTTGAAAATTTTCCACTTTGAGAAATGTTAAATCTAAATAAAAAAAGTTTAGCGAAGGTAATTGTGGGTTAAGGTAAAGTTTGGTTGTTTAGAAATAAAATGAAATTATTTTTCTGATCATTTAGCAAAATATTTAATATATTCTAAACAAAATTTTAAAATTATTTCACAATTTACCCTTCATGCTCTTTCCATTCGGTACGAAGCTAGAGGTGGCAAAACAGGTAAATCAAGTGCGGGCGTGATCAACTCTAGAAGGCCCATTATAGTTGGACTTAGTGAGAATAATCATTTGGGTTCCACATTCTACTACTTGATTAAGTGTGCATGCAGGGCTTAATTAGACTTTTTTTAATAAAATTATATATATATATATATAGAATATCTATATAATTTTTAATTATTTTTTAATTGCCCATGATTGAGTTGTCCTTTCGCGGCACATAAAGTCACTTCTGTTCGACTTCGTCCGCACGCTAAGCTAAAGTATGCTCAACCAGACAAAGTCTAAACTTGATCATAGGACACTTCCAAATTCCAAAACCTTAAAGGTGCGTTTGGCACATGCGTTTTCCATTTTTCATTTTCTGGAAAACGTACGTTTTCTAGAAAACAGAAAACGACTTTTTGTCATTCTCTGTTTTTCTAGAAAACGCTAGTTATTTTTTTAGAAAACAAGCACGAAAAACGCAAACCAAACACCATTTTTCAGAAAACGTGCGTTTTCCAGAAAGTGAAAATGAAAAACCCGCGTACCAAACGCACCCTAAGGTGTTAGGATTACTATAATCAAATTTGTAAAATAATATAATGTAATTATGATATTCTTTATTTATTTTTTATAAGGAATATAATATTATAAAATGATAAAATATTTTATGACTTTTATCGGTGATGATCAACGACAATGGTCGGCGATAGCCAGCGATAGCACTGCAATGGCGGTGGCTAGCAACACCGGTGACGAGCGACCGACGACGACGGCGGCTGCCGATGACGATGGTGGGCGGCGGGCAGCGACCGACGACAATGGGGGCAGCAACGGGAGACGACGGGCGGCGGGCGGCGTGCGACGACGGGTGACGACCGGCGGCGAGCAGCGACTGGCGACAACGGGGGCAACGAGCGACGATGTGCGGCAGCAGGCGGCAACGAGCGACGGCCGGCGTGCAGCAGGCGACAACGGGAGGCGGCGAGCGGCGACCGATCGCAGCAGGCGCCGACTAGCAACACCGGCGACGGGTGGCCAACGACGACGGCAGCCAGCAACACCGGCGACGGGTGACCGACGACGACGACAGCTAGCAACACCGGTGACGGGTGACCGACGACGGCGACGGCGACGGCTAATGATGGTGGTGGGCAACAACAACGTGTGGGCGGCAACGGTGGCTATCAGCACCGGCGGCCAACGGTAACAGCGCACAACAAGAAAATTATCATTTAGCGACGGACTTAGAGACGGAAGTATATTTCCGTCTCTAATTAGAGACGGAAGTATACTTCCGTCTCTAATATCGCCGTTTTAAAATTTTAAATGAGTGAATCCGTAAAAATTAGCGACAGGAATAAATTATTCGCCTCTAAATAGAGACGGATATTTTGATTCTGTCTCTAAATAGAGACGGATATTTTGATTCCGTCTCTAATTAGGGATGAAATATTTATTCCTTCGCTATTCAAATAGGGAATTAAGCCCCACCTAGGCGAATTAGAGACGGAACTATTAATTCCGTCTCTAACTAGCGACGGAACTATTAATTCCGTCGCTATGGTTGCGATTTAGGGCACGGGTTCTTCACTTCGGCCTATCCATCTCCTGCATTTCCTCTCCTCCGGCGCTCGAATAGTTGTCGGCGCTGGACTCCGACTCGAGCTCCGTCTCCTGCATTTCTCTCCGTCTCCTCCGGTGTCCTCTCCTCCGGCGTCCTCTCCTCCGACGCTCGAACAGTTGTCGCTGCCAGACTCGGACTCAGCTCAACGCAGTCTTTTCGTCATCCTCGCCAACGAGCTTCTTCCTTGCAAAGTGTGCTCCGTCGCTGGTGATTTCTCTTTTCTCCTCAATCTCTGTTCCTTTCTTGACTTCCCCGTCCGGTCATCGAATCTCTGGCTGCTGTTCCAGTAGGAATAGTGGAAGCGCCACGACTTCCCCGTCCTGTCATCGAAGCTCAGCAGCATCCCTTTCACAAAGCAGCATCACGTCGCTGGTGATTTCTTTTTTCTCCTCAATCTCTCTTTCCTTTCTTGTTTATCCTCAAAACATAAAGGGGCTGGATCCCTTGTAAATCTTGAGTTAATAATATTATTTGCTTCCCCATTTGTTGAGAGTTGAGTTGTTTTGGTGGCACAATTTGTTCGTATTGCATCAAGTTGTATGAGAGCCAAACTTTTAATTCGGTCTCTGGTACAAATATATGAATACATTCCCTCAAATACGTGCTTCATTTTGCTGATTCTGCTGCTTGCAAACTCATGTATAGCTTCTCTTTTATAGAAAAATTCTAATTGTGAAATTCATGTTTCTTTTGAGAAGGTTGCTTGTTGCTTTGAATTTGGCTGTCCTTCTGATTGTCAACCAAAATGAAAGAAACCTGTGCATTTTAGTAGAGAAGTCCATTTGTAGGTTTATAATTAGTTCTCATCAACGATGCACAAATATCCTAAAATAGTTCCACCTTATCATCGATAGTGATTTGTCATGATTTTGACTAATGGAGAAGTTATCCCTTAATGAAAATGGTTACATACATGTAATTGTCTATTGCTTGTGCAGTCATTCATTTATAGATATTCAGTTGTTTGAAAATTAGAACATGAGTGTATTTGATTTTCATTCTTGTAAAGTTAGACTGAAATTTAAAAAAAGATAATCAAAATACATATGAGAATATCATTGACTGAGACATAGATATAGCCTTAACCTAACCAAAGATGATCAAAATGGCCTTGGTATAGGGATATGAATATAGAAAGTCAATGGAAGGATTTACATTTCATATTGTAGTAACTTCTAAAGCTTCCAGTAGCTAAAGCCAAAATAATATATTAAAGATAGATTAAAACTAGGCATACAAACAAATCTAACAATCCATGGATAAAAATCAAAAGGTAAGGACCAAGAGGAAATATGAAGAAATTTGAATAACTAAGAAAACCAGAAAGAGAAAGGATTGATGATGATTTAGAGACCAAAAAATAAAACACCATACGACTGCCACCTATTATGATATGATATTTTGATAACACCTATGAAATTGATTTAAAATTATCTAAATGTGTATTTTTTTTATTTTTTTAATTTAAATGTCAGCTTCTTAATTATATACTTAATATTTTGTATTCATGGTATGGTTTTTGAATATATTGAATCATATGTGTAGTACCTCTATTATATTAATTATATACTTACTAAGTAATCAATCTTATGTTTATTAGGATACAATGTACTTGAACAAAGATTGAATGTACAATCGATTAGAAAATGGATTTATCCGAGATGAATATTTTGCTGGAGTTGAAGAGTTTGTGAACTTTGCGAAGAGTCATCCAGAATGTATGGATGGTGTCACGTTACGTTGTCCGTGTAATCATTCCAAATGTAGAAATAAAGCTTTCCATGATAAGGATACTGTCAAAGTACATCTATGTAAAAAAGGATTTGTTCCAAATTACTACAACTGGTATTGTCATGGAGAGCCTTATTTGTCTCACCGTATTGGAACTTCGGTTGCTTCTTCATCAGACACAACTCCTGTAGGGGAATCATCATCTAATGAGAATGCAATGCAATCAATGGTTTATGACGCTATAAACGCTGTTGATCATTCAAATATAGATGATGTACCAACACTTGAAGTTCAGCAAATGTATGACATGTTAAAGGCTAGTGAAAGAGAAATGTGGGAAGGGATTCCATCTGGTCATTCCCAATTATCAGCTACTGCAAGATTATTGAACATAAAGGCATAACATCATTTTTCAGAAAGATGTTACGATGACATCTGTCAATTGATGCCTGAGTTACTTCCTACTGATAACATAATGTCTGATAGCTTCTACACTACAAAAAAATTGGTGAGAGGTTTAGGTTTGCCGGTAGAGAAGATTGATTGTTGCATTAATAATTGCATGATATTTTGGAAAAAAGACAGTGAACTGATTGAATGCAGAATATGTACTCACCCTCGTTATAAGCATAGTAGTCGAATATCATGGAAGAAAAATAAAAAGATTGCATGGAAAGTTATGTATTATTTCCCGTTAACTGCTAGACTCCAACGCTTGTACGCATCTACTGCAACAGCAAGCTACATGAGGTGGCATCATGAGCATGTGCACGAAGAAGGTATAATGTGTCATCCTTGTGATTCGCCTGCTTGGAAATATCTTGATAGAACATTTTCCTCATTTGCAATGGAACCACGTAATGTGAGACTTGGACTTTCTGCAGATGGATTTCAACCATTTGGTCAGTCTGGACAGCAATATTCATCTTGGCCAGTTATAATAACACCTTACAACTTACCGCCATGGATGTGTATGAAAGATGAATTCATGTTCCTTACTGTACTTATTCCAGGGCCAACTAATCCAAAAGAAAAGATTGATATTTTCTTGCAACCTCTGATTGCCGAGTTGAATGAATTATGGAATGTAGGGTCAGTGACTTATGATGTTGCAAGCAAAACTAATTTTAGATTGCATGCTGCATTATTATGGACAATCAGTGATTTTCCAGCATACTCAATGTTGTCGGGATGGAGCACGGCTGGTAAATTAGCATGCCCATACTGCATGACAGAGTCTGATGCATTTTCATTACCCTACAGTGGGAAGATATCTTGGTTTGATAATCATCGTAAATTTTTACCAGTTGATCACCCTTTCAGGCGGAATAAGAAAATTTTCACTAGGAATGTTGTAGTCAGAAAACTTCCTCCAACAGTCAAGTCAGGTGAAGAAATCCTTGACCAAATAGACAACTATGGCTTTCTACCAGTAGCTAAGACTAATTCTGATGAGATAAATAAATACATTGTTAGGCAGTGCAAGTGCGGTTGGAAGAAAAGGAGTATTTTTTGGGAGCTACCATATTGGAAGTATCTACTTATTCGACATAATTTAGATGTAATGCACGTTGAGAAAAATTTCTTTGATAATATTTTTAACACTGTGATGAATGTGCATGGAAAAACTAAAGACACTGCAAAATCACGTGAGGAATTAAAAGAACTAGTTAGCAGACCAGAGTTGCATCAGGATGAAACAACCAATAAATTCCCAAAGGCTTGTTATACATTGGACAAAGACGGTAAACAAGTTTTATGTAATTGGTTGAAAGAAGTCAAATTCCCAGATGAGTATGCCTCGAATATGGCTCGATGCGTGGATATGAACAGGTTAAAGATGTTTGGAATGAAGAGTCATGACTGTCATGTATTCATGCAAAGACTTATTCCAATAGCTTTTCATGACTTACTTCCTCAAAATGTTTGGCAAGCACTCACAGAATTGAGTCTATATTTTAGAGATTTGACTGCGAGGTGTATTATGATGGATGATATGCTTCGTCTAGAAACAGACATTCCTCTCATACTATGTAAGCTTGAACGTATTTTTCCACCCAGTTTTTTTGATTCAATGGAACATCTACCAGTACATTTAGCGTACGAGGCGCGAATAGCTGGTCCTGTCCAGTATAGATGGATGTATCCATTCGAACGGTTTTTAAGGAAATTAAAGAATAATGTTCGTAACAAAGCTAGAGTTGAGGGGTCAATTTGTAATGCTTATCTGGTTGAAGAAGCATCCTCATTCTGCTCCTATTATTTTTCTGATAATGTAAAAACCAGACATCGCAAGTGTCCTAGAAATTCAGATGATGCACAGCCTATAGACCCATCTATGCTTTCTATTTTCAAGTTTCTTGGCAAGCCAATGGGAGCATCTGTTTCTAGATGGTTAACTCCACAAGAATATCATGCTGCGAGGACATACATACTCTTAAACTGTGATGAAGTCAAACCCTACATAAAGTAAGTTGACTTCTTGAATCAAACATTTATCAAAAAATAAGTTGTTTCCCGATAGTGTATTTTTCTTAAAATTACCTTATTTTTCAACTTGTATGAACAACAACTACAAGTACAAAATCCATCAATTCGTGCAAGTGAGATAGCTGAAAAGTTAGAGACGGAATTTGCATTATGGTTTCAAATCTATGTAAGTTAGAGCATAATTTTAATTTCTTACATCCATATTAAATTAAATTTTAGTTAGAGACGGAAGGAGTGAGTTGGCTGGCCCTAGTACCGGAGCGACAAAACATACCGCTGGATCCCGATCGATCGTCGAGCATGCCTTAGACTTGGTGAGTTAGTAATTTTAAAATTCTATAAGAGTTTTGTACCTAGAACATACCACTAGAAATATTTACATCTTTTAATATTCAGGAACATGATCTACAGCGACCTCCTACTTGTTGGGAGATATTTACGAAGACACACAAGTCAAAAGATGGCAACTTTATAGATCGTCGATCGTCGGCATTAGACATAAGAATCTACACTTGAATATATTTAACTATTAACAATGATTATCTATCATTTCAGTAAATATCTGATAATATTTTTTTATGCAAATATGAAGAAATTGCGGCTAGGGTGGCACATGCATCTCAGCCTAGTTTAGAGGGAGGTGAGGAGCAGATTTTATCTACTGACCAGATAAATGAAATTTATTATGATGTGGTTGGTGGAAGGAAAAAGACCTCCACCCTCTATGGTCTTGGAGCCCAGGCGAGAGTTGTATATGATCAGGCGATGGCTCCTAGGGCCAGGGGTCGTCCCAGCACATCATCGAGTGCATCCGAATCATCTGCTAGAGTAGACGTCTTAGAGCAAGAAAACGCAGATTTGAAGACTCGTCTCTCAAACTTGGAGGCAGATTTTCGAGCAGAGCGACAATCCTGATTGGATCTTGAGAAAATTGGGCGGGATATGCAAGCCTTCTTGGATCAAATGAGTGCAACGCCACATCGTTTTGCCTCTCAGGAGACTCAAGACCCTAATAATCCCCCTGATCCGTAGATTGCCATAGGTATCTTGATGTTTAACTTTTTAATTTTTTTTTGTTCACTAATGAAACTATGTCTAACATTGTATTATATCTTTTCAGGAACATTGATATCTATACGACACCATCATCATATATCCAAACTAGTACTCAAGTATGTAAAATAAATTCATAATATTAAATTTAATATGTTACACATAATTGTGTATTAGTTTATTCTTTGTTTTATTATTAATCTATCGTATTAACATTTTTGCAGGATTGATTACTACTCGCTAGCTTAGGATTGGATTTTCTTTGCTAGAAGGTGTTGTATTATGTTTTTTAATTTCAGATGTTGTAGTACTATACAATCAGGTGTTTATGGTTAGAGATGTTTGGATAATTATCTTTGTTTTTTAATTGGATATTTAGTTTTAGTTTTGTGCTTGGATTATTATTATTGGAGATGTTGTAAGAATGTAGTGTGCTTGGATTGGATACTTGGTTTGATATTTGCATTCATATATTATTTTGTATTGTCATTGTCTAATTGTGTATGTATTGTGTTATTTGGAAACCATCGTATGTGATGGTCTAGATTGATATGAAATGTAAACAATGATAATTGTAGAAATCAAATTGTGCTGCTGGAATTTCCAGGTATTAGAGACGAAATATTAAAATTCCGTCTCTAATTAGAGACGGAAATTTAATATTCCGTCTCTAATTTCACTTTGGAATTTACTGTTATAACGATACCTTACGACGGAATTATAATTTTCCGTCGCTGAGTGACTTGAATTTGTCTGAAATGACGATAACTTGCGACGGAACATAACAAATCCGTCTCTAATTAGAGACGGAACATAAAAAATCCGTCTCTAATTAGAGACGGAATTTTAATATTCCGTCTCTAATTAGAGACGGACCATTAAACTTCCGTCTCTAATTAGAGACGGAATTTTAATATTTCGTCTCTAATTAGAGACAGAAACTAGAGATCGGATTCTATGGTTAGCGACTGATGATTAAATTCTCGTCGCTATATTTTAGAGACGGAATATATATTCCGTCTCTAATTAGCGACGGAATTTAAAATTCCGTCTCTAAATACGGTCAGCGACAAAACTCGTGTCGACGCAGTTATTCAGTCGCTAATCAATCGCTAATCTAGTTTAGCGACGAAATAGCGACGGAAAATTCCGTCTCTAATGCTGATTTTTTTTTGTAGTGGCGGGTGGCCGACGACGGTGGCTAGCAGCAACAGCGGTAGGCGACAGAAGATGGCAGCGATGTCTAGCAGCACCTGCGGCAGGCGACAACCGAGGGCAGCAGGCGGCGAGCGACGACCGATGGTAGCAGGCGGCGAGCGATAGCAATGGGCAACGACCGACAACCGTGGTCGATGGCAGCGGTCAAGATCGATTATTGCAGGAAATACAGTACCAATATATTTGGTATATTAAATTTTTAGGTTAGAATATAATCCAAATTACATACTATAAGCCTTGTAATCTATAAAAATTTATTACCTTATGTAATTCAAATTACATTATATTATAATAAAGTTAAAATTGTACCAAATAAAATAATCAATATTATAATATAATTACATTACAAAGTGAATTATCCCTCACCAAACACCTCCTAAAATGCCTTAGCCCACTCAACACAAAGCTTTCTTTCACAGTAAACGATTGTATCTATCAACAAACTTTAATAATAAGACATATGTGCCTTTATGTTTATTAAAGCCTCTTGGAGGCCCCTCCAGTTAATAACAAGGTGCTTAAGTAATTTTTCAAAGATCTACCATTGGAATCTTAATTACGATATATTATAGAATATTTTCTTTTAATAAAATAAAAAAAACATTTGGATTTTTTTTTTATGTTGGTTGTTAGACGAGAAACCTTTCATGTTTTTAAATTTATCTGATGGTTGATATATTGAATCAGACCGTTCACTCCAGTTAATAACTAGTTGGATTTTTCAAACTTTTATTTTTTTGATTTTTTTAATATTTTAAATTTAAAAAATCAATTAAAAAATTTAATATTTCCTTATATAAATTTTTAATACCTTAATATATCCCCTTAACATATTACAATACTCAATAAATACTTAAATTAATTTTATTTTAATTTTTTTTTTAAACCAAACACTATAACCTAATTGGGAAGCCTAAACCCCAGAGGTAAAATCTAAAAAAAAAAATAACTTTAACACTATAACCAAAACCTGAACCCTAGAAATAAACTCTTAAACAAATATTTTATATTTTATTTTTTTCAATTATTTTTTAATTCATAAATTAAAAAAAATTAAAAAATAAAAATAAAAACAGTTGTTATCCTACGCGGCGCGCATAATCACGCACTATGACGTCGCGCAAGATAATAAATCTATATATATATATAAATAAAAAGAAATCATGGAGTAGTACGTAGCAAATCTTGAATGGATCTTTATATATAATTTTGGAATTTTGGAGTATGCTATAACAAAAAAAAAAAATATATATATATATATATATATATAAAAAGATATCATGGAGTAGTACATAGCAAATCTTGAATGGATCTTTATATATAATTTTGGAATTTTGGAGTATGCTATAACAAAAAAAAAAAAAATATATATATATATATATATATAAAAAGATATCATGGAGTAGTACGTAGCAAATCTTGAATGGATGTTTATATATAATTTTGGAATTTTGGAGTATGCTATAACAATAACTACCATCATAATTATAATTGTGGTAAAAAGGTGAATACGCTCGTGCCCCAGTGTCCCCGTCAATTCGTTCCAAGACCAACATAGAGGAGGTAAATCATGGACGGCTACTAGCCTTTGGAATAGTGACTACTACCACCATAATCAACCCTTATTTCATGGTTGGCTATATGAATCTTTCTAAATCATTAGATTCTACTTTTTAGGACATCATCATTTATGTTTAAATAATTTTTATATTATTTATTGTTACTAATCAATCTTTTTTTATCTTTCTCTTTTTCATTTGATATAAACATTTATCATAGTTTTATATCATCTAACTAGAGTGTTTATTAGTCATTTAAGTGCATGTTCATGCAATCTTATACATGTCTTCCGAAGTTTTCCCTCAATACGTGTAATTTTGACTTTTTTTCTAATATTTTTATTTTTTATATTGTCCATCCTTGTATGTCTAGACACCCACTGTAACATATTCATCTACACAACTCTCATCTTTTACTCATATGCTCGTGTCATAGTCCAACATCAACTTCATATAATATAGTAGGTCTAACTGTCATTTTGTAAAAAAAAAAAAAAATTAAGTGTTAGAGGTACTTTAAGATGACGAACAACATTCGGTGCTCTCCTTCATTTCAGCCATTTTACTTATATTTTACTTAACAAATCTCTCTCAATCCCTCCATCATTTGCAAAAGTGATCTTAAATACTCAAAACTTTTTATTACATCATCTCATATCTTAATAATTATCTATTGTGTCTAATATTACTAAATTTAAATTCCATATATCCCATTTTACTTTACTAAGTCTAAAACCTTTCACTTTTAGTGTTTCATGCTAAGATTCAAATTTAGTGTTTACTCTTTTCACGTGTTTTGTATACCAAACACTACAAAAAAGTAGGTATTCTGAGATAAATTTTGGGACAAATTTTTAAAAAATGATCTTAAAAACTTTTGCGACGAAAATAAATTTATCATAATCCACTATTGCTAAATTTTGTGATGAAATTATGAAAATTTGTTGCAAATATGTGACAAAAAATAATTTGTTGCAAATTTTATGAGCTCAAATCTGCGATGAACATATATTTTCATTTTGGATTGGCGAAAAATTATTTTTCATTACAAAAAATGTTGCATATTTACGAAGAAACCGTGTAAAAAAATCCCTTTTTTCATCGTAAATTGTGACAAAAATAGATTTCATCCTAAATCTATGATGAATCTAGATTTGTCCCAAATCTACAACGAATCAAGAATGAATCCAGATTCGTCATAAATTTGGGATGAATATGGATTCGTCGTAAATTTGGGACGAATATGGATTCGTCGTAAATCTGTGATGAATCCAAAATTACAATAAACTTAAGTTTACAACAAAAATATTTTTATCGTAAATTTCATCGTTGCACTGTTTGTGCATTTATCATGTTTACTTATCACATATCAAACATACCGCACATCCCAACACATCCAACAATTAAACATATCCAATATATCCTACAATTAACATATCCAATACATCCTACAATTTTCGTTTCCAACACATCCTATTAACAAACAAATAAGTAATTCAAAATGAAATACATCATATTCATACACAATTAAACAATATCCAATACACCATATCCATAACAACTAACATCCTACACACATCATACAATATCAACATTCAACACATCCTACAATTTAACATTTTAGCATTTAAAGAAGTCATCCAAAATGAAGTTCAACTTGAAACTATCTTATCCATAACAACTACAACTACAACTATAAGTCATGTGGCACATCAAAGTTCAACAACTGTAAGATCAGTGCACGTAAGAGAGAGGTGAATCACGTGTATTTAAAAACTTTATTTTTCAGTTTTATAAAATCAAGTGCGCAGCTGAAAATAAAAGTAAAAGAAAATAGAACATGATTGATTTACTTGATTCGGAGTCTTCGACGACTCATACTCTAAGACTGAGGTCCTTTGGATCTATCAATGGATAATCTACTGATATCCTCTACCAGTAAACTCCCAGTAAAGTAATCGAGTACAATAAAAATCTAGGAATAGTATAACAAGTTACACTTCCTTTAAGCAAGTATATAAAAAACAATAGTAATTTTGTTACCAACACGAAAGATGGAGATCCTAATATGCTCGTGTGTTGGTGTAAGTCTTCTGACTGTGGTCGAGTATAGTAGAGCAGTAGAATAGCTGCAGCATGAAAATGAAGTCGCAGAATAGCCGTTAGAGCTCATGTGGAAGTTGATGAACAAGTGCTAGTCGAACAGGGCATTTAAAGAGTGTTGCAGGCACCTCCAACCCCATCTGAGGCACCTCCAACCTCAAATCTGATCTCGAAGTATTTAGCCTCTATTAGCTCCAATGCCTGCGATTTCTATCTGCGCGAGGGCACCTCCAAGCACTCTGAGGCGCCTCTGTTCAACTCCGAGGTGCCTCCAATGCGCTCCAGAGTATCAAAATTAGTTATACTTTTTCTATCTAATTTATAGTCAACATAATCTGAGTAAAAAAATCCTATAAATTCAAAACTAGTTGTTCTAGGGTATCAAATTCCTACATTGGGTGTGCTTTTTAAATATCGAAAGATCCTTTTAACATTAGTTAAGTGAGATTCTTTAGCACGGGTTTGGTATCTAACACGCATACTAACTGCAAATAGAATATCAAGTCGACTTGTAGTTAGATATAACATACTGCCTATGATACTTCTATAATATTTTAGATATACTGGTTTTCCATTTGGATCACTGTCTAAGTTTATGTTGGTTGTCATTGATGTTTTCATTTCTTTAGTATTTTCCATTCCAATTTTTTAAGTAATTATTTTGTGTATTTTGTTAATTAACATAATTTTCTCCATTTATTTGTTTAAGTTGCAAGCCTAAGAAAAATATTAATTTAAAAATCAAGCTCATTTCAAATTCTTGTTCTATTAACGTGATAAATTCTTATAAAAATTTTAAATTTATTTATTTAAAAATTATATCATATACATATATTTGTGCTATAAAGATGTTTAGCTTAAGGATTTTCACAAAAAGAGTTAGATCAACTCGGCCTTGGTTGAATCTTTTCGAAATTATATAAGAGGTTAACCTTTCATACCATGCCCTAAGTACTTGTTTAAGATAATATAATTCTTTCTTTAGTTTGAACATGTGATCAGGATGTTTTAGACTCTCAAACCTAGGTGGTTGACTTATATAAACTTCTTCCTTTATTAGCCCATTCAAAAGGACAAATTTTACATCCATTTGGTAAATTTTAAATCATTTATGGGTTGTATAACTTAGTAGCATTATAATAAACTCAAATCTAACTACTGGAACATAGGTTTCATAATAGTCAAGTCTCTCTACTTGACAAAATATTTTGGCTACTAATCTAGTTTTGTTTATAATAATTTTCTCTTTTTCATTTAGTTTATTGCTAAAAACTCATTTTATTTCTATGAATTTTTTACCTTTGGGTAATGGTACTATGTTCCAGACTTTATTTCTTTAAATTGGACCAATTCTTCTTACATGGTTACAATTCAGTCTGGGTCAAGTAAGGACTCTTATACAATTTTGGGTTTAATCTTAGAAATTAAAGCAATTTGACTTAAGTTCCTAAAGGCTGATTTAGTTTGAACCCTTAAGTATGGGTCACCTATTATTTGATCAACTGTATGGTCTGGGTTATTTCTTGTTATTCTTATGTCAATTTGTTCTTATTGATTTTCTTGTCGTTGAACTTGTTCATCTTCATATTCTTCTATTTGATTTAGGATTTCATTATCTCCCCCTTGATCAGAGCTAGATTTGACAAAGTCTATTGGTTCAAATTGAGTTTGATTTTGGTCAGATTCTTTAGGGTTAGATTTTTCATTAAATTTTACATTGGTTATTTCTTCAATTTTAGGGTACTTTTGTTATACACTATAGAGGCTCTATTATTTAGTGAGTATCCTACAAAGATTTCATTTTTAACTTTTGATGTAAATGTTCTCTTACATTTAAGATATAGACATTACATTCAAATATTTAAGATAATTAATCTTAGGTTTTTTATTATAATAAATTTCACAAGAAGTTTTATTATGTATTTTATGGATTGTTATTCTATTTTGGACATAACAAGCTATACTTATAGCTTTAGCTCAGAAGTATTTAGGCAGTTGGTATTCATTAAGCATTGTCTTAGTTGTTGGAGCAATCCTAATGGTCCGTGCGACCATGTGTTTTGGTGTTTGGGCAAAGGGTTTAAGTTAGGTTTACCCTTATATTTGATATATGTAATTGAGTGTGCAGGTTTGCAGGATACACATATGACTCAGCTTGATGGCTTCTGGTCCGGTGAAGGATGGAGCATCCGAGGGACCGTGGACAAGACAGCAAGGACAAGATTCGAGGGAAGTGACTTCAAGGCATACGCGAAGGATGACATTGGGGACGAGCCGCGGGCTTGGATGCATCCGAGGAACGAGAGCCAAAGGAAGTAAGCTTGAAGGCAAAATGTCAAGGCTGTAAAGAAGAGTCAAGTGAGTTGTGAGGATACGAGTGCATGAGAGATTATACTCGGAGAAAAATCCCGGGAGGTACTGTAGCAGTCAAGGGGGTACTATAGCAGTCAACGACACTGTAACAGTTAATATAGCAGTCGACTGGTGTACTGTAGCAATCGACTAGTAATTGTAGCAGTCGACTGGTAGAGAGTCGTTGGACTGGCAGCCTGGCACCAGTCGATTAGTGCAAGGACCAGTCGACTGGTAACGGTAAAATAGCAGGGCTATTTTCTTCCAAGCTCTATAAGAAGGAACTTGGGATGGTCGATCAAGGTGACAAAATTAGACTTGATTAAAGCTTAATTAGTAGTCACTAAGTGCTCAAGATTTCCCTTGTGTCCAACTGTTCTTGGAGAGTGTTGTGGTGAGGTTTCTCCACCCACAAGGAGGTTTGAGCTAGTCGGAGCTTCCGATAACTAATCCACCGATGGATTGAGGGATCGTCCACCTTACGGACAACCGTGGAGTAGGAGCAAGTATCTCCGAACCACGTAAACAAGCGTGTTAGCGGTTTGCATTTCTTTTCTTTTCTTTAGATTAGCTTTCGTATTTGTATTGTATTATTCCGCTTGCGCACTAACGAATACGTAGGGAGCAATCAACTTGGGGGTGTCGTCTATCCAACCCCCTTCAAGTCGACCACCGATCCCCTACATTAGTGACTTCTTGTAGGGTTATATTTTTCCTTTCAACTACTTTATTTTGTTGAGATGTTTTAGGATATGAGAATTCTTGGTGATAGTCATTTTCTAAGCAGAATTTTTTAAACCTATGGTTTTTAAATTCCTCGTCATTATCACTTCTAATTCTTTTGATTATTAATTTTTTTTTTCATTTTCTATTTGTTTACAAAAAAATTACTAAATATTTAGATATTTCATCTTTATTTCATAAGAATTTTACCTAAGTAAATCTTGAATAAAAACATAAAACTTAATATGTAAAGACTTACTTCCTCCAACATGGATTTACCATCCATATTCAAAACAAATTAACAATATTAAAAAAAAATTAAGAAAACAAACTCAATCGAATAACAAATGTTCATATAAAAGAAATTTATGATGAATCATCACCACTACCACCATCATTATCACCATCATCACTGGAACCCGGAGGAGTTTAATTTAGAGCGGTACCTAACTGAAGATGTCACAAAATCAAGTCCTATTATCGACACATTTCTCTCATTTCTTAATCCATTTCCAATATAATGTCCTTCAAATGGGTAACCTTTTCAGTTAAATTATGTATCTGGATCCTTAATGCTGATGAGAAGGAAGAAGATGTATCAGCAACTCTATGAGTTATGCTCAAAGAACTCATTCCCAATATCTTTCCTTCCCCTTTTGGCTCCCACTCACCTATAGCCATAAATCCAAATCATTATCAACAGGCGCCTTAAACCCTTCAATATTATCACTAGTAGCACCTGAACATCTTTGTGCTACTTCTAGCTCATCATATTTGTCATGTATTGTAATAAAAATAAATAAAATAAATTTATAAGAATAATATTTTAGGAATGCAAGAATATAAAGTTAGAGCGGGTAAATAACTAATAAAATCTAAGTCATAAATTAAGATTCAAAATTTATCCAAACCTTAATTGTTATAGCTCTCTTCCCACTCTAAGTCTTATCTTTTTTTCTAAAAGGTGCGGGTGAAAGTATCTTTCCCATTTCTTTGGTCTAAAAAAGATTATTTGAAATAATGAAATAGTGTGAAATAGATTAAGAAAATAGTGGGAGAGTTAAAAAAAATTACCAATTTGTGTCTATACTCATCGATATTAATAAAGCCTCTTGCATATGTCACAGACGTGTCTCCATAATTAAAAGATTGATTTGTTTTATTCGGGTGACTCCTTTGTTTACACTCCTCAGTTGTAAAAAAATTGAAGATCCTAGTCCAATTTTCCTCAGTGATGAATGATGATTTTTATTGGTGCGGTTAGTACTGACAGTCTAACTCAGATTTTGGTGAATGACAAAGTAGATTAAGTTAGTTTCATTGTGATCTAATACTTTGAATAAGTGTGCAGGAGAAGTCCAGCTAGGTCGACAGGCTGACCTGATAGCTGACACGAAGCCCAGCTAGGTCGACAAGCTGACCTAATAGCTGGTACGAAGCCCAGCTAGGTCGACAGGCCAACCTGATAGCTGGCACAAAATCCAGACTGGTCGATGGGCTGACCTGATGTCTGGCATGAAGTCTAGACTGGTCGACGGGCTGACCTGATGTCCGACACGAAGTCCAGATGGGTCGACGGGTTGACCGGACGTCTGGCAAGTAAGTTAAGATAAGTCACTGGAGGGGAGTGACTTGGTGAGGACGCGTTCCCCGTTTGAGGGAACAGTAGGTGTCGATCCAACTTATAACCATTTCAAAAATCTAAGTTGAGATCGTAACTAGATTCCGATCTCGGTGAGACGAAATCTAATTACTAAATGGTGGATAGATTAATAAAACCATGGATCTAATAACTTATACCATACTCATCCTAATCGGTTACTGGCTTTCCATCTATTTTAGTATTCAGTGTGACTAATTACTAGGTTTGTGGTTTGATGGATTTGGGTGAATCGAGGTTCATAGTTGGATTAGGGTTTTATTTCCCTAATTAAGTTGGGCTTGGATTTAGCTAGTCGTTGTTTATGAAATTAGCTAAATTGTACATCACGTGATATGCAGGACGTTGATTCGAGACGAGAGTCACGACGTGGGTTTTAGTCTCACACGATCGACAGATAAAGGCGAGTACTTCTTACTTTGTCTCTTTAGTTCTTTGAAATTGGTGCATGAGCTATTTTTGGATAAGGACTATTTTACCTTGACTCCACTCTTATTTTCTTGCGTTTGATACTTCCATGCGATCTTCGAGAAACTCGTTTCCATATCTATACAGTCTCTCGTTGTTGTTCATGATAGGTAGCAGATACTAGATATCATGGTTGTATGCTTTGATTGTTATTTATTTATGTACTGTATTGAGCATGCTGGCTTCATGTAGCATACCTAATTTTTGCTTATATTTGTATGATGACTGTTGCATTTGGCGCATCATATCATGACATGCATGTCAACGACAAATTCTCCCTTGCGGTCGAGAGAACCGTTGACCAGGGCCGCATCCTCGGCCACTCGAGAAAGTGGTAGCTGGAGTTGATGTCACTTGTCTTGTCGTGCTTCCACTCGGTCACTCATAGGTAGTGATAGCTGGAGTTGCGAGCAGCAGGGACCCCCGTCGCAGATATCGCTAGTTAGCTACTATGCAACTGCCCCCTCGGCCACTCGAGAGAGTAGTAGATGGAGTGGTGTACAGTCGGTCACTAACCTGGCCTCTCGATCATACAGGGGCCATGGTGCAGATAGATGTGTGGGAGTGACCATCCGTGCATACGCTGTTTGTTATTATACTTGATTTGGCTGTTGCTGTTTACATATGTTGTTATTGCTTACTTACTGTTGTTGTTCACTTATGCTGATATGCTTCCTTATGTTGAGATATGCTCTCATTGTAGGTGTTTAAACATTGATTTATTTATTGAAAATGTTTATATATCTTACATGTTACCTCTGTAGCTATGAGCAGTACTGTAGCAGATTAGTATTACTTCTGGCCTTCTATTACTAGCCTAGGTTATGGTTTCAGGTATGAGTATTTATTATGATTTTATTTTAGTATATGCTACTTCCCTTATGAGACTATATTCCTTTTGGCATTCTCTATTTGTTTATTTTGTTCATGCACTATCTTACCTTTACCCGTTGAGTTCCAATACTCACCACATCGCAAACTGGTTTTCTTTCGCTAGATAATAGGTAGATGATTGAGAAGTTGCTTGGAGAGTCCCGGCTGCCAGTCCCACGTCACACTCGAGGATAGTCTTCTTTTTGATTTTGTTTCTCTTCACTTGCATTTCGCACTCGTTGGATTTGGTGTTGTGAGAACTAAGTATGTTTTGATACTCTTCTTGTGGACTTTGTATCTACGATGTTTTGTGGATTTTGCATTTGTGAGTTTTCTTTCCATTATTCCATTATATTTTCAGTACAGCCGTATGGGTTGTTAGTGTTTTAAACTGTGTGGGTGTTGTTGTTTTGTTCCAGCCGAGTAGGCTGTATTATATAAATTGCGTGATTGTGTTTATATCTAGTCATGTGGGCCGTTGAATATGTTATATGTTGTGTGCATGTATATTGGTCCCAATTATTACTAGTACGGGGGAGATGCTGTTGAATTTTTGTCTGGCAGGGTCTCCTCTGGGGCGTGATAATTTTTCACCAATTTGCGATAAACTAGGTATTCATCGCAGAATTTGTAATTTAAAAAAAATAAATTAAATACGTCCTAAATGCGACAGATATACCTAGAGAGCTCAGAATGACATGAAATCAGTTTCTATGTATTTGTATTGAACTCTTGATGATATAAATGACCTCATACATAAATTTCACCCAATATATTGAGATCAGTGATTATTTAATATGAAAATTGATAGATCATTTGAAGCGATAGAGGGGGGGGTGAATATCGCGTCTTTTAAAAAACTTTTCTTTTCAAATTCAAATCAGAAATGTGCAACGGAAAGTAAAGAGAGAGACACGTTGATTTACTTCGTTCGGAGCCTAGCTCGACTCTTACTTGAAGGCCCGCGGTCCTTGACCGCACCGATGGGCAAATCACTATGACACTTCTTTCCGAAACCTTCGGAAAGAAGTGGATCGTACAGTTACAAGAATGTAAGATAGTAACACTCTACTATCTTATAGAATTAAGTACAATACAAAAAGAAATATACCGACAACGAAAATTTAAAGTTGAAGCTCGGTCGGCACGAATGAAGTTGCTTGCTGAGATCGTAGGCGTGAGCAGCTTGCAGAAGAGCACCAGAAATATTGATCATAAAGTTCTCGTTTTGGCCTCTGTCTTCGAGTCTGAATTTATAGGTGTACTGGAAGTTCGGTCGACCGATCCCTCTGTTCGGTCGACCGAACCTGCTCCCTTCCATTCTGGCTGAAGTCCGAAGTTGGCTCGATCTTTTACATTTACTGATCTTTAATGGTTCGGTCGACCGAACAGTCAATTTCCCTGTTCGTCGAAATCTGCAGAAATCTTCATTAATGGTGCAATTAATTTTGATTGGATCGGTCGACTGATCTGGGAGTTCGGTCGACCGATCAGCCCTTCTTTCCTTTGCTGCTGATCGGTGCTGATGAACTGGCTAGGCTGAGTCATCATGGTTCGGTCGACTGATCTTACGGTTCGGTCGACCGATAAAGCCTTGATCTGACTTTGACTCAGTTTGATCTGAACTGATCTCTGGTCTGAGTAAAGCTGGTTCGGTCGACCAATCCTCCTGTTCGGTCGACCGATCAGGCCGAATCTGCAAAACAGAGTTTAAACAATATTCCTGCAAAACAAATGTTAACATAGTAATATAATGCATGAGTAATATAGACAGTAGAGCTGTCTTGATCTCAACTTGGAAACCTTCCCGGTTTCTTCAGTTGGATCAGCGACCTAAGGTTGTTCCCTTCAGGAACCCGACCTCACTGTCGCTCCTCCAGTTTGTTTACCTCAACTCACCTGACAAACTTTGATCCTCCAGATCTAGTTTGGACTTTTCACTTAGCCTTGATTGACTCCCCAGGACTTTCCTTCGATCTTCGGCCCTCCAGACCTCTCGATCATACCACACTGCATTGAGTCCCCTTGACCTGCTTGGATTTGCACCTGGGTTCCACAATCTGCTAAGACTTTTCTGCCTAGCCTCCAGCTAGGGCTTTCCCGGTTGAGTAAACATCATACACACTCAATCAACTTGTTAGATCATAACAAGACTTAACTTGAACCTTTGACAACATCAAAACTCAGGTTTGATTCTAGTGCAGCTTGCACCAACAAAAATGACTTTAACATTTTCAAACTCTAACTTTTTTCACTAAGTCATTAGATTTATAAAGTTCATCTAATTGACTTAACTATGAACAAAATATATTGAGTGGAAATTGATATTTAAGGTCATTTATGCCATTAGGAGATTAATGCAAATACATAGGAGCTGTTTTCCGAGCTCTCTAGGTCTATCTGGAGCATTTATTTTATTTTTTAAAGTTTGGAAATTCTATACAAATCTCTATATTTGTGGCCAATTGGTGACGAATCCAGGGATCCATTGCTAATTGGTGAATAATATAGTGATTCATTGTAGAATTTGTAATTTTTAAAAAATAAAAAAGAAATGTGTCATAAATGCGGCCCTATATATCTCAGAAAGATAAGAAATAAGTTTCTATGTATTCGTATTTATTTCTAATGATATAAATGACCTTAAATATCAATTCTACCCAATATATGATGGTCCATAAATTTTTTAACACAAATGAGTATAAAAAATCTAATTCTTATTCCAAAATGCATTGATCTCAATACATTAGGTGAAATTCATATTTAAGAGCATGAATAACATCTGGAGATAGATACGAACATATAGGAACTTATTTAATATTATTCCGAGATCTCTAGAATCATCTGTCACATTTATGACATTTTTTTATTTTTAAAAAATTACAAATTTTGCGACAAATCTTTATATTCCTCGCCAATTAGCGAAGAATATAGGGATTCGTCGCAGAATTTTTATTTGTATTTAAAAAAAGAAATGTGTCCTAAATGCACTAGATGGACCTAACAGCTTAGAATAATATGAAATCTATTTTTATACGTTCATATCAATCTCTTGATGATATAAATAACTTTAAATATCAATTCCACCTAATATATTTAGGTCCATAATTTTTTTAAAATGAATGAGTATGAAAAATCTATTTTTTATTCTAAAAATCACCGATCTCAATATATTAAATGAAATTTATATTTGAGAATATGAATATCATCAGGAGATCGATACGAACACATAGAAACTTATTTTATATCATTCCGAGATCTCTAAAGTCATTTAGCTGCATTTTGGATGCATTTCTTTTTATTTTTTAAAAATTAAAATTCTGCGACTAATATATGGATTTGTCGCTAATCTGTGACGAATGTAGGTATTCATCATAAAATTTGTAATTTTTTAAAAATAAGATTAAATGCATTATAAATGTGACATATAGACTTAGAGAGTTCAGAATGATATTAAACCAGTTATTATGTATTTGTATCGATCTCCTGATGATATAAATGACCTCAAACATTAATTTCACCCAATATATTGAGATCATTTTTTGAATAAGAATTAGATTTTTTACTCATTCATGTTAAAAAAAATACAGTTCTCAATATATTGGGTTAAATTAATATTTGAGAACATTAAAATCATCATAAGATCGATACGAATATATAAAAACTGGTTTCATATCATTCCGAGATCTCTAGATCCACATGTCATATTTTGGACACATTTATTTATTTTTATTTTGTGCAATCTACGTCGAATCCTTAGAGTTGTCGCTAATTTGCTATGAAACTAGGGGTTCATCGTAGCATTGGTTGCATCATGTCGCAAGCTTCTACGACAAACTCTATTTTCATCGCAGAGTTTATAAATATTGTAATGAATTGTAAATTTCAATGCTGATAATTGACAATGAAATTCATGATAGAAATTTATCTGTTACTATTTTGCGACGATTTTATTTTGTTTCCAATTCCATTGTTAATTAACAACTAATCCTATTTCAATCGCTAAATATATAGTAAAATAGGGACGAATATTTTTAGTCCTAAAGTTTCATCCCTAATATAGTATTTTTTAGTGAAAATAATATTATTTGTAATTGGTAAATAATACGCATTGCGGTACTATATTTAAGATATATTCAGTAAATTATTAGTAAATATATAAATTTAAAGCTCAAGTATCACTTGAGGTTAGAGCTGTCAGACGGGTTAACCCATGACGGGGCGGGTCGGCCCATGGCGGGTCAACCATTTAGCGGGGCGGGCCGCCAACTTGGTGGGTAGTGAAATTTCCAACCCAACCCAATCCAAGGTGGGTCACGGGTTTGGCGGGCCAACCCGCGGGCCTATCAATTTTTTTAAAAAAAATAAAAAAAAATAGTTCATATCTTTAATATTTTACTTCGAAAATATTTTATCAATCAAATATATTCATAAACAAGTATTTTAAATATAAATGGACATAAACAAGTACTTATATTGGGTCAAACGTATTATTTTTATTTTTAAATTATAACAAACAAAGATAATAAACTGACATAAAATTGTGCAACGAAGAGCAATAGTAATTAGGACTCCTGGCTGTGCGTCGGGCACTTTAGATCATTGGTACCCTGGCTATGCGTGCGTAAACGAATCAAATAAGAAGGTCATCTACTTTTAAGAAGGTCATCTAATTTGGGTACACACAGCAAGCTCTTCATTGTGCATCATGTATGTTTCAGATTTATCCCATAAATGAATCAAATAAGAAAGTCATTTACTTTTAAAATTAATCGACTTTGTGTGCATATATATTTCTGTAACTTTTGTCTATCAGACTCAACTTCACAAGTATGAGTTTTTCCTAATTAGTATTCCTCTCAACGAAGAAGATAATGAAATGCTACAATTTAACCCTTGGTATTCTCGTAGTTGCAGCATTGACTATTGATATAAACTGCTTACATGTGTTTCTCAACCCGCGGGACAACTCAAACCCATCGTGGGCCGACCCACGCGGGTCGCGGGCCTAGGCGGGTCGGCCCGCCGCGGAGTTGGGTTGATAAAATTTAACCCAACCCGCTTAAATTGTTTGACAGGATGGGTCAATCTGACAGACATAATCCAAATTGACGGCTCTAGCTACTTGATGTATATGGTCGATGATTCTTTTGAAAGGGAATTTTGGGGTTTTAAAGATCGTCAATGCGCATTAGAAATCTGCTGCCCTTTTCATTCATGAAACTTTAGTCTGAGTGTTTGGAATTGTTTTTTATTTTATTTTATTTTTTATAATTTAAGTGTACGATTCTCAGGCTCAATTATTTCGGATGCTTGGATTTGTTTTTTTAATAAGAATGTTATAATATTTAAATGATGTTATATAAAAGATTCGCTACAATAATGATCCTTTAATGGCAATCTTATGGATAGGAGTATAGCCAGGAATTAATTAGAAGAGTGGCTAAAATTTTTAATTAATACTGTTATAATAATAAGTCTTATCCCAATAAGTAGGATCGATTTTATGGATCCTTCTATCTCATTGGACTCTATCCCTTACTATATCATCATTCATACTTAAATAAATTTTATCTTATTTTATTATTATTTTTTTATTTTCCTCTTCCTCATTTGGTGTGTATTTGTCATAGTTTTACATCGTCTAACTGAAACATTATTGGTCATCTAAAACATATTTATATCATCTTAAACGTGTTTCTCGGATTTTCTCGCAATAGATGTAACTCCCTAAATATAAAATATATTAATTAATAAAAATATATATAATAAATAATATTTTTTAATATATATATAATGGGATAATTTTATTAGGCTTTAATTAAACATCTTTAAATTATCTCAATCATTAATAGGAGTTGATTAAATTTATTAACCTAAGTATTTAATTAAACCATAAGTTCTCATTCACGTTCTATGGGCACGTAGGCTCACGCGATGCCTCCTACGCATCGCGATGGCACCTTGTGCCGATGCCGGAACAAGATGTTTTATCCATATCAGGTGAAATGGCTCGATATTTTAATCGTTTTACAAAGGAGTTCCAACTTGAAAATGATGTATATAAGAACATTAATAGTAGATGTTTATCTACAATTCTAAACATAAAATCAAGAACTGAGTTATCAGCCAGTATTCACCTGCATGTGTGAGATGATCTAACGACAAAATCATAATAATCAAGAGGTAGATCTTTTCTCAATACTCATCAACAAGGAATTTTGATAGAGCATCATAATATGACTAATTGAAAACAAGGGCATATATCATATCATCTTAAATTACTCTCACAACCTACCTTAATAGTTTTATAAAGGATTAAAAGTAAATTTGAATAATTAGTCAAGTCATGATATAAACTTGTATTGAAAATACATCTTCAATAGGCATGAGGAAAGATTTGTCAAGCTGACGTATTGGATTTGGTATAACAATTATAGGGAATTATCCAATGATTGCATAAGATACAACAACTATAAGAAATTATCCTTGATCATTATTCATTATATAATATAGGTAATTTGATATTTATATGTCTGGGTAGAATTCCTAAAGGTTTCCCTAATAGCCCTATAATGTTTAAATATTTTTTTTGTATAATACTACTCAAATACTGAAATACATACCATATTACCATTTTTAATACTAAACAAAAAAGAAATAAGATATGGAAAATCAAAACCTAGAATTCTATCATAAAACTCTTATCCTAATTATTTGACAAAGAGAGAGAAACAGTAGAAGATTAGGGCGTACACAAACTTGAAAGACGAATGACGGCTTTGTCTCGCTGTTGGAAAACACAATAGATCTTGTGCGAGTGATGGCCTGCGGCGTTAGAAAGAAATACGATATCGTGCGAAGAACAGAGAAAGAGCTACAGCGTATGGGAAAAGAGGAGATCGAAGGGGGAAAAGAGGATGATTGAAGGGGAAGGGGGGGGGGGAAGGATATCTTGTGTATAGTCGGTGTACCTCCTCATCCTCGACTTCGCCTGTATGAAGCACGGCGTCGTGTGCCAGCATGGGTGGATCACGGATGCAAGGGGTGGCAAGTAGGTTAACGAATCAGGCCTGGACGTAATTTTTTTTTACTATGCTATTTAGTAGATAATGGGCCAAATCAGGCCTGGGCTACAGCCCAGGCCTGCCTCCCCTTGCATCCGTCCATACCTATGGATATAGAGAAAGGTACATATAGGTACACAGACATCAGACGTATGGTGGGATAAATCCAAGATCGTTAGTTTTTAAGAATCGACCCCTGATCATTACGCTTCAGATACCATGTGTCCATCATCTGTGCTATATCTTGGGAACTTTAAATGATGTTATAAATTAATATGGATGGGTGTTACAATATTCATATATTTTAATTTTTTGAATGATATTAATGAATGAATTTTGTATTAAAAAAATAATAAATTTTAAATATAAAAATAAAATTAAATAAATAGATAGTGGGACCGATAAATAATAAATATTAATATAATAAATATGTGGTGCTATTTTAAAAAGTGACATATATTAATGTCTAAATTAATAGAAATACTCTAACCTATGATCCTCTGGTTCAATTAATTTCGAAAGTAGAGATCTTCCCCTTAGATTCACGGATCGCATAAATCCAAATGCATAAGCGGATCCATGCTCAACACTTAATTTCTTAAAGTTTTCATCTTATTAAAAACGGTGCCATAATTGAAATTCGAATCGCCCGTCTTTAAAAGTCTGCTAAATACGAATTATTATTTTTTATAATCTAGTTATTAAAGTCTGATGATCTAATTAATACGGGAGATGAACAACCAGACTATATTAATAACTTTTATTTACCATTAGAATAGATTTTAAAACACAAATGACAATCTATATAACGGTCCCGATGATCAAAAGTAAGAGACGAATTTATTACACTCGGAATTTTTGAATCCTCAGTGGATGAGGAGTCGCTATTATATTATATATTTATTTATTTATTTATTTATTTATTGACAGAATTAAAGCTCCATTTAATTTAATTTCATTTTCAGTTCCCTTGAATTGAGCGAGAATGCCGCAGATCCTCTGACAAAATAAAATGATAAGAATGATAATAAGAAACCACGTCTTTATAAATGGAGACGAGTCGAATTGATGGTTCAGGAATCGTGTCCTGACACAGGGCATGGATATGTATTATTGTTATTATTATGTGATAAGAGCGAATGGTCGCTGTCCCAGCCCACACACGCAGCGAGGCATCATCTTCTCCATGAGCGGATGAGGTAGAGGATCCGATTCATGTCGCTTTCTTCACTCTCGCCCATTCACAATTACAGCCGGACATCAATAATTATTATTATTATTATTATTATAAAAAATAATAATATGAAAGAAAATTTAAAAAACTATTAACGTGCCCTTTATTTAAAAATAAATAGACGCTTTATTATATTTATTTCATACTCTTATCCTAACCGCTATAATGTGTAAAATTTTATTATTTATTTAATTCGGTTAAAATATTATATATATAGCTTTTATGTTTTATTTATAATTCGAGTGTTTAAATTTCACTGGATTAATTCTAAAAATAGTTGGTCTTCGCCTTTTCATCGTCATCCATGTTCATTGACAACCAAATCGGATCCTTCCTTATCTCCGCCACCCACCCAAGGGCTGTTGGTGCAATTGTTTTTTGAATCGGCTGTGTGCCGTTATGACGGCACCAACCTTGATTGTCTGGTCATCTTCGCATAGAGAATAATTCTCAACTAAGTTTGATGCCACGAAATTGTGTAATTGAGATGGTAGCATCTCGTATAGTTTATAGAATCATGATTTATGTAGGACCAATTTGGGATAAGATTGAGTCGATCAAGATCGGATATTGATTTCATTGAATTCGAACACGAATTATGAAAATAATATTCTAAAGGCTTATTCATTCAGTTGAATATCATAAGATGGATATCCAAAATTCATAATTGAAAAAAATATCTATCATGATCAAAACTATGAAATATAAAATAAATTTTAAAATCCTAACCATTCAAAAGATAAAAATAATCATAATACAATGGCAAACAAATACTTGGAACTTCTGAAATGATTTAACTGATATTTTTTAGTCTACGATTAGTCGGTTATAGATTGATCCCATTTATATCATTTTGATTCTGCTATTGATTTAGTGTCTTTGGATCGTAGGATTGTATGATCTTATGATATAAATCATGATTTTCTAAATCATAAGTGATTCACAAAATTACTCTTGGCAAGATAATTAAGATGATGGGAATGACAACTAGGGGATGATGCAAGTCAAATAATAGTTATAATCAGTACTCGACATATAAGGTAGAAAAAAAATCCGATGACTATCCGATGAGGTCGGGTATTAGTTCTATTGGAGTAATATCAGTACGATGTCGGTACCCAATAAATTTATTTTTAAAATATATAAAATATTAATGGAATAAATGAGAAGAACTTTATACCCTTAATAAAAATAAAATAAAAATAATAATTTTAGATAGTAAAATAAGTAGAAAGAGATAAAATCATAGGATTTATATTTGATTTTAAATAAAAGTGCCAAACGTATGCTTTCCTTTTGATGAAAAAAAAACATGTGCCTTATATCTTTAAAAATCATCCAAATTGCCGGTGATGAACACAGTTTGTTTCTTGTAAAATTAGAAAAATAACATCACTTTAATTCATATATGATAATAGATGGGTATTCGATTAGGGTTTCGAATAGGAAAAATTCTATCCGAGTCCCGATCCAACGATAACAAATTTGGATTTGGGTATTTCTTAAATCTGACATTTAAAAATAATTATCGGATCTGATCCGGTCGGATTGAGTTTCGGATATCCGAATCCCACTCCTAAATTGACAACTTTCTTCAACTTTGTGTTACATGATAATATGCGTTTGATTGTGGATTATTCTTGATAATCTTACTTTTCCATCTAAGGTTATCAATGAAAATTCTGTCTGGTTTAAACAATCGATGATTTTCGAGTAATGTTCCATGAGCAAAAGGGGTATATAACCCAGAATCAAAAAATTTGGAAAAATTGAGATTTTTCTTGATTCCGAGGTTAATGATTTTTTTTTTACAAAAAATATCCTTCAATAAATGAAAAATATGAAAAAAAGGAAAACATAAAGAAAAAAAATGCAAAACATTAAAAAAAAAAAATTTAAAAGGAAAAAGAGGTAAAAACATAAAAATAATAAAAAAATAAAAATAAAAAATGGAAACGTAAAAAAATAAAAAGTGTAAAATAATAAAACAACATAATTTTTTTAAAAATAAAAAAGAGTAAAAAAAATTAAAAAATTTAAAAATGGCAAAAAAGAAAAATATAAACAAATTAAAAAATAAAAAACATACCTAAACCCTAACCCCTAAACCCTAAACATAAAAAAAAAAAAAAAATTTAAAAATAAAAAAATAAAAACCGTAAAAAAATTTAAAAATAAAAATAAATGGAAAAATAAAATAAAAATATAATACATAAAAATAAAAATAAAGAAAAATGTGAAAAAGAAAAAATAAAAAAATAAAAAAAGCGTAGAGTTTAATAATAATAATAATATTATGTATAGTTGATTTTGTAACGGAAAATACAGTAAAATATTAAACTAGATTATACATTAAAATTTTAAACAAATAATTTTTTATTGTATTATATGGGTTGAACCAAATAATATTTGATTATATTTTATTTACTATAATATTTATTATGTGATTACTAGATAATCGTATAGCCAAAATTATATATGATAATTTAAACCAAACGTATCATAAAATTCTTTTCTAACTATGATAAGCTTAAATGATGGCCCCCTTATCCTTCATATCCAAATTATCAACGACAATGACCGTACTGTAGCTAAATAACAAAAATATTATCAAATAATCACGAGACAAGAATTCAAATCTGAAAAAGAAGGAAAGAAAATAGAAATGAGGCAACAAAGAATTAGATGATTAAAATTAGGATTTAGGAGAGAGTTCAATCTCAATTAAATTGCAATAATAGATGAAAAATTTAATTCTATTAATTCATATTTTAAAAAAATCGCAAGGTTGGCAATTAACTAATTATAACGCAACAGAAAAAGTACAATAATCAATTGTCTGTACATTATTGAGTCATTTGACTAATATTGTTTATATTAATTCGACATAATTAATTATATTATATTGGTTCAATTTTAGTGATAAGGTAGATTTGTTTTTAGTTTCTTTCATTTAGATTCAATTTCAACTAGAATTTTATTTAAATTTTCACTAGAATTTTATTGAAAACTAACATATAATATATAAATTTTATAAAATATATATTATTCTATCAAATAATTAAATAATATTATTTAATAATAGTATAATTTATTCTCAAATATAATCTTTAAGAATAAGAATTTTAACAACAAGTTATTATAATAAACTCCCCTTATAAAAAATTAATTTAATATTATACTTTATCTTAACAAAAAAAAAGTCGATCGATCTAAGGTATTTTTAGAAAGTTCTTTGTTCGCAGTGTTAAAAAAAATTATCAATGAAAATATATCTTAATAATTAATTTTAAATTTTAAATTTCTAATTAATTAATGAGAAAAAATTTTAATATATCTTACAGTTAAATTTTAAACTAGTGTGGGAAAAGAAAAAAAAATTAATATAATATAATTTTAAGTTTCATCAAATTAATTATTAAATTATATTATAAATATAATTATAACATTATATTATAAATATTATAAGAAAGGAAAAGAAATTTTTTTGCCTCCTTTTCCAAAAAGCATTTGCCATTTTCAATTCAGTAGTGATTAATCCCCTTTTGTGTTTTCAACCTTCTCCTCCTGAGGTAGTCAGGTGAGGCGTGGAGGACCCATGAGAATCTAGCTTCCTTCTCTTCCCTTGTTTTTTTCCTATCCAAAATTCCTCCTTTTTCCTCTTCCTCATCGCCTGATTCATGGATCCCAAGAGCTCCTCCAAGCTTCCCAAGGATGTCCCCAAGCACCGGCCGCAGTCGGACAAAGAGGAAGTCTCTTCGGCGAACGCACCAGATGCAGAAAGGAGGGACCTTTTGCCGGCGGAGAGTGGGTTGCGAGAGGTGGTGGTCGGGAAGGATGAGAAAAGGAAGCAGCTTGCGCCGAAAAGGAGCTCGAACAAGGACCGGCACACCAAGGTCGAGGGAAGAGGGCGGAGGATAAGGATGCCCGCCCTCTGCGCCGCCAGGATCTTCCAGCTCACACGGGAACTGGGCCATAAATCCGACGGGGAGACCATCCAGTGGCTCCTGCAGCAAGCGGAGCCCTCCATCGTCGCCGCCACGGGCACAGGCACCATCCCCGCGTCAGCCCTAGCCGCCGCCGCCGCTGCGTCCGCGTCGCTCCCGGCCGCCACCGTCCCTGCTGGCCTCCACCAGAAGCAGATCGATGAGCTAGGGCAGGGAGCGGGATCCGGCGCTGCGCGGCCCGCTTGGGCCGTGATGGGGGCCGCTGGCCTCGGCCGCGCGTACCCTAGCTTGTGGCCTCCCTCGGTCGGCGGGTTCAACTCTGGATTCTTGCACGCAGCGCCATCAAGTTCGAACCTTGCGACCGGCGGCGGCGTCGATGCGCCGGTAGGAGGCTTCATGCAGCGAATCGGGGTGCACGGACTCGAATTCGCCGGTGCCAATCTGGGCGGCGCGATGAGCTTTGCCCAGATGTTGAGTGGGCACGGGCAGCATCTGCCAGGGCTGGAGCTGGGGCTCTCCCAGGAAGCGCATATCGGAGTGTTGAATCCTCAGAGCTTGAACCAGTTCTATGCGCAGATAGGGCAGGCAGGAGGAGACCCAGTTGATGGAACTGGACATGAACAACCACATCACGACCATCAAAAACGAATTCCATCGCCGGAGAATGATTCCGAGGGGTCAGAAGAGTAGAAACCAGAGTTTAAAAGGTGAATTCAACGATCAATGGGAAGGAAGCTGCTGTGTCAATCCAATGAGATTAGCAAGATTTCATTTTTGTTTCAGTAGATTACTTATCTTCTGCGTAGCCTTCAGAATTCATATCAGAGGAAGTGAGATCACTGTGGCAGCTTCCTTCCATTATTCTCTGCATTCAGGTATCCTTTTCTCTGTTGTTCATCAGAAATTTCTACATTGCCAATCTTTGATGATGAATGATATGCTTCAGGATCTCTGAAACTTGCAGGTGACTGTATATTAGTGGATTTGAATCCATCGGAAGGATTTCCGCGAGGTTAATTAGTTCACGGTTTGTAAATACTAAATAGTAATCTTGAATCCTCCATATTTTTTTGTTGTTGTGTGTGAGGCATGGTTGGTTTGATTTATATGAAATAATATCTGGATTTCTTTAAGTTCTACAATTTTTTCTTGAGCCATACATGATCATCACTTGACTGCTAGTTCATCTCCAATCATTCTAATGCAAAATTTCACATTTATTCAAAGTTGCTCAGTTTCAGCTCATGCATAGCTATCGAATCTAAACACCATTTATACCATTCAATCTATAATGGGGACTTTGTTGAATTCATTCTCTCTTCGAGCGACACCATTTTCCTACAATTAATGGATTAATCTGAATGAGACCTCAATGCTCTCTTTGCCTAAAGGTTGAAACACAAAGCTAACTGGAGCTTCATGTTTGATACATTAACCATTTAATCACTTTCTTTTTTCCTGAAAGATAGTTTGATACATTCGGTACTCAGTTACTACCACAGTTCTTAGAGATTGTCACTTTAGTCAGAACCTTTTGATGCTGAACATTCCTCTCTGATCCTTCAAGAGCATGCCCTGAAGCTCTTTGTGTCTCCATTATAATCGTTCTCATTGTAGGCAGGGACGGATCCAGAAATTTATCAAGGAGCAAAGAGCTAGATACATATATAACAAAATCATCACATAATAAAAATTAATTGTGGAAGACTGCCGACAAAGAGCATCTTTGAAGAAAGCAATTCCTTTTATTCGGGCATTCGGTTGCAGATTAATGGAGGGGATTTTTAGAGGATATTTTATTAATTATAATTTATGTGTAAAATTTTTAAAACATAAGGGTACTATAGTAATTGTTATAAATAATATATTAGTAAAATTTATTTAAAACATAAGGGTAGTATTATTATAACTTTATTATTATAATAGTATTATACTACTCTATTGCCCTTCCTGATTGTAGGGCTATAAACTTCTTTTCTTTATGTATTGGATACTTCCAATAACACATTTGATCGCTCCAATTCGAGCATTAGCTGGACTAAAACCATAGCCGGTCCTGATTGTTGAAATGCCCTGGGCGAAATTATTAAGTATGTCTCAATTTTATTCTTCCATCAACTTAATTAATAATTATTTTAATCTATAAAATTTTATTTCCAAAAATACAATGAGAAAACTTTTTAGTTGTAAGAAGCTTTTGTATCTTATGATAACGGTTCCTTTTTTATTTATGTATAAATTTCTATAATTCTAACCTAGAAATAAGTATGAGACATCAATTCTAAAACTATGAATATAAATTTTTTTCCTATTCCTATACTATTAAATTATCCAAGATTAATAATTCTATTTATAATCAATTTCGTTCAGAAGACAAAGGTGTTTTCAAAGAACAATCACTTAAAATTCTTAGCAAAAGAACATTGACAATAGAGAAAATTTTAACTCAAGAATGTAAAAAAGATAAGTATAGTAATTTAACACAAAATCTTGACACCAAACTAAGAAACAATAAAGAAGTGTAGTCTAGTTAGTTTACCTCTATAATCTTTATTTTCAACATCAGCATAGGAATCCAGAAGAATGAAGAGAACACCAGGAAGACCTATCATAAATATATTCACTTTGAGTTTGAGTAACTTAAACAATATATTCAACAGAGTAATTAAGAATTAAATCTTTTTATCCTAAATAAGTAAAAACTCGATATAAATGAATTAAATTTTATGTATAACAATCCATGCAATAAGAAAAATTAAAAATACTATAAATTTTTAAATTTTCACGATGATATATAATTATGAACAATAGTATAAACAAAGAATAATAAAACTTGATACGAAGAATGTTCGATTCAAAATCCACTTATATAAGACTTTACGTAGATATCATGCAAGTTTATAAAAAAGCATAACTATTATATTCAATTAAGGTTCCAAAAAAAAGATAATAGTAAAATAATTGATATTTTTTATGGTGAAACTACCAACTATCTCACAATAATATAAACATGTTTAGAATTATTACTCCAATTTATGAATATGAGCACTGCTCGTATTTTGAAATTTATGAAATTATATTCCAATATAGGCATGTTCTAGACTTGCCTATTACTCCATAAATATCTTTTATCAATTAGCACTGCTAGTATTTTGGAGCATTTTGCAAAGATAAAGCTAAACATGACTATGATGATTACGAGAATACTCAAACATTAGGAAACAAATAATACTCATCCTCATATAACCCAAATTTATGTCTAATAAGAAAAATACCAATTTATGCATAAATAAAACATGATTAATCATGTTAGGGCCAATTAAGACCTAAAAATGAATGGAGTGAAAAATTTTAATTTATGCAAAAATAAAACATGATTAATCATATTAGGGCCGATTAAGACCTAAAAATGAATGGAGCAGATATTTCAATTTATGCAGAAATAAAACATGATTAATAAGAAAAAGAAAGACAAGTGTATACCGGTTAGGGAGTTTCGTCGCAGGGGAGGGGGGCAGAGCTTGAAACTAGTTCAGGAACTACAAAAGGCGACAAAGAATGTAGAACAGCGGAACGGGCAAATGAGCACAAAGCTAGCATCAATCAATGAGGGGTGAGCCGCTCCTCATAAGATCAATAAAAGGAATGGAACTCAGAAGGGAAGCGCAAACAACGCAACAACCAATACAGAGGTAGGGGCAAGCATCTGAAGGGAGCACAGGGGTCTCACTTTTCTGTCCAACGCATTTTAAAGCAATTTGAATGAATAAAGCACACCTTACACCTTTGAGAAGGTAAGATCACAGAGAAATAAGAAGGAAAACAAAACCTAGGGCACAGTGGGATCCCCAATGGAGGGCTAGAGACGGCTTGTCTCGCCGATGGAGGGCGCCTTTGTGAGAAGCAAAGTCGTCCCTGGTCCAGGGAGGGTTTCACCGTTTCGGCGACGAGAGAGGGAAGGCGCAGCGACGGCGAGGGAGGGTGCGACAACTGCGAGTCTGCGAGGGAGAGTTTCGGCGATTAGGGAGGGAGTTGGGAAGGTGCGGCAAGGGAGGGGTGAGACGTGGGAAGGTGCGGCGAAGGAGGGTTTCAGCGACGGTGAGTAGAAATCGTGAGGTTCTTCGATGAGGGAGGAAGTGAAAATTAGGCTTCGCTGCTTGCTTCAGTGAGGGAGGAAGTGAAAAAATAATAATTTGAAGGAAAAAATTTATTTTATATATATATATATATATATAAAAATATGTGCCCCTTAAAATTTTGGGGGGCCCCTGCACAGGGCCGGCTCTGACTAAAACAAAGTTAGAGCGATAGGACTCGGTTTCATCTCATCGTGACTTTTTACATATAGATATTATTGAAATCCTAGACAACAAGTAAATACTACCTTACATAGTGATTTCCATCCTTTGTGTAAGTTTGGCTACAACTCAACACTCAATGATATGATCAAGGATCCTTTTTGCAGGCATGAGCACAAAGAGAGAGAGATTTCAAATGTCAAATAGATCGATAAACTAGAAATTAAAGTAGAGATAAATAAAATATTTCAATATTCTAAATATTCATGTTTGAAGTTGTATCCTTTTCCCCCCTTCAACCTCTCTTTTGATTTATCATATCTTGAATGTTTGTAAACACAGTTCACAGAGCAAACAAAATGGAAAACCTTATGCAAGTTGAAAACAACAGATGAAGATCACAAACATAAGAACTAGTCCAATCCACCAAGGTTGAAATCCAAAAGGATGAAAGAAAGCACAACAAAATAGTTCGTCATGATACGACCACAAGAAGATGCTCACTGATACGATGTGCCAGTATTAGATGTGTATATTTTCATTTATAAGTAACCTCTTGTTAACAAGAAGTTGCGTTTGTCAACCCTTGCCTCCTCTAGTTTTGTCTTCCTCTTCTAATCTCATGTGTAGAAATTAAAAGAAGCAAAAATTAATCATATTATTGAATTCAAAATTGATTAAGAAATAAAGAGTATAAGGTATATAATTAATTATAAGAAAAAATCTAAATCTTAAATTGAAAATGTAAAAGACTAAATTGTCCTCAAGGCTATAAACAAATAATTCTAATAGATTATATAATATAAATTATATAATCTAACATCCCCCTCAAACTCACGATGCTACAGCTAGAAGCATCGAGAGTTTGTCAAATAAGAAACGAAAGCGTGAAGTAGAATGTGACTTGATAAACATATCAGCAATCTGTAATTTTGAAGGAATAAAAGGCAATGTGATGGTGCCAATCTGAAGATGACGACGAGTAATATGACAATCAATTTCAATATGTTTCGTCCGCTGATGAAAAAATGAATTATGTGTAATTTGAATAGCACTCTAATTATCACAATATAACGGAGTAGGTTGATGAAGAGAAATGCCCATATCCGCAAGTAACCAACGCAACCAAACTATCTCATAAGTAGTTGACGCCATGACACGATACTCAGCTTCTATGGAAGATCTAGAAATAACATCTTGCTTCTTACTCTTCTAAGAAATGAGGGAATCACCAAGAAAAACATAGAAGCTAGTGATAGATTTAGGATCCGTAGGATCACCAGCCTAATCTGCATCAGAGTATGCATGTAGTTCAAGAGATGAAGTAGAAGAAAATAAAAGGCTTTGAAATTGAGTGCCCCAAAGATACCTGAGAATACGAAGAACAGCAGCCTAATGAACTATAGTTGGTGCAGCGACAAATTGACTAATCACATGAACAACGTACGCAATATCTAGACGAGTCACAGTGAGATAAACCAAGCTTCTAACAATAGTTCTGTACAAACTAGGATCTGGCAAAGGTGAGCCATTAGATGGAGAATATCGAGCATTAGTCTCAATAGGAGTATCAACAACCCTATTATCAGTAAGATGAGTACGCTCAAATAGATTAGATATATACTTTGACTGAGAGAAAAGATAACCTTTCGGGGAATAAGCAACCTCAATGCCCAAAAAGTAGCGTAGTATACCCAAGTCTTTCATAGCAAAATAATGAGCCAACTCAGACTTCAAGGAAGCAATTCCATCAGAATCATCACCAGTAATAATCATGTCATTAACATATAATGATAAAAGAATACGACCTTCGTACATCTGACAAACAATGCTAAATCATGATTACTAGGATGAAAATCAAACGAAGTAATCACTGTAGAGAACTTCTCAAACCAAGCACGAGGTGCTTGTTTGAGACCATAAAGCGCTTTACGAAGCCTGCAAACTTCACCAGGTTGGTGTGAAATACTAGGAGGAGGTGTCATATAAACTTCTTCATGAAGATCACCATTTAGAAATGCATTCTTGATATCCATCTGAGATATTCTCCATCGACAAACAGAAGCAACAGTAATCAAAGTACTAACAGTCATCATTTTTGCAACAGGAGCAAATGTTTCCTCATAATCCATGTCATACTCTTGAGAATAACCTTTAGCAACAAGACGAGTTTTGTATCGTTCGATAGATCCATCAGATTTAGTTTTGATCTTATATACCCAACGAGAACCAATGATATGTTTTCCTA
Organism: Zingiber officinale; assembly: GCF_018446385.1. Classification (NCBI taxonomy): domain Eukaryota; kingdom Viridiplantae; phylum Streptophyta; class Magnoliopsida; order Zingiberales; family Zingiberaceae; genus Zingiber; species Zingiber officinale. The sequence goes on from NC_055995.1 coordinate 75,537,687, forward strand.
GTGGCAATGAGACCAAATCCCATGTATGACTCTGATGCAAAGCAGTTAGTTCCTTAGCCATAGCACTCCGCCAAAGTGGATTACAAACAGCTTCTCTATAGGATACATGCTCAGAAAGACAATGAATAGATGCAACAAATGAAGCAAAAAAATGAGAATAACAAGAGTAAGCAAAATATGATAATTTAGTAGACTTACAAACATAAGTGGATTGATGACGGTGGAGAGAAGGATCATCCGCATGCAATCTCAGGAGATGATTGGGTGGTGGCAGAAGGAGGAGCATGTGGAGCGGATATCTCGGGAATCAAAGTACCAGATTCAATTGAGCATGTGGGTGAAGCTTCCTCAGTGTCGGTATTGAAAGGATCAATGCAAAGTAGATATGACTTTGTCATATTATGTGAACTAGCAGGAATAGAAAAGAATGGAATATGTTCAATAAACACAACATGACGAGAGACATATAATTTTTTACTAACAGGATCAAAGCAACGATATCTTTTTTGACTAACACCATAACCCAGAAAGACACAAAGAGAAGACTGCAAGGCTAACTTATTACGCTCTGCATGTGGACGAAGGACAAAGCAAGTACAACAAAAAATGCACAAAGAGGAATAGACAGGAGCATACCCATACAATTTTTCAAAAGTTGACAAACCTAAATTGTGCGAGGTTGAAATTCTATTAATGACATGAGCATCAGTAAGGATTGCTTCCCTCCAAAAGGTATTAAAAACACTAGCAGACAATAAAAATGAATGAGATGTTTTGACAAGATGTTTATGTTTCCGTTTAGCCATGACATTTTGTTCAAGAGTATCTGTACACGAGGTTTGATGAATAGTACCATCAAAAGCAAGTAAATATGAAAATTGATATGAAGTATATTCACCCCCCAAATCATAACGAAAACACTTTATGATACTAGAATATTGAGTTTTCACAAGAGCTCTAAAATTATTGAAAATTGTAAGATAATCAGAACTGTGTTTCATAAGATAGATCCAATAGTAACGAGTGCAATCATTAATAAAGGAAACATAATACCTTGAACCTCCTTTTGTTGGAATAGGAGACGATCTCCACACATCGAAATGGATAAGATCAAATAGAGCAGAAGAAAAAGAAAGACTTTTAGAGAATGGTAAGACAGAAAATTTGACCAGTTTACAACCACTACAATCAGAAATATCAAAACTTTTTAAAGGTCCTAATACTCCTGTAGAAGATAAAAACTACAAACGAGACACTGAAACATGACATAAACGGGAGTGCCACAAATAAAAATCAGAAGATGAACGACTCAAATGAAAAGATGATAAATTCACATTTGAAGCTACAACTTCTGGTACTTTGAGTTGATCTAAAACATAGAGTCCTCCTTGCCTATGACCGGTCCCAATCAGCCTCTGAGATCGCGGTTCCTGAACATAATAATTGAATGAAAAAAAGGGACTAGGTATCCAGACTCATATAATTGACTAACAGAAACAAATTTAGAGTAAGACTTGGAATATAATAAACATTAATTAGAGATAAAGAAGATGTAACAATTGAACCAACACCTGCTAATGACATAGGAGTACCATCAGCAGTCACAATAGATATAGATGAACTGGGAGAAAAAGAAATAAAAGATGACAAACTGGATGACATATGATGGGAGGCACCAGAGTCCAAAATCCATAAGGAAAAAGATATATCTGAAATACCAGACGATGACAAACCTATATGAGAGAAAGTTGACATGGAAGAGGGTTGTGAAGCAAGAAACTATTGAAACTGCTCAAACATATACGAATCAAATTTCCATGAAATATCTACACGACCAGACATGATAATAGAATGAATAATTCTCAGAATAATCAAACTGTAAGGATACATATTTGTATAATCCGCAAAAACTGACGTCAATGCTGAAATTAGTAGAAAAGGACGTCAGTGCCAAAATTGGCAACATAGGGTGTTGACACCAAAATCGACAGAAAAGAACGTTGGCATCGAAATTGACAGTAAGGACGTCGGTGCCAAAATCGACAGAACAGGGTGTCACCGCCGAAATCGACAGAAGCAGGACAGGAAATAGATGACGGCGCCGAAATCAACAGCAGCAGTAGAAGATGGCAGCAACAACAAGAAGCAATAACAGAGTGCGATAGAAAAATTAGGTCAGAGAAGGAGAATCTTGCTTTGATACCATGTAGAAGTTAAGAGAAGGAAAAACTAATCATATTATTGAATACAAAATTGATTGAGAAATAAAGAGTACAAGGTTTTTATATAGTTAATTATAAGAAAAAATCTAAATCCTAAACTGAAAAGGTAAAAGACTAAATTTAAACCCTAAGCTGAAAAGGTAAAAGACTAAATTGCCCTCAAGACTATAAATAAATAATTCTAATAGATTATATAATATAAATTATATAATCTAACATCGTGTTTGTTGGAAATACAATTAAAGTCCTATATTAGAAATATGTGACAAAGATCATGAGTTTATAAGATCGAAAATATCTCTATTGGTATAGGGTCTTTTAGGTAGAGTTAAAAAATAAATCCAACTCGCGGTAAAGATGTTTCAAACTGTTATGACGATGACTTTGCCAAAAAACCTAAGAGGATGAATAGACCCACTAGAAAGGTATATCTAGTATGCAACAAATAGACCCTAGGCTTGTGGATGTTGGTCCCAGACTTGGAGACGATACCTCATCTTCTATTTCTCATATGGAAGATGTGTAGGCAATCGACATGCAATGCATTAAGATATTGATGGTATTCGAGTGAGCACGTGTATGAGGAGGGGATGAACTATAACTATAAGGGCGCGTTTGGTTCAAGTTATCATGCATAATCTTGGTTATGTGATTATTTGATAATCACGTAACTAAAGTTATGGAGAATAAAATATAATCCTAATCTTATTTGGTTTAACCTAAGTAATGATATAATCTAACTTGATATTTACTATATTACCCCTTGTTCAATTATATGATTATTTTTTAGATTAAATTAAATTATTATTAATAATAATTATAAATATTATTAATTAATAAGTTGATAATATATAATAAATAAATAAAATTGATTTATATTTTTTAAAATTTAAAATAAATTTATATATATTTCAAATATGATTAGATATGCCATTAACTGATTATATATACTTTAAATTTATATATATTGAGATATGTGATTAAATTTTTTAATTCTCTTCCTTTCTACTGTGCTTCTCCCTCATGCCCAATTTTTTCATACCGACATCTTTCTCCTACATAGCAATGTTGCCTCCTCCATAAGCCGTCGAAGCGCCACGAATCAATTCCGATTGGTGCTCGAAAAGCACGGAATGGTTATGAACCATCTCCACGAAGAGGAAGCAAAAGTGATCGACGTTGGAGGGATCAACGACCAGCTTCAGCCTCGATCTCCTCCACGACGTAGTGCTACATGGCCCCATGTTGAATGCAACGAGCTCGCGATGACTATTGGAGGCAAAAAGGAAAGTGATCGACGCCGGAGGGATCGGGCACACGAAGTGTGTGGCGATGTTGACTGGGACGAGCTCGCTACGACTGTTGGAGGCAAAAAGGAAGATGCCCTTGGAGGCAGCGAGGCAGTAGAGGTCCTTGCCGTGGGTGACAGTCGCACTCGCGAAGGGGATCTTGAACCACCGACCAAAGCTGTCATTGAATTTGCGCATTACGAAATCCCTAGGGGGCCTCTTCTTGCAGTTGAAGAGTCATCTGCTGCCAGATCAAAGCGTCCCTCATCGAGGTGGCGGAAGTCGTGAGCGGACACAATAGAGGTGAGTGCCTTGGAGACGGATCAGACATGGAGAAGCTCCGGGAGGACGAAGCGGAAAGATCTCGTGGAGGAGCTCGAAGGGGAGAAGGCAGAGTCCGATGACAATGACACTGCGATCGGCGTGCCTCATAATTTACTCTTACTCATCTCCTCATCTAAAAGGGTAATTTTGGAAAAAAATATTGATAACCCCAGAATCGTAGAAAACCTAAGGTTTTCAAGGTTTTTTGATTCTAGGTTATATTCCTTGATTGTTGACGTGGCAGGAATGTTGTATTACCGAGAATCATTGATTATTTAAACTAAACAAGGTTGTCATTGATAACTTATTATAGTATGTTTGGTTCAAGTTATCACGTGTAATTTTGATTATGTGATTATTTGATAATCATATAATGAAAATTATAAGAAATAAAATATAACCAAATATTGTATTACTTCTTGTCGATTTCTATTGAGTTTATTGCCTTTTATCTTTCACTCTCCGTGATCTAATCGTTGACGAGGCCACCTCCTTCTCTTGTTGTGGCGCGACTAATTATGATTTAACTAATATGGTTTATTGTTCCTTGTTCATCCCTTTGAGCTCATGCCCTCTCTAAAGAATTTAGCTAAACATGTGCACAAATATGCGTATTGCACTAAACAAATCATCCAAGCTGTCTGCCATTAGCTGTCCCAGTCAAAAGCACCATTAAACCTACTTTGTCTTCAGCAATAAATGCAACAAGAACGGGTCTCGAGCTTTAATCACTAATTGATAAATGTTTTTTTCCCCTATAGATTGGCATTTGATAGAAGAGGAAAGTTTTTAGCGTGTGATCTGATGACCACGATTTTGAGTTGTGAAAATAATTTTTTACAATATAAGATAAAATTACATTCTTTTTCAAAATCCCGTATTTATGAGAACTTCATATAACGTTCTATCATTGAATTTCAAATGGAAATTGATAAGCTACTAAATCAAACTGAATCAGTAAATTCAGATCGATAATCTACCGAATCATTTATCTTAATTTTCTAAATACTCAAATCAAGCATCTTACCTTTAAAATTGTTGACTCTTGCACTTTAATTTTCCAAAATATCATTTCTAGCCGCCATTTGTCTGCTGGATTGGTAATCACTAATTTAGGGTTTAATTCCTATGCAAGCCTTATTTATGACAGATTGAATTAATGATGAAGTTGGGGTGTCATATTAGAAGTTATTGTGCTTTTTTTTTTAAAAAAAAATATTTAATGGACGGAATATTAAGCTGGATTGTCTACTAATGATTAGTCAGATTGTTAGATCTAGATATCTAATATAAAAAACAAATGACAATCGCTAAAACAATTAACATAGGCGACTGTAAACTCGTGACCGGATCTGATTTATAGTTTTGATGTATAGTTATGATTGTTCGATGATTCTTTAATTTAAAAAAAAAAAACACACTAAAGGCATCTTCAATTATTAGAGTTCTATAAAATTTTTTTTATGATTCCAATATATCATATCATACCACATCAATATTCTAAAAACCTATTGAAACAACTCCAATAATTAAAGTTCTAAAAGAGTTCTAAATAATTTTTAAGTGGTTTAATTAATAATATGTAATTACATGACTACATACATATTACATCAATTCAAAAGAAAAAAACAGTTTTGAAATTTCACTATTATTTTTAAAATACAAAATTCAAATCTGATATCAACAATAGTTAAAATTAACAATTTTTTTATTTTTCAAATCTTTTTAAAAATCTTACATTAAAAATCTTACATTGGAGATGTCATTGGAGATGTCATAAGAAGTGTCGACCCACCAGTGGGGTAATGGTGGGTGTTGACCAACGAGCATTGTAGTCCCTACATGAGATGTTGACCAAGGACCTTCCAAGATGGGCAAGGAGGTCAACGATCGACAAACATTTGGATGTTAATTGATTCTGTTGAATCCTGTGCATTTCAATCTTGTCACATTCTTGGTTGACTTTCTGTCTGGTACTATTTTATTTTCTTACGGACAAACCAGGCACAAGATTTTTTTTTTTGTTTAAGTTGAGCAAATTAATTCTAAAGATAATTAGTTCGGCCATATAAGTTTTTTACCGATAATCAGGGAGCCCATTATCCATTAGAGAAAAAATATCCTACAAATAATCACAGTAGAATTTTAACTCTAAGATTCCTGAGATATGTACTTGAAGATTTATCTATTCTACCATAGTCCCGGAGACAAATGGATTATTTATTTTGATTCGGGTCAGCTTTTAACGGTAAAAAATGCCCCTCGGAATAAATAAATATCTTTTGGCCATTATCTGCAAATGCGAGATAAAGATCTTTTCGGGATAAGGTATAACTCTAAATCCATTTTAGTGTCGGAGATTGGATCCTCTAGGAGATGCCTTCAAATAGAGGAGATGAAAGTAGAAGAGGGAGAGAACTCTTGGATTCGTGATCAATGAACCTTAACCCTTAGTTCTGCAAATTTAAAGCTGCTAATCTTTTTGATAGCATCAAATATCTTAGATGATTTTGATTCTTCTTATTCTACCCATGGTTTTCCTTCGTCAAACACAGTCTTTTTTTCTCACCCTCATTAGTCTCATTCGAAGACACTTATTTTCCTTCAACAACACTTTCTTTCTTTGTCCTTCATTCCCCCTTCTCTTGGATAGATCATTTATGTCCTATTTACTTCGGAGCGCGGATCATATAAAAGATACATTATACATGAGTCGATACACTTTCCTCTGTTTACTCCTAAAAAAGTATGAACACATGGATTTTAAATTCATCCGTGATCAAATTTAACTATTTTCTTATTTGTCCAAATCGGATGGAACGAACTTTCCATTTGTAGTTGTGTCTTCATCTTGACCTCGCTACCCCCAACATGTAGGATCGATTACACATGAGATTTTTTTTTTTTTGGGAGGGGGTTGGTTGAATCACGTGTATTTTAAAACTTGATTTTTTTTTTAAAATGAGTGCGCAATGGAAAAAAATAAACTAAAAAAACATAAAGAAATAAAACATGATTATTTTTTACTTGATTCGGAATCTTCGACGACTTTTACTCTAAGACCCAGACCCTTTGGACCTTTCCGATGGGTAATCCATTAATCAATCGTAATTGAATCCATAAACAAAGAAGAAAGAGTAACAACACCTACATTTTCTTTAAGCAATAATTAACTTTAAACCAAAACTATTACCCAATACTGACGGAGATCTAAAAGAGCTCGTGTGTTGGTGCCGATCTATTTGTAGTAGTCGGGTGTAGTAGCTCATAGCACAGCAGTGATACGAAGTTGGAGCAGTCAGACGGTCGAGGAATCAGGTAGAAATGTTTTTTTTTTTTTTTTTGACATATAGCCTCCTTTTATAAATGAATTCGTTTCTCTTAAATCTATTGAATTCAGGATAAATTTTCCAATTTCAGATCTTAAGGATAATTCTGTAGAGAAACTAATTAAATAATTTAGACTTATCCATTATTTCGGTTTGATCTGATCTGGTCTAGTCCGATTCGATTCACTTCATCCACATGAGGCGCCTCCAATTATGGTTCAATATAACAATCTTTTGGAGACCATATCTTTTGACTCCGAACTCAGAATTAGGTTCTGTCAGTGGTCACGCATGCAGGATTTGAAGATCTATGTATGTATCTATAGCATAGAGGTAGAAAAATATATGCACAAATAGTTTATTTATAAGTTAGATTTTGTCTTACCAAGACTAGGATCTAGCTATGATCTCAACTTAGACTTCTAAAATGCATCTAAGCTGAACCAACGCCTACAGTCCCACTGGGGCTCGTCCTCATTGGATCACTCTCTTTCAGTTGACTTACCTCACTTACCATTTGTAGTCTCTTGACTTGCATCTTGATCCACCAGGTATTCTTACCGAAATCACACATCTGGACTTCAGCCAATCGTCTGGAATCGAACATCTCGACTGGACTTCAGCCAACTGTTAGGTCCCGTAGACCCTGTTAGTCACAAACAATCTAATGCCGGAGATTTCTGGGTACTTAGTTGAATTTAAAACTTATACAGAATTTAAATTCAACTTACAGTTGAAATGACCCGAGCAGATAATCTCAGGCTGCCAGCAGGGGCTGGTTTCCGTAACGTAGCAGAGCTGAGCGACAAGGCAGGTCTGCAGAGCAGTAGAGCAGGTCTGCAGAGCAGCAGACCAGAGCGGAAGACTAAGGCAGGTCTGCAGAGCAACAGACCAGAGCGGCAGGGCAGAGCAGCAGACCAAGGCTGCAGTGCGGAAGACCAGAGTGGCAGAGCAAGTCTGCAGAGCGGCAAGGCAGAGCAGCAGACCAGCGTTGCAGTGCAAAAGACCAGAGTGGCAGAGCAGGTCTGCAGAGCGGCAGGGCAGAGCAGCAGACCAACGCTGCAGTTCGGAAGACCAGAGTGGTAGAACAGATCTGCAGAGCGGCAGACCAGAGCAGCAAACGAGTATGCAGAGCGGCAGACCAAAGCAGTAGGTCTGCAGAAAGGAAGACCAGGTCTGTTTGAGCAGGTCTGTAGAAAGGAAGACCAGGTCTGTAGAGCAGAATGACTAGGTATGTTTGAGCAGGTCTGCAGAAAGGAAGACCAGGTCTGCAGAGCAGAATGACCAGGTCTGTTTGAGCAGGTTTGTAGAAAGGAAGACTAGGTCTGCAGAGCAGACCAGATAGTAAGGTCGGGAGAAAATTCTGACCGGGCAAGCTGACCGAGGCCTGCGAGTAGCAGTTTCCTTGAAACATATTCGCCCACCTCCGGCTGTGTTTCGAGGTTTACTCGGGTCGTCTGTTTCCTAGGATGCAACGATCGACCGTGAACTCCACCAAACACTGGTGGTCACGACAAACTGAGTGGCACCCGAATGCTATCACGGGCACTCTGGCGAGCAGGAATTGCGCGAATAAGGCGGAGAGCCTCTGCTTACTTCACTGTGTTATCTCCGTAACCTTTTGCCTGTGGTCGCAACCTCCTTACATAGGAGTTCAAGACCAAATGACAACATTAATGATCAATTAATGATCATTACTCAACGCCAACATTTCACTTGGCCGTTTTGATTCTGCATTAATTTTTCTTTAATGCATCTGTTACACAAGCAGCAAAAAGATTTATGTGGCAAAATATTGGTTGTTCCGCTTGAGCAAATTTAGCCTCGACCGGTCCGACATTCGTGTGCGCAGGTCGCGCTCGCGCACGAGTCAACTTGGTTCAGTGCAATCTGGGCCCTGGATTTGCACCCCCCTGCACACCCACGTGTGAGAGAGAGTCTCTCCTCATGCATTTGTTTACATCCTCAATGTATGTGAATCAATATAAACTAACAAACTTGCCTTGAAACTTCCAATGTGGGACTAAAGTCTCATTCACAATGAAGCTTCTTCTCTTCTACCTCTTCTCCATTCACACTTATTCAACAATCCCCCACACGAATGGAGATAGGGTATGTGATAGCATTCAGCAGTTGAGTCAAGTATAGGATAAGTAGGCTTTACCTTTTGAACCTTCCCTTGTGAAGATCTGGTTGCTTACTGGCTGATAGTAGACACGATATCATTGAACTATACTGCCGTCTATGTAAGCAGTAACAAATCTCACCCAAGACTCTCCCTGATACAACTCAGTTCTCATTTGTGTGTTCGTTCTTGGCCATGAACACGCTTGGTTCTGTGAGAAGCTCTAAGAATTGTGCTTCCAATTCTCTTCAAAGCGGTCCCACTTCTTTCTCACATAGGTGATCCCTCAAGAGTTACCATCTACTCTTTTTGGATCATTAAAAGCCCATCGGCTTATCCTGCTCTAGTCATTGTTTTATTGGGCTACCCCCCACAGTGTGTCTAGTCAGTTCAGATTAGTTGTCCCTTTGAACCTAGTTCTTGGGATCTCCAGTCAGCATAAGTTGGGTGCCCTCTGCACTGATCGCTGACAATGGCATCAAACTCATTCCTTATGATGAGCTTGCAACTAACTCTTGACTTAACCCCTTGGTTAGCGGATCCGCTAGGTTATCCTTTGACTTCACATAGTCAACAGTGATAACTCCAGTTGAGAATAGTTGTCTAATGGTATTATGCCTACGACGTATATGTCTAGACTTCCCATTATACAGATGGCTCTGTGCCCGACCGATTGCTGATTGACTATCGCAATGTATGCAAATCGCCGGCACAGGTTTCGACCATCGAGGAATATCTTCTATGAATTGCCGTAGCCATTTAGCCTCTTCACCGCACTTGTCAAGAGCTACAAACTCAGATTCTATCATGGATCTAGTTATTACGGTTTGCTTAGAAGATTTCTAGGAAATAGCTGCACCTGCTAGAGTGAAGACATATCCACTCGTAGACTTAGAGTCTTTTATGTCAGATATCCAACTTGCATCGCTGTATCCTTTGATCACAGTATGATATCTTGTATAGTGCAGTCCATATTCATGAGTATACCTTAAGTACCTCAGTACTCTTGTTATCCCTTTCCAGTGCTCAACACCGGGATTACTCGTGTATCTACTCAGTTTGCTTACTGCGTAGGCCAAGTATGGTCATGTACAACTCATTAAGTACATCAGACTTCCAATCACTCGAGAGTACTCTATCTGAGAGATACTTTCACCTCAATTTTTCGATAGATGTTGACTCGTATCTATCGGCATTCGTGCCAACACAGTATCACCCTTGGTGAATTTCTCAAGAATCTTGTCCATGTAATGAGACTGACTAAGAACAAGTCCTTATGTCGTTCTAAGAATTTTGATTTCTAAAATCACATCAGCTAGGCACATGCCTTTCATGTCAAATCTTGAGTTTAACATATCTTTAGTGGATTTGATTATCTTATCATTACTCCCAATGATAAGTATGTCATCTACATATAGGAACAAGATGACATATTCATTCTCTGTGACTTTCATGTAGACACATTTATCACATTCATTGATCTTGAATCCACATTCCTTTATGGCATTATCAAATTTCTCATGCTACTGCTTTGGTGCTTGTTTCAAGTCATATAATAACTTCACCAGTCTACAGACCTTGTTTTCCTGTCTTGGCACAGAAAACCCCTCAGGTTGGTCAATGTAGATTTCCTCTTCTAAATCACCATTTAGAAAGGCTGTCTTTACATCCATTTGATGTATTTCGAGATTCCATAGAGCGGCAATAGCCAACAATACTCTAATGGAAGTTATTCTCGACACCGGAGAGTATGTATCGAAGTAATCAAGGCTTTCTTGTTGTCGGTACCCTTTGATTACTAATCTGACCTTGTATTTATCGATTGTGCCATCTGATTTCATTTTCTTCTTGAAAATCTACTTGCAACCTAGTGGGTTACTTCCCGGAGGAAGATCCACGAGTTCCCAAGTGTGATTTTGCAAGATTGATTCTATCTCAGATGCAATTGCCTCTCTCCAGTGAGGTCCATCAGACGAGCTTACTTCTTCTAAGTAACTCCGGGGCTCACTTTCCAGCATGAAAGTGATAAAATCCGATCCGTAGGATTTTTCTACCCAAACTCTTTTACTCCATCTAAGCTCAACCTCAAATGGTTCATCATTTTCTTCTTCGCCTTGTGTTTCATATGCCCGTTTTGAGGAGCTAGCATCCTCTCGGGTCTTATACGGAAACACATGCTCAAAGAACGATGTATTTCTCGATTTGATTATCGAGTTCTTGTGTATCTCCGGTATGTGTGACTCATTCACACAAAATCTATAAGCAGTGTTGTTTTGTGCATATCCAATAAATATGCAATCAACAGTCTTTGGTCCTATCTTAATATTTTTTGGATCAGACACCAACACTTTGGCAATAAACCCCCACATTCGTAAATATTTGTAGGATGGTTGTCTTCCATTCCATAACTCATAAGGGCTCTTATCTATTTTCTTCCGGGGCACCTTATTTAAAAGGTAATTAGCTGTTAACACAGCTTCCCCCCACATAGACTCTGGCGATCCAGAGCTCAATAGAAGAGCATTCATCATCTCCTTAAGAGTTTGATTCTTCCGCTCAACAACTCCCTTTTGCTGAGGAGTATAAGGAGCTGTTGTTTCGTGTCTAATCCCGTGTTCATCACACAACTCAGCGAACGGTGACACATATGCACTGCCTCGGTCACTTCGAATCACCTTAATCTTTCTATTAAGCTAGTTTTCAACCTCATTCTTATAGAGAGCGAATTTCTCTATAGCTTCATCCTTACTTTTGAGAAGATACACATAACAGTATCTTGTGTTATCATCTACAAAAGTGATGAAGTATTTATTCCCAGCACGTGTTGGTGTACCTTTAAGGTCGCACACATCGGTGTGGATTATGTCAAGTGGTTCGTTACTTCTTTCAATATGTTGAAAGGATGACTTTGTCATTTTCACTTCAACACAAATCTCACACTTATGTTTTGGGTCAAGGTGGAATGTATGTATGCTTTCCATGTTTATTAATCTATGCAATACATCATAGTTAACATGTCCTAGTCTACCATGCCACAAACACGAAGACTCAAGCATATAAGTGGAAGAGCTTTCAGTTTTATTTATATTAGGCCTAATTGCCATTACATTGAGCTTAAACAGCTCATCAGATAGATAGCCCCTTCCTATAAACACTCCATTCTTGGATAGTACAACTCTGTCCGACTCAAAGACAATGCGAAAGCCATGCTTGCTTAACAGTGATCCGGATACTAGATTCTTTCGAATCTTTGGAACATACAACACTTTGTTCAGAGTGAGATCCTTGCCCGAGGTCATCTTCAGCACCACCTTTCCTTGGCCCATGATGCCCGAGGTTGCTGAGTTCCTCATGAACAGCTTATCTCCAGTGACTTCTTCAAAGTTGTGGAGCAGCTCTTTATTGCAGCAGACATGTCTGGTGGCTCCAGTATCGATCCACCATTGTTATTGGTTTGAACCGACTAGATTCAGTTCTGAGACCACAGCGCAGAGGTCGTCCATTTCTGGTCCCTCGTTCAAGTTGGCATCTTGCTTCTTCTTCGGCTTTCTGCACTCCGAAGATTTGTGACCCACTTTGTCACAGTTGAAGCACTTCCCAGAGAACTTCTTCTTGCTGATGCCTCCTCTGGGTCCCATTTTGGAAGATTTGGGGTTCTTCCATTTCGAGCTTTGACCGTGCTCGACCACATTGGCTTTCACAGTAGCCGGAGAGAGTAGCTTTCTCTCTGAACTCTTGTTGTCTTCTTCGATGCGAAGTCGAACAATGAGTTCTTCCACATTCATCTCCTTCCGCTTGTGCTTTAGGCAGTTCTTGAAGTCCTTCCAGCCGGGAGGAAGCTTCTCTATGATAGTAGCCACCTGGAAGGTTTCACTCAGAACCATCCCTTCTGAGTGGATCTCGTGCAAGATCACCTTAAGCTCCTGGACTTGGCTGATCACCGTTTTAGAGTCAACCATCTTGTAGTCCAGGAATCGACCCACAATGAACTTCTTTGCCTCTGCATCCTCCGTCTTGTATTTCTTGTCCAGGGACTCCCACAGCTCCTTAGTTGTTCTCTTCATGTTATACATAGCGTACAACGAGTCGGCAAGGTTGTTGAGGATATAGTTTCAGCAAAGGAACTCAGAATGAGTCCATGCCTCCACTGTACTGATGGTTTGCGCATCAGTATCCTCAGCTCGCTTGGGAGGGTCCTCGGTCAAGAACCGAGCCAGATTGAGCGTGGTCAGGTAGAATAGCATCTTTTGCTGCCACCTCTTGAAGTTCAGTCGACTGAACTTCTCTGGCTTTTCCCCATGACTGATTGACACAGTTCCAATCAGGGCGGAGAGGGCCTGCACTTGTTGAGTCTGTTGCACCTTGGTGTCGACCTTTTTACATGTCACGAGGCGCTCCAAATTAATAAAGATTGAAACTCATTAAAATTAAAACAAGTGTCGTAGTAAGGAGTCCCAAATCATATTTTTCCAAGGTTAACTAGCGAATGTGTGTAAATTCTAGAATTGGTTCCAATCAACATCTCATTTCACTTGAGTACCTTCAATTTCCAAAAGTGCTCTAGAACAACTGAAAGAAGATCAAAGAAATGTTACTTTCATTTACACATGATCTATTTCCTTCTCATCAAACTTACAACAACTAATTCGGATTTAAATAGACCATTGAAACATATGAATTAACTTCTATATCTTCAATCTACAACCTCAGTAACTTCAAATTCAATATCTAAAATAAGAGTTCAACATTAAAGACTCAAAACTAAATTCAATCTTGTATGAATCGAGATAACCTTCAACCACAATTCACATTCATAGATCAAATGATTAATTTCCATCTCAACCTTGCTCCATTGAAACTTATTCTCTAACTGTCAAAACTCTAATTCTCAAACTCAATCAAGAATGTTAACAGAGGAAACAATGTAAAGTTTAAATGATTCATTCAACATTGAAGCTTAATCTCTGTTTCAACAAATCCAAGCATAGAACAGAGGTTTTCTGAGTTTAAGACTTTAAACTAAATTCAGAATGATATCTACAGCAATACAAAATTCAAAATAAAGAAGTTAGTAGCTGAAACAAATACTGACTGTAAAAATTCATGAAATCAGAATTGACAGGAAGAAATCAGAACAGATTTGCAGAAGACATTCAAACAAGAACAAAATGTAAGAAAATAAATCAGATCTAACGATCTGAGCTGATGTATCAGAAAGGAAAACAAAACAAAACCTAAATCAAACGTTCCTCAATCACAGATCTTCGCCGCAAGCCTTCTTCTCCCTGCTGTCACTACAGAATTGCCGTTGAGAACGCCCTTCGGCAAATGACTTTGAATTCTGAGCTTCCAACTAATCTACCGGATGATCAAAGCTTCAGAGAACACCCATACAACTCACACCCGAATGGAATCCACATCGCACAAAGAAACAGAGCTGGAATATGAGGATTTGCAACCTCCAATCGATTGATCAGATCGATCCCGGAGTTGCTGATGGAATGGAGAACGCGAGTGTGATCGGAGCCTCAGAGAACGCCCATCCAGCTCCGGTGATGATGGAAATCGCGGATCAGAGAACGCCCCTGCATCCGGATTAAGAAAATGGACAGAAACCAACTGCGCGGACTGGAGAAAGCCCCTGCCGCTTCTGTGCCCTCGGACGATGATCGCCGGAGCTCAGGGAATCGCCGCCGATGAAGAAAACTCACTCTCAGATCTGGAATGGTGAACGGGAGCTGCGGCGTTGCGGTGGAGAAGAAGACAGTACTGTAGCAAAAATCGCGACCCGAGCCCACTGGAAAACACTCTAGCTTCTGCGTTTTAAACCTCCTCAAAACTGATCGGACGGTCTAGATTTCTCGGGGCTTGATTAACGGCTGGATGACATTAGATCTGGATCAAAACTTCCGGATCTTCATCAATGGCTCAGTTCTGCTCCTCATTAGGTCAGATGGACCAGATTCTCAACGGATGGCTTAGATCTCTCCGATCTTCAACGAACGGTCTAAATCGATCCAAAGCTTGATCACCTCATTTTACCCTAGATTTGAGCCCAAGTGTGGCCTGATCTGATCGGGTCCATGACCCTTTTGATGCCTATAAAATAAGAATCAAATATTAGCATCAAATACCATAATTATAAGCCAATTTACAATTAAATCCAAATTCAAATGCAATTATGAAATACAATGTAAAATATGAGATTAGGCTATGTAAAGACCATTAAAGATATGCATTATGAATTAAAACAATATAGCCAAATCATAGTTATCAAATCCCCCACACTTAGTCTTGGACGTCCCGTTCAAGTACAGAAAACCTAAAAATCATCTCCACAACAATTCCCTAGCAATACCTAAAAGATGGTAAAAAGAATTTAACTAAAACCATCTAAAGATCACAAACAATCATGAATACAATCCAAATAATAATCAGTAGGTATGGTAGTTTCAATCCAATTGAAAAATTAAGCAAGATGCAATCTCACAAAGGATTTACCTATTCTAGCTCTCACACTCAAAACATGTATTAGTGGAGCCCACTCAATGTCACTCATAACATTTCACTACCATAAGCTTGCTTATTTTCTAATTCTCCATCACTATAAACATAGCATACATGAATCAAAAGGAATTTATCATGAAGAATTAAAATGTAATAAAAAAGAACAATGAAAGTGGATGAAATGGCAAAAGAAAAGTATTTAATGAAGAAAATGAAAAGATAAGAGTATTGGAGGAATATACTTGATGAGTTGACCATTTTGATGTATAAAGATATGAATACCATTTGTCGTTACCAATTCAAAATATCAAGCTAACTTCCTCTTCAAATTGATGACCAACAAAGAATCTTGATACTCTATCTCCACCTTTGATACATCTTTTAATTTGCCATTTTTCTCTTTTCTATTTTTTTTCCTCTATTTTTTCCACTTCAATTCCAGCATTTGAAAGATAAAACAATCACACATCAATTAATGAAGAAGAACTTCTTCCCCCACACTTAAAACATTGGCCGTCTCGGGTAATGAAACACAACTTATATTCTTTAAACCACTGCTTTCTTTTTCATTCTGCAGATTTAATTTTGTAGCAGCAAAGTTCAAGTGTTTAGTGGTCACACACTATAAAGATATGATCCAATAGATTTCAGAAATTGAATCAACAATGTATCTCAGCAACAATTTCAGAATAAATGCTCAGAAATTCCATTCCACTCCTGCTCTCTGCATTCCTCTGCAAAATCTCAGATTTCTAGAATCTCTGCATCAAATAATCAGCTTCCATGGTCTAATTTCAGAACTCTGAATCAGCAATGCAATCATATTCTCTAGAATTCAGATCACAGGAAAGTCTAGTATCTTGAATCATCCTATAAACGAGCAACCTAAATTGCATACCTTACAACAGCATGAAAAGTTAAATGTAGCTGTTTCACAGCTCAGATTTTCCTAACTGCAGATTAGTCTCACTTCAGTAATTAAACTCAGCAACTTTCTGGACTAAGCTTCAGAATCTGCAATTTAAAGTAATTTCAATTTGTAATGAAGAGACTTCAGTTTCACAAAGAGTTTAATAATGCAATTTTGTTTCTGATCAAGTCTGATTTCTGGATTTAATTTTTAAGTTGTAGAAATTCATTATGGAACTGCACTTGATTTCTGATCTTCGTATTGGATGTTCCTAGTTCTTGTGAAATTCAATCTGCAGCAGCAAAAACATCATAGAGGTTTAGCACTAAGCATGAACTTGTTGATGAGGGGTTCCATTTCTACATAATCAGATATTACAGAAATTCCAATTTGAATTCTGGATTCTGGAGACCAACAACTGTGAATTCAGATTCAAACATTCACTGTATTTCTAGCGTATAATCAAGAAAGAATTGAGAATGCAATGACACCAATTATACAATTCAGACATTCCAAAATAGTTTTCAACTCCATGCCATAGAATTCCAGCAATGAATCACAATAGACTTGAGAGGAATGAAATACCACTTGTCTTTAAGTAAACAAGAACTTCACTTAGTCTTTCCACTTATCAGTAACTTGCCACAAAAGTTTGGCACGCAACTTGTCAAGGTTGATACTGCAATTACAGATTCACTGCTATTCTTTTCTCCATGTGTCATTTCAGATCTTAACTCAAGGATCCGACTTCAATTTAAATTTTGTTTTTTTTAACTCCTGATTCATGCATTTCTGCTTTAAGACTTAGCTCCACCTTGTGTATTGGCACCAAATTCTGCCTTGACAAACTCTGCTGACCAAGATAAAAAAATCTATAGAACACCAACAGCAACCTTGATCACAGTGAGTTTAATAATCTGGTTTCCTTTCTCTTGAAGAGTACATGGCTCGTAATAACTCATTTCCCAAAATTAGCCCAAAAACAGTGATCTATAGATTTCACAAGCATGCTAGACATATTCTAGCTACACTTCCATGATCCTTCTTTTCTTTTCTGAACTTACAGATATTCCAACTCATTGATTTAAGCTCTGAAGTGCAGCTGGCCGATTCAGTAACTTTTGCATTTTACAGTTCCAGCAAGCTCAAGAATTAGATTCAAGTATCAGATTTAAAGAAATTCCATATCCTCACAATTGCACCAAATCAGTAACTCTTCTCCTTTCCCACTCTTGTGGCAATCTTTTCTCTTCCTCTTATTTCAACAGCTCAAAAATCAGAACTGAAAATAGAACTAATGCTGATTTTTAATCCTGCTTCCCTTGCAGCATGTGCTAGTGATCTTGCTTACTGTCCTGAATTGTTATGATGCCTCCAACAGCTGCAAGAAAGCACAGCAATTCAGAAATCTTCACTGGATCAGTTTCAATGAAATTACAAAATTAGGATTCTTCATTTCTGAAACTCTTCTTATCACTGCTGCTGAAGAACAAACACTCCTGCATTTCCTTTCTTTTCAGAATCAACTTCCAGCTCTGGATTTCAGACTTCAATTTTCACTTCTTGTATCAGAATTCCAGTAATTATGATGTCTTGACTACCTCTCAACAAATCAAACAGCTCACTTCAAGGCTACTCTGATTTCTGAATTCCGGGTTCAAGAATTCCAATTTCAGAAATAATACAGATTTCAGTTTCCTAAATTTAAAGTGAATTCAGATTGTTTATTGGTCAGAGATTGCCAAGCTCTCAACAAAATTCAAAACTATAATGCACTATCAGATTCTAGAAATTACACAATTCCAGCAGCCAGGAGTTCTAATCATCATCTTCCTGTAACTATCAGCAAAAATATTCCTAAATTCAGTTTCTATGAATTTTCAGTATTTCAGCAATTTAGAAATTAACATTTGCAAGAATTCAGAAGTTTGTAACTGCCCCAAACTCAAAAGTTCAATTTCAATTCCAGATTACCAAATGAATGACACGTACAAAAGCTTCCAATTCCATCAGCACTCCCTTGGATTGAATTTCATGAACACCACTGAAATTGCAGAGCATAACTAGCTGCAAATCTGGATCTTTATAGAGAATTTTGACTTTGTATCAACTTTGCCCTGTTTAAACTCCACAAATCTCAATACTTCATCATCTTGCTTCTTAAGATCCCTTTCAATGCATACTCGAAAGCTTTACAAGTTTCAGCAACTCTAGCTGGTTACAATCTGCTTCCCTAATTGGCACAACAATGCTTCATTCTCAGAATTTCATTCTTTCTGATCTTCTTCGAATTTCCGGTCAAACATTAAACTTTAACCTTCAAAAGTCTATCTTCTTTACCATCCACTCATAGTTAATTTGCCCTTCAATTCCTTTCAATTGAAAATAGCATTACACATTCTAATAACTTCCTGCACAGCAACCATTTCCAACAAGTTCATTTCTATTTTTTAGCTTGATGTGTTTGCTGATTCTGCACTACAG
Organism: Zingiber officinale; assembly: GCF_018446385.1. Classification (NCBI taxonomy): domain Eukaryota; kingdom Viridiplantae; phylum Streptophyta; class Magnoliopsida; order Zingiberales; family Zingiberaceae; genus Zingiber; species Zingiber officinale. The sequence continues at coordinate 75,556,877 of NC_055995.1, forward strand.
AATTGTCTGCTTCTTGTTTTGAAGCTTCCAGGATCCAATTAATTCTACAATTCATGGATTCATGAATCATGCCAAATTCAATTTGTTGTGGCTGGACAATTTTAGACAATTAATCTCATTGAATTTGCATGTATCCATGATCCTCCTCGTGCACTCTTGTTGTTCCAACACTTTCAAATTCTTATTACAAATACACAACAAGTCAGGACTACCTTTTATTCACAATAGATGCAAATCAAAACCAAACACAGAATTAAGACTGATTCAGAATTCTTGATTCTGATTTCCATATATTAGTATCAAACCTTGGAATTCAAAGTAATCTTGGCTTTAATATTGAAGAATTCAGCTTGTCAATGCACCTCTTTAAATATTGAAGTAATCTTGGCTTTAATATTAGCGACAGGGCAGGTCTGCAGAGTGGCAGGGCAGAGCAGCAGACCAGCGCTGTAGTGCGGAAGACTAGAGTGGAAGAGCAGGTCTGCAGAGCGGCAGGGCAGAGCAGCAGACCAGCGTTGCAGTGCAGAAGACTAGAGTGGCAGAGCAAGTATGCAGAGCAGACCAGTGCTGCAGTGCGGAAGACCAGAGTGGCAGAACAGATCTGCAGAGCGGCAGACCAGAGCAGCAAACAGGTATGTAGAGCGGCAGACCAGAGCAGCATGTCTGCAGAAAGGAAGACCAGGTCTGTTTGAGAAGGTCTGCAGAAAGGAAGACCAGGTATGCAGAAAAGAAGACCAGGTCAGCAGAGCAGAATGACCAGGTCTGCAGAAAGGAAGACTAGGTCTGTAGAGAAGAATGACCAGGTCTGTTTGAGCAGGTCTGCAGAAAGGAAGATCAGGTCTGCAGAGCAGAGCATACCAGACCAGACAGTAAGGTCGGGCGAAAATTATGACCGGGCAAGCCGACCGAGGCTTGCGAGTAACAGTTTCCTTGAAATAGATTCGCCCACCTCCGGCTGTGCTTCGAGGTTTACTCGGGTCGTCTATTTCCTAGGATACAACGATCGACCATGAACTCCACCAAGCACTGGTGGTCACGGTGAACTGAGTGACACCCGAATGCTATCACGGGCACTCTGGCGAGCAGGAGATTAATTTTTATTTAATGCATCTGTTACACAAGCAGCAAAAAGATTTATGTGGAAAAATGTTGGTTGTTTCGCTTGGGCAAATTTAGCCTCGACCGGTCCGGCATTCGTGTGCGCAGGTCACGCTCGTGCATGAGTCAACTTGGTTCAGTGCAATCCAAGCCCTGGTTCAGTGACTCATGCGCAAGCGCGACCTGCGCACACGAATGCCGGACCGGTCGGGGCTAAATTTGCCCAAGCGAAACAACCAATATTTTGTCACATAAATCTTTTTGTTGCTTGTGTAACATATGCATTAAATAAAAATTAATGCAGAATCAAAACGACCATGTGAAACGCTGGCGTTGAGTAATGATCATTAATGCTGTCCTTTGGTCTTGAACGCCTATATAAGGAGGCTGCGACCACAGGCAAAGGTTACGGAGATAACACAGTGAAGCAAGCAGAGGCTCACCACCTTATTCCCCTCCTCTATCGCGCAATTCATGCTCGCCAGAGTGCCCGTGATAGCATTTGGGTGCCACTCAGTTCGCCGTGACCACCAGTACTTGGTGGAGTTCACGGTCGATCGTTGTATACTGGGAAACAGACGGCCCGAGTAAACCTAATAATGAAAAAAATAAAAATAATAAAGAAAGAGAGATTTAGTTTTTTCAAAACCTCTAGTCCACTATTAGGAATGCTAAAAATAATAAGGGATAGGATATTTGAACTCCTTGCAACATCAGAAATCCACAGGAACTGAAATGAGTACAATTGGAGCTCTCTAGGTCTATCAGTGAGTTTTGACCGAAACCCACTAATCGACCTAGAGACATCAAATTGTATCCATTTTAGGTCCTGTGGATTTCTAAAATTGCAAGAAGTCCAAATATACTCTCCATTGTTATTTTTGACATTCCTCGTGGTGGATCAAAGGTTTTGAAAAAACTAAATGTTTATTTCTTTCTTTCTTTCTTCCTTTTTTCTATTGTTGGGCCTGATATCTCCCCATATCAGGCCTATATTGGACTTGATATGGGGAGATATTAGGCCCACATTGGGTCTGACATGAAGGTCTGATATCTCTTCATATTAGGCCTAATAACAGAAAAAAAGAAAAAAGGAAAAAAAAATAAAGAAAGAGAGATTTATTTTTTTTTAAAAACCTCTGGTCCACTATTAGGAATGTCAAAAATAATAATAAAGAGCATATTTAGATTCATTGCAATTTTAGAAATCCACAAGACCTGAAATGGCTGTAATATGAGGTCTCTAGGTCGATCAATGAGCTTTGGTCACAACTCACTGTCGACCTAGAGACCTCAGATTGCAACCATTTCAGGTCCTATGGATTTCTAAAATTATAAGGAGTCTAAATATGCTCTTCATTATTATTTTCGACATTCCTAGTGGTGGACCAGAGGTTTTGAAAAATCTAAATCTCTTTTTTTTTTCTCTTGTTGGGCTTGATATCTCTCCATATCAGGCCCACATTGGGCCTAATATGAAGAGATATCTGGCCCAACGTGGGTTTGATCTCCTATAATAGAGTCGAGAAAAAAAATTGAAAAAAAAAGAAGATAAAAATGAGGACAGAAAAGAGAAGATACGTTGCATGCATAGGAGGAAAGAGAAGAGAGAGAAATGACAAAGAAAAGAAAAAGGAAATCAATTAAATTTGTCAGGAGGGTAGAATGGGAAGACCACTTAAAAAAGGTGCGCTATTTGATAAATACTAAAGTAGTGTGCACCTTTTGGTAAATTCAAAAACCTAAGTACGCTTTTTCGTAAATTGCTATATTTTTTTTATACATGTCATACCACTGTTATGACAAAAAACTTTAATTATTTCTTAATTAATGTACATAGATATTAATTGTAATTGGGCTTATTAGATCCCTACCCAGTTCATCAAAAAAGATCAACTAGGTTAGTTTAATGCGACCAATTTAATTCACTTACATCTTGGTATAGTTCAACCTATTAGTTAGTTTGATCCAAACTAGAATTGGTCTGATTCAAAATGATTTATTTAATTAGATCGGATAAATTAATTAGGCTTAGATCAGATATGATCAAATAACCAAATTTGTTCATATTTGATCAAATGGATTTTATTTGGTCTAATGGGTCAGACTTAATCCAATGAGCATTAGTTTATTAAACGGACTTGAGTTTGATCAATAAGTCTGAGATTGACTTAAATGGGATTACACAAGAACAACATAGGTTAGACATCTCTGTTCAATTAGATTAGTTCTAACGAGGACAATAGACTAAGATCACGATCAAGATTCCCAGTCGACTAGTCTAGTGTGCCAGTCCATTGGAATTCCTCAAATAAAGAAAATTAATTTTTCTTATTTGCTTATGGGTTCTGTATATTTTTCTATGCATATGTGTGAATTGAAAAGAACTGATTTTGTTACTTATTTGCCAGTTTTATAGTGATATTATTATTTTTTAATTCCAGATGTCACAGATGATATGCACAATTACTCATCACAATGTGCAACGGAATGAGTTACAGGAGCAAATTCAGGAGATCGAGTATTTAGAGTCAGAAGACATATTGGACAGCTTGATCAGTTGTTCTGGAAACTCGAACAGGAAGAGTTTCCAATCTTGGAGAATTATAGGATCTGAGCTTTAATTCGTTCACTGCAGGGGAATCTAAAGGTAGTATAGCACACCACCATATATGAGGGTGTTTTGAAGGGCGCATCTCATATGCAGAGTTGTGTGTGGAACTATTTCACCATCAGTTCCTAGAGGAGGATCTAGAACAAGATTCTGAAGAATTTAAGGAGGATCCAGAAGAGGATCGTAAAGATTTTGAGGAAAATTCAGAGGAAGATCCTGAAGAATTTGAGGAGGATCCTAAAGAATCTAAGTAGGATTCTGAAGAAGGTTAGATGATAGACCAAATTGAAAATCTTGAAGTTGGTTTACCTGAGACTGCCTCAAATGAGTCTAGGTTAAAAGGGATTGAGTTGGCCACTGCATTGGTGTTTGTCCTAGTGGGAGTGATGTTGGCCTATCTAGTATATTAGAGTTCTATCTTTAAGGATCTAGAGCGCTAAATACGCAGTGGAAAAATTATCTAGATCCTATCTAGAAGATCCATTCGAAGGAAAACCATATACTAAGTGTGATGAGAGTTATACCTTTGTTGCGTGCCCTTCACAATCCTGACAGTAACTGTTCTTTGGACGTAGATCTCACCGTGATCAAGTGTTTGCGCCTCTATGGTATCCACATGAGCACATTCCGTCCGTCACACGAACACGACTTCAGAGAAGAACCACCTTCTTGTGCTAGCAAGCAAGAGTGGTTCAACCAAGATCAAGAAGAGGAGGAATAAGAAGATGACAAGTTCCATCTATAAAATACATTGATAAAATTCCTTTTATATTCATCCCATGAATACCAAGGGTTTTTGCCCTTTAGTCTTGCTCTTATTAATGCATGATTAATCGAATTAACCATCATTATCTTTTCATCTTCCTTAATGCATGATTAATCCAATTAATCATCATTGTCTTTTTCATCTTCCTTAATGCATGATTAATCTAATTAACCATCATTGTCTTTCCATGAATGAATGGATTCAATTGAGTCTAGCTCAATGAGTAACCCAAAAAGTCTAATAATCTCATAATTGACTCTTAAGGCTAATACCATCAATCTCTCACTAGCACTAGTATCAATCATTACAAAGATGACACCAACACTTTAGAGTAACCCATTATTCTTAAGATCCATAGTATTTTAGTTAAACTAAAATAAACCCATCTCAAAATCAACATATTCTTTATGTGTGACCCAATAGGTTTTCATAATATTGACAATGTATCGAAATCAACATTTGTGATACATAAACAATGAGTGTCATCTAGCAATGCATCATTGCTACCCAAGTGACGAGAATGTCGAGATCCGACTTAACCTGCCCATGATTATTATCTTGTATGACTCAATCCTTCTACCCTTGATATCTAGATTGATCAATGAGACATAGACCGTGTCATCCTCTTATCAATCTTTGTGTTTCTTGATCTCTAAGTAGACACACTTATACAAATAAACTCAATATCTCATATTGACTCATTTGAGCATGGTCATGTATTCTTGTGTCCTACTAATCAAGGGATACACAAATATCGCTTTTGTTATATGAAAGGGATAGAATCAATGTACATCACTCACATTCCTTCACATAACTTATTGCATACTCAGTGATCGACTTTATAGTCCCCCTTGTTATAGGTGACGTTTGCCGATACCAAAGTATACAACTCCTTATGTAGGGAACCGTAGTGACTTCAGGTCTAAGGACTATTTATACCAATAGTCACATGAGAATGTTTATGACACTCATATAATGATCCATGAAATATTCTCATGGCAGGTCAATTCAGTATATATTCTCTAATATATACCCATGTGTCAACCTGATATCTCATATCCATGACTTGTGAGATTAAGTTATTCGTTGACCTACATGCTAGTCTCAACGTATTAATATTGTCCTCACATATTAATGCTTAACTAGGAATAGTTAAAAGTAGCATTCTATATAAATCTACAATATCCTACAATCAATTCAACTAATTGATATATTGTAGACTAGAACCTACTACCCTAGGACATTGTTATACTTATTCATTCGACACTGAACTGAAATAAATATAATAACCAACTTTACCTTTTATTAATTAATAAAATATGATACAAAAAGTGCCCTATCAATCAACTCTTGATTGGCTCTTAAGTCTTACACTAATAATCTCCTTATGTCACTAGTGTCAATCACTGAAATATCTAATATCCATTGACCTAGTGTGACCATTATACTTTCTTTGTGGCAAAGCCTTGGTCAAATGATCCGTAATGTTAGCATTGGTTGCTAATCTGCATATCCTCACATCTCATCTATCGATGATTTCTAGAATGAGATGGAACCACGGTAGTATCTAATACATAGCACCACCATTTAAGTGAAATGCATACCCTGACTATGATCTAGAATCATCCTTGTCAGTTTGGAAGCTAGCATCGGTGTAACCCTTTACACCAAGCTCTTCATCACCTCCAAAGATCAAGAAATAATCTTGAGTCTTTCTCAAGTACTTAAGAATATTCTTGACTGCTGTCCAGTGACCTTCACCTGGATCTAACTGGTATCTGCTCGTCATGCTTAACACATGTGAGACATCTAGGTGAGTATAAAGTATGACGTACATGATATACCCTATAACATATGCATAAGAAATCAAATTCATGCGGTTCCTTTCTTCCCTAGAAGAGGGCATTGAGTCTTCAAAAGACTCACACCATATGACATTGGCAGGAATCCCTTCTTGACATTCTGCATGGCAAAATGATTAAGCACCTTATCAATATATGCACTCTGACTTAGACCAAGCAATCTCTTAGATTTATCTCTATAGATCTTAATGCCTAAAATGTAGGCTGCTTCACCTAAGTCCTTCATTGAGAAATAATTCCCAAGCCACGTCTTTACTGACTGAAAATTAGGAATATCATTTCCAATGAGAAGTATGTCTGTAAAATACCAAAAATAGGCAAAAATTAATAAGGAAATTTTCCAGAATTTTTGGAAATTTTTCAGGAATTTTTCGGAGCTCGTACGAACGAGTTAACGGGGATAAAAACGGGGTCGGGAAAAAGCCTGTTTAGGCGACCCATTTAAGCGAGGAAAAGTTGGATTTATTTTCCTTTTTCTATTTTATTTTCCTTATTTTTCTTTTTCCCCGCTGTTTCCTTCCCTCGACGCAGAACCCGTGCCCGACTCCTTCCCCCCCGCGCGTGCCGACGCCGAAACCCTAACTGCCCGCGGCGGTTTCTTCTTCTCCTCTCATTGGATTTCTTCTCTGTCGCGCCGCCTCTGTCTTCTTCGCTTCCTTTCTCTTGTGCCCTAGCTAGCCATGAGCCAGCACCGCCGCTCCTCCCCGCTGCACACCGCGAGCCCGACTCCTTTTTGCCCTAGCATCTCCGCCGCCGCCTCCCGATTTCCTCTCCCCTCCTCTGGTCCGACGGGACATCGCCGGCCCCTCCTCTGTGCTTGTGCCCTAGCGAGCTCGACGCCACTTCCTTGTCTCTGCCACCACACCCTTTGCCCTAGTGCCGAGTTGACCTTTTCTTCTGCCCTAGCCGAGCCTCACACTTGTGTGAGTTGCTGCCCTGGGTTCTACCGAGCCTTGGGTTTAGGGTAAGCTGTTGGTTTAAAACTGTGGATGTAATGTTAGGGTTTAATTCACAGAGGTGGATGTATTGACTACAAATTTTGGGTGTTTGATGTGTAGGTCAGTGGCTCACTCTAGCTACGACCACAATTCCGATAGCAGGTGCTCAATCGACAAATTTACGATGAAGTATACGAATTTGGGTGAGTTTGGATTGAGATAAATGCATTCTTGTGAGTATAATTGATTTAGGTTTGAATTATTAATCTAATGGGTTGATTAGGGATTAGGTAACTAACCCTAATTAACCGTTGGATTTAATTAAGGTAGGTTGATATTTATAATTTAGGGTTTTGCCCTAAATAGTTTTAAAGATTTTATTTAGCAATTCATTTGAATTTTAGCTAAATAAAAGTGTATATATATATTGGTGACACAGGACTTTGACGCGAGACGAGTATCTTGACGTCAGATTGGACCATATTGGACATTTCTTATTGGAGGCGGGTACTTCTGACTTTATGTCGTTTGATATGCATAGTAGTGAATTTAACAAATTTGCAATAATTATGTTTCTTATTTGTTTCAGTTAGTCACTACCCGATACCTGTTACATGCTTGGTTGATTGCTTGTTTTGCATCTCATGTTATTACTTACCTGATTATACATGCTTATAGGGGTAGTGATATAACTATGCTTCACCATGTTCAGAACCTAGGTGTGATACCTTATCTGATCTGTGTACCCTTGATATGATTTATTGACTATCGTGCACATCATATATATATATATATATATATATATATATATATATATATATATATATATATATATAAATTGGTTCAGTATATTACCATGCTTAGTGTCATGCACCATTCGCATGATTGCATGCTGTGTGATAGATTGCTCCATTATTGTCGAGCACATCGCCAGTTTCATCACTGTTTGGTGCTCCGTTGTGACGCTCATGGGTAGCGTGATGCAGCGTGGTAGCACGTCAGTTTGCTCGTTCGGTGCTTCGTTGGTCCGCTCATGGGTAGTGTGATTACAGCGTGGTAGTACGTCGAGATCCCTCCCCGTCATCGTGTACCGGGAGATGAGAGCATTGCGCTCCCCCATTTATGATTTGGGGTAGGAGTATGTGTGTACTCTGACAGCATCCCGTCTACTCGGTCACTCATCAGGAGTAGTGATGCAGAGTGCACGGTTGTCACAGCCCTACCCACTCGGTCCCACCATTGGGTGTGAGATGGCTGACTGGCGTCAGGGGTGACCATGACTGCATTGGCATCATACACATTGATGCATTTATTTCTTGTGATTGTGTTTGCTGTATTTATTTGCTGCATATTGGTTGGATGCCCATGCTTGACATGCATACAGGATTTCTATACCTCTCGGACTGTTTATCCTTGTACCAGGTCCTGGTTAGTACAGTATTTTTCTGGTTATTTCAGTTTGTATTTACCTTCATTACGTCAGGAGACTGTACGCATGATTAGTGTTAGTTGTTATTTCCTTACTATGTATATCAGTTGTACCTACTGAGTGTTGGACTCACACCCTCCTCCGTTCCTATTTCAGGTTGATGCTGTCAGGAGAGAGTTCCAGTCGCTAGTCCCCTACAATCCACGAGGATGGTTATTTGTCTTTTGGTGTTCTTTTCTAGACAATGTTCGGACTTGTTCCATTTTTGGATACTTTGGATCTTGTATGGATTGTTTTACTTGTGGATAACTTTTATTTGGATTTGTTTTTACTACATGCCTGCCTAGAGGGCAGAAGATGTAAGTTCATTGTGATTTAAGCTTTATGAGTGTAGTGGAGTAGGATATCGGTTATGAGTTTTATGAGTGTAGTTGAGTAGGGTTGTTTTTGAGTCATATTATCCCTGTTCTAGTTTATTATCAATTTAACTGCGTGGATGGCTGTGTGATGTATTTTATTATTGTTATTATTCCAGCCGCATGTGGCTGAGGTATATGGTGATGTAGAAAGTTTCAGATTATCCGCCGTACAGGGGAGATGCTGCCGAAATTTTCTTCGGACAGGGACTCCTCCGGGGCGTGACAATTTAGTGGTATCAGAGCACCAAAGTTTGGCGATACTTGTTTGATTTCCGTGTGTTGGATTTTCGAGATTTATCTGATACCAATTTATTGGTACCAGAGCAGGGTGTGATACCTGCTTTTAGTATTCTGGATATTTTTTTTATTGTGCTAGCCCAAGTTTGCAAGTCAAACTGGGTAGTTATTTGGTTGCACGGATTTTTCATTACGTATATGTTTGGACTTCCGTTACGGATTTATAGGGATTTCCGACGATTTTCTCGTTCGAAATTTTGAGGTCAAATTGGGGACTGGACAGCGACGGAACATCTCCAGACAGCAATTAGGTATGATGTTATTTTGGTAATTGTTGATACTTGTAGTAATATCTGTGATATAATTTAACAGATATGAAGAGATCTACACGTATTATTGCGAGACGTGGTGCTGGACGACCACGTACGAGGACCTTGGGATCTCTGGATATGCCAGAGATGCCGACTGTTGATGAGCTTGTCAGTCAGGGACAGACTCAGGGTACTGCGGGCGCGTCGGGCTCTCAGACCCCGATGGCCCCTTTAGAGGTACCTACTTCAGTTGCACCGATGTTATCCACTCCTACCGTATTTACGGTACCATCAGGGGTACCATTGGCATACCCGACACCTGCTCCAGCGCAGCCTACGGCGTACCCGGTACCACCGCCACCTGGACCCACCGTGTATCCGGCACCAGCAGCACCTGTGCCCCAGTACATACAGTGTACCCAGCAGCACCTGCATCAGGGATACCGGCTGCTCCACATCCGGTACCATTACCTACTGTACCTCCAGTCGCAGCCACCTATGTTCACCCTACAGTGCCACCGATGGCATATGCTCCAGTTTACCCAGCAGCATCGGGAGTACCTCCTCCGGTTTATGCAGCGGTACCACCTGTAGCACTAGCTCCAGTGGTTCCGCTAGTCCCGACAGCCGTTCCGACACACCTCACTGACATTGTTGCGGCACGAGCCAGGATTCCAGTGTTGGCAGAGTCGATGAAGAGTCGATTCACACTCTTCCGAGGAGACCGTGATCCGACTGTGACCCTGTCTTAGATTGAGACTATGGAGCGGACCTTCTTCTATATGGCTTGCTCCGAGTGGGAGAAAGCAGAGCTGGCTGCTTTTCATTTACGGGACGCAGCCGACACCTGGTGGATTACTCAACGTTCCATCATCGGCGAGCAGAACATCACTTGGGCCAGATTCAGAGAGGCTTTTGAGAGCCGTTTCTTTCCACGAGCTTATCCGATGGCTCGCCGGCAGGATTTTTTGAGTTTACGACAGAACAACCGGTCGATGACAGAGTATAATATAGATTTTGACGGATTGGCCAGATTTTGTCCAGAGCTAGTTACTGAGGACAGTTCACGTATGCAGCAGTTCATTCAGGGGCTGGATGGACATTTGCAACTAAGACTTGCCGATCTTGGTATCACATCTTATGCGGAGATGTTGGACAAAGCCTCATTATTGAGTCAGCTCAGCAGAGAGTTTTTCCGGATAGGAAAAGGAAGCAGCCGAGTCAGACATCTAGACAGATCCAGCAGTCACAGGCTACACAACAGCAGAGTAGCCGCAGTTGGATAGATCAGGGTACATCTGGGGTATCTTGTAGGCCTCAGAAATTAGGGTAGTCTTCTTCAGGACGTTTCCGGTCTCCACAGCAGAACCGGAAACAACCCGCCAGCGACATTCGATGTTTCAGATGTGGGTCCAGAGATCACATCACCACAGCCTGTACTATGGGACAATCAGTTTGCTTTTATTGCAAACTGCAACTGCCTGGGCACCAGAGTTGAGATTGTCAGCTGAAGGCTCATCATACTTCTTCCGGAGTTACTGCTCAGGGAGGACAGCACAGTCAGGCAGGGGCTCGACGAGGAGGGCGGAGATTCTCACCCTCACATCGCCAGCAGGGAGCAGCTCCCCCTGCAGCAGCTACATTTGGCATGCTCGGACAGGAGTACCCCAGCACTTCCATAGTACCCCAGAGCTCCATTCTGGGACCTCATTATCTGACACAGGGGCAGTATCAGTCGTAGCCCCAACCACATGGTCAGTATCAGACGCAGTCTCAGCCATCGGTACAGTTTCAGTCGTCACCCTTGCAGACTTCTCTGGCGCAGTATCCAGTACCACTTCAGTGGCAGGCTCCTGCCCAGACGCAGCAGTCGCAGGCAGCGTTACCACCTCTTGCTCCGCCAGAGACTGGGCGTATTCATGCGATGACTAGAGAGGATGCGCAGCAAGCCTACGGATCTGTTTTCCGCGGTATGATTTCTATTTATGCCTTATCTGCAGATATACTGATAGATACTGGTAGCTCACATTCTTTTATATCTCGTACTTTTATGCGGGAGATTGGTAGATTACCCACTTGTAGACCCTAGCGATTGACTATCTCTCTACCGTCCGGTGATACTTTGGGCGTCACCCAAGAGCTCAGAGGTTGTCCGTTAGATTTTGGCAACCTAATACTTATGGTGGATCTTTTAGTATTGGAAATGGTCGATTTTGATATTATACTTGGCATGGACTGTTTGTCAGCATATCATGCCACTGTTGATTGCTAGACGAGGGTGGTCACATTCTGGCCTCCGAACCAACCCTCGTGGGATTTCACTGGCATCAGAGACGACGGCATATCGATCATTTCAGCGATTCAGGCTCAGAAGCTGCTATCACATGGCTGTCACGGTTTTATGCTATCTTTGATTAGTACTGAGGACAGCAGTAGTGCACAGCTCTCCGACGTTCAGGTAGTCCGAGATTACCTGGATATATTTCCTGAGGAGCTACCGGGTTTGCCTCCCAGAAGGCAAGTCGAGTTCGCTATTGAGCTGATTCCGGGGACCACACTGGCATCGAAAGCTCCTTATCGTATGGCACCAAAAGAGTTGAACGAGCTGAAGGTTCAACTCTAGGAGCTTTTGGATAGGGGATTTATTCGCCCTAGTGTTTCTCCATGGGGTTCTCCGGTGTTATTTGTCAAGAAAAAGGACGGCACCATGAGGTTATGTATTGACTACAGACAGCTGAATGCAGTGACCGTCAGAAATAAATATCCATTACCACGGATCGAGGATTTGTTTGATCAGCTCAGAGGTACATCAGTGTATTCTAAGATTGATCTGCGATCCGGATCAGAGACTCAGATATTCAGAAGACAGCTTTCCGTACCAGATACGGTCATTATGAGTTTTTAGTGATGCCATTTGAGCTTACCAATGCTCCAGCGGTGTTTATGGATTTGATGAACCGCATCTTTCTGAAGTATCTTGATCAGTTTGTTATCGTTTTCATTGATGACATGTTTGTCTACTCGCGTTCCGAGGAGGAGCATGCACAGCATCTTCGCATAGTCTTGGAGATTCTTAGACGACATCAGCTGTACGCGAAGTTCAGCAAGTGTGCATTCTGGCTATCCTCAGTCGGTTTTCTGGGACATGTGGTCTCGAGCAGAAGTATTTTAGTAGACCCTCAGAAGATTGAGGATGTCACCAGTTGGGAGCAGCCGAAGTCAGTACAGGAGATCCGTAGTTTTCTGGGACTGGCCGGTTATTATCGACATTTTATCGAGGGTTTCTCGCGTATTGCTATGCCGCTGACACATCTTACCAGGAAAGGCGTGAAGTTTATGTGGTCCGAGGATTGCGAGACCAGCTTTCAGGAGCTGAATCGGAGATTAGTGTCGGCTCCAGTTTTGGTTTTACCTTCTGGAGGGGATGGATTTGTACTCTACACCGACGCGTCTCTTCAGGGTTTGGGCGCTGTTCTGATGCAGCACGGCAGGGTAGTATCCTATGCTTCTCGATAGTTGAAGGAGCATGAGAAGAACTACCCAGTTCATGATCTGGAGTTAGCTGCCATCATCTTTGCTCTGAAGCTTTGACGGCATCATTTATACGGTATTACATTTGAGATTCTCACTGATAATAAGAGTCTCAAATATATTTTCACTCAGAAGGAGCTTAATCTCCGACAGAGGAGATGGATGGAGTTCCTGAAGGACTATGATTGTACCATTAGCTACCACCCGGGGAAAGCTAATGTGGTTGCCGATGCACTCAGCAGGAAGTCCAGAGCGACTTTGGCTTGCCACCGAGTTTCAGTTACAGACTTGGTTCAGGGTTTCTCTGAGTTAGACCTTGAGGAGCAAGGACAAACAGAGCAGGGTATTCTTGTTACCATGGTTGCTCAGTCGTCGATCAGGACGAGGATCCGAGAGGCCCAGGCTGGTGATCAGCATTTGCAGTTCATTGGCAGTCAGATAGCTTCCGGGCAGCAGACCTAGTTCACACGAGACGAGGAGGGTGTTATATATTTCCGAGGCAGATTATGCATACCTCAGTCTCATCCGGTCTTACAGGAGCTACTTCAGGAGGCTCACCGCTCTCGATTTGCGATCCACCCAGGCGGGACCCGTATGTATCGAGACTTGAGGCGTTCCTACTGGTGGAACGGCATGAAGAAAGACATCGCGGATTTCGTAGCTAGATGTCTTGTTTGTCAGCAGGTGAAGGCTGAGCACGAGAGACCTGCAGGATTACTTCAGCGGATTCCTATTCCTGAGTGGAAGTGGGATCACATTACCATGGACTTTGTGGTGGGTTTACCGAGGACACGACGGGGTCATGACGCGATTTGGGTAATCGTTGATCGATTAGCCAAATCTGCACACTTCTTAGCGATCCGGAGGATTGATTCCCTGGATCGATTAGCAGATCTATATTGTCGAGAGATCATCAGACTACATGGTGTTCCGCTGAGTATTATTTCGGATAGAGATCCACGGTTCACGTCTCGTTTTTGGCAGAGTCTGCAGCAGGCCTTGGGCACACAACTCCGTCTCAGTACAGCTTTCCATCCACAGACAGATGGACAGTCAGAGCGGACCATTCAGACTTTAGAGGATCTGCTGAGGTCATGTGTTATGGATTTCGGAGGCAGTTGGGAGGATCATCTGCCGTTGGTAGAGTTTGCCTACAACAACAGCTTCCATTCGGCTATCCAGATGGCACCATTTGAGGCGTTGTATGGTAGGTCTTGTCGGACACCCGTCCTCTGGGATGAGGTTGGAGAGGCCCAGATGTTGGGACCTCATAGAGCTCAGCAGGATGTAGAGTTGGTCCGTATTATCAGACGGAGGATGTCAGAGGCGCAGGACCGTAAGAAGAGTTATGCTGATCGGAGACGCAGACCACTAGAGTTCTCTGTTGGTGACCATGTATTTCTACGAGTTTCACCCACAAAAGGGGTGAAGAGATTTGGCCTCAGAGGTAAGCTAGCTCCGCGGTACATTGGCCCTTTCGAGATCTTGGAGAGGATCGGAGTGGTAGCTTACCGACTGGCACTACCACCGTCCCTGTCAGGCGTTCACGATGTATTCCACGTATCGATGCTGAGGAGATACGTACATGACCCGACACATGTGCTGACAGATGTCTCAGTTCCAGTTCAGCCTGACGTCACTTATGAGGAGATTCCGGTACGGATTCTGGATCGGAAAGAACGCCAGCTGTGGAACAAGACAATCCGACTGGTTAAAGTCGGATGGCAGCATCATTCAGACGAGGATGCTACTTGGGAGCTCGAGGATACTATCCAAGCTTGATACCCCCATCTTTTCACTTGAGGTATGTGATTTAATTTACCGTTCAACATTTATACTCTATATCTGTTGTTAGTACTTGTTGATGGTAGATAACGAAATTTAGGGACCAAATTTTTATTAGTGGGGGAGAATGTAAAATACCAAAAATAGACGAAAATTAATAAGGGAATTTTTCAGAATTTTTCGGAGCTTGTACGAACGAGTTAACGGGGATAAAAACGGGGCAGGGAAAAAGCCTGTTTAGGCGACCCATTTAAGCGAGGAAAAGTTGGATTTATTTTTATTTTTCTATTTTATTTTCCTTATTTTTCTTTTTCCCCGCTGTTTCCTTCCCTCGACGCCGAACCCGTGCCCGACTCCTTCCCCCCGCGCGTGCCGACGCCGAAGCCCTAACCGCCCGCGGCGGTTTCTTCTTCTCCTCTCATTGGATTTCTTCTCTGTCGTGCCACCTCTCTCTTCTTCGCTTCCTTTCTCTTGTGCCCTAGCGAGCCGTGAGCCACCACCGCCGCTCCTCCCCGCTGCACACCGCGAGCCCGACTCCTTTGTGCCCTAGCATCTCCGCCGTCGCCTCCCGATTTCCTCTCCCCTCCTCTGGTCCGATGGGACATCGCCGACCCCTCCTCTGTGCTTGTGCCCTAGCGAGCTCAACGCCACTTCCTTGTCTCTGCCGCCACACCCTTTGCCCCAGTTCCGAGTTGACCTTTTCTTCTGCCCTAGCCGAGCCTCACACTTGTGTGAGTTGCTTCCCTGGGTTCTACCGAGCCTTGGGTTTAGGGTAAGCTGTTGGTTTAAAACTGTGGATATAATGTTAGGGTTTAATTCACAGAGGTGGATGTATTGACTACAAATTTTGGGTGTTTGATGTGTAGGTCAGTGGCTCACTCTAGCTACGACCACAATTCCGGCAGCAGGTGCTCAATCGACAAATTTACGATGAAGTATACGAATTTGGGTGAGTTTGGATTGAGATAAATGCATTCTTGTGAGTATAATTGATTTAGGTTTGAATTATTAATCTAATGGGTTGATTAGGGATTAGGTAACTAACCCTAATTAACCGTTGGATTTAATTAAGGTAGGTTGATATTTATAATTTAGGGTTTTGCCCTAAATAGTTTTAAAGATTTTATTTAGCAATTCATTTGAATGTTAGCTAAATAAAAGTGTATATATATATTGGTGACACATGACTTTGACGCGAGACGAGTATCTCGACGTCGGATTGGACCATATTGGACATTTCTTATTGGAGGCGGGTACTTTTGACTTTAAGTCGTTTGATATGCATAGTAGTGAATTTAACAAATTTACAATAATTATGTTTCTTATTTGTTTCGGTTAGTCACTACCCGATACCTGTTACATGCTTGGTTGATTGCTTGTTTTGCATCTCATGTTATTACTTACCTGATTATACATGCTTATAGGGGTAGTGATATAACCATGCTTCACCATGTTCAGAACCTAGGTGTGATACCTTATCTGATCTGTGTACCCTTGATATGATTTATTGACTATGGTGCACATCATATATGTATATAGATTGGTTCAATATATTACTATACTTAGTGTCATACACCATTCGCATGATTGCATACTGTGTGATAAATTGCTCCATTATTGTCGAGCACATCGCCAGTTTCATCACTGTTTGGTGCTCCGTTGTGACGCTCATGGGTAGTGTGACGCAGCGCGGTAGCACGTCAGTTTGCTCGTTCGGTGCTCCGTTGGTCCGCTCATGGGTAGTGTGATTGCAGCGTGGTAGCACGTCGAGATCCCTCCCCGTCATCGTGTACCGGGAGATGAGAGCATTGCGCTCCCCCATTTATGATTTGGGGTAGGAGTATGTGTGTACTCCGACAGCATCCCGTCTACTCGGTCACTCATCAGGAGTAGTGATGCAGAGTGCACGGTTGTCACAACCCTACCCACTTGGTCCCACCATTGGGTGTGATATGGCTGACTGGCGTCAGGGGTGACCATGACTGCATTGACATCATACACATTGATGCATTTATTTCTTGTGATTGTGTTTGCTGTATTTATTTGCTGCATATTGGTTGTATGCCCACGCTTGACATGCATACAAGATTTCTATACCTCTCGGACTGTTTATCCTTATACCAGGTCCTGGTTAGTACAGTATTTTCCTGGTTATTTCAGTTTACATTTACCTTCATTACGTCAGGAGACTGTACGCATGATTAGTGTTAGTTGTTATTTCCTTACTATGTATATCAGTTGTACCTACTGAGTGTTGGACTCACACTCTCCTCCGTTCCTATTTCAGGTTGATGCTGTCAGGAGAGAGTTCCAGTCGCTAGTCCCCTATAATCCACGAGGATGGTTATTTGTCTTTTGGTGTTCTTTTCTAGACAATGTTCGGACTTGTTCCATTTTTGGATACTTTGGATCTTGTATGGATTGTTTTACTTGTGGATGACTTTTATTCGGATTTATTTTTACTACATGCCTGCATAGAGGGCAGAAGATGTAAGTTCATTGTGATTTAAGCTTTATGAGTGTAGTGGAGTAGGATATCGGTTTTGAGTTTTATGAGTGTAGTTGAGTAGGGTTGTTTTTGAGTAATATTATCCCTGTTCTAGTTTATTATCTATTTAACTGCGTGGATGGCTGTGTGATGTATTTTATTATTGTTATTATTCCAGCCACATGTGGCTGTGGTATATGGTGGTGTAGAAAGTTTCAGATTGTCCGCCGTACAGGAGAGATGCTGCCGAAATTTTTTTCGGACAGGGACTCCTCCGAGGCGTGACAATGTCGCCCACATACAATATGAAAAAAATGATTGTACTCCCACTAACCCTCTTGTTTCTTGATGAAACCAAATGCTTTGATTGCATCTTCAAATCAAATATTCCAACTTCTAGAAGCTTACTTTAATTCATAAATGGATTGTTACAACTTACATACCTTTCTAGTATGCTCTGGATCAATAAAATTCTTAGGTTGTGTCATGCACACACCCTTGAGTAGATTTTTGTTAAGAAATACAGTTTTAACATCCATATCCCAGATCTCATAATCTTAGTAAGCTGTAATAGCATGTAAAATTTGAATTGACTTAAATATTGCAACTGGTGAAAAGGTTTCATCATACTCTATACCATGAATCCCCGTGAATCCTTTAGCTACCAATCACCCTTTATAGGTATGCAAATGACCATCCATGTCAATCTTTCTTTTAAAGACCCACTTACACCCAATGAGTTTGATCCCTTCAGGTGGATTAATCAAAGTCCATACTTGGTTAGTGTACATCAATTTCATTTCGGATCTCATGGCCTCTAGCCATTTCTCAGAATCTAGGCCCTGTATAGCTTCCTAGTAAGATGTAGGATCATTGAGACTAACAAACACTACATCACCGTGGTTAGATAAGAGAAAAGAATATCTCTCAGGTTGACGACGGGTCCTATCAAATCTGTGTAGATCTTGTGCTACTTGAACAGGTTGTTGCTCCACAACTTCTTGTGGTGTAACAAAATCATAATCCATAATATCTTGTGGTGCCTGTTTAATTTCCATCAGGACTTCAGTGCTAGTTTGTATATCTTAAATTTCTTTAAGATCGACTTTACTCCCACTAGTTTTTCTAGAAATAAACTCCTTTTCTAGAAAGACATCATTTCTGGCAACAAACTCTTTACCTTGTGTGAGATTATAAAAGTAATACCCCTTTGTTTCCTTGGGATATCCTACAAAATAGTACTTGTCTGATTTGGGTCTTAGTTTATCTGAAACTTGTTGTTGAACTTAAGCCTCACAACCCTAAATCTTCATGAAAGACATCGTGAGACTCTTCCTAGTCAATATCGTATATGACGTCTTTATGATAGCCTTAAATGGAACACCGTTAAGTGTGAAAGCGACCGTCTCTAGAGCATATCCCCAGAAGCAAGTAGAAAAATTTGTTTGACTCATCATCGATTATACTATATCTAATAAAGTATGATTTCTCCTTTCTGATACACCATTCCATTGTGGTGTTTCATGTGGAGTGAGTTGAGATATAATCCCACACTCAACGAGATAGCTATGAAACTCTTGGCTAAGGTATTCTCCATCTTGATCTGATTGAAGCATCTTAATACGCTTACCAAGTTAGTTTTGTACTTCATTCTTGAATTCTTTGAACTTTTCAAAGGATCCCGACTTGTGTGCCATCAGATACACAACTACTGAAATCATCAGTAAAAGTAATGAAGTAATGATAGCCTTCTCTAGCTACTATTCTAAAAGGGCCACATACATCAGTATGTATGAGTTCTAATAAGTCATTAGCTCTTTCGCCGTGTCAACTAAATGGAGTCTTTATCATCTTACCTTAAAGACAAGATTCGCATACCTCATATGATTCAAAATCAAATGAGTCCAAAAGTCCATCCTTATGGAGTTGGGATATGTGACTCTCATTTATGTGACCTAAGCAATAATGCTAGAGATATGTTTGATTCAAATCATTAGACTTGAACCATTTGGTATTTATGTTATAGATTGGGTTGTCAAAGTCTAGGACATAGAGCCCATTCACAAGTTGTGCACTATAATAGAACATTTTATTAAAATAAATAGAACAACATTTATCCTTTATTACAAATGAAAATCCTTTCTTGTCTAAATAAGAAACAGAGATAATATTCTTAATTAAAGCAGACACATAATAATACTCTTCAAGTTCTAAAATAAGCCCAGTGGAAAAAGATAAGGAATATGTTCCTACAGCTATAGCAGTAACTCTTGCACCATTGCCTTCACCCTTTATCAATATTCTACTATTTCTCAGCTCTTACACATTCATACAAATGCGAGATATATAATTGATATGTAATACCCATGAAGAAGAAAAAGATAGATTAACCTTTGTACATATATACCTGAGGTAAAATTCTTACTTCTCTTCCTTTTCAGTTCCTCTAGGTACAACTTGCAGTTCCTCTTCCAGTGTTCGGTTTCATCACAGTGGAAGCTGTCACGCCCCAAAGGAGTCCCTGCCAGATAAAAATCCAGCAGCATCTCCTCTGTACCGGTGACAATATGAAGCATATATACATACATCACAACATATAAACATAAACAACATATAGAATAGAAACAACATAACCATGCAATTAATGTACGCAGCCTACCCGGCTGGACATAAATGAATAAAACAACCACGCAGTTAATATTTAGCCCACACGGTTGTATCAAAGTCACAGCGGAAAAACGAAGAAAAAATCCACAATCCACAACTACTTATTGAAAAGAAAAATGCGTAAAACCAGTATACTACCAAACAGAAATAAGATCGAAAAGAAACTATCCTTGAGCATGACGTGGGACTGGCAACCAGGACTCTCCAAGCATCCAAGATTCATCTACCTGTTATCTGGCGAAAGAAAAACTATTTTTGTGGGGTGGTGAGTGTTGGAACTCAGCGGGTAAAGGAAAGATAGTGCATGAACATAAAATAAACAAATAGAGAATGCCAAAAGGTATACAGTCTCATAAGGGAAGTAGCAGATACTAAAATAAAATCATAATAAATACTCATACCAGAAACCATATCCTAGGCTAGTAATAGAAGGTCAGAAGTAGTACTAATCTACTACAGTACTGCTCATAGCTACAGAGATAACATATAAGGTATATATATATTTCCAATAAATAAATCAATGTTTAAACACCTATAATGAAAGCATATCTCAACATAAGGAAGCATATCAGCATAAGTGAACAACAGCAGTAAGTAAGCAATAATAACATATGTAAACAGCAGCAGCCAAAGCAAGTATAATAACAGCGTATGCACGGATGGTCACCCCGCCCACCTCACTGCACCACGACCCCTGTATGGTCGAGAGGACAGATCGATGACAACTGTACCACTCAAAGGCCGCCACTCCTCTCAAGTGATCGAGTGGGCAGGTGTTGAGTAGCTAACTAGCTACTCAGCGAAGGAGGACCCTGCTGCTCGCAACTCCAGCTATCACTACCCACAAGTGGCCGAGTGTGGCATGACATGACAAGCGACATCAACTTCAGCTACCACTCTATCGAGTGACCGAGGATGCGGCCCTAGTCAACGATTCTCTCGACCGCAAGGGAGAATTTGTCGTTGACATGTATGCAATGATATGATGCGCACCATACAACAATCATCATACAAATATCAGCAAAAATTAGGTATGCTATATAAAGCCAACATGCTCAATACGGTACATAAACAAACAACAATCATCAAACCAATATAAGCTGAAAATTAGGTATGCTACATGAAGCCAGCATGTTCAGTATAATACATAAATAAACAATAATCAAAGCATACAACAATGGTATCTAGTATCTGCTACCTATTATGAACAATAACGAGAGACTGTATAGATGTGGAAATAAATATCTCAAAGATCGAGTGGAAGTATCAAGCGCAGGAAAAATAAGAGTGGAGTCAAGGTGAAACAGTCCATATCCAAAAATAGCTCATGCACCACGTTCAAAGAACTAAAGAGACAAAGTAAGAAATACCCGCGTTTACTTGCCAATCGTATCAGAATAAAATCCACGTTGTTCTGCTCACCCCAAATCAGTGTCCTGCGTCCATAGATATTATTTAGCTACTCTCACATGAATCAAACAACTAAACCAATTAGGATAGCCCTAATCGAAACACGATCATCGCTTAGCCCTAATACAATCAACCTTTTTAACCACTTTGATCCCAAGTTGTCATCATCTACCTAGATTTAAATTCAAGCATCAATCAAAACTCACCTAAATCCGTAGCGCCCCCACTTGACCCGTTGCCTGTTGCCGAAAGAGGTTGCTGCCAAAACTGTTGGTGCGGGAAGCATCCGACGATCGAACCCGTGTTTTGATAATGGAAAAGGGTTCAAAGTTAAGTTGTTTTGTGATCTAATAGTTTGAATGAGATTACAGGAAAGTCCTAAGTGTACTTAGGTAAAAGTCCTAACTACGGTTAGGCAGGTGGAAAACCCTAAGGGGTGGTAACCCTAGGTCATAGGGGGTGGTAACCCTATGCAGAAAGTCTTGGCAGGTCGAGGGCTTCAGGCAAAAGTCCTAGGGGGTGGTAACCCTAGGAGAAAAGTACTGGTGTTGCGAACCAGGTGGAAGACTGGACGGGTCGGGGAGCGGGCGTCCAGCAAAAAGTCCGGAAGCATCGAGCGTCGAGCAAAAGTCCAGTCGATCTGGAGGATCGTGCTGGCTTTAGGTAAATCTCCCGAGTGGAGTAGGTGAGGGCATGCTCCCCCCAGAGGGAACAGTAGGCGTCGGGTCGACCTAGGGTTTTCGGTAGGAAATCCAAAGTCAGACCCGGACAGTCAAGAGACTGTCAATATTTTATTTATGACTATTATGTGCTAACTTTGTTTTGCAGGGTATGTGTTTGGGACTAACACATTTTGCAGGAACAAATGAGCAAGTCACACCTCGGATGAACAGTGTCCGAGGCGCCTCCTTGGAGCTTCGAGGCGCCTTGGGTGCAGAGTGTCAGCTGGCTGCGAAGAGGAGCTGGGGGCGCCTC
This sequence comes from Zingiber officinale, assembly GCF_018446385.1. Taxonomy (NCBI): domain Eukaryota; kingdom Viridiplantae; phylum Streptophyta; class Magnoliopsida; order Zingiberales; family Zingiberaceae; genus Zingiber; species Zingiber officinale. The sequence goes on from NC_055995.1 coordinate 75,579,407, forward strand.
GGACCCGGGCTTGGAGGCACCTTGGGCATGGAGGCGCCTTGGAGTGGCCATGGAGGCGCCTTCAAGTAGATCAGAGGAGAAAAGTTCAGCACTGATCCACACGGCTGACTCGGCTCATTGGAGGCGCCCTCAAGGAGTTTTGAGGCGCCTCCAACAGGCTATATAAGGGGGTTTCAAGCAGCACCTTCGGACATTAAATTTCAAAGCAACCTTTCTACATCCTACTGCTCAAGGGACACCCGAAGTGCTGTAGCAACACCCCAACGACCCAGAGCTTTAATTTTGCTAATCTTGTTGTCAGTATAATTTATTTTTAGTACACTTAATTGTAAATTCTTTATTGTACCAAACTTTCGATATTATAGTTGTTGCCCACTGGAAGCGATCAATGATCGCGGGCCTTGGAGTAGGAGTCGCCACAGGCTCCGAACCAAGTAACCACCTTGTGTTAGCATTCGCTCTTTTTTTCCGCTGCGTTTATTTACTCGATACATTTTAAATCGTACGAAATAGCCACGAGCGCTATTCACCCTCCTCTAGTGCTTCTCGATCCAACAATTGGTATCAGAGCGGGGTTGCTTCGATTTGGTGCAACCACCAATCAAGCACATTTTTTGTGTGGTTATTTTCAGTTTTACGGAGTCAATTAGAATTAGCTTAATAGCTACATTCTAATTCTTTTTACGAATCAGTTTTTGCTCGAAATTGGAGCAACACCACTCGAGCTCGCTATTTTAACTTTATTCCCGCACTACTAATCCAAGACTTAATCTTGGGGCATCTCGTTCTATTTTGCACGTGCATATTAACTAAATGGCCCAACAAGAAGGATACAACACCGTTCGTCCCCCGCTCTTCACCGGAGAAGATTTTGGGTACTGGAAGGGACGAATGGAAGATTTCCTAAAGATCCAGTTCGAGATGTGGATGATCGTCAAGACTGGATTCCAACTGCCAACCGACGAAGACGACAAGCCTACACCTTGCGAGAACTGGGAACCAGCCCTAATCAAGAAGATGGAAGCCAATGCCAGAGCGACTTGCACCCTCCAGTGTGGACTGACCATGGAGGAGCTCAACAGAGTTGGTCCATTTTCAACCGCAAAAGAGCTATGAGAGAAACTGATCAAATTGCACGAGGGCACCTCCGACACCAAGGTAAGCAAGAGAGATTTATTGTTTAATAAATTATATAATCTCAAAATGCAGGAAGGAGAGACAGCAAGTCAACTCCACGCACGCATTCAAGAAACTCTCAACTCCCTCCACGCGATCGGGCAAAAGGTCGAGAATAGAGACATAATAAGGTACGCTCTCAACGTGTTTTCGAGGAGTACATTGTGGGCATCAATGGTAGATGCCTACAAAGTCTCCAAGGATTTATCTTCTATAAAATTAGATGAGTTATTATCTGAGTTTGAATTACATGAGCAGACTAATGCACAGCTATCCTAGAAGGGAATTTCTTTGGTTGCAGGTACAAGCAGAACACGCGAACCAAGGCATAGAACCGAACCATAATCGGATGAAGAACCTGACTCAGATGATGAAGACGATGAGCTAACGGCAGAACTTGTCAACCTTGTAAAGAAGCTCTACAAGAAGAAGAAGGGGTTCAACAAGAAGGACCTCAAGAAGGCAGTTCAGTCCAAGCAAGCACAATCAAGCTCGAAGGTAAAATTCGAAGTGACGTGTTATGGCTGCAACCAGAAGGGACACATCAAGGCCAACTATCCCAACCAAAAGGAGGTAAAGAAACAAAGAAATAAAAAAAGTCTTGAAGGCAACATTCGAAGAATTTTCCTCAGAAGACGACGACGACGAACTGTTGGAACCCCAAGGTTGTTTTGGTGTGATCAACAAGTTAAGTTAGATCCTGTTTGTTTCTAACTTAGTGTCTAAGTGTGCAGGAGCTTAGGAGCACAGGTAATCAAGTGGAAGACGTAGCCAGCGAGAAGGACGGCACGCGGTGCATCCGAGAGACGAGGCGCTGCGGAAGAGTACACCAGCGGACGAGAAGGAAGCGCGCGGTGGTTCTGAGGGACGAAAGCCGGAGCGGAAGATTGCTTGGGGAGCAAGAGACGCAACTAGCGAGAAGGATGACACGCAGTGCGTCCGAGGGACGAAGACTGCAGATGAGTACGCCGGCGGACGAGAAGGGAACACGCGGCGATTCCGAGGGACGAAGAAGCCGGAGGGAAGCCCGCTCGAGAAGACCTAAAGTTGGGTTCGGGTGAGCCCTTTTCCGGATGGCAGAGATCACCCAAGCGAACGGATCCCGAGTAGAAGATCCGAACCGAGGCGAACTGAACCGGAGCAGTGGTCCCCGGATGAAAAAGTCAACATCAGTTGACTTTAGGCTCCGGGGCGCCCAGAACCCTTCCGGGCGCTCGTACCTGGTTTGTTGACCAGATCGCGTCAAACGCGATCTGAACGTTGAGGATAAAGTTTTATCCCCCAGGGCGCCCGGAACCCCTTCCAGGCGCCCCAACCAAGGCTATAAATATAGCCTTGGTCCAGAAGCTTTTCATCAACTCAGTGCATTTCATTTCCAAACACTTGTACGCTTTAGTTGTAGTTAAGCTTCTGTTTCTGCGCTTCAACGTTGTAAGAGGCTTCTCTGCCTGAAGGAGATACTAGTGCTACATTTCTTGGATTAACAACATCCTTGGTTGTAACCAAGTAAAAACCTTCTGCCTCTTTCTTTCTGCTTTAAATTTACTGTTATACTTTATTTATGCAAGTGTTAGCTTAAAGAGTTCGAGAAGGGTTGTTCTTTTGGTTTTGCAGGATATCTAACAACCCCCCTTCTAGCCGGCCCAACGGTCCTACAAGTGGTATTAGAGCCGAGACGTCTCAGAAGGACTAACCGTCGTCTGAAACAACAAAACGATGGCCGGAGCTAGCGACTACCCACCTGCATTCGAGGGGGAGTTTTCCGTCTAGAAACAAAAAATGGAGGTATACCTTAATTCCGATTTTGGTATTTCTTTCATAATGAAATTTGGTTATGAAGAACCGAAGAACGCGTACAGAGAAGAAATCGATAAACGCCTCTGGACTCACAAGCAACGTGAGGAGTTTATGGCAAACGCACGAGCTAAATTTCACATTCTAACCGTAATACCAAAAGAAGATCTCGACATAATCGGAGAATACAAGAACGCAAAAGAACTTTGGGAAAAGTTCTTGAAGATCTACAAAGAACCAGCTGAAGCCGAATCCGACTCCTTGATGGACACCGAGCCGCCGACAGAACAGTCCGAGAATGAGGAAACTGCCGAGATAGTCGATCTCCATCCCGAGGACACAGAAAGCTCATCCCAAGTGAGCATCAATGAAAGGGGAGAGATATTGGAAGAAAGCAACTCAACAGGGGGAGAATCAACCGTTGATAAGGTAAGTCAGGTATGGTCTCCACCTTCTGAGCAATTGGATAAATTTATTGAAAAGTTGCCTGAAAATGAAAAGTTGCTTGGAAATTTTTGCGATTTAAAAATCGAATCATTGAAAAAGTTTTTTTGTTTACCAATAACTTTGAAAGAATTCTGCAAGGTAAAAGTGTTGCCAAAAGATTGTTGCAAATTACAAAATATTTTAATAAGAGAATTTTGCAAGTTAGAAATTTTGTCGAAAGACTTTTGTAAATTTCAAAACATTTTTTCGAAGGAATTATGCAAATTAGAAATGTTGTCGAAAACTTTCTTCGAATATTTTTTCGAATTACAAATTACTTTCTCGAAAGAGTTTTGCGAATTAAAAATTAAAAAATCATTAAATAATAATGGGTTGAAAGAGTTTCGGACAATATCTTGTCGATTAAAGATTTTCGACAAACTAATAGAAATTTGCATGATACAACTTTCTGCATGTTTAATATTGTCTGCTTTAAATCTGAAAAATTATGATCTAAAACATAATGAAAGATTAAAATGGAAATTTAGAGATGTGGCAGTAACATGAGAATGAATTCTGCTTAAATAATAAATAAATAAATAAATGTATAGAAAATTTTTTAATCAATTTTCTTAAATTTTCTTGCATAAAGTTTTGGGCTCAGAATTTTTTTTTTGTGAAAACTTAGAAATTTTTCAAAAATTATTCTTAACTTAGAAATTTTCTCTGATATTTTGAGATTGCTGTTGTGAAAATTTTTGTAAAATTTTCAAAGTTCTCAAAATTTTCTAAAAAGTTCTTCTTGACTTAGAAATATTTTCCAGAAAATCATTGAAAAAGATCTTTATAAATTTTCTAAGTGTCAACCCTTAGATTTTTCTTGCAACCCCAATTTTTTATGTGATCAAAGGGGGAGAAGAAAAAAGTATAAGTCTAGGGGGAGGTAGAAAATAAAAAATTGCAAAATTTTGAAAATTAATGTTTCTATCTTCTTGCATGTTATTGCAATAAATTGTTTTATTCTATATCTATTTTTGACCCTAGCTTAACTTGGGTTGATCACATCAAAAAGGGGGAGATTGTTGGAACCCCAAGATTGTTTTGGTGTGATCAACAAGTTAAGTTAGGTCCTGTTTGTTTCTAACCTAGTGTCTAAGTGTGCAGGAGCTTAGGAGCACAGGTAGTCGAGCGGAAGACGCAACCAGCGAGAAGGACGGCACGCGGTGCGTCCGAGAGACGAGGCATTGCGGAAGAGTACACCGGCGGACGAGAAGGAAGCGCGCGGTGGTTCCGAGGGACGAAAGTCGGAGCGGAAGATTGCTCGAGGAGCAAGAGACGCAGCTAGTGAGAAGGACGGCACGCAGTGTGTCCGAGGGAATAAGACTGCGGATGAGTACGCCGGCAGACGAGAAGGGAACACGCGGCGATTCCGAGGGACGAGAAGCCGGAGGGAAGCCCACTCGAGAAGATCAGAAGTTGGGTTCGGGTGAGCCCTTTTCCGGATGGCAGAGATCACCCAAGCGAACAGATCCGGAGTAGAAGACCCGGACCGAGGCGAACTGAATCGGAGCAGTGGTCCCCGGATGAAAAAGTCAACATCGATTGACTTTAGGCTCCGGGGCGCCTGGAGCAGCCCGGGGCGCCCGAAACCCTTCCGAGCGCCCGGACCTGGTTTGTTGACCAGATCGTGTCAAACGCGATCTGAACGTTGGGGATAAAGTTTTATCCCCCAGGGCGCCCGGAACCCCTTCCAGGCGCCTCGACCAAGGCTATAAATATAGCCTTGGTCCAGCAGCTTTTCATCAACTCAGTGCATTTCATTTCCAAACACTTGTATGCTTTAGTTGTAGTTAAACTTCTGTTTCTGCGCTTCAACGTTGTAAGAGGCTTCTCCGCCTGAAGGAGATACTAGTGCTACATTTCTTGGATTAACAACCTCCTTGGTTGTAACCAAGTAAAAACCTTCTGCCTCTTTCTTTCTGCTTTTAATTTACTGTTCTACTTTATTTATGCAAGTGTTAGCTTAAAGAGTTCGAGAAGAGTTGTTCTTTTGGTTTTGCAGGATATCTAACAACTCCCCCTTCTACCGGCCCAATGGTCCTACACAAACTCGATCAGACGAGTCTCCTTGCACTGATGGCCCTGGACCAGATCAATGTGTCCGAGAGCGAGAGCGAGAGCGAATTAGAAAGAAGCCACAGATCTGTATCCGTTTCTGAAGGGCCTGACCCCACTGTAAGTATTCCGCATCTAAACAATTTAGTTAATTATTTATTACGCAAATGAGCAAAATCCAATATTCGGATCAAGTCACTTCAAAAGGAGGTAGCAGCCCTTAAAGAAGTGACTAACTCCAAACCCTTGCCTGGCCCAGTTCAGACTGGAAATTCAACTCAAGTCCAAAAGCTTGAGGAAGAAAATTCAAGTCTGAAAACTCAGGTCAAGGATTTGAAGAAGACATTGGAACGGTTTTCTTTGGGCTCCAAGAACCTTGACCTAATTCTTGGGACACAAAGAGCCGTTTACAATAGATCTGGATTAGGTTTTAAGACCGAAAAGAAATATCGATTCTATCTAACCTTAGGCAACAGACCAAATATTCAACATTCCAAGCATGGGTACCAAAGTCCAACTTAGTTAATCAAGTTGGACTTGGACATTACCTTGATAAACCATATCGAGGCTATGATCCAAGGGGAGCTAAAAGAAAAACTGTATTAATAAACTGATAAATCATTAAAAGAACATAATTAAAATATAATTAAATTAAAACTAAAAACTTAAATCTAATCAATAAATTAAATAAAAATATATAAAATTATCAATAATTTAGGTGGAGGCTCCAGAATAGCTGACACCTCCAAAACTAACCTATCCGGCAGGGTAACCCAAACCAAGCTACCTGGCAGGGTCATTAGAACTAATTAGAAAGGGAACAAGTTTAACTTGACCTATGATACTGGTGAAATTTTGGATGATAGTACGTTAGAGAAGCTTAGTCTATGCATGTCTAGGAAGATATGACTTCGACCTAGTGCATTTGGCTAAGTGGAACTAACTGAAGCTACCCTTTATGGATCCTAACCAGTTACACCAAGGTTTTGTATTAAGTTCAGTAGATAAAACTATTTGGAAAACCTCGAAGGCATGATTACTTTAATGATGTTCAAGTGACTCACCATAGCCCAGAAGTTTATCCGAAGAATGCATATTTGTTGAGCCCAAAGCTAAATATGAATCTAACACAGAGTTAAACCAAACCCAAAATTTAAAATCAAATAAAATAAAATTAAAATTCAATTCAATTCAATTAAATAAAATAAAATTAAAATTAAATTCAATTTAATTAAATAAAAATAAATTAAATTAAATTCAATTCAATTAATTAAAATTAAATTAAATTAAAATTAAATTAAATTAAATTAAATCAAAATCTCAAAATAATTAACTTAAAGTTTCTCAAATTAATTAACTTAAAGTTAATTCACTTAAAAATTTCTCAAAATTAATTATTCTTCAAAAAGGTACTTAACTTAAAACAAACTCAACCATCTCACAATCACCCATAGGAATAACTGAGTGATAACCTAGATTGGGTGAGATGGAAAATTAGGGAGCTTAATTCAATCAAACTATCTTTTGATCCATCAAAAGGAATCCAATTCAAATACTTTATGTGTAGGAATTGGATCAATGGATGTTGGATAGTGGATGCTCCAGACATATGACTGGAGATAGGTTGAAGTTCACTAAGCTCAAATGCAAGAACCTAGGATCAGTTGCATTCGACAACGACGATAAACTTAAGGTAATCTGAAAGGGTAATCTCGAACTTAGTTCCGATTTCATTATTTGAAACGTTTTATTAGTTGAAAATTTTAACTTTAATTTACTGAGTATAAGTCAATTGTGTGATAGTGGCTACTTAGTTACTTTTGATAATTCTGGGTATTTAGTTAAAAATATTCATAACCCCGAAATCATACTTAAGGGGCTTATGAAAAATAACATCTATACAATTGACCTGCCCATATCCTCAACAAAGTGTCTCTTGACACAATAAGAGGAAACCAACCTGTGGCACAGAAGACTGGGTCACACTCATGTCAAACTCATTTCAAAAATGAGTCAAAATGGCTTAGTTAGAGGGCTACCCAAATTAAGGAAGTTAGAAAATATAATTTGCCAAGCCTGCCAGCAAGGTAAACAAACCAAATCAACCCACAAGTCAACCAATCTAGATAAAACTGACTCCTTACTTGCGCTCCTACATTTAGATCTATTTGATTCACATGGAGCCAAGTCACTAAGCAAGAACCAGTACTGTTTAGTCATAATTGATGATTACTCTAGGTACACTTGGGTAAAGTTTCTAAAAATAAAAGATAAAACCTTTGAAGCTTTTAATAATTTTTACAAGTTAACAGGAAATGAAAAAGATACCAAAATTAAAAGAATAAGAAGTGATCATGGGGGTGAATTTGAAAATCATAGGTTTACCCAATTTTGTAAAATCAATGGATACAAACATGAATTTTCATGCCCTAGAACCCCCCAACAAAACAGTCTAGTGGAACGAAAAAATAGAACCCTACAAGAAGCCGCTAGAACCATGTTAAATGAGTATAACTTAAATCATCAATTCTGGGCCGAAGCAATAAATACAGCAAACTACATTCAAAATAGAATTCTGATTAACAAATTACACAATAAAACCCCCTATGAAATATACTATAATAAAATTTCCAACTTGAACTATTTAAAAGTATTTGGATGTAAAGTTCACATTTTAAACACTAAATATTACTTAGGAAAATTTACACCCAAATCAGTTCAAGGAATATTTCTAGGGTACTCCTCAACCAGTAGGGTCTATAGAGTCTATAACCAAAATACCCTAAAAGTTAAAGAAACAACTAATGTAATCTTTGATAAAGAAAATAACCTACCTAATATAAATGAAAATGTTGACATTAACCCAAGAATTATAGAAGATGATGAAATTCAACCTAACACTAGTAAACCAGAGGAACTAATTACTGACCCAAGTATAAGACCAACAAGAATAAGTACTTCTCAGCCACCTGACCAAATTTTGGGTGACCCAAACCTAGGAGTTAGAACTAGATCTTCTTATAGAAACCTGAGTCAGATTGCCCTTATTTATAAGATTGAGCCGAAGACTATAGAAGAAGTCCTACCTGACCCAGACTAGATTATTGCTACGCAGGAAGAGTTAGCCCAATTTGATAGAAGCCAAGTCTGGGAACTAGTACCTAAACCCATAGATAAGTCCATAATTGACACCAAATGGGTATTTAGGAATAAATTGGATGATCAGGGTTATATAGTAAGAAATAAGGCCAGACTAGTAGCCAAAGGGTTCAGCCAGGTTGAAGGTTTAGATTATGACGAAACCTATGCACCAGTAGCTAGACTCGAATCCATTAGGATGCTGCTGGCCTATGCAACACATAAAGGATTTAGGTTATACCAAATGGATGTCAAGTCAGCTTTCTTAAATTAGTTTTTTAAAGAAGAGGTATATGTAAGCCAACCCCCAGGATTTGAGAACTTAGACAACCCAAACCATGTATTTAAACTGAAAAATATCTTATATGGACTAAAACAAGCACCTAGGGCATGGTATAAACAGTTATCTAATTACCTAATATCCAAGGGCTTTAACCAAGGTCAAATAGATCAGATCTTATTTGTCAAAACCTTAGAAAAAGACATTTTTATAGCCCAAATCTATGTTGATGATATAATTTTTGGCTCAACCAACACTAAACTTTTAAAAGAATTTGTTAAATTAATGGAAAATGAATTTGAAATGAGTTTGGTGGGGGGAACTTAATTTTTTCTTAGGCTTACAAATTAAACAAACCAGAGATGGAATCTATATTTATCAAACTAAATATGTTAAGGAACTAATTAAAAAATTTGGCATGGAAAATTAAAAAATAATAAATACCCCAATGGCAACTAATATCAACATTGATTTTGCCCCAGAAGGAAAACCAGTAGACCCAAAGTACTATAGAAGTGTAATAGGTAGCTTACTCTACTTAACTGCAAGTCGACCCGATATATTATTTGCAGTAGGTATGTGTGCAAGATACCAATCTTGTGCAAAAGAGTCACACCTAACATATGTTAAAAGAATACTTAGGTACATTAAGGGCACCCTAAGTGTAGGACTTTGGTACCCTAGAACTTGCACCTTTGACCTATATAACTATTCTGATTCAGACTATGCCGGGTGCAAACTAGATAGAAAAAACACAAGTGGCAGTTGTCAATTTCTAGGTCAGTGCTTAGTAAGTTGGTCAAGTAGAAAGCAACACTGTGTTGCCCTATCTACCACTGAAGCTGAATACATAGTTCTAGGAGAATGTGCATCTGAATTATTATGGATGATGCATACCCTAAAAGACTACCAATTAGAATATCAAAATAATGAAATCTCAATAGACAACATAAGTTCAATTAATTTAACCAAAAACTCAATTCACCATTCAAGGACTAAACACAGATGTAAAACATCATTTTGTAAGGGATCACGTAGCTAGGGAAGATATTGTACTTAACTATGTTGAGTCCAAATTGAACCTAGCGGACATATTCACAAAACCCTTACCTGAACTTAAGTTCAGTGCACTTAGAAGACAAATAGGAATGTGCTTAGTAGAATATACCCTATGTTACTTGATTTTTGTATTTTCTTTAAAATTCTAAGAAAAATGTTGATTTCAAAATCCCAACTTTATTAGATTTTTCAAATTTTGGACTTAGCCTAGGCACTAACCCTAGATATCATATTCCCCTATATTTCAGCCAGAGCATCTCACAAGCACACTAGGCTTAACTTGCTTGTGTTTGAAATAAACTTAGAACGGCGTGAGATGCATAGGGTACAATCTAGACTTCAGTATACTTATTTTTGTGCATTGCAGTAAGTCTAGGCGTTAAATACCAAAAATACAGTAATCAAGTTAAGTGATCCTGACTTAGTCAAATCTAACTGGATTTTCAACTTAACTTGACTAACCAAGTGAAAGCTGTTACCTTCTAGGTAAGTACTTAGTAGCTAATGGTTAGACATTCGACCCAGGGGATTAAATGATTAATTTTAATTTTCAAAATTACTCATGCTTGGACTTTAGGACTACTTGAATTTGAATGAATGACCTTAATTCAAATTTTTTTGTACAAGTTAAGCTCCTCCCTCTTTGCAGCTAAAATTTAACCAAGTCTTTCAAACTAAATAATTTTCAAAACTTATCTTTTCTTAAGAACTTTTTAATTTCAATATTTTCAGTTCAAAATCAAGTGTTACCCTTAATTAAAATTCAAAAGAAAACTCTAATTAAGGGGGAGCCTTACACTTTAAAGTGTTAGCTTAAGCTTTGTTTGCGTCTAAAAATTGTTTACTTATGCTTGCTTATACTAAAACTTTAAAAATTGTTACTTATGCATCTGTTTACTTATGCCTATTTTTACTTAACTTTGAATTTCAGTTGTCATAATCAAAAAGGGGGAGATTGTTGGTGTGGGAAGCATCCGACGATCGAACCCATGTTTTGATAATGGCAAAGGGTTCAAAGTTAAGTTGTTTTTGTTAGGACCTTCGGATAGCGGCTATAGAGGGGGGGGTGTGAATAGTCGACCCCAAATTCTCGTTTCTTCCTACAATTTGAGTTAGTGCAGCGAAAATAAAGAGTAGAAACGAAAATGGAGAAGATCAAACCTCAAACGCGACGATATAACGAGGTTCGGAGATGATACTCCTACTCCTCGGCGTGTCCGTAAGGTGGACGAATCCTATCAATCCGTCGGTGGATGAGACCCCGGAAAACCGGCTAATAAAAACTCCTTCTGGGTGGAGAAACCTCGCCACAATCTCTCTTGCAACAGCAAGATCAGCGTACAAGAAATACAGCAAGAAGCCAAGAACAATATGAATGTAAAAACACTAGTTTGCTTGCCTTCTTGTTGACTGTTGATGAAGCAGCAACTTCACGGAGGCCAACCACAGTAGCAACTATCAGTTGGAGACCCAGCCGAGGGAAGCTCACACGAAGCTTCAGTAATGGAGAGTTCAGCAAAGCTCAGATCGCAAGGAATAAGAACCAGTCAACTCTTCCCTGTAGTGGCCCTCTTATATGAACCTGCGAAGAAGAAGACACAGAAAGAAATCTAGCCGTTGTGACTCAACGGTTAGACCTGGACCGATCAGGCTCCACCCTGATCGATCCAGGACGAATTTGATCGGTCAGGGGACCGATCAGGCCCTAGGATGATCGGTCCCCAGACTGATCCCAACTCTCACAGAGTTGGTTGCAGAGCCCTGATCGGTCTGTGGACCGATTAGGCCATAGGTGGATCGGTCCACAAACCGATCCCTCCTATTCCTTCTCCCAATCTGTTTGGTTACTGATCGGTCACCAGACCGATCAGATGACCCACAGTGAGAATCAGTGTATCACTGGATCGGTCAGCAGACCGATCCAGATACCCATAGTATCACTGGATCGGTCAGCAGACCGATCCAATTTCCCAGCCTTAAACCCTAAAGCCTTCCTGATCTAGAGAACGAGCTACCGAGCCCTCTCTGACCTAGTCCGGAGAACGAGCTACCGAGCCCTCTCCGACTTCCACGTCCGGTCCAGAGAACGAGCTACCGAGCCCTCTCTGACCTAGTCCAGAGAACGAGCTACCGAGCCCTCTCCAACTTCGTCCGGTCCAGAGAACGAGCTACCGAGCCCTCTCTGACCTAGTCCGGAGAACGAGCTACCGAGCCCTCTCCGACTCCATCCAGTCCAGAGAACGAGCTACCGAGCCCTCTCTGACCTATTCCGGAGAACGAGCTACCGAGCCCTCTCCGACTCTATCCAGTTCAGAGAACGAGCTACCGAGCCCTCTCCGACCTCCCATGCCAAGCTTCCATACTTGGACTTTTCCCTGTGCCAAGCTCCCTGCTTGGACTTTTCCCATGCCAAGCTCCCTGCTTGGACTTTTCCCGTGCCAAGCTCCCTGCTTGGACCTTTCCGTGCCAAGTCTCCATACTTGGACTTTTCCCGAATCAGGTCAACTCAAGTCGGGTCAACCAGGTCAATCTTGACCAAAGGTTGCACCCACAATCCCCCAAGTTCCTATTCTTGTCAAACATCAAAATACAACTTTTCTATTCTTGTCAAACATCAAAATATACCTCGAGTCAGGTCAACTCGAGTCGGGTCACCCAGGTCAACCTTGACCTAAGGTTACACCAACAATCTCCCCCTTTTTGATGTTTGACAAAAACCATAATCAAGTTAGGTTAACCCGATAACCTAACTTAGGTTTTCCAATAGTTCTCCAATATTCTTCCTCGAACATTCTCTGAACATTCTCCCCAAACTCCAATGTTCTTCCCTGAACATTCTCTAGACATTCTCCCCCTTTTTGACACACATCAAAAAGAGTGAATCAAGGTCAAGAGTTTCTTCCTAATGAAAGTCCCATACCTTTCATTGAAACCCTTAATTTCCCCCTTAATACTAAAATCAACAATCAACTTAGTGATAATCCCATATCACTCATCCTCAGAAATCTTGACGAGTAAAAACTCCCCCTAAAGGTCAACTCCCCCTTGACCATTAGGTAAAACTCTCCCTAAAGGTCAACTCCTCCTTGACCATTGCACCAACAATGTCTTGGAGAGTTTCAACCCTTTAGAAATCTAAAGCACCAACTTCCATAGCTGAAATTTCAGACAACAGTCGAAAAATCAGCATTTTGGCACGCTCTGATCGGTCACCAGACCGATCAGGACTCCACTGGATCGGTCACCAGACTGATCCACACTTCCCTGGATTAGTCCAGTGACCGATCTAGACTTCCCTGGACCGATCAGGATCCCCTCTGATCGGTCCACAACTCTCTGATAAGGATTTCTGATTTTTCTCCCGAAATTCAGAAACCCCTAAAAAATCACAGAAAATTCCAAAAATTATAAAATTTTGAGGATACATTCCTCATGACATATATTATCATGGAAAAATAGTTTTCTATGAAAATAACTTCCATTTTTAAATCTTGATACAAAGTTCTAAAGACTTTGAAATAGCTCAAGGTTAATTCATCTTTGTATCAACTTGCTCAATGATGAATGCTATCACTAGAAAAGCTTCATCAAGGTTTTTCAAATCAATTTTGAAATGATTTTAAACCATTCAATTTAGGACCACAATCTTAGGACTAAATGTACATGACTTGTATACAAGTTTTCCCTATGATCCTCAATTTTGAATTAGGCTCATCTAGGTACAAGAATTATGCACCTTGATCCTAACTCATCATCCTAATATCTCACACACATCTAAGGTGTATCACGATGTCACACACATCCTAATGTCGCACGATGTCTTCCTTCTCGCCCCTAAGGCAGGCCCGATTATGGGTCGGTCGTTACAACCGAGTAAGACTTTGCAGAAAGCTATCCGTCCGGAGGATTTAGACGGTCCTCCGCTCGGCTGGTTTATAGACGCCGGCTCGTCTCTCGATTTTTAACGTCGGAGCTCGACGGTCTTCCGCTCGACGGGTTTATAGACACCGGCTCTTCTCTTGATTTTTAACGTCGGAGATCGACGGTCTTCCGCTCGGCGGGTTTATAGACGTCGGCTCGTCTCTCGATTTTTAACGTCGGAGATCGACGGTCTTCCGCTCGGCGGGTTTATAGACGCCGACTCGTCTCTCGATTTTTAACGTCGGAGCTTGACGGTCTTCCGCTCGGAGGGTTTATAGACGCCGGCTCGTCTCTCGATTTTTAACGTCGGAGCTCGACGGTCTTCCGCTTCGGCTGATGGTGCCTTATACTCGTGCTCATTTTCTGATTTTTTACTCCTGCGTTATAGACGCCGGCTCGTCTCTCGATTTTTAACGTCGGAGCTCGACGGTCTTCCGCTCGGTGGGTCTATAGACGCCGGCTCGTCTCTCAATTTTTAACGTCGGAGCTCGACGGTCTTCCGCTCGGCGGGTTTATAGACGCCGGCTCGTCTCTCGATTTTTAACGTCGGAGCTCCACGGTCTTCAAGGCTAACTTCAACACAGCTGCTCGGCGAACACATTAGCCATCCTTTGAATCATTTTTGCTTCCTGCATTACAAGGACATGGGCGACCAAAATATACACAAAAATGAGTTGCATCCGTGCACCTTTCACCCAGCTCGATAAGGCTGGAGATGATTCACGCTCCATGGCCTATCCAGTTGTCGCCCGTCTTCATCCTCCAAATAATAAGCGCCCGAGCGGAGCTTTTCGATGATTTTGAAGGGGCCAGCCTAAGGAGCTTCTAGCTTGCCGACGTCGCCGACCGGCTTCACTTTCTTCCATACAAGGTCGCCGACCTGGAATGATCTGGGGATGACGCGTCGGTTGTAATTTTGTTTCATCCGTTACCAGTACGCCATCAACCGGACGGACGCCTTGGCTCGCTCCTCGTCAACCAAATCCAGCTCCATGTTCCTCTGCTCAGCGTTGTCGTCATCATAATTCTGGATCCGAGCGGACTCGACGCCAACTTCGACAGGAATAACCGCTTCGCCGCCATACACCAGATGGAAGGGCGTGACTCCAGTTCCTTCCTTCGGTGTCATTCGGATGGCCCACAAGACGCCTGGCACTTCATCCACCCAGCTACCTCCCATATGGTTGAGCCGAGCCCGCAAAATGCGAAGAATTTCCCGACTGGCTACTTCGGCTTGACCATTGCTTTGGGGATATGCCACGGACGTGAAGTGTTGTTCGATGCCGTAGCTTTTGCACCAATCTTCAAGCAATTTTCCTGTGAACTGTCATCCGTTGTCGGAAATAAGTCGACGGGGGATGCCGAACCGACAGATGATGTGTTTCCAGATAAACTTCTTGACCATCTGCTTGGTGATCTTGGCTAGCGACTCAGCCTCCACCCATTTGGAAAAATAATCGACGGCCACTAGTAAAAATTTCCGCTGCCCGGTCGCCATAGGAAACGAACCTACGATATCCATTCCCCACTGGTCGAACGGACATGACACAGTAGCTGCTTTCATTTCCTCCGCCGGTCGGTGGGAGAAGTTATGGTACTTCTGGCAAGAGAGGCATGTCGACACGGTCCGAGCGGCGTCTGTTTGTAAGGTTGGCCAGAAGTATCCGGCCAGCAGGATTTTTCTTAGCCAATGATCGTCCGCCCGGATGTCCTCCACATGATCCTTGGTGTACTTCTTGAAGGATGTAAGCCGAGTCTTCCGAGCTCACGCATTTCAACAGCGAATGAGAGAAGGCCTTCTTGTATAATTGATCTCCAATGAGCGTGAACCGGCCGGCTCTCCTCCTTAACAGCTGGGCTTCATTTCGGTCGGTCGGTGTGGCGCCCGAGCGCAAAAACTCCATGATGGGTGTCCTCCAGTCGCTCGGAAACGTGAGGCCCTCCATCCGGTCGACGTGCGCTACCAAAGACACTTGTTCAATTGGCTGCTGGATGGCGACCGACGTTATTGAGCTCACGAGTTTGGCTAACTCATCAGCCGCTTGATTTTCCGCTCTGGGTATCTTCTAGACAATGACTTCTCTAAAATTGGCTTTAAGCTTCTCAAAGGCTTCAGCGTAGAGCTTGAGCCGAGCGTTGTTAATTTCAAAAGTGCCAGAGAGCTGCAGAGCGGCCAACTGCGAATCCGAATGAAGCGTTACCCGACCGGCACCCACATGCCGAGCTGCCTGCAAGCCGGCTATGAGGGCTTCATACTCTGCTTCATTGTTTGTAGCTTTATAATCCAGTCGGACGGATAAGTGCATCTTTTCTTCTTGGGGAGAGAGCAGCAATACTCCAATCCCGCTTCCGAGCCGAGTGGACGATCCGTCCACATATATTCTCCACATAGCTTCTGGCTCTGGATTCTGCACCTTAGTCACAAAGTCCGCTAAGGACTGTGCTTTAATTGCCGAGCGGAGTTGATATTGAATGTCGAATTCACTTAACTCCGTTGTCCACTTAATAAGCCGTCCAGACGCTTCTGGATTCAATAATACTCGTCCGAGCGGACTATTAGTTTTGACAATGATGGTATGCGCCAGGAAGTATGGACGAAGGCGCCGAGCGGCGAGGACCAGAGCGAAGGCCAACTTCTCGAGCCCAGTGTAGCGAGATTCGACATCTTTTAAAATATGGCTCAGAAAATATACAGGCTCTTCTCTGCTCACCCTCACTAGCACCGAGCCGACGGCTTGCTCGGTTGAAGATAAGTATATACAAAGTGGCTCACCCGTGGCTGGCTTGGCTAGTACCGGAAGAGAACCCAAATATGTCTTCAGATCTTCGAACGCCTGATCACATTCTTCGTCCCAGTGAAACTTGGTGGCCTTGCGCAAGATTTTGAAAAAGGGCAGGCTCCGGTCGGTGGTCTTGGAGATGAATCTGGACAGAGCAGTTATCCGACCGGTCAGACGCTGCACTTCCCTCAGATTTCTTGGAGGAGGCATATTTTGTAAGGCTTTCACTTTGCTGGGATTTGCTTCGATGTCCCGCTCGGTCACTATGTAACCCAGGAAACGCCCTCCTTTTGCTCCGAACAGACATTTCAGGGGATTTAGTTTAACTCCATACCTTCTTATCGTTCGGAAAGTCTCCTCCATGTCTTCCAAGAGATCGGCCGCTCGGACGGACTTGATGAGAATGTCGTCCACATATACTTCCAGATTTCGCCCGATCTGCTCCTTGAACACTTTGTTCATCAAGCGTTGGTAAGTGGCTCCCGCGTTCTTCAGTCCGAACGGCATCACATTATAGCAATAGGTGCCGTCGGCTGTAACGAAGCTTACTTTTTCTTGATCTTCCCGGGTGAGCGGCACCTGATGATATCCTTGATAAGCGTCGAGCATGCATATCAACTCGCAGCCGGCCGTAGAGTCCACCAATTGATCGATCCAGGGCAGGGGATAAAAATTCTTTGGGCACGCCTTGTTAAGGTCCCGGAAATCGATGCACACTCTCCACTTATTGTCGGGCTTGGAGACAAGCACCACGTTCGCCAACCATCTCGGGAATTGGACCTCGCGTATGTGGCCGGCCTCCAGGAGTTTTTCCACCTCCACTCGGATGATGATATTCTGCTCGGCGCTGAAATCCCTCTTTCTCTGCATCACCGGCCGAGCATCCGGTCGGACATGGAGCTCATGCTGCGCTATACTTGGTGAAATTTCGGGCAGCTCATACGTCACCCAAACGAAGACATCGTGGTTTCTCTGGAGGCATTGGATCACTTCCTCCTTCTGGCTCGCCTCCAGATCGGACGCGATGAATGTCGTGGCCTCCGATCGGGTCGGGTGAATTTGCACTTCCTCTTTTTCTTCATAAATCAAAGAGGGTGGCTTTTTAGTGATAGCGTTCACCTCGATCCGGGCCGTCTTCCGAGCGGCATTGGCTTCTGCTCAGACCATCTCGACGTAACATCGCCGAGCCGCCAGTTGATCCCCTCGTACTTCCCCCACTTTGTCCTCGACGGGGAACTTGATCTTCTTGTGGAAGGTGGAAACGGCCGCTCGGAATTCACTGAGAGTCGGTCGCCCCAATATGACGTTGTATGCTGACGGAGAATCCACCACGACGAAGTTTGCAGTACACGTCCTTCTGAGCGGCTCTTCTCCCAGCGATATGGCCATCCGGATCTGTCCGACCGGCTGAACTTCATTGCCCGTAAACCCATAAAGGGGGGTTGTCATGGGCAGCAGCTCGGCGCGGTCAATTTGCAGTTGATCGAACGTCTTTTTGAATATGATGTTGACCGAGCTTGCTGTGTCAATAAAAATGCGGTGAATAGTGTAATTGGCTATTACCGCTTTGATGAGAAGAGCATCGTCATGGGGGACTTCAACTCCTTCCAAGTCCCTGGGTCCGAAACTAATTTCAGGTCCGCTCGCCCGTTCCTGGTTGCAGCCGACCACATAGATCTGGAGCTGCCGGACACTTGCCTTCCTTGCTCGGTTGGAATCTCCTCCGGTCGGACCACCAGCTATGATGTTGATCTCGCCTCGAGAAGTATTGCTTCTATTTTCTTCTTCCCGAGCGGACGGTCGGGGCCGTTCTCTGGACATCCGGAGATTCTCCCGCCTCGGAGAGCGATGCCGCTCGGGCGTCTGTTGTTGTTGTCGCCTGTCAGTTATCGTCCGATCGGCTTCACGAGGCCTATGTCGCCTGTCGGCTGATGGCGATCGGCGACCGCCGCTTCTGGGAACGGGGTGAGCGATTAAAGGAAGACTACGGCAATCCTTGGTGTTATGTGTGTCCGTCCAGTGGAAGGAGCAGAACATTGGGGTCCATTTCTTCTTTGGCTTGGGCCGAGCGACGGTTACCTCTTGCACTTGGGACCTAGCATGGAGGGAGCGGATTGCTTCGGCCCTCGGTCCTCTTGGCGGCTGATGAGCCATGTGCGACTTCCGCTCGGTCGGAGGAGCTCACTCGGTTGGAGTTTCCTTTCTTCGGGCAGCTTGGGCTTCCTCCACATTGATGTATTCGTTGGCCCGGTGCAGCATATGATTGTAGTCTCGGGGCGGCTTCCAAACGAGCGAGCGGAAGAAGTCCCCGTCCATGAGGCCTTGTGTAAATGCGTTCATCATTGTTTCTGAGGTGGCTGTTGGAATGTCCATGGCCACCCGGTTGAACCGCTGGATATAAGCTCTGAGCAGCTCTCTTGGTTCTTGTTTGATGGTGAACAAGCTGACACTCGTCTTCTGGTAATGCCGGCTGCTGGCAAAGTGGTGGAGGAAGGTCGTACGGAAGTCTTTGAAGCTTGTGATGGACCCGTCCGGTAACCTCCGAAACCACCGTTGAGCCGATCCCGAGAGAGTGGTAAGAAAAACTCGACACTTCACCCCATCGGTATATTGGTGAAGGGTAGCAGTGTTGTCGAATTTACCCAAATGATCGTCTGGATCGGTGGTCCCATTGTATTCGCCGATCGTCGGAGGCACATAGTGCTTGGGCAGAGGATCTCGTAGAATTTCCTCTTAGAATTGGCGGTTGATCCGCTCGGGCGATGCGTCCGCTCGGGGGGCTTTCCCTTTTCTGCTATCCCGTCTCGGCATTTCATCCGAAGATGATCCCCGATCTCTATTAGCTGCTGCGGCTTCAGGCGTACGGAATAGGGCCCGATGGAATGCAACGGTGGCCTGAGGTGCTTCCGCTCGGCCGCCTGATGCTGATGTTGCTTGCTGCTCTGCCCGCTCAGCTTGCAACTTTTGTTTTTGTTCGACAAGCTTAGCGGCCCTTAACTCGATCAAAGCATCGAGTTCCTCCGTGGAAAGCGTCACTGTGTGCTGTCGTCCAGCCTCGTCCATTGCTTCCGATCGGATGCAGGAGCATTCCCACAGACGGCACCAAATTGATCCTGTCCGAAAGCTGAATCAACGGACGCTGGGCACGTGGCGCTCTCCGAGTCGCTGGTGTAGATCTCCGATTGGTCGTACGAAGCTCCGGCGAACCTGCACAGAAGTCGAGCCGGGATGATGTTCCCGGCGGCAACCCTCCGACGCTCAAGTCAGGCAAGCGAATAATGAAGAAGTGGCTCCCAAAATTATAGAACGTGTACCTTCGGCGAAGTATAAGGCTCTTTATATAGAGCAGTGAAAGAGCTCACGCACACATACCGAGGCAAACACGTGTTCTTAGCCCATACCTCGGTATGTGTTTGTCAGAGAGCTTACCTGACACTATTCTGCTACAGTCCAAGCACGCTCTCGATGGGACAGCAGAACACCTCGTCGCCAGATTAGGAGTATGGCCTAGTCATAGGACTTGACAGCTGTCATAAGATATAAATAGTCCTTCTTTTCCTACCCCATGACGAGGTGTCCGTCCGGCCGGCTGGACGGGGCGTCCGACCGGCACTCATCTTACACCCGGCCGGACGGCACTCACATCCCGTCCAGCTCTTCGCATGCCTCGGTATGTTGGGGAGATCCTCGGTAAGGTGCTGTGGGGACTGCTAGCAGTATGTCACCTTGTCTTCGGCCTTCCGCTCGGCCCTTCGCTACTGTTCAATCGAGCGCCGGAACCCTGACTTCTATCGGGGCACCTTTTGCCATCGGTTATTCACTGGTCGGCCGACCGGGAGGTCGGCCCATCCTTCTCCGGTCGGCCACCTGGCCCTTTGACTTCCATGTGGCATTGACCCCTCAGAGTGGGGGTCCCCTGTTCTAACCGCCGGATCAGCATGCATCAACATATATGCTAAATAAAATATGGCATGGTTATTTTCCCCATCAACTATGATCTTCTCAAGCCAATGAGAAGAGCGAAAGGTAAACCTAGGTCAAAGCAGCTTTTTCAAGTGCTTCCTTGGTTGTTGTGTGTTGTTATCCTTCTCCCTTTTCACATCATCCAGTAGACTAGTTCTTTTCTAATTTATACATTACAAAATCTTAAGAAACCTTGAGTTACATTCGAGGGTAGTCTAAAATTACAACCAGAATGAAAAAGGAGAGGCATGACACGTAGGCCGTATTATGAATTATAACATACACACACATCCAATCACATTAGGGTTAAAGGTCATAACCATGCACCATGTCATATAACATTCACAATATTTTATAACATAAAATCTACTATGATTGCAACAAAGAATTATGAGCCGCAACGCCACGGTGGTCCCGCTATCCGGTTAGCGAGCAGGGGTCAAGGGGGTCGCGCCCCTTGCAGGGGTTTTAGGAGGTAGCACCCCTGAAGCAAAAGTATTTTGTATACTCATTATAAGAGTTGCTGCCATGCCTGAGACCCTGTTGCCCATAAAACCTTTAGACAAAATCTTGTTGTTCACAATAGTTTTGGCCGAGACCTTATTATTCACAACATCTTTGGCTGAGACCTAGTTTGGCTGAAACCATTGTATGACCGAGATCTAGTTTGGCCGAAACCTAGTTTGACAGAGACCGTTTTATTCACAACAACTTTGTTTAAGTCCCAACAAAACAAAGACTCATAATCATGCAAATCATAGTAAACATCTCATACAATTTCTATACCACATATAAAAATCTAACAACTTAGTATATACCTTCGCAAGTGGCTCTGATACCATTATAAGGATCTAGAGTGCTACACACATAGAAAGTGCAGCGAAAAAATTATCTAGATCCTATCCAGAATATCCATGCGAAGGAAAATCATATAATAAGTGTGATGAGAGTTATACCTTTGTTGTGGACCTTTTGCAATTCCGACGGTAACTTTTCTTTGGATGCAAATCTCAGCGTGATCAAGTGTTCGCGCCTCTACGATATCCACACGAACATGTTTTATCCGTAGCACGAACACGACTTCAGAGAAGAACCACCTTCTTGTGATAGCAAACAAGAGTGGTTCGACCAAGATTAAGAAGAGAAGAGGAAGAAGAAGATGACAAATTTCAGCTATAAAATACATTGACAAAATTCCTTTTATATTCATCCCATGAATACCAAGGGTTTTTTCCCTTTAGTCTTCCTCTTATTAATGCATGATTAATCAAATTAACCATCATCTTCCTTAATGCATGATTAATCCAATTAACCATTGATCCTGTCTAAGAAGCTGGACAAGACGGAGATCCGGAAGAAGAAACCCACTGTTGATTGAGAAGAAAGCCTAGAGAACGCTGATCCGAAAAACCCAAAGCGGATCCAAGAAGATGAAGCCACAAGAGTGTCCTCTCGACGCAAGATACCAATGGTGATGAAGAGATCCGATCGAAGAACACCCAGATTCGGAGCTCCCAAGGTTTCTTGCGCAACAAAGACAACCAACACTACCGTCAATAACCTAAGACTGGGGTGGGAATCCCTGGCTAGGCCCTCCGACGCTCAAGTTAGTGATCTTTTTTGGTGTGGAAGCAGGAGGAAGAAGATGAACAGTAGTTGAAAATTAGGGTTACGAATGTGCGTGATGATGTGAACTTACCTAGCCAACGAAGAGGATTCCCCTGTTTATACCACTTCATATAACCTCCGTAGTCATGAAGCGGACCCCGGTTTGTTAGAGTTTATTATGAGATGACGTAAGTTGCGTACTTGTGGTAATGACTTTTAAGGAATCTTTCTTGTACCCCAGATGTACCTTCTTTGTCGTTTAGCACCTGCAAAACAATCTAAA
Organism: Zingiber officinale; assembly: GCF_018446385.1. Classification (NCBI taxonomy): domain Eukaryota; kingdom Viridiplantae; phylum Streptophyta; class Magnoliopsida; order Zingiberales; family Zingiberaceae; genus Zingiber; species Zingiber officinale. Next base: position 75,601,950 of record NC_055995.1, read on the forward strand.
AATACATTTCCCGCCAAAATATATAATACCTGTCATATAGTCACATATTGCAGATATCTCCATTAATTATCTTATTTGAAATATTTACCTCTATCCTATCTCATGAGTCCCTTTAAAGTGTTTCTATCGTTTCTTCCCGCCCCTCCTTCTTCTATTATATCATGGATAGCTCAATATACCAATGTTCCTTGTATCGGTCGAAGTTAATCATGACTAGGTTTAGTTAATGATTATTATTCCTCATGAGGCTTCTGTCGGCGCCCTTCTACGTTAATTATCCTAACTAGCACCAGGCTATATTTTATCAAGTATCTTTCCAAGGTATTGGTCAACCGGTCGATCTTGGCTTTTCTTCTTAAAGGTATGCTTAAATCGATATTGGCCTGCCTCCTTAAAGACGTATCCCGACCGATATTGGCCTTCCTTCTTGGAGGTATATTTCGGTCGATACAAACCTACCTCCTTTTGAGGTATATCCCGGCCGATATTAGCTTACCTCCTTTGAGGTATATGCCAATTGATATGGGTCTTCCTCCTTGGAAGTATATTTCGGTCGATACAAATCTACCTCCTTTTGAGGTATATCCCGGCCGATATTAGCCTACTTCCTTTAAGGTATATGCTAATTGATATGGGTCTTCCTCCTTGGAAGCATATTTCGGTCGATACAAATCTACTTCCTTTTGAGGTATATCCCGGCCGATATTAGCCTACTTCCTTTGAGGTATATGCTAATTGATATGGGTCTTCCTCCTGGGAAGCATATTTCGGTCGATACAAACCTACCTCCTTTTTGAGGTATATCCCGGCCGATATTAGCCTTCCTCCTTTGAGGTATATGCTAATTGATATGGATCCTCCTCCTTGGAAGCATATTTCGGTCGATACAAACCTACCTCCTTTTGAGGTATATCCTGGCCGATATTAGCCTACTTCCTTTGAGGTATATGCTAATTGATATGGGTCTTCCTCCTTGGAAGCATATTTCGGCCGATACAAACCTACCTCCTTTTGAGGTATACCCCGGCCGATATTAGCCTACCTTCTCCGTTTGGTTATATCCTTTCCCCTTCTTACTAGGACCCATGAAACCTAACCCATATCAGCCATCATTATCTTTCCATGAATGAATGGATTCAATTGAGTATAACTCAATGAGTAACCCAAAAAACTTAATCATCTCATAATTAGCTCTTAGGGCTAATACCATCACTATTATTGTTACTATCATTATATACGAACAGTATTAGTCTATTTGGTTTATGAGTTATGCAATAAATTCTGTCGTTATGTAAGAACAGAATTATTTTATGAAAATTTATGTTATATGTTAACAAACTTGAAAATGATTAGTTCATTTCATGATTGGTTCATGTTTTGATTAGTTTATTTCATGATTAGTTCATGTTTACATTAATGATTTGTTTATTTTATAAATAGTTTATTAGTTGGGATGTGTGTAACAGTATTAATCAATGTTGATTTGATTAGTCATATGAATGATGAGTGAAAACATAGTTATCAATTGATTTTATAAACCAATTCAAATTAACATAGAGTCAATCATAAATTGCATATGAATTACACTAAATACTAAATACTAAATACTGTGTTTATTTATGTTAAATTATGACAATTAAAAATATCATAGCTGAACTCAATAAGGGAGAGAAACTTAATCAAGATAACTACAAGATCTGACACCTCAAGATACAATATATTCTTGAGGAATAAGAAGTTCTAGAGATTGTTCATCAGTTTATGAAAAGAACTAGCAAATGGTTTTACAACACAACATAAATGTGACCTTGATGCCTATAAGACATGGAAGAAAAAAAAATACTTCACTGCTAAGGAAATATTGATTAGTTCAATGGTAGATGACGTGGTATTTGAGTATGAGTTCTTACTATCAGCTCATGCTGTCTGGGTAGCCTTTAGAGAAAGTACAGTGTAGTTAGTTTAAGCAAGCTTCGTTAGCTGACAATAAAGTTTGACTGCTACAAAAAGTGTTTGAATGTTACTATAATCTAACATTTTAGGGAAATAACAAATATGATTCGGGAGCTCAAGATTGATAGTCAAGAGTTGACTGATGAACCACAAGTTTAGACAGTTATCCTTTCTCTTCTTAATTCTTGGGAAATAATGAAATAGAATCTGACTCACAGTGAAAGTATCAAGACTTTCACTGATGTCTCACACCACCTTGAATTGGAGGCAGAGAGAATAGAATCTGCAAGGATATCTGGTTTAGGTTTTATAGCTGAAGGTTCTGGATCCAAGAATAAGAAAAATAGTTTAAGAAAGGGAAAGGAAGCTAGTGTTGTTGTTGGGCAAGGCTCAATCAAGAAGAAAGGAAAGAAGTATGGAAGAAACCTAAAATCAAGTTGACTTACTATAACTATGGCAAGAAGGACCATTTTGCTAGGGATTGTACTGAGCCAAAAAAATAGATCCATATTTAACTTCTTTTCATGAGCATTATATTGCTAGTACAGTGTTGTTAGCTAATTCTTGTCCTTTATGAATTTTAGATTTAGGAGCAATGAACTATGTAGCTCATGATCGAGATACATATGTAGAGTACCATCGGGTACCAACTGGCAACAAATAGATATATGTGGGAAACAATGCAAGAATTGAAGTCAAAGGAGTTGATATTTGTAAACTCAACCTACGTGGTGGACGAACCTTGTTTCAACATGATGTCCTATATGCTCCTGAGATTCGACAGAATCTAATTTTTGTTACTAGTCTTCTTGATTTAGGTTATTGTATAAACTTTTTCAATCAATGTGTGGAACTTCGTATTAACTCTATGTTAATTGGATGTGTTTTGTATCAAATAGTTTCATGGTTCTTGATATTTAACCAGATATTAATTATGGTATTAATGGTAGTTTTTCAGAAAATGCTCTTACTAGTGATACTTATATTTTGGCATGCTAGACCATGACATATTAGACAAGAACAAATGAATAGATTAGCTAAAGAGAGTCTATTAAGCGCTCATGCTAAGATTAATTTGTTTGTATGTGAGCATTGCCTTGCTAGAAAAGTAACTAGAAAACCATTTGATAAGACTATTAGTATTGAATTACCATTGTAATTAATTCATTCGAATATTTATGATCCAATAAATATGAAGGCTAGACAAGGAGGTTCCTATTTCATTACATTTATTGATGACTTCACACATTACAGTTATGCATATTTGATTTCTCATAAATTTGAAACATTAGATTGCTTTAAATATTATTTAAACAAAGTTGAGAATCAATTGGAAGGTAAGGTTAAAATCTTACGCACTGCCCGTGGGGGTGAATGTTTGTTTAATCAGTTCAAGACAATGTGTAATGATAAAGAAATTATTAGACATCTAACTATCCCTCGAACTCTACAGCAAAATGGGATTGCTGAAAGAAGAAATTAAACTCTTCTAGATATAGTTAGGTCTATGATGGCTCAAGCTAATTTGCCAATTTTCTATTGGGGAGATGGGTTATTAGCTGCAACCTATATACTTAATAGAGTGCATTTTAAATCTATTCCATCTACTCCATATGAACGTTGGGCAGACAGACTAGATTTGAGTAATCTGAGATCTTGGGGGTTTTGTCTACGTTCATGATAAGACTCATAAATATGGAAAATTATGACCTAAGGGTAAGAAGTGTATCTTTATAAGGTATTCTGATACTTCTAAGGGTTATATTTTTATTGGTGAGCAACAAAATGGAACCATCTCTGAAATAGAGTCAAGAGATGCTACTTTTCTTGAAATTGATTTACCACCAAGAGGAAAGTCGATAGGACAATTCCTTTATTTGCAATAGAGGAAGAGGACAATGTTACTTTATCAACAAATCATGTATCACAAGAGATGCCTGAATCTAGTCAACCTAGTGAGAGTGATTTGCCAATAAATGAATTAGTTTCTCAACAGTCAAACTTATGAAGAAGTAGTTATCAGATTATTCCTTGGAGAAGGTTTGCCATTGATAATGAAACATTAATGATTCTCCTGGTTGACGATGAGGAACCTCGAACGGTTGAGGGAGCATTGAAATGCTCAGTTAGAGAAAAATAGAAAAGTACAATGGATGAGAAAATGGAGTCTATGAGAAAGAATCAAATTTGGGATTTAGTCGATCTTCCTCCTGGCTGAAGGGCTATTGGGAATAAGTGGATTCTCAAAATAAAGAGGAAAGTAGATAGATTGATTAATCGATACAAATCTCGACTGGTTGCAAAAGGATATACCCAAATGGAGGGTATTAATTTTGAAGAGACATTTTTTCCTATTGTGAAGTTGTGTCAATTCGTGTCATCTTAGCTATAGTAGCATATCATTACCTACAAATCAGATCGATATAAAATTGACTTTCCTTAATGGTAATCTTAATGAAAAAATCTATATGACACTACCAGAGGGTTATATTGCTGAAGGTCAAGGGAATAAAGTATGTAGACTTAAAAAGTCTATATATAGGCTAAAGCAAGTGTCAAGATAATCAAACATAAAACATAATGAAGTCATTTTATCTTATAGTATCAAAATGATCAATGAGAATCATTGTGTTTACCTAAAAAATGAGAAAGGAAAGTTGATCATCTTATCATTATATGCTGATGATATGCTAATAGCTAGAAATGACATAAAGTTTGTGATAGAAGTTAAATCATGACTTTCATCACAATTTGACATAATAGATATGAGAGAAGCTGAGTACATCTTAAGAGTAATGACAATTAGAAATTGATTAAAAAGACTTTTGGATTTATCTCAAGAGACTTATATTACTAAGATACTACAACACTTCAATATGTTTATATACACTTTTATGCATGTTTTGACACGCATCTACTTGTATTTCATCAGCATAATCTATGTTTATTGCACCCTATTTCATTGTGATGTCATACTTCCATTATATTTTATTCGGAGATCTGCTCTTTGCTTGTTTTGATTGGTAGGACGCAATTTGGAGCAAAAACGGAGATTAAATGAAGTCTAATGCTTTTGGAGTGTCACGGGCATGCAAAAACATAGTTTTTCCAAGTTCTGGCCGTGTGGAGACCACACCCCCATGTGGAGGCCATGTGGGGGGCATGTTGAGGCCGTGTGAATGTCACACGGCCGTGCGAAGGCCGTGTGGAACTTTCAGCACTGCAGACCAAAAGTAAAATGACTATAACTTTGTGTTTGGTTGGAGTTATGAGTCGTTCCAGATATCAAAATGTAGATAACTTCAATATCTACAACCCCTATGAAGACTTAAACTAGAGAAAACCTTGTATTGAAGGTCTAAAATTCGTTTCTATGTGACACAACCTTAGCACAGGGCAGTGTGGAATCCCTGCACTGCACACCAAGAGTAAAACAGGCATAACGTTGTGCTCCATTGTAGTTTTGGGTTGTTCTTTGAATCAATTTGTAGATAACTTCAGGATCTACAACTTTGATGAAGACATCAACTAGAGAAAATCCCATCTTGATGGAGTAAAAGACGTTGCAATAAGACATAGTTATGCAGGGCCAATCAAGGGGTGTGTGAGCCACATGGCCATGTGATGCAAGGGGGTGTGTGAGCCACATGGCCCTGTCATGGGGAGATGGCCTGGCCGTGTGATGATGCTCACCCCTACAACATTGGCAGAGAAGGGGAGTGTCCAGGGCGTGTGGTGGTGCTCACCCTTGCAACTTCAGCAGAGAAGGGGAGGAGCGCGACCGTGTGAGCATCACATGGCCGTGCAACATATCCAAAGGCCAAGTTTACCTTGGCCGTGTCCCAGACACGACCATGCATGAGTTCCAGAGTCGAAGGCAGAGCAGGCTGTGTAGATCTACACGGTCGTGCAAGGGGGCAGTGGCAGAGCATGCCATGGCCGTGTGAGCATCATACGGCCGTGTCACCTGGGCAGCAAGGGGAGTTGTCTAGGCCGTGCCCCACACACGGCGAGGTCATGGGGCCGTGTGGCGCCCAAATTGCCCTTTCTATATAAGGGTTTCTTCCTCATTTCAAAGGGGATCTTCTCCCTTTTGGGGGGAATCAAGATTTGGGGTGTTCCTCCATCTTCTCGGAGGGATTTTTCGGCGATTCAAGGGTGGATCTTCAACGCTTCGACTCCAAGAAGGGTGGTCTTCATGTGATTTCCTGATCGACTATATTCTGTGATGGTTTAAAGTCTCCGGTTCCTCCCATGAAGACCCGTCCGAGTTACTTAATGAGATTTTCCGATCGACTATGTTCTGTGATGGTTTAAAGTCTTCGGTTCCTCCCATGAAGACCTGTCCGAGTTACTTCATGAGATTTCCCGATCGACTATGTTCTGTGATGGTTTAAAGTCTCCGGTTCCTCCCATGAAGACCCGTCCGAGTTACTTCATGAGATTCCCCAATCGACTATGTTCTGTGATGGTTTAAAGTCTCCGGTTTCTCCCATAAAGACCCGTCCAAATTACTTCATGAGATTTCCCGATCGACTACGTTCTGTGATGGTTTAAAGTCTCCGGTTCCTCCCATGAAGACCCGTCCGAGTTACTTCATGGGATTTCCCGATCGACTATGTTCTGTGATAGTTTAAAGTCTCCGGTTCCTCCCATGAAGACCCGTCCGAGTTACTTCATGAGATTTCCCGATCGACTATGTTCTGTGATGGTTTAAAGTCTCCAGTTCCTCCCATGAAGACCCGTCCGAGTTACTTCATGAGATTTCCCGATCGACTATGTTCTATTGTAAAATTATGATTGCACTGACCTTATGATGATTTTTAAAATTTCTGGATCTCTCATAACAGGGGGGGTCGAATAGGTCTTTAAGATTCCCCACTGTTGATTGCTCGAACATAGATTATAAAAGTTCTGCCAATACTTGTCAACCTGTATGAACCACATTTAGCTCCGTGGCGATATTTGTCTTGCATTGCTTTTATTGAAAGAAAGGGAATGCATGAACTATAAGAATACTCATCTTCTTCTCATCGGGAACTTACTTCAGATGATTATGATTTGTTCCTTCTGATATATTCTTAAGTGTCTCACTCTGGTTAAGTTCGGTAAGGTTGTAAATGATTTGCACTCCAGGGACGTTCCAGCATTCTTCCTTCAGTATCTTGGAGATAATAGGAACCTGATGCAAGCTTTTCCACCACTTTGTAGGGTCCTCCCCATTACGGTGCCAACTTACTAACATCTCCGACAGGTTTAACATGCTTTCACACTAAATCTCCTACTTGGAAAAATCTGGGGATGACCCTTTTGTTGTAATTTTGTCTCATTCGTTGCCGGTATGATACTAGATGAGCAGCAGCTTTATCTCTAATTTCCTCTATCAAATCCAGCTCCATGAGTCGCCGACCCTCATTATCTGCATCATATAATTGTCTTCCATCAGATTCTATCCCCACCTCCATGGGAACTATTACCTCTCCCCCATAGACAAATTGAAAGGGTGTGATTCCTGTAGCTTCTCAAGGTGTAGTACGATATGCCCAAAGAACGCTGGGTAATTCATCTACCCAGCTACCTCCAACATGATCTAGTTTGGTTTTTAAACCCCTTATAATTTCTCTATTGGTTACTTCCGCTTGACCATTACTTTGTGGATAAGCCACAGAGGTAAAAGCTTGAGTAATACCATAACTTTTGCACCAAGCTAAAATTCTATCTCCTTGAAATTGTCTTCCATTATCAGAGACTAATTTATAAGGAATACCAAATCTACATATGATATTTTTCCACAAAAATTTAATAACTGCACCTTCAGTAATCCGGGCAAGGGGTTCCGCTTCTACCCATTTGGAAAAATAATCCACTGCTACCAATAAAAACCTTCTTTGTGCCGTCGCCATAGGAAATGAGTCTACTATGTCCATGCCCCACTGATCAAAGGGACATGAGACTATAGAGGTTTTCAATAACTGTGTGAGATGATGCAAAATATTTTGATATTTTTGGCAAGACATACAAGTTTTTACCAATTTGTTGGCGTCTTCGTGTAGAGTAGGCCAGAAATATCCTGCTAATAAGATTTTACGGGCCAAGGATCTTCCTCCTA